>NC_071400.1:8113020-8713020 GCF_022682495.2 Desmodus rotundus | reverse complement strand
CTTTTAATGATGGTTGTGTTTAACAATTGACTCACAAATTTCCTCAACATTTAACAATTGGCTCTCACGAGCCACAACAATCCAGCTTCAGTATATATAGGTCTCCCTAGGACACACTAATCAAAACTGGCAATTCGTTTTAAAAAAAGAAAACATTTATTGAGCTCCCTCTAGAGGCCAGTGCTGGGCATCAGTTCTTGCCATTGAGAAAATTACAGGTTAGGGGATGTGTCAGAGCAGTAGCAGAAAATACCCCTAGTGTGATTAGGGCTGTGATGGGAGAATAGAATGTGCTGGAGCAGCCAGAGGTGGGAGGAACCAACTCTGCCTAGGGAGGTCAAGGAAGGCTTCACAGAAGCAAGTAAAGGATGAGCAAGAGCTCTCCAGATGGAACACAAGGTGATAAGATGATGTGTGAGCTGAGTCTTGATGTATGGGTGGGAATAAGCCAGTCAGTAGAGGAAGCAGAAGGAAAAAAAGTCACCCATTTACTCTTTCTTTCAATAAGCATTTATTAGGTGTCAATTCTGTACTGGGCTCTAGAGGTGCCCAAACCTGTGATGAATAAGGGCACTCAAGTGTGACAAAGGTTGTGGTGGCATGAGACGATGCCTGGGGCTGTCTTTAACATGAGGCAGTGTTTGAACATGTGAAGAAGACACCAGGCACAAGCCTGGGTCATGAGAGCACGAGCCAGGCACTTCCTCCCTGGGAGTGCAGAAGGACCTCAGGAGAAGCCCACAGGCCACTATCATTATTTCACCTAGTGCAACCAATAGCTTTTGCCAGAGGAAAACTGATGCCAGAACCTTCCTATGAAGGTACTGCACGTTCATAGCCCCCTTCTCTTCAGCTTCTCATACTACCCTGGGAGGTATACACAGACCCCTGCCTTGGGCATACAGCATATAAATGATCACAGGATGATGTAGGGTTGACAACATATCAAGGACCAACTCAAGGCAGGGGCCCTTCACCTGAGAGCAACCCCTCCCCAAGAAGAGCTTCTGTGTCACTTCCTCAGCCCCCTCTACATATGCAACCCAACCACTTTCTTTCTCATCACACTGCTTTATTTTCTTCATACATTTATTACTATCTGAGATTATTTGTCTTTACAGTTGACCCTTAAGCAACACAGGTTTGAACTTCATGGATCCAGTTATACATGGATTTTTTCAATAAATACTGTTAATGTATTTTCTCTTCCTTATGATTTCTTAATAACATTTTGTTTTATCTAGCTTACTTTATTGTAAGAATACAGTATATAATACATATAACATACAAAATATGTATTAATGGACTGTTTATGTTATCAGTAAGGCTTCTGGTTAATAGCAGATTATTAGTAGTTAAGTTTACAGGGAGTCAAAAGTTATATGTGAGCTTTCTACTGTTTGGGGGGTCAGCGCCCCTATCCCCAACCCTCCAGGTTGTTCAAGGTCCAATGTTCTTGCTTTGCCTATCTCCTCCCACTAGAATCTCAGCTCCTCAGACATAGAATCCTTGTCTGTCTTGTCATCACTATATCCCAGCTCTCAGGGCCTGGCCCATAGGGGTATTCATGAAATATTTGTGGAATAAATGAGCAAATGAATGAATGAATGAGTGAATGGGTGGATGTTACTACTCAAATTTGAGGGCTGCATTCCTGATCCTCTGTGGTCCAAATGGTTTACTTCAATTTAAAATCTGTTGTCTACCTTTGGTGCCTTGACTCAGAACTTGAACCTTTCATTGAGAAATAAAACTAACATGCATAGAGTTCAGAGTGTTCCTCTTTGAACTCTTGTGACAATGCAAAAGATAACAACTAACATTTATTGTGCTTTCTAAGTTCCAGGTTCCATTCAAAGCATTTTACATATATTCAATAGATATTTGTTGAGTCTGTACTAGATACCAGGCACTGTTTAGGCATTAGGGATATAGCCCTGGAACAAAGCCAGAAATCTCTGCTTTTATAGAGCTTAAAATTGAGCTCATTTAATCTGAAAATAGCCTTATGATGTAGATCCTGTGATTATTCCCATTGTGTAGATGAGGAAATAGAGGCACAGAGGCTAACTAGGTTGCCCAAGATTACATAGCTGTGGAATGGCACAGCCAGGCAGTCTGGGCCCTGAACTTGTGTTATTAACTAATAGGTAACCCTGCCTTTTGAAGAGCTATTATATGGGAAAGTGTTTGGTAAACGTTGAATGACTGACAAATTTGAGTTCCTGTTAGTTTTGGTGGGATCATAGTGTGTTTTAGGGGCAGGAAAGAAACTGGGCCAGAAGGCTCAGAGGACACATGGAAAGCAGTGGTCCCAGAGGTGCCTTTGGCAGTTCTTGGGGCAGGACAGCACTAGCTGTAATGTGTTTCTAGAGTCCCCCTGGCTGCCTTCTGTAGACTGGCCAACTCAGTAGATCCACATGGAGTCAGACTGCATGAAGGGGGCTGCAAGGTCTCCCTACCAGTTTAGTTCTTTGTCTTTGCACACGTGTGTGTGTGTGTGTGTGTGTGTCTAGAGTCTTGTCCTGGTTCCCTTTTACTGATTAGTGGCCCTTGTGGAGGCTCTGTACCACCCCCATTGCTGTAGTCCTCCCACTTAGCCTCCTAGTCCATGATAACAAAGGAAAGTTTGACCAACCCCCACGGGGATTTTCTGGTTTTCTGTTTCCACTGGAACAAAGGACAACTCACCAAGTGCTCTCTGATCTTTGGAATGAGAAGGGAAAATAGTTTATCATATGGAGTACACGGCACACACTGTCCCCATCAGCACACACGGCCTCCATTGCTCACTGGTGTCAGCCTCCCAGGACACCCAGATTCCTGGCAGGGCTAGACGGGGGAAGGCGCCTCCCTTCTGCTCAGCCCTCAGGGAGCTGACAGGACAGTGATGACTTCCATCTGGACTGGCCTGTTTTCCACCCCTTGGGCTCCACCTGCGGCCTAGATGGAGCAGAAACTTCCTCCCTTCTGCCTCTATCACAGCTCCAATCACAAGATATACCTCCTAGACCTCAATCAGCAGATTCCTAAGTGATTCGTGCAAAAGGAGGAGAGGTTGTATGGGACCTTGAGAAAATTCCTTAACCCCTCCAAGATTCAGTGTTCTCTGAAAAACAGGTCTAAGAATGCCTGCTTTGCATTGATATTATGAGAATTAAAATTTTTAAGTGGGGAATGTTTGTAAAGGGGTAGGCCCCAACTAGACTAGGTAGAAGAGTTTGGTGCAGGAAAGGAGATGGGCTTGCTCCCAAGACGGGTCCACTTGAATGGTAGGTGTGGTGAAAGTTTTTGCTCTGGAAAGTGGGTTGGAACAACATTCCACCACTGGTCTCTATCAGACTTCCGTCCTGCACTAAGCCTTCTGGCCAGAGCCAGACACACTCCAGGCAGCACAGCTGGCTTGGCTGAAAGCAGCTGACAGGCAACCACCCTCCTCTGCCATCATTATTTCAACAGCTATAACGTGGCATTTTTATAGACATGGGTTGAAAATATGGCACATTGGAAGAGGTCAAGAAATAAAATAGGAATGGCAGAGGCAGGGACCTCTGCCCTCATGCCCATGGGACCTGAGGGGCAAGCCCAGTTGGGCAGACATTCACCTGGTCCCTTAGAGATCATCGCATAGGATCCCTCATTTTATGATGAGCATCCTGAGGATCAGTGAGTGGAAGGGACTCATCCAAGGTCACCCTGGCTAGACCTGCTAACTTCTATGGTCCAGTGAGCTGTTTGCTTATCCTATATAACCTGCTCCTGAGAATCCCAGGCCATATAGCCCACAGATCGCCCAGGACAACCTCACGGATCCCCACAGTCTTCCTGTTTATTCAGTAAGTCCTATTGCTGCCCACTGTGTGTCAGGCACTAGGCACTAGGAGTACAGCAGGGGCAAAAAGAGACAAAAAACCCTGCTGCCGTGAAGCTTACATTCTGGTGGAGGGAGACAAACAATAAATAAAACAAGTGAGTGAAACTGTATAGTGAGTTAAAAGGCAATGCCTGGTTTGGAGTAAAATGAAACAATGGGGGAGCTCAGGGGACCAGCAGCACTGTGGGTCCTATCTTATAATAAGGTGGTCAAAGAAGGCTTCATTGAGAAGGGGACATTTTAAGTAGAAACTTGTATGAAGTGAGGGAGTGAGCCACACAGATATTTGGATGAGCTGAATTTCAGGCAAAGAGAAAGACCCTACTGCAAACACAAAGACCCTGAAGCTGTTTGGGGAACATCAAGGAGGCCAGTGTGGCTAGAGCAGAGTGAGTGAGGAGGACAGTGATAGGATGTGAAGCCAGATGGGTAATGAGGGAGAGATCATGCACAGTCTTGTGGGCCATTGTAAGGACTTTGGCTTTCAGACTGAAGGAGAGATCCAATACAGGGTTTTGAGCAGACGCAAGACATGATCTAACTTAGGTTTCATGACTATTACTCTGGCTGCTGTGTTGGGAGTGGACTGTAGAAGACCCAAGGTTTAATAATTTGATATGACAGGGGAGATAATAGGGGCTGTTGCAAATATCCAGGTGAGAGAGATGATGCTGGCACAAACTGTGAAGGTGGTAAAGAGTGGTTAAATTCTGGATGTTATGAAAGTGGATACAACATGATATGATACTGCAGTGCACACGGAATGTGAGAGAAACAGAGGAATCAAGAATGACTTTGAGGTTTGGGTCCTGAGCTGTTGGAAATGTGGGAATGCCATCAGCTGAGATGGGAAAACTGCTGGAGCAGCAGGTTTGGGGGAAATGGTAAGGAATTTTGCTTTGAACATGTTAAGTCTGAGCAACCCATGAGATAACCAGGTGGATGCCTAGACCAGCCACCCCAGTAGCAGAGGGAGTGGACTTCTCCAGGACCAGCAGCAGCAGCTCTGCATACCCCATCCTAACAGAATCCCTGAACATCCTAAACATCCTGAATACCAGAACATCCTGGTTTTAACCTGCATGCAACAAGTGCACACACAACAGCCACAAACAGGTCCCCCAGTCATGTCACAAACATGTACAAAACACCCAGCACACCCACAGTCACACCACCCACACCATCATGTTGTCACATGCGCACAGTGTTTGGTTCTGACCACAGCCCAGCCCTGCGCAGCCAGCTTCTCCTATCCTTCATGGCTGACATGTCCATAGCAGGTGTACCCACCTCCCCTTACAGACTCAACCCAATGCCTTGCTGACAAGAGTTGGTTGCAGTCATGAAAAGGAAACTAACAGCACAAAAAATCTAAAACTGTTCTAGGGCTTTGAAATGTGTCCCGTAAAGTTTCTTTGGAAAGTTTACCTTCTCCATCCCATTTGGCTTTGACAAACAGTAGTACAGATTTGTCTCCCTGAATTCATAGAAAATACAGAAGGAAAGTACAGAAACAGAGAGGTAAAACCACACAGAGTCAATCCCTTTCATTCCAGGAAGCTCTCTAGGGTTTCTCCAGACACATGAAATGACTTAGAAACGCTGTCTTTTCCCCTCTACCTCCCTCATCCTCCCAGCCCCCATCCCAGATGCCTATAACTGCTACTACATAAGGGTGGATTTATCATGTGTGTCCCCCAACTGAATAGCCCCTCTATGCTCTTCATGTTGACCTTGGGGGCAGCCAGGCTATACATACCCCCAAGTCACTGCAGCCATTTGGCACCATGGGCCATCAGTGGTACCACTTTACCCAGTGCCTGTGCCCAGTGATAAGCACATTCTCCTATGCCAGCCCTCTGCCCCTTCTCGGTACCTTTCACCCAGATGTTGGCCACATGTGTGGGATTCAAGTGCTTTCCCATCTGGGCAAGGACCTTCCAGCCACTGCTGTGTTGGTTTAGCACATCCCAGTAAGCAGGGAGGGCCTTGCCAGCCTGGGGTCAGGAAGATTTGCAGCTTATATGGCCCTTGGGATCAGCTAATGCAAAGGAGCCCAGAGGTGAGAATGCTGTCCCTGAACTTCCTTTCCTACCCCACACTTCTCTGTGGAGTTTCAATGTGGACAGGACCACTAAGAGCCAGGCAGAGAGTGAGAGCAATGCCTGCCAGCATACACTCCACATTTAGCACTTTGTCCTGGAAAGGACCCTGCCAAGCAACTTGGGTTCAATTCATACTTTGTGCCTGCAACCAATGACCCCTGTGTATGCCCAGCTGGCTGCCAGTGGGCAGGCTGTGCTTGGTTCTTTGTAGACTATAAATGGACCCCACTTGTGCTGGGCTATGTGAACACAATCACTTTCAATGGAATAACATCTCCCTCTGCAGCTGACTGCCAAAGTCAGAAATACTAAGGACGCATACCACTGTTCTTCAGTGGCCTGTTTTGGAAAGCCAGAGCCAGTCAGGCCTGGCTACTGTATAGTAGATGACATTGAAACCACTTAAGCAAAGTACTTGCACTTTTCTTTTCAAAGCATGTCAAACAGAGAATCTCTGCCTTGCCAGAATTGAAAGGTGCTAAACACTACCTAATCCAAGGGTCACAAATGTAAATGCCTTAGGCACTAAGCAGCTAATGAAAATGAAAAAGGAGAGGAGGTGTAAGAAACTTGGAGAGTGGCAGGAACTAGAGCTCAATGCCCTACAAAAAGGCATTTAAAATCATTTTTATGTGCCAACCAACAAAACATGCATGCAGGCCCTTAAGGTATAATTGCTGTAAGTTTGAGATTGCTGTTGGAGACATGAAAGCCAGAGAAAGGAAAGGACTTATCCGAAGTCACCCAACCAGTCAGTGATGGAGGCTTTTGTACAACTATTCGGCAAAATGAGTCCTGTGATATCTTCATGTTCTTCGTTCCTTCATTCCTTCAGCAAACAAGTTATGATCCCCATGATGTCCTAGACTGCTAGGACATCCTACTCTGCTGTCAGGACCCAAGAAGTGAACAAGACATGCTCTCTAATTTCAAGAAGGTGTCATTCTGGTAGGGAAGTGGCAAAAACTGGGCCTTGAAATTGAGGTTAAGATCAGAGAGCATCGGGCCTTGAATGGCAAGTGGAGGCATTTGGATTTTATGTTGTAAGCAGGAGAGAAGCTTTGGGCAAGCCCGAGCAGGTCTCAGAAAGCTGTTCTGTAGGAAGATTCATCCAGCAGTGGTAACCAGATGGACTAAGGCCAGGGTAGTGGGGTGGGTAGTATAATTGGAGGCCTAGAGAGGGGCTGAAGAAATCAATAGTCAGTCTAGGCCTGAGGTAATGAGGTTGGGGATCACTAAGAAGAGATGTGTAAGACACTGCAAATAAACTGGGTGGGGTTCCTAGGGTGTGCATGTATGCATGTGTGTGTGTCTGTGAGGGTATGGTCCTGGGGTGAAGGAGATAGGTTGACCAGAGGCAAGAAAAGGGAAAAATCAAAATGATTCCAAGATGGGGTGGGTGGCAAGAATGCCAACCAAGAGGAAGAAACCAGAGCACCTGGATTGGGGGGAAGTAGGTGGATGAGGTTGTCCAAATGTCTCTATGATAGCCACCTCAAGACCAATAGGAAGAATCTGGGATTGCCTGTTTTATGTTGTTGTAGCCTTGCCTTCCTCAGAATGGAAAATTGAGCCAGGCCTCTTGACCTCTTGACTCTTCCATATGCCCGGAAGTGACCCCTGGGGAAATCCCACTCAGTGCCTCTGGTTGAAATGGTCCAATGATTTAACAAATACTAATCAAATAAATAACTAAAATACATTCTCCACCCCTGGCCTCTTTCTGTCCCCCACTCCAAAACAGCTCTGTGGGAAAGTCAATTTGGGAATTTCCCACATGTGTCTATGACCGTAATGCCAGAGCAATGGTCTGAGTCAGCTACAACCTTCAAAATTTTGTATTTGCTTTTCATATCAAAGGCAGCATGCTGGCTGGGAGAGCCCTAGTGATGCTGTAAAATAATTCCCAATGTCACCTCAGGGGTTACCTGGGACTTCTGTGCTAGCTCCCAAAGGCTTGGGCCACCAGGAAGAGAGAGGCCTGCCAGGCCTGCAGCCAAACTGTCAAGCCTATCCAGATGATTCACTCACCCCCCACACCACACAGGGATAGTCCATTTGCCTCCCGTTCCCTCTCAAGTCACCCTTTTCTTTTCCCTCTAGGAAGAGGGTACAGCATCAGTGAACAAGGCCAACAACTATGCGGTTCCAAAAATAGACAAAGACTTCCAGTCCAAGCCTTGGCCACAGGAAGGGGACTTAAACAGCTGCAGATGAAACTGAAGCTGAGGGATGCATGGGGCTCTGGAAAAAGAGTAGGGGCTTTGGAGTTCAACTTTGATTCCAATCTCAGCTTGGCCTCCTACCAGGTGCATGGTCTGGTCATAGTTTTCTCATGTGTAAAATTGAAATTATGATATACCCTGTTCAGGGTTACTATGAGTGTTACCAGAGACAGTCAGTCAGAGCACCAGGGGAGTCTCCCTCAAAGACCAAGATGGTGTCAGGGGGAAGTTCTTACACTGAAGGCCCCAAAAGCTAGAGATACGAATGGATAAGGCCCCAAGCTGTCAAAAGCTAGCAAGATAATTGGATAGGAAAAAACCCTCTCCTCCCTCTCCCTATAAGAACCTGGGCTTGAGCAGGAAGATTGAGATGGTCTGTGTGACAGGAGTCCACTATTCTCCCAGGTCACACAGCAGCTGAATAAATCCTCTTTCCTTTTGCACCAGCATCTGACTCATGAGTTCGGCTTTTGCGGAAGCAGGCAGCCGAACCTCCATTTTGTTCGGTTACATGAGGATGCACGCACAGTTCCTGGTATATAGCAAATGCTCAATAAAAGTTATTTTCATCTTTCATATCTTCTGCTTTTGAACACAAGGTCTTTTTCAATAAGGACCAGATGTACCAAGATACCACCTGGTGGGAGGGGGAGGTGGGGAGGAGAGCCAAGAGGAAGGGAAAGGGTGTCAGTATCTCATGTTACCAAGAGGGGATTCCAAAAGATTCAGCTGAGAATTGACAGAACAAAAACAAAACAGTCAGTATGTTGCATAAATTACTAGATTAGCCAATAAAGGAATAAAAATGGTGATAGAGCTATATAATGGCTATAAATTCTCAACTATCTTAGCAGGGAGTCAACAGATAATTTTCAACAATTGGTAAAAGAAGGAATAAAAGAAGTGGTGGGTTTTTTGTTTTTTTTTTTTTAGAAAAATGAAGGTAAGTGCAGGAAGAAAGGAACTAAAATTGGTTGTCTCCCACAAAAGGGTCTGGGGTTTGAGGTTCCTGCATGGCACTGTGGCTTCTTTCCATGGGCATGTTCCACTTTGATTGCTAAAATCCAGCCAGGATTATGAAAAGTCAAAGGTAGTACCCACGTCCACCAGCTAAGAACATTGTAACAATAGCCAGAGGGGAGTGGGGAGGGGATAGTGGGGAGAGGGGTCTATAGGAGCTACTATAAAGGACACAAGGACAAAATCAAAGGGGAGGGTAGAGGTGAGGGAGGGAGGTGGGACTGGCTTGGGTGGGGTGGAGGGAAGGGGAGAAAATGCAGACAGTTGTAACTGAATAAAAATAAATAAATAAATTTTTGTTAAAGAAAAGGAAGGGTCCACAGCATCACAGCTGCCATGTGCTCCACTTTAACCTCCTTCCCTGGTGGGTATCCTTCATTTGAGGCAGACCAAAGCATTGAAAAGGGGAAGAAACTTGACTAGTCCAGTTGCTCAAAGAAGCTCTCTTGCAATGGAGCAGAGATGGCACACTGAGCAACATGGGGCACAAGGCTACTTCTGAAGTCCTTTATAGAGCACATGCTCCACTGGGAGGAGCCTGCCTATCCCATCTCTGGGTTCTCTGGATGATAGGCAGTTCATACCAGCTGACCACAGATAACATCCTGAAGAGCCAGTATATGGTTACATATAGCTACCCAACTCTACCTTTCTGTACTCTTGCCTGCAATGAGTATAGATGGTAAGATCTATGCCAACTTCTGGCCCAGGAGCCCATCATTCTCCATCCCACTGCTTGAAACTTCTGCCTGGAGGCTCTTCTCTTCAAAATCCATTCATCCAGAAAGAATTAATGGCCTAATCTGTACACAGCTGTAGTGCCCAACAGGAATATAAAGACTGCTTCAAGGGAGAGTAAGTTTAAAAATTTCACCTTTAGGCAGAGGGAGAATTGGGAAAAATTTGCCTATGTGATAGTATTGTCCAGGGCCAGTTCAGAACCAGAATACTCTGAAACACTCAAACACTCATGTGAGCCCATGTGCACACATGTACACATAGACAGGGAATACACGCTCAAACAGACACACCAATCAATGATCACTGATAACTATTTTTCCCTTTGTCAAGTCTGCCATAATGGCTCTCGATAGTTCTTTTCTCTTTCCATTTTTTCCTCATAGTTTATTTGAGGTATAATTCACATATGATACAATTCAAACAATTAAAATATACAATTCAATAGTTTCTACTATATTCACAGATTTGTGTATACATTACTACAGTCAATTTTAGAATATTTTCATCACTCCCACAAAGAAACCCCATACTCATTAGTTCCCCCAACACACAGCTCCTGGCAAATGCTAATCTATTTTCTGTCTCTATGGAACCATACAATATGTAGAACTTGGTGACTGGTTTCTTTCACTTATCATAGTGTTTTCAAGGTTCATCCATGTTGTCGTATGTATCAATACTTCATTCCTTTTTTAAAAAATAAAATATTTTATTTACTTACTTTTAGAGAGAAGGGATGGGAGGGAGAAAGAGAGGGAGAGAAACATCAACATGTGAGATATACATCAATTGGCTGCCTTTCACACACCCCCAACTGGGGACCTGACCCACAACCTAGGCATGGGCCCTGACCAGGAATCAAACTGGCAAAACCAGAGACCTTTTGGTTTGTGGGACGACACTCAACCCACTGAAGCCACACCAGTCATAGCTCATTCCTTTCTATGAATGAATAATATACCATCACGTGGATCTGGATATACCATATTTGTTTATCCACTCACATACTGAACAGATCATAAAAGAGAGATATTTCGCTAAAAACCTGTCCATAATTGATAGAGAAAGTAAATTATAGAAGTTCAGAAGGATAGGTAACTGAAAGACCAGGACACTGCAGTGGTCATGGTCTCAAAGTAGCCATTCCTTAGTGTGCCTAAACTTTCTTTACAAAGGCAAATGAGGGAGTGTCCCCCAGGGAACAGATAGGTTGATATCTGCCCCTCCAGCCTGGTGGCCCTGCAGCCAGGGTATGAGGTTGCCACCTGTGGGCATAAGGGAGCAATGGCTACCCAGAATCAAGACACACACAGGCTAAACAAGAAGAGTGTAGAGAAGTGAGAGCTGCTATAGCTGCCTTTTCTCTTTGGGGTCCTGCATGCCTTTAAAACTCACCATTCCCTTCATAAAGTGCTCAGGATGAGTAGGTCAAGAAGAGACCCAATTGGGGAGAGGGTGTCAATTTAAAAGAAGGCATCTCTCCTAGTGGCATAGCCTTATCACACTTTCAGTTGAGTTAAGAGTTTCACAGCCTGGCTAGTGTTCAGAGATCTAAGCTACAGAGGGAGAAAGTGAAGCAGAGAGAGAAGAGAAATGATTGTTCCCTGACAGTTGGCATGGAAGGGATCACTGAAGTAGTTGAAAGTCACAACAGTGCCATAATTAGCTTTTCCACAATTTTGGAACCAGGCTGAATGTCTCCGGAGAACAAATGGAGGCTATTTTGTGCTCTTGCCAATATTTAGTGAAGATAGTTTTTCTTTTTTTTCTTACAAAAAATTTAAATGAAATTTCAAAACCATAGCTATATCGGCAGTAGAGCAGGCCTTACATAACCACAAGCAGTTATGAGGAATGAGATGATTTCTGCTGCTCCAAGGCTCAGAACGTTTTACACATAATTACTGCTGTTTCCTCTTCTGATTAATGCCTGAATCTGGAGAAGAGCTTTCTTCCTTCAATCAGGAAAAAGACAAGGATGTCCTCTCTTGCCACTTCTATTCAAAGTTGTACTAGAAGTTCTAACCAGACCATTAAGGCAAAAAACAAAACAAAACAAACAAAAAATTCCATTGAAATAGAAGAGGAATAAGTAAAACTATTTCTATTCACAGATGACATGATCTTATATATACAAAATCCTTTAAAAAATCTATTAGGGTTAACAAATGACATTACCAAAGCTGCAGGGTACAAGATCAACATACCAAAATCAGTTGCATTTCTATACATCAACAATGAACAATGCAAGAATAAAGTTAAAAAAACAATTTCATTTATCAAAATGAATAGCATCAAAAAGAATAAAGTACTCAGGGACAGATTTAACCAAGTAGGTGCAAGAATTATACACTGAAAATTATGAAACACTGAGGAAATAAATTAAAGAAGGCCAAATAAATGAAAATACATCTTCTGTTTATAGATGAAAGACTTAATATTAAGACAATACTACCCAATGTAATCTACAAATTCAATGCAATTCATATCAATGGCCTTCTTATGGATAAGTGGAAAAGCTAATTCTAAAACTTATACAAACTTCCAAGGGACTCCAAATATCCAAATCACCCTTGACAAAGAACAGCAAAGTTGGAGGACTCACACTTCTGGATTTCTAGTCATACTAAAGCCTACGGTAATCAAAACCATCTGGTACTGGCACAAAGATAGACATATAGACAAATGGAATAGAATTGAGATTCCAGTAATAAACCTGTACATCTATGGACAACTGATTTTTGACAGGGGTACTGATACCACTCAATGGGAAAATAATAGTCTTTTTAACAAATGGTGCTGGAACCTACAAAAATTAATGAAAAATTACCAAACAGCAAAATATATGAGCTAAAATTATAGAGATTTACCCCTAAGTTTTCTTAGGAGAAAACATAGAGGTAAATATTGATGATGATACATTTGGCAATAGATTCTTAGATATGACATCAAAAGCATAAGCAACAAAAGAAATAATAGATAAATGGGACTTCATTAAAAATTTAAAACTTGGTGCATCAAAAGACACTATTAAGAGAGTGCAAGGACAACTCACAGAATGAGGGGAAATATCTGCAAATCCTATATCTGGTAAGGGTCTAGTATCAAGAATATATAAAGAATGATTACAACTCAACAATAAAAAAAAAATCACCCAATTATCAATATAAACGGGCAAAGGATTTGAATAGATATTTCTCCAAAGAAAATATACAAACAGCCAACAAACACATGAAAAGATGCTTAACATCATTACTCAATAGGGACATACAAGTCAAAAGTACAATGAGATATCACTTCATGCCCACTGGGATGGTTATAATAAAAAGGACACTCAATTAACAAGTATTGATATGGATGTGGAGAAATGGTGCAACCACTTTGGAAAACAGTTTGGCAGTTCCTCAACAGTTTAAATACAAAGTTACCATATGACTCAGAAGTTCCACTCCTAGGCTCCAAGAGAATTGACAACATATATCCACACAAAAACTTACCATTCAAAGGTGTATCAACTGATGAATAGATAAACAAAATGTGGCATATCCATACAAGTATCTTTTGGCAAAAATAAAGGAATGAGAAAAACTAGAACATCCTACAATATAGATGAATCTGTAAAACCTTATGCTAAATGCAAGAAGCCTTTTACTAAAGAAGGCATATTGAATAATATTTATTTGAAATGTCCAGAATAGGCAAATCCATAGAAGCAGATAGTAGATTGTTGCCTAGCACTGGAGAGTGGAGGAGTAGGGGAAGCCAAGGGATTGGGATAATGGCTAAAAAGGTACAATATTTATTTGAGGGGTTATAAAATATTCTAAAATTGATAGTGGTGATGATTGTACAAATTTTTAAATATAGTAAAAATCTTTGAATTGTACACTTTAAATGGGAGAATTTTATGGTACACAAATTCAGGCCAATTAAAGTTGTCAAAAATACTTTAATTAAAACCAACCTACATTTTGGGTATAATTGTATTTATTTTATTTTATTTTATATTTTATTGTTCAATTATACTTGTCCCAATTTTTCCCCTGTTGTTCTCCTGGCCTCGCCCACCCCCTGCTCCCACAGTCAATCCCCACCCTGTTGTCTATGTCCATGGGTCATTTGTATATGTTACTTGACTAGACACTTCCCCTGCTTTCCCTTCTTATCCTCCTACCCCCTCCCTCTGGTCACTGTCAGTCTGTTCCTTGTTTCCATGCCTCTGGTTCTATTTTGCTCCTTTGTTTGTTTTTTTCATTAGGTTCTCTTATAGGTGAGATCATATGATATTTGTCTTTTGCCTCCTGGCATATTTCACTTACCATAATACTCTCCAGATCCATCCATGCTGTCATGAAAGGTAGGAGCTCCTTCTTTCTTTCTGCTGTGTAGTATTCCATTGTATAAATGTACCACAGTTTTTTGATCCACTCATGTACTGATGGGCACTTAGGTTGCTTCCAGCACTTGGCTATTATAAATTGTGCTGCTATGAACATTGGGGTGCATAGGTTCTTTTGAATTGGTGTTTCAGGATTCTTAAGGTATAATCCCAGCAGTGGAATTGCTGGGTCAAAAGGCAGTCCCAGTTTTAATTTTTTGAGGAAATTCCATAATATTTTCCACAGTGGCTGTACCAGTCTACATTCCCACCAACAGTGCACTAGGGTTCTCTTTTCTCCACAACCTCTCCCAACACTTGTTTGTTGATTTATTGATGATGGTCATTCTGACTGGTATGAGGTAACATCTCATTGTGGTTTCAATTTGCATCTCTCTGATGGTTAGTGACGTTGAGAAACTTTTCATATGCCTATGGTCCCTCTGTGTGTCCTCTTTGAAGTGAAATGGTTCTTTGCCCATTCTTAAATTGGATTGTTTGTCTTCCTGGTGTTGAGTTGTATGAGTTCTTTATATATCTGGGAGATCAAATTGTCCAAGGTATCATTGGCAAATATGTTTTCCTATATGATTGGTTCCCTTTTCAGTTTGATGATGTTTTCTTTAGCTATGCAGAAGCTTTTAAATTTGATGTAGTTCCACTTGTTTATTCTTTCTTTTATTTCCCTTGCCCTAGAGAATATATCAGAGAAAATACTGCTGTATGAGATATCAGAAATTTTACTGCCTACATTTTCCTCTATGACTTTTATGGTGTCACGGCTTGTGTTTAAGTTTTTTATCCATTTTGAGTTTATTCTAGTGTATGGTGTAAGTTGGTGGTCGAGTTTAATTTTTTTGCATGTACCATTCCAGTTCTCCCAACATCATTTATTGAAGAGGCTATTTTTATTCCATTTTATGTTTCTGCCCACTTTGTCAAAATGTTAGTTGACCGTAGAGACATAGGATTATTTCTGGGCTCTCTATTCTGTTCCATTGATCTGTGTCTGTTCTGATGTTACTACCAGACTGTTTTGATTATAGTGGCCTTGCAATATAGTTTGATATCAGGTATTGTGATCCCTCCTACTTTGTCCTTCTTTCTCCAGATTGCTGAGACTATTCAGGGACGTTTTGGGTTCCATGCAAGTTTCTGAAATATTTGTTCTAAATCCGTGAAATATGTCATTGGTATTTTAATAGGGATTGCATTGAATCTATAGATTTCTTTGGGTACTATGGACATTTTTTTGAATATATTTATTGATTATGCTATTACAGTTGTCCCACTTCCCCCCCCACTCCACTCCATCCTGCCCACGCCCTCCCTCCCACATTTTCCCCCTATAGTTCATGTCCATGGGTCATACTTGTAAGTTCTTGGCTTCTACATTTCCTACACTATTCTTACCCTCCCCCTGTCTATTTTCCACCTATCATTTATGCTACTTATTCTCTGTACCTTTCCCCCCTTCCCCCTCCCACTCCCCTGTTGATAACCCTCCATGTGAGCTCAATTTCTGTGGTTCTGTACCTGTTCTAGTTGTTTGCTTAGTTTGCTTTTGTTTTTGTTTTAGGTGTGGTTGTTAATAACTGTGAGTTTGCTGTCATTTTTACTGCTCATATTTTTTATCTTCTTTTTCTTAGGTAACTCCCTTTGACATTTCATATAATAAGGGCTTGGTGATGATGAACTCCTTTAACTTGACCTTATCTGAGAAGCACTTGATCTGCCCTTCCATTCTAAATGATAGCTTTGCTGGACGCAGTAATCTTGGATGTAGGCCCTTGCCTTTCATGACTTGGAATACTTCTTGCCAGTCCCTTCTTGCCTGTAAGGTCTCTTTTGAGAAATCAGCTGACAGTCTTATGGGAACTCCTTTGTAGGTAACTGTGTCCTTTTCTGTTGCTGCTTCTAAGATTCTCTCCTTCTGTGTAATCTTGGGTAATGTAATGATGATGTGCCTTGGTGTGTTCCTCCTTGGGTCCAGCTTCTTTGGGACTCTGTGAGCTTCCTGGACTTCCTGGAAGTCTATTTCCTTTGCCAGCCTGGGGAAGTTCTCCTTCATTATTTGTTCCAATAAGTTTTCAATTTTTTGTTCTTCCTCTTCTCCTTCTGGTACCCCTATAATTCAGATGTTGGAACGTTTCAAGATGTCCTGGCGGTTCCTAAGACTCTCCTCATTTTTCCGAATTCTTGTTTCTTCATTCTTTTCTGGTTGGATGTTTCTTTCTTCCTTCTGTTGATTTGAGTCCCAGTTTCCTTCACCTCACTGTGGGTTCCCTGTACAGTTTCCTTTGTTTCTCTTAGCATAGCCTTCATTTTTTCATCTAATTTGCGACCAAATTCAACCAATTCTGTGAGCATCTTGATTACCAGTGTTTTGAACTGTGCATCCGATAGGTTGGCTATCTCTTTGTTGCTTAGTTGTATTTGTTCTGGAGCTTTGATCTGTTCTGTCATTTGGGCCATTTTTTTTGTCTTGGTGTGCCTGTTACATAAAGGGGCAGAGCTTTAGGTGTTCCCCCGGGCGGGGTAACGCTGGTCTTGCACTGTGACACTGTATGTGGGGGAGGGTCCGAGAGGGAGTAATGGTGCCCGCTCCGCTCTCTGCCAGATTTCAATCACTCCCTCTGCTACCCACAATCAAATTGGGCCCCTCTGTTGCTGGTTCCCAAGTGGGTGGGCCTTTGCACGCCCTAGAGCCCTGTGGGTCTCTCCAACGACCTCTCCTGTGAGGCTGGGAGTTTCTCCTGCTGCCTCCCAACCCCCACGGGTGTTTTCACTCAGAGGTTTGAGGCTTTATTTCTTTGTGCTGGAGCCCTGGGTTACGCGGTCTGCTTTGCTCCCTGCCGTTTGTCTGGTTTATCTATGCGCGAATGTGGGGTCACCGGGTCTGCTACCCGCCACTCTGCCTGCCCCGTTCTCGGCCACTCTGAGTCCGGCCCTCTGGGTTTATCTGTGCGTGAATGTGGGGCCGCAGGGTCTGCCAGTGGTCAGACTTCCTGCCCCATTCATCCCACACTCCGCCAGTCTCGGTCCCGCCACAGCAACGCGAGTCCTCTCCACCCCGGCTGCCTGTCCCCGCCCCTCCTACCGGTCTGGATGAATGTTTATTTTTTATCTCCTTGGTGTTGGACTTCCTTGCCGTTCGATTTTCTGTCAGTTCTGGTTGTGGGAGGAGGCGCAGTGTGTCTACCTACGCTGCCATCTTGGTTCTCTCTACCGGTAGTATGGACATTTTAATGATGTTAATTCTTCAGTCCATGAACAAAGTATATGCTTCATTTATTTGTACCTTCCTCAGTTTCTTTCTTCAGTGTCCTGTAGTTTTCTGAGTACAGATCTTTAACTCCTTGGTTAAGTTTATTCCTTGGTACTTTACTTTTCTTGTTACAATAAATGGAATTTTCCTTCTAGTTCCTATTTATGATATTTCATTGTTGGTGTACAAAAATGCCTTCATTTCTGAATATTGACTTCATAACCTGCTATTTTGCCAAATTCGCTTATTAAGTCAAGTAGTTTTTTGGTGGAGTCTATAGGATTTTCCATGTACACTCTCATATCATCTGCAAATAATGACAGTTTTATTTCTTCCTTTCCAATTTGGATGCCTTTATTTGTTTTTCTTGTCTGATTGCTGTGGCTAGAACTTCGAATACTATGTTGAATAAAAGTGGTGAAAGCGGGAAGATGGCGGCAACATAGGTGGGAGCGGAGTCCACTTCCCCTCAACGCCAGGGAAATACCTAGCTGATCTGAGGAGCAGAGCGAACAGCCAACAGTATTCCAGCATATACGAAGATTAGAGACCAAAGATAGAGGACACTGAAAGATCTGACGGTAAGAAGAGTGCTGAAGGACAATAAGGTCCATGGGACCCAGGACCGCGCGGTACAAGGGCGGCAGAAGCGCCAGCCCTGGCGCAGGGGCTGCGGCAGGAGTCTTGGGAGAGGGCCAGGCTGCGCTGTGAGCAGCCAGGTGCTTGATTAGACCAGGGGGGCTTGAAAAGGAGGAATTTCTCAAAAAGAAAAAGAAAATAGAGACACTCAGGGGCTAATTAGAGAACTCTCGGTAGTAGCCGAGGCCCCTGGCGCCCCTCCCCCTCCACCCCTGGACTGCTACGCTCACCTGAGGTCCGGTTGCGAGCGCGAGCAGATTAGCGAACGGGACCCACACTTGAAACCCCGGAGGGGCGCCCACACCTGAAACCTCCGAGATAATTTGGACCAGAGTCTAGCTGCTCTACCCACAGGCCCAAAACCTCGGAACCGAGTGCCGCGTGATTCAGTCCCAGGGCGGCCCCACCCGCCCGAGAGACTCAAGCCCAGGGCGGCTGGATCGGGCCCCCAAGCACAGAGCCTGTGGCTCAGCGGGCTGCGCGCGCTCACCAAGCACAGGGCCGGCTGGGTGCCTGTTTTCTAAATACAAAGCTGCTGGCGAGTGTCCTAACGCCAAGGCGGCTGAATCCGCCACCTGCGCGCCAGCGTTCCAAGCCCTGGCGGCTCTATTGGTCCGCAGGCTGCGCGCTCAGGGCACAAAATAACGTCACAGACCCAAAGCGGCTGGATTCCCCTGCTGCGCGCGCACGCGTCACGAGCCAAAGCAGCTGGATTGGCTGATCAACGGACTGATTGACTGCCAGGGACCACACTTACAAAACAGCGAAGAGTGTGACCCAGGAAGAGAGAAAAGTGAAACCAATCCTTCCAAACACCCCCGCCCGTTGCACAGACAGGACACCAGCAGAAATAACCTGACCGGTTTAAAGCCAACAGAAGGTTTTTTTTTGTTTTTTTTTTTGTTTGTTTGTTTGTTTTTATCCTTTTTCTTTTTTTTCCTTTCCCCCTGAATTCCTTCTTCCTCTCTCTTTTTTTCTTTTTTTTTCATTCCTTCTTCCTCCCATCCTTTACCATTTTTATGTCTTCTTCCTGCCTTCTTTTATCTATTTCTATGTTTTAATTTTTGCTAAAATTCCTTCTTATCTTGCCTCCGATCTTTCTTTATTCTTCCCTCCTTCCTTCCTTTCCTCCTTTCCTATTTCCTTTTTCCCTCCTTCCCATCTTTCTTTTGGTTTGTTTTGTGTGTGTGTGTGTGTGTTTTTTTTTTTCTTTTCTTTCGCCCCCCCTTTCTCTTTTTCCCACAGGTGAGACAACAAAACCTGGAGTGCTGAAAAGACTAGAGATAGACCGTGTTAAACACATAAACGTCAGCTCAAGACCAGTGAGCACAGGAGAGTAAGGAGACAGCACCACCGAATCCCATTGGCATTCTACCATAGAAGTTCATATCATAAATCCAGGGAGTCAGAACAAAGCAATTTAAGACGCAGAGGCCAACAAGAAGAACCTCACAAACAATGGGAAGACAAAGAAACAATTCCCAAATGAAAGGAAAGGAGGAAGTCTCAGAAAGAATACTAACCGAAAAAGAGGCAAGTCAACTATCAGATACTGAGTTCAAAGCAATGGTCATCAGGAAACTCACTGAGCTCTCTGAGCTCAAAGAGAACTACCAGAAACTACAAGGAAACTACAATGAACTCACTGCAAACTATATCAACATGAAAAAGGAAATAGAAAATATCAACAAGAGCCAAGCGGAAATGAAGAATACAATTTCTGAATTGAAGAACACAGTAGAAGGAATGAAAAGCAGACTTGATGAAGCAGAGGATCGGATCAGCGAGCTGGAGGATAAAGTAGAAAAAAACACCCAGAAGGAGCAAGAAAAGGAAAAGAGGCTCAGAAAGAATGAAGAGGCAATAAGGGAAATGCAGGACAACATGAAACGTAACAATATCCGTATAATAGGAATACCAGAAGGAGAAGAAGAAGAGCAAGGGATAGAAAACCTGTTTGAAAAAGTAATGATGGAAAATTTCCCTAATCTGAGGAGAGAAAAAGTCACCCAAATCCAGGAAACACAGAGAGTCCCAAGCAAGAGGAACCCAAAGAGACCCACTGCAAGACACATCATAATTAAAATGGCAAATTTCCAAGACAAAGAGAGGATCTTAAAGGCAGCAAGGGAGAAAAAGGAAGTAACATACAAGGGAGCCCCGATAAGGTTAGCAACTGACTTCTCAATGGAAACGCTCCAAGCCAGAAGAGAATGGCAAAAAATATTCCAAGTACTGAGAACCAGAGGCCTCCAACCAAGACTACTTTACCCAGCAAGGCTCTCAATCAAGATAGAAGACCAAATAAAGAGCTTCCCAGACAAAAGAAGTCTAAAAGAATACAGCTCCACCAAACCAGCTCTGCAAGAGATGCTAAAGGGACTGCTTTAAGGAAAGGAAGGAAAAGAGAAAGACAGAGGAACACAGGTAGGAAATAATGGCAATGAATAACTACCTATCGATAATAACCTTAAACGTAAATGGATTAAATGCTCCAATCAAAAGACATAGAACAGCTGAATGGATAAGAAAACATGACCCACACATATGCTGCCTACAAGAAACCCATCTCAGGACAAAAGACTTACACAGACTGAAAGTGAAGGGCTGGAAACAAATTTTCCAAGCAAACGGACAGGAAAAAAAAGCAGGGGTAGCAATACTCATATCAGACAAAATAGACTTCCAAAGAAGGGCCATAAAGAGAGACCCAGAAGGTCACTTCATAATACTCAAAGGAAGAATCCACCAAGAAGACATAAACATTGTAAATATATATGCACCCAACATAGGAGCACCCAAATACATAAAGAAAATCTTGGAGGATTTCAAGAAAGATATTGACAGCAACACAATTATAGTAGGGGATTTTAACACCCCACTATCAAAAATGGACAGGTCTTCCAAACAAAAGATCAACAAAGATATTGTGTCACTTAACAATACCTTAGAGGAAATGGACTTAACTGATATATACAGAGCTTTTCATCCCAAAGAAGAAAAATACACGTTCTTTTCAAGTGTCCATGGAACTTTTTCAAAGATAGACCACATGATAGGACACAAAGCAAGCCTCAACAAATTCAAGAAAATTGAAATCATATCAAGCATCTTCTCTGACCACAAGGGTCTGAAACTAGAAACCAACGCCAAGGGTAAAAACCCAAAACACTCAAAAGCATGGAGACTGAATAGCATGCTATTAAACAATGAATGGGTCAAGAACGAGATTAGGGAAGAAATCAAAAACTTCCTGGAAACAAATGAAAACGAACTCACAACAACCCAAAACCTATGGGACACAGCAAAGGCAGTCCTGAGAGGGAAGTTCATAGCAATACAGGCCTACCTTAAGAAGTTAGAAACAGTTCAAACAAACAACCTAACCCTACGCCTACAAGAACTGGAGGAACAACAACAAAGACAGCCCAGAGCAAGCAGAAGGAAGGAAATAACCAAGATCAGAGCAGAACTAAATGACATAGAGACTAAAAGCACAATTGTAAGGATCAATGAATCCAGGAGCTGGTTCTTTGAAAAGATAAACAAAATCGACAAGCCTTTAAGTAGGCTCATCAAGAAAAAAAGAGAGAGGATCCAAATAAACAGAATTAGAAATGAAAGTGGAGAGATTACAACTGATACCACAGAAATACAAAGGATCGTAAGAAATTACTATGAAGACCTGTATGCTAAGAAATTTGAAAACCTAGATGAAATGGACACATTTCTAGAAAAATATAATCTTCCAAAACTGAATGAAGAAGAAGCAGAAAACCTGAACAGACCAATATCAGCAAAGGAAATTGAAGCAGTCATCAAGAAACTCCCATCACACAAAAGCCCTGGACCAGATGGTTTCACAGGAGATTTCTACAAAGCATTTAAGGAAGAACTAACCCCTATCCTTCACAGTCTATTCGAAAAAATCCAAACTGATGGAAGACTCCCAAACTCTTTTTATGAAGCCAACATCATCCTAATCCCAAAACCAGATAAAGACACAACGAAGAAAGAAAACTTCAGGCCAATATCGCTGATGAACATAGACGCTAAAATTCTCAACAAAATATTAGCAAACCGCATCCAGCAATATATTAAAAAGATCATCCACCATGACCAAGTGGGATTCATCCCAGGGATGCAAGGATGGTACAATATTCGCAAATCAATAAACATAATACATCACATCAACAACAGCAAAGACAAAAATCACATGATCATATCAATAGATGCGGAAAAAGCATTTGATAAGATACAGCACCCATTTCTGATAAAAACACTCAGCAAAGTGGGAATAAAGGGAGCAGTCCTCAACATAATTAAGGCCATATATGAGAGACCTACAGCCAACATCACACTCAATGGACAAAAACTTAGAGCTTTCCCACTAAGATCAGGAACTAGACAAGGATGCCCTCTCTCACCACTCCTATTCAACATAGTATTGGAAGTCCTAGCCACAGCAATCAGACAAGAAAAAGCAATAAAAGGCATCCAAATTGGAAAGGAGGAAATGAAACTGTCACTGTTTGCAGATGACATGATAGTGTACATGGAAAACCCTATAGACTCCACTCAAAAACTACTCGACCTAATAAATGAATTTGGCAAAACAGCTGGATACAGAGTCAATACCCAGAAATCAAAGGCATTCCTGTACACCAGCAACGAAACTGCAGAAACAGAAATCAGGAAAAAAATCCCATTCGATATAGCAACAAGAAAAATAAAGTACCTAGGAATAAACCTAACCAAGGAGGTAAAAGACCTGTACTCAGAAAACTACACAACACTGAAGAAAGAAATTAAGGAAGATACAAACAAATGGAAGCATGTACCATGTTCATGGATTGGAAGAATTAACATCATCAAAATGGCCATACTACCCAAAGCAATCTATAGATTCAATGCAATCCCTATTAGAGTACCCGTGACATATTTCACAGATATAGAACAAACATTGCAGAAGTTCATATGGAACCATAAACGACCTCGAATAGCTGCAGCAATTTTGAGAAAGAAGAACAAAGCAGGAGGGATCACAATACCTGATATCAAACTGTATTACAAGGCCACTGTAATCAAAACAGCCTGGTACTGGCATAAAAACAGGCACATAGACCAATGGAACAGAATAGAGAGCCCAGAAATAAACTCAAGTCTATACGATCAATTAATATTTGACAAAGGAGGCAGGAGCATAAAATGGAGCAAAAACAGCCTCTTCAACAGATGGTGTTGGGAGATCTGGACAGCTACGTGCAAAAAAATGAAACTCGATCACCAACTTACACCATACACGAAAATAAACTCAAGATGGATAAAAGACTTAAATATAAGCCGTAACACCATAAAAGTCCTTGAGGAAAACATTGGCAGGAAAATCTCAGACATTCCACGCAGCAACATCCTCACAGACACATCCCCTAAAAGCAAGGGACATAAAGGAAAGAATAAACAAATGGGACCTCATCAAAATAAAAAGCTTCTGCATGGCTAAAGAAAACAGCACCAAATTACAAAGAGTACCAACAGTATGGGAAAACATATTTGCCAACGATACCTCAGACAAGGGCCTGATCTCCAAAATATATAAAGAACTCACTCGACTCCACTCCAGGAAGACAAACAACCCAATTAAAAAATGGGCAAAGGACTTGAACAGACACTTCTCTAAGGAAGACATACAGAGGGCCCAGAGACATATGAAAAGATGCTCAGCATCACTAGCCATCAGAGAGATGCAAATTAAAACCACAATGAGGTATCATCTCACACCAGTCAGAATGGCCAACATAAACAAATCCACAAACAAATGTTGGAGAGGATGTGGAGAAAAGGGAACCCTTGTGCACTGTTGGTGGGAATGCAGACTGGTGAGGCCACTGTGGAAAACAATATGGAATTTCCTCAGAAAACTAAAAATGGAACTGCCCTTTGACCCAGTAATTCCGCTGCTGGGATTATACCCTAAGAACACTGAAACACCAATCCAAAAGAATCTGTGCACCCCAATGTTCATAGCAGCACAATTTACAATAGCCAAGTACTGGAAGCAACCGAAGTGCCCATCAGCAAACGAGTGGATCCAAAAACTATGGTATATTTACACAATGGAATTCTACGCAGCAGAGAGAAAGAAGGAGCTTATACCCTTTGCAACAGCATGGATGAAACTGGAGAGCATTATGCTAAGTGAAATAAGCCAGGAAGTGAGGGACAAGTACCATATGATCTCACCTTTAACTGGAACATAAGCAATAGAAGAAAAAAGCAAACAAAATATAACCAGAGACATTGAAGTTAAGAACAATCTAACAATAGCCAGGGCGGGGGTGGGGGGTGGGGGCGGGGATAGTGGGAAGAGGGTATTACAGGAACTACTATAAAGGACACATGGACAAAACCAAGGGGGAGGGTGGAGAGGGGGGAGGGAGGTGGGTTCACCTGGGGTGGGGTAGAGGGATGGGGAGAAAAGGCATACAACTGTAATTGCATAACAATAAAAAAAAAAAAAAGAAAAGAAAAAGGAAAAAAAAAAAAAAAAAAGTGGTGAAAGCGGACATCCTTGTGTTGTTCCTGATCTTAGTGGGAAAGCTTTTAGCTTTTGCCCATTGAGTATAATGTTGGCTATATGTTTCTTGTATATGGCCTTCATTTTGTTGAGATATGATCCCTGTATTCCACTTTGCTGAGTGTTTTTTTATCATAAATGGGTGCTGTACTTTATCAAATGCTTTTAAGTATCTATTGATATGATCATGTGATTTTTGTCTTTCATTTTGTTTATGTGGTATATTATTTTTATTGATTTGTGAATATTGTACCATCCTCGCATCCCTGAGATGAAACCCACCTGATCTTTGTTCATCATCTTTTTAATGTATTGCTGGATGCAGTTTGCCAATATTTTGTTGAGGATTTTAGCATCTATGTTTATCACCAATATTGGCTTATAGTTTTCTTTCTTTGTAGTGTCTTTATCTGGTTTTGGAATTAGGATAATATTAGCTTCATAAAAAGAGTTTGGGAGCCTTCCCTCTTCTTGAATTTTTGGAATAGTTTGAGAAGTATAGAAGTTAGCTCTTCCCTAAATGTTTGGTAAAATTCGCCTGTGAAGCCATCCAGTCCAAGGCTTTTGTGTGCCGGGAGTTTTTTGATTGCTGCTTCAATTTCACTAGCTGTTATCAGTCTATTCAGGCTTTCTGCTTCTTCTTGATTCAGTTTTGGAAGATTATAGGTTTCTAGAAATGTGTTCATTTTGCCCAGTTTGTCAAATTTCTTGGCATATACTTGTTCATAGTAATTTCTTACAAGCCTTTGTGTTTTGATGGCATCAGTTGTAATTTCTCCTCTTTCATTTCTTATTTTATTACTTGGGTCCTCACTCTTTTTTTCTTGATGAGTCTGGTTAAAGGCTTGTCTATTTTGTTTATCTTTTCAGAGAACCAGCTCCTGAATTTATTGATCCATTGAATTGTTCTCTTAATCTCTATGTCATTTAATTCTTCTCTGATCTTAATTATTTTCCTCCCATTTACTCCCTATAGGCTTTGTTTGTTGTTGTTCCTCCAGTTCTTGTAGCTATAGGGTTAGGTTATTTATTTGAAATGTTTCTGTCTTTTTTAGGTAGGCCTGTATTGCTATGATCTTCTCTCTCAGGACTGCCTTCACAGTGCCCCATAGGTTTGGGGCTGTTGTGTGTTCATTTTCATTTGTCTCCAGAAACTTTTTAATTTCTTCCTTGATCCCATTGTTAACCCATTCATTATTTTATAGCATATAATTCAGTCTCATGAATTTGAATGTTCTTGAGGTTTTTTTTTCTTGAGGTTGGTTTCTAGTTTCAAGCCATTGTGATCTGAGAAGATGCTTGATATCATTTCAATTTTCTTGAATTTTTGAGGCTTGCTTTATGTCCTATCATGTGGTCTATCTTTGAAAACTTTCCATGTGTATTTGAAAAGAATGTATATTTTGCTTATTTGGGGTGAAAGTTTCTGTATATATCAATTAAGTCCATGTGATCTAGAGTATTGTTCAATGTCACAATATTCTTGTTGATTCTTTGCTTGGAAGATCTATCCATTGTTAACAATGGATTGTTAAAATTCCCTACTATGAGTGTGTTGCTGTAGACATCTTTCTTGAAGTCCTCCAAGATTTTCCTTATAAATTTGGGAGCTCCTTTGTTGGGTGCATATATGTTTACAAAGGTTATATCTTCTTGATGAATTATTCCTTTAAGTATTATGTAGTGTTCTTCTCTGTCTCTTTTTATGGCTTTTGTTTTGAAATATGTTTTGTCTGACATAAGTATTGCTACCCCAGCTTTTTTTCATGTCTGTTTGCTTGAAATATTTTTTTTCAACCTTTCACTTTCAGACTGTGTAGATCTTTAGTTCTGAGGTGGGTCTCTTGTAGATAACATATATGCAGGTTATGTTTTCTTATCCATTCAGCTACCCTATGTCTTTTGAATGGAGCATTTAATCCATTAAGGTTATTATTTATAGGTACTCATTCATTGCCATTTTTTTCCCTTTGTACCTGTGCTCCTCTCTCTCTTTCTTTCTTCATCTTTTTAAAGCAGTTCCTTTAGTATTTCTTGTCGGCATTTTTTAAGTCTTTTTCTTTAGTCTTTTAGTCTTTTCTTTTCTTTTTTTCTTACTTTCTTTTTTGGGGGGGTGTCTGGGAAACTCCTTATTTCACCTTTCATTTTAAATGAGAGCCTGCTGGGTAGAGTACTTTTGGTTGCAAGCATTTGCTTTTCAGTACTTGGAATATTTCTTGCCATTCTCTTCTGGCTTGTAGTGTTTTTGTTGAGTAATCAGCTGATAGCTTTATTGGAGTTCCTTTATATATTTCTAGTTGTTTCTCCCCCTTGCTGTCTTTAAGATTCACTCTTTGTCTTTAATTTTTGCCATTTTAATTATGATGTGTCTTGGAATGGGCCTCTTTGGGTTTATCTTTTAAAAAAAAAAGATTCAATGGAATTCTACACAGCAAAGAGAAAGAAGGAGCTTATACCCTTTGCAATAGCATGGATGAACTGGAGAGCATTATGCTAAGTGAAATAAGCCAGGAGGTGAGGGACAAATACCATATGATCTCACCTTTAACTGGAACATAATCAACAAAAGAAAAAAGCAAACAAAATATAACCAGAGACATTGAAATTAAGAACATTGTAACAATAGCCAGAGGGGAGTGGGGAGGGGAGAGTGGGGAGAGGGGTCTATAGGAGCTACTATAAAGGACACAAGGACCAAATCAAGGGGGAGGGTAGAGGTGGGGAAGGGAGGTGGGATTGGCTGGGGTGGGGTGGAGGGAAGGGGAGAAAATGCAGACAATTGTAACTGAATAAAAATAAATAAATAAAAATTTTAAAAGATTATTTTATTTTTAAACAGAAGGGAAGAGACGGAGACAGAGAGAGAGAGAAAAACATCAATGTGTGGTTGCCTGTCATGCACCTCCTACTAGGGACCTGGCCCACAACCCAGGCATGTGCCCTGACTGGGAATTAAACCAGTGACCCTTTGGTTCACAGGCCAGTGCTCAATCCACTGAGCCACATCAGCCAGGGCTTCTTTGGGTTCATCTTGATTGGGACTCTGTGCTTCCTGGACTTGTGTGACTTTTTCTCTC
This sequence comes from Desmodus rotundus, assembly GCF_022682495.2. Lineage (NCBI taxonomy): Eukaryota > Metazoa > Chordata > Mammalia > Chiroptera > Phyllostomidae > Desmodus > Desmodus rotundus. Next base: position 8,685,116 of record NC_071400.1, on the reverse strand, counting down.
ATCAAGTGAAGGAAGTTTTCTGTCATTACTTTTTCAAACAGGTTTTCTATCCCTTGCTTCTCCTATTCTCCTTCTGGTATCCCTATGATATGGATATTATTACCTTTCATGTTGTCCTGCAGTTCCCTTAAACCCTCTTCATTCTTTTTTATTCTTTTTTCATTTTGTTGCTCTGTGTGGGAATTTTTTTCTACCTTGTCTTCTGGCTCACTGATTTGATCCTGTGTTTCATCTAGCCTGCTCTTAATTCCTTCTACTGTGTTCTTCATTTCAGATATTATATTCTTCATTTCCTTCTGGCCCTTATTGATAGTTTCTATGTCCTTTTGCATGCTGGTATAGTTTGCAGTAAGTTCCTTATACTTTCCTGGAGTTCTTTGTAATTCTCACTGAGCTCCTTGAGCTTCCTTATAAACATTATTTTGAACTCAATGTCTGATAGTTTGCTTGCCTCTATTTCATGTAGTAGTCTTTCTGGGGATTCCTCCTTTCCTTTCGATTGGAGGTTGTGTCTTTGTCTCCTCATTTTAAGTGACTCTTTTTGTGTGTTTCTGTGTCTTAGATTGATCTTCTTTGACTCCCTGTCTTTGCGGGGTGAACTTCTGTGGTAGGAGACCTGTGGGACTCAGTGGTGTGGTCTTCTTGATCTCCTGAGCTCGATGCTCTTGGGATGTTCTTTTTGCTATTTATGTTGGGTCTCTGGATGTAATTGGGTTTTGGTTGTTGCTGGGTCATCCTTTGGGGGTCCTTCCCTCTGGCTAGCTGAGAGTCATTCTGCCCACCACATCTTGTGTGCTGTTATACAGGTTCTTCCAGAACAAACTCCAATAGCCCAGGAAACATACCCTCACCCACAAAAATAACTCCCCACCCACAACCACACTATCAACAGCAAATGAGCCAATATTAATAAATGTGTAAAGAAATTAAGACTACTATAAGAAAGTAAGAATGTATATGAAATGATTAATTGAAAGAAAAATGATTTTGAGAAGGTGGAGGGAGGAGCAATAATAAGAGTATGGAATAGAGACAAGGCAAAGAGAGAGAGAAAATAAAATTTACATTTTAAATATAAAAGGTAGGGAAGATGGTGGAATGGAGTAAGAGAAAGGAAGCATATAGTATTAGTTTTAAACAGAAATTTAAAAATATAATGAGAGAGATACTTGAACAATAAAATTTAAAAATATGTATAGTGAGAGAGAGAAAAAAATAGGAACCAAATTGGAGAAAAAGATCCACCATAGCAATATCAACAACAAATGAGCAAAGATTAATATAGGTTGGATGGGAATATGAGGGGGGGAAAAGAAAGAAAGAAAAGCTTAAGAGATGTCTAGAGGAAAGAGAAGTGATTTTGAGAGGATAGAGAGAGAAGGAATACTAAGAGTGAGGAATGAAAACCAGGCTAAGACAGAGAAAAATTTAAATTTAAAATGAGAAAAGAAAGGGCAGGAGGAAGGAAAAATGGAATAGGACAGGGAACGGCAAAATTTGAGATTTAAAATACAAAAATAGTGAAGAAGTACAAACAGGTAGTTGGAGAATAGCCATGGGGATGTAAAATACAGTATAGGAAATAGAATAGCTAAAGAACTTATACCCAAGACCCATGGACATGAACAATGGTGGAGGGATTGCCTGATGGAGTGGGGGGGGGTGCTTGGGAAGAGGGGGGCAAAGGGGGAAAAATCAGGACTACTGTAATATCATAATCAGTAAAATATAATTTAAAAAAATTTAAAAAATAGTGAAGATCTAGAAATAAAATAGAAGAAATGCAGCAAGAACCACCCTGTCCACAACCAATGAGCAAAGACTGATAAGGGTAGGGAGAGAATAAGGGTATTTTAAGAATAGAAAAAAGAATATGAGATGACTAATGAGAAGAAAAATGGTTTTGAGAGGTTGGAGGGTAAAGTAATAGTAAGAGTGTGGAATAGAAAAAAGTTGCAGCAAGAGAGAAAATAAGATTTAAAATGAAAATTAGAAGAAGAAAGAAAAGGTAAAATGGAGTAAGAAAAGGAGGAGCAAAATATGAGATTTGAAATAAAGTATAATATAAAAACTAGTGACTTCTTTGGGACAACCTTGAAGGACAAGAAATGAATGTTAAAAAGCTATGCAGAGGTGAAAAATAATGGAAATCATGAAGAAGACTGCAATGGAATTCATCTCAGTAGAATCTAGTGTTTAATACTGTCTTCTCTTTCTAGATCTGCCCCTGGTGATGTCAGATGGGGTCCCAGTCTGGCCCTAGGCAACCTGTTTGAGACTACAAGTGATCCACACTCTGTGGCTGTCTCCTTCAGTTATTAATCTATCAATCTATAATCAGTAGTCAGGTTTAAGCACCACAGGGTCGAGCAGTGTAATTCCTCCAGGTAGAGCTATTGCTTTTCCTCAGTCTGATGCCATTCAGAGAGGAGTGCTCTGCCTGAGAAAGATGGCTCTTGCAGTGTGGGGGATAACTCAGCACACTGAGTTGGCTATTCCTTGAGTTTTCTCCCTAGAGCCACCAACTCCAGACTCTCCTCAGCTGTCTCTAGTCTAATCTGCCCTCCCTTTGCTGGAGCCCAGGGTAAGTGACCACAAACGAAATTTTGCGCATTGGCCCTTTAAGAGGTTCTCTATGTCTCCAGCCATCTGTCCCTGGCAGACAGAAACCCTGCGGCTTTTCACAGCTGTATGTTATCTGGGTTCCTTCTGGCACTGATGCTGTAGGCTGGGGAGCCCAGCTTGGGATTTAGACCCCATACTTCTCAGGGGGAACCCCTTAGCCACTGAAATATCCCTCTGGCACTTCAACTGCTGCTCGTGGGAGCCCAGCCAGCTGTCTTGCAACTCCGCACTCCCTACCAGTCACGTTGTGGTGAAGTGGTTTCTTCCATCTGTCCATGGTTATAAAGTTTCTCTCCAGCTAGTGTTCAGCTAGTTATTCCAGATGATTTCCCTATAATTTAGTTGTAATTCCAGATTTGTCCTGGGAGAACGTAAGTGTAGCTTCCACTTACTCCTCCGCCATCTTGGGTCTCCTTGGGTATAAATATATTTCAAAAATATACTAGTTTTGACTCTTATTCTTGTACAGGCAACAAATATTTTTGGACCAAATCTGTTAGGGAAAGTGGCCTGTCTCTTGGGGGCCACACTTGGCCAACTTCTCAATCTTGAGGAAGTAACAGAGCTGTGGCTTGCCAGCCATGGCTTGGTGAGCAGGTGAGAGCCCAGATGGACAGGGTGTTTATCTCCACTCTCTTCCCAATCCTTTGACACCTTCTAGACTCCTCTATTCTGGGATTGAAGCCCTCAGTTTTCTTTTCCATCCTCAATCAATTTACTTCCCATGGAGGCACCTCCAGTCTGGTGGTTTCCCCAGTCTTGCATTTTCCCCTTCTTCTCCTTTGTCCAGTGCCTGGATTTTGATATTTTGTAATTTGTAACTTCCAGCCTTCAGATTCTCTGCAGTTGAGAGAGTCTGAAGTTAGGAAACCTGGGCTCAAATTTCACCATTCTAGTTTTGTACCCTTGGCAGGTCACTTAACTCAGTTTCCTCACCTGCAAAGTAAAGATAACAATACCTACTTATAAGATTGTTTTGAAGATTCAATGAGATACTGTATATGAAAGTGTCTGCTGAATTGAATCCAACATCCTGTCCAATGTCAAGTGAAGCCATACAGTTTACCAGTTAATGGCAACTAACTTCCTTTAGACAGAAATTAGGAAACAGGGAACAAGGCAGACAGCAGAGAGAGGGCTATATTATATTTCCAGGCTCATGCTTATGGATAGCAACACCAGGAATGTTGCTATTGAACTCCTCACTGTGTATTTTGGGGACAGCCCTATAAATACTCACACAAAATAATTAGTCCTCCTCCTGCTCCCCCTCAGCCCCACTGCTTCTCAGAAATGGCCCATATCAGCCACTTGAATGACAGATGAAGCAAGCCAATAAGTTCTGCTCCCTGCATGGTATTCTTCCAGAGTCAAAGACCTTTTTTTTTTTTTTTGAAACTGAAGGTTAACTTTTATTGTAGATACTGCCATAATCTTTTTTTCTTTTTAATCATTTTTATTTTTTAATATACATTTATTGATTATGCTATTACAGTTGTCCCATTCCCGCCCCTTCACTCAACTCCATCCTGCCCACCCCCTCCCTCCCACATTTCCCCCCTATAGTTCATGTCCATGGGTCATACTTATAAGTTCTTTAGCTTCTACATTTCCTACACGATTCTTACCCTCCCCCTGTCTATTTTCCACTTATCATTTATGCTATTTATTCTCTGTACCTTTCTCCCCTCTCTCCCCCTCCCAATCCCCTATTGATACCCTCCATGTGATCTTCATTTCTGTGGTTCTGTTTCTGTTCTAGTTGTTTGCCTAGTTTGCTCATGTTTTTGTTTCAGGTGTGGTCGTTAATAACTGTGAGTTTGCTGACATTTTTACTGCTCATATTTTTTATCTTCTTTTTCTTAGGTAACTCCCTTTAACATTTCATATAATAATGGCTAGGTGATGATGAACTCCTTTAACTTGACCTTATCTGAGAAGCACTTGATCTTCCCTTCCATTCTAAATGATAGCTTTGCTGGATAGGGCAATCTTGCATGTAGGTCCTTGCCTTTCATGACTTGGAATACTTCTTGCCAGTCCCTTCTTGCCTGTAAGGTCTCTTTTGAGAAATCAGCTGACAGTCTTATGGGAAGTCCTTTGTAGGCAACTGTGTTTTCTCTTGCTGCTTCTAAGATTGTCTCCTTCTGTTTCATCTTGGGTAATGTAATTCTGATGTGCCTTGGTGTGTTCCTCCTTGGGTCCAGCTTCTTTGGGACTCTCTGAGCTTCCTGGACTTCCTGGAAGTCTATTTCCTTTGCCAGATGAGGGAAGTTCTCCTTCATTATTTGTTCAAATAAGTTTTCAATTTTTTGTTCTTCCTCTTCTCCTTCTGGCACCCCTAGAATTCGGATGTTGGAACGTTTCAAGATGTCCTGGAGGTTCCTAAGCCTCTCCTCATTTTTCCGAATTCTTGTTTCTTCATTCTTTTCTGGTTGGATGTTTCTTTCTTCCTTCTGGTCCACACCATTGACTTGAATCCCAGTTTCCTTCGCATCACTATTGGTTCCCAGTACATTTTCCTTTGTTTCTCTTGGCATAGCCTTCATTTTTTCATCTACTTTTCGAACAAATTCAACCAATTCTGTGAGCGTCTTAATAACCAGTGTTTTGAACTGTGCATCCGATTGGTTGGCTATCTCTTCCTCGCTTAGTTGTATTTTTTCTGGAGCTTTGAAGTGTTCTGTCATTTGGGCCATTTTTTTTTTTGTCTTGGCACATCTGTTACTTAAAGGGGCAGAGCCTTAGGTGTTCACCGGGGCGGGGTAATGCTGGTCACTGCCCTGTGACACTGTATGTGGGGGATGGGACGAGAAGGAGCAATGGCGCCCGCTCCACTCTGCCAGATCTCAGTCACTCCCTCTGCTACCCACGATCAAATTGGGCCCCTCTGGTGCTGGTTTCTGAGTGGGTGGGCTTGTGCCCACTCTAGGCCCCTGTGGGTCTCTCCAACGACCTCTCCTGTGAGGCTGGGAGTCTCTCCTGCTGCCACCCCAACCCCCACGGGTGTTTTCACTCAGAGGTTTGAGGCTTTATTTCCCCGCGCTGGAGCCCTGGGTTACCTGGACTGCTTTGCTCCCTGCCGTTCGTCCCAGTTTATCTGTGCGTGAGTGTGGGGCTGCGGGGTGCTACCTGCCGCTCTGCCTGCCATGTTCTCCGCCACTCTGAGTCGGGCCCTCTTGGTTTATCTGTGCGCGAATGTGGGGCCGCAGGGTCTGCTAGTGGTCAGACTGCCTGCGCCTTTCGTCGCCAGTCTCAGTCCCGCCAGGCCACGTGAGTCCTCTCCGCCCTGGCTGCCCATCCCCACCCCTCCTACCGGTCTGGATGTATGTTTCTTTTTTATCTCCTTGTGTCGGACTTCCTTGTCGTTCGATTTTCTGTCAGTTCTGGTTGTGCGAGGAGGTGCAGTGTGTCTACCTATGCCGCCATCTTGGTTCCTCCTTTTTAATCATTTTTAAATTAATGTTCAAATACAGTTGTCTCCATTTTCCCACCACCACTTTCCCCCGCCCAACACAGAGTCAAGGATCTTTATTGTTTCATCGCAACTGTGATGAGCTGGAAAAGAAGACTTTAGTGAGGAAACTACTACCAGGTCACCATGATTGGCCATCACTTCTGGTTTGGGCCAGGCAGCCCATGAGGCATCAAGGACCTTGGCTAAATCCATTTGGCTACCTGGTGGCTCAAATCAAGGCACCATGGGAAGGAACTCTGCTACACTGAGGCTCCAGGATTATCAGTGACTTGCAGTTCTCTCTGCTCCCTGGGGATATCCTCAGGGAGTTTTCTGGCCCTTAGCCTGCTGCTGGGGCCTGAAATGCAGACTACCCTTGCTCCCCACCCCCACCATATAAACATTCATGATCCACTACAGAAACCCTAGTCCCTATTCAAAATCAGCTCTAATGTCACCTCAAGCAGGAAATTTTCTCTGGAGCCCCTTCCCCCACCACTGCCAGATGTGAGCTTCCCTCCCCTGGATCTCTTCACACTTCCTCTCCTAAGGCATTTATCACATTCTGTCATGTGTAACAGCTATTTATGTGTTTGTCTTATCCTTCCTTCTCTACTGCAGCCAGGGACTGGGGCCCTTTTATCTCTGTACCCCCACAGTGCCTGACACAAGTAAGAGGTCATTCATTCCATCAGCAAATACTTACTGACCACCTACTCTTGGATACTTGCTGAGTACTCAGGAAGCAGACACTTTGGGACTACACAGAACCCTGCTACCACATCTAAGTCCCCTTAGCCGAGACTTGTCTCCAAGGTACTCCTTTCTCACCTTACCTTATGACACAGTAAGCAGGTAGGTAGGGGGTTCCCCTAAAAAATGGGGAGTTACAAAAGATGCAGCCATTAGGAACATGTGCTTACTCTTAAATGCCTGTGTGTGGTTCAGCCCAGTGCTGCCTGAACCCCATACTATACCAGGTCCCGTTGGAGGTTTGTACCCCTTGGGTAACCCATGAGGCAGAGCGCCAGATAGAATTCCTTCCTAATCCCAAACTTTGTACCCTTTCCCACTGACCCTGTGTTCCCACCACGGGGGGTTACTGAACATTTGCACATGGTCCCAGGAGACGGCATACAATGAATTACATGCCCTAAGAGTTTCTGCTTTCTGGAAACTTCCAGTCTAAGAAAATGTAAGCGTCCTATTCTATGGCCTGACTTTGTGGTTTGGGGGGGTAGAGGAGCACACTGTTGCCACCTTAGTCCTATCGGAGGCCTGCAGAGGTAAGCTGAGGCTCTCACACCAAGCCAAGAGGAAAGCAGGATTAATTGTTAGATGCAAGGACCCTTACTCGTCCCAGCAACGGGGAAAGAACTAAGCCTGAATTCTTGGATATATTGTCTTTGAACTGAGTGTGGGCCAGTGTCCTGACTATAGGATTACAGGATTAGGAGTCATGGTTGGATTTGTAGCCCAGGTAAACCACTTACTAACTGTGGGCAGATCATCTCTCCTTTCTGAGCCTCACTTTCCTCAGCTATAAAATGGAGTTAATAAACCACTCAGAACCCTTGGCGCTCCACTCATCAGCCAAGACCCTATCAGAATGAAATTCAGGGCATGAGAGAACAGAGAAGATAGATTATATTTTTTTATAATTCTAAAAAAATGTTTATTTAGGAAAGGTTGTCATAGAAAAGTCTTGTTATCCAGGCTGACAGGAGCCATAGAGATCTTCTTGTCCAACTGTCTCATTTTATTGATGGAAAAACTGCGGTCCAAAGGGGGTAAGGTCTGCCTCAGGTCACCCAAACAATATAGTGCTGGGGAATGTCCCTAAACAAAGGACCACTAAAGCTGGCTTTCACGAATAATTGACTGCTGGGGCTCTGCTGGCCCCAGTACACAAAATCCAAGGTCACTGATCCTGAGAGTTTTCTAATCTAAGAAGAGCCCATCACCAATAAACCCATGTTCTTTCCTTTGGTTTAAGCTGTGAAGAAATATTAAAGGTGACTAATAAGGAAATTGGAGGGACAATGGGAATGTTCATTATCTTAATTGTGCTGGTGATTTTACAGGTGCAAGCACATGTCAAAACTATCAATCAACCTGTGCATTTTAAATATATGTAATTTACTGGAAGACAAATATACCTCAAAAACACTGTAAATAAAATAGTAGAGAGACCCAAATGTTGAGCCGAGTAAGAGCTTAAGAGGGTCTGAATATTGCTAATGTGGCCTCGATGTAGTTTTGTTGTTCAAGATCAGCATTCCTTCTCCTGCGTTTCATGGAGGCACCACAGGCAGCTTTCTTCAAAGTTGTTATATCTGTCCTCACCTGCACCCACCCAGAGCCCAGAGGCTCATCTTGGCTGCTCAGCTGGTACAGGCCAGGGATAGATGCAGGACTAGCTTTTCTGACTTCTTCCTCCCTGCAGGATTCATGGGAATCCCGTAGCCTGAATTGAACAAAAACTCAAAAAGTTTGTGTGGCAATGAAACCTTAATTTAACTCATTCGAAAGATTTCCATCACCTCCCACCCCCTGTCATTTTCTCCTGCCTCACAGCAGGGACACATGTGCTACCTAAAAGTTGTTTCCAAGTCACACAACTGGCTTTTCTTTATTTTGCTTCCCCAAGTCAACAAACTTTTTTTCAGAATTTACTTTGTGCAAAGCTACACCCTATGGGAAACAAGGATGCCTAAGCCAACTCTCTACCTCCATATAAACTCTCAACCTTATACACAAATAACTCTCATGCTGGGCAAAAAGTGATGCATGTCATGAAGAATTCCCAAGTGCTGTAGCACTGCAAAAACAGAGAGTGCTTGCTTTTACCCAGGGCATTAGGGGAGCCTTCATGGGGGAATGGCCCATAGAGTCGAGCCCTGATGGATGGGTCATTGTCCCTTAACAATAAGAAATGGCATTTGAGTCCTGGCTGGTGTGGCTCAGTGGATTGAGCACTGGCCTGCAAACCAAAGGGTCGCTGGTTGATTCCCAGTCAGGGCACATGCCTGGTTTGTGGGCCAGGTCCCCAGTGGGGGGCATAGGAGAGGCAACTGCACATTGATGTTTCTCTCCCTCTCTTTCTCCCTCCCTTCCCCTCTCTCTAAAAATAAGTAAATAAAATCTTTTTAAAATTATAAAAAAAGAAATGGCATTTGAGTGGTATTTTGCATTTTGTAAAAGTGTTTTTCATATCATTCTGTCTTATCATCACAACAATTTTAAAACGTAACTGGGTTGTTATCATTAGCCTTGTTTTAGAGAGAAGTAAACTGAAGCTCACAGATACGTTTGGTAGGTATGACATCCAACTTATGGCTTTAAAGTCTAAGTACTCTTACTACTCCATAAAGATATTTAATAGGCAGAGGTGGAAGGTGCAAGGAGGCCAGAAATCCAGGAGAGCCGTGGTGGGTATTTCAGTCAGCAGAAGAATGAGGATTGTGTAAGGAAGCAGTGAATCGCAGACTTGAAAGGCTGCTTCAGACCCATTATTGTGTGAACCCTGAGAAGGAAGACACCTACTAAGGAGGACTGCTGGTGGCTAACTGGGCTCAAATGTTTAAAAAACAGCCTAGCATCCATTTCTGCACAGGGACCTTTCACACAAACTGCACTTCAGGGAGAAGCCTGCACTGACCCACCTGCCTCAGCACTGAATTGCCTGCATGCTCTATGTTCCTGTCATCTGAGCCAGCTCTTGTAAAGAAGTTCCCTGGAGTCCTATTTCAACCAATAAGACTGTCACTTTCCCCATCCAGTCAGAGCTGCCAAGCTCTGAACAACCAGAGTGGTTCTATTCTGACCAATCAGAACAGTGCCTTTTGTACCAATTAAACAGTGAGAATTTGGAGTCCTAGTTTGCATGAGGACAGATCAATTAAGGACTAAAAGGGACTCCTGTCTATGTAAGCCAGCTTACCTCTGGCTCTGAAAGTGCACTTTCCCTTTCTACCAACTGAAGACTGTTTTCCTGGGTAAGTTGAAACACCAAAGATGTCCTTCCAGAGCAGAGTGGAACAGACCAGTGCAGTGCAATGGAAACCATTGAGGAGCACAGCAAAGTTTTCTAGCCAGAGAGGGGCCTGGCTCCAGGACTGTCTGGTTCCAGGGCTGTCTGGCTCCAGGGCTGTCTGGCTCCAGGGCTGTCTGGCTCCATGGCTGTCTGGCCCCAGGGCTGTCTGGCCCCAGAGCTGCCTGGCCCCAGAGCTGCCTCATAGCCATGTGGTTTTCACAGCCTTGCTGTATCACCATTGAACTGTTTTGCACTGAATGAAGCTTCCTTCTTCACCACACCCCAAATTGGGGATTCATGTTGGTGTTGAATTGATGCTAGCAACCATTGGTTGACAGTTGGTAGCTTTAAATGCCAAGCTAATGGTCTGTATATTTATCCCCTGTGTTTTATAAGACTAGGTATAGATGTTAACTAGACTTATTGTACTGATCATTTTGTAATTTATACAAATACCAAGCCATTAGGTTGTACACCTGAAATTAATATGTTATATTTCAATAAAAAAGAATACAGTTAGAATTAGTGCTTAGAAGGAGGGTGGAGACTAGTGATGTATGTAAGGAGCTACCTTTGCTTTGCTTTTAGGGGTCCAACAACACAAACATTAGGGTGACCCTAGCCCCCTCCTTCAGCTGTGAGTAGAGAAGACACATGGAGACACTTATCCAGGTTAAATTACAAAAGCCATTTCCTTTTGAGCAGCTTGCTTCTCAGCTGCCATGGAGGAGGCAGTGGGGTCAGGGAGCAGAAGGAAATGAAAGAGGGTAGGAAGATAAAGGGATGGCCAGGAAGGGAAGTCAGGCTCCAGGCCACATCCTGACAGACAGCCAGGCCCAGACTGAGGCTCTCCTGAGATGCTCTGGCCAGTTTCCTACTAGGACAAATTCAACTTTAATTAATCTGTTTCCCCTACAGCTCATTGTTGCAGGCAAAAAAGAAAAGCCTGAAAGCACTTGTGTTTAGACCTTCGGCTAATCATTCAGGCAGCACGCACCACACTGGACAAGAAAGGGCAGGCTCCCATTGAGGCAGTAGAACATGCATGTGAGTCAGGGAATCTAGGGCAAGTTACTGAGCTTCTCTTAGCCTCAGTTTCCTCAAGTGTCAAATGATACCTGCAGGGCTGGTGGGAGAATTTGAAGAGCTCAATCAGATGGAGGCCTAGTGTAGTCTCCAGCTCCCAGTAGGGACTCAATAAATGCTAGCTTCCCCAGTTCCTTCCCACTGTGCCTAGAACAGCCACCAGGGATTCCACAACAGAATGGAGCAAGGAGTCATCTCACAAACAGAAGTAGATGAGCCTAGTGTCAATTTCTTTAGGCCAAACACAGTTTATGAATGCATCTCACGTAATATTTAGGAGGATAAGGACTGGGATAGTGTGAAGTAAAAGGAGGAAAGATTTGAAAAAATCCTCTTTCTGGAGGGTCTAGGCAGAGGTTGGGAGGTAAACTATTGAGTGGAAGAGATTCTGCTAAAGCAGAGTAATTTGAGGTTTAGTCACTACTACTTCTGCCTTGAAATTCAACAAGAAAAGTATTAGAGGAAGCTAATGAGGAAATAAAATATAGTCAGTGGCCTGGTTATCTGTGCTCACAGAGGAGACTATTAGTAAATGTAATAGATTGGTAAGTGTATTCTAGCTTTCCTTGCTCCGCCAGAAATCCAGAACACAGGAAGGCCCCTGAAACTAAATGATGGCAATTCTTGTCACACAGCTCTCCTGGCAACTTTCTGCTTATGGGACTCTTCTTAGAGAGGCAGGTCACTCTAAGGTGGTATGTCCCAATCTCCAGTCACCTATGGACAACCTTCCTGATTTTTAACATATCCACTATTGACCCCAAGATGAATATACCTGCCAAAAAGGACTCTTCATGGTTAATTGGGCTCAAATTCATAACCAGAATCTAGCATTCATTGTTTGCAGAGGTCTCGCATGCACACTGCATACCAGAGAAAAGTCATAGGCTGAGCTGTCAGCCTGTGCATTGTGCTCCTACTGCCTGAGTCAACCCTTATAAGAGAGCTCCTAGGGTTATATTTCAACCAATAGGATTGAGACTTTCCCTGTCTGATCAGAGCTGTACAGCTATAGCCTCATTTGCATCTTCACCGACCAGTCAAAGTAACTCTATTCCTACCAATCAGGACGGTGCTTTTTGGACCAATCAAACTGCTCTCATCATTAAATGCATGAGGACAGACCACTCAGGGATCAAGGGCAGGTACTCTTCTCTATAAAAGCCAACCTGCCATTTGTCTCTGTAGATCACATTTTCAGTTTCCATTGAAGATCACATTTCCTTGGCTGGAGCCACAACATCAGGATGAGAATACAGAGCCTCCTCACTGAAGCTGTTTCACAGCCATGCTGCATCACAACTGAACTGTTTGCACCAAATAAAGTTTCTTTTCTCCTTCACTGTACCCCAGATTGGGAACTCCTGTTAGAGTTGAATTGGCAATGATGACCTTCAGTTCATATCACATACCACTTGAACTATTACTTCATTAATATTTTCCTTTAAATTTCTCACTCTTTCACTTAAAGAAAATGTATCACTCATGTAAATGGAAAACCATGACTTAAAGAAACCATAAAACAAATGCATTGCTATTAAAATAAAAATATTCACTTATGTTCCATCTAAAACCAGGAGATATACTCCCACCCCCAGAAGAACATGGGTCCACTTTGGGGAGCTGGCTCTAGACAAGATCATTGACTTGAGGGTGACTTGAAGCCTGTGCTGAGACAGCCCCAGTGGCAAAGCTCCTGCCCAAACAGGAAACCAGGCTGGGGCGGAAGGGATCTGATGAACAGCTGGCTTGGTACATGGTCTCTTTACACCTTGCTCTGGAATCTCCTTCCAGGTTAAGGAAAGTCAGATGGCACCCATTCCTACAAACAGGCAGGGAGCTCAGTCAGAAGGCAGACAAGTGAGTGAGCAGCCACAATGTCCTGGTTCTTGGTGGTTCAGATTTCATTCACTATTAGATCCAAAACCTGCATTTAGGATCTATTTAATATGTTGTTAATTGTATTTTTTTGCAATGATTTATTCCTTCCTCTCCTATATTAGTTTATACATTTCCTATTGACAAAGCCAGATGTCTTAGGAGTATGAAGAGAAGGATGTGGGCCTGGTTCCCAGGTAGGTAACAAACAACAGGCCTCAGGACACCTGGGGTTGTGTGGACAATGGAGTCAGTGAGAGAACTCCAAGAAGAATAAGAAACTGAAGAAATGTGTTCCTTCTCCACCTGGAAACCCTCCTACTATCATTCTTGCCTGCTAAGAACTGGGTGGAGGGCTTCCTTTCTGTTCTTACTTTTGTTTTTCATGAGGATCACCAGCTCTTTACACTCACTCAGAGATCGAGTAGCAAAGGAAATTTCTGGATGACAATTTTAGTGATCAATTCAGGCATTTTGTTAAGCTTTCATAGATCAATTTTCTATTCCTCATCTTACACTAATGGAGCATGGGCAGGTTCCTAAGAAAGCAGAAAACTGCTTGATTAACAAAAACAGACTTTTGGCATGCAGAGAGGCATATATTGATCTACTTTTTTTTTTTTTTTTACCAGAAAATGGGTTCAAAAAATTCTGCCATCTTTTGCCTTTTCCCTTCCTCTCCATTCCCACAGTCTTTTTCTCTCCAGGATAGCTAATTGACTGTCACAGTATGGTGTGACTATATGGCTCAGATGACAAAAAAAAAAAAAGAGAATCAAAAAAATCCTAGGGCTTAGGGAAGGCTAAGTCTACATGCATGGGCAGAGAGTGGAAAAGCGGCAGTACTGATGGGCTGCAGGTTTGCAGCCTTTAAAGTGTGTGGACAGTCCAGAGGAAACTGACTATCCAACAAAGACAAGTCCAGGTAATTCTAATCTATAAAACAATGGGCATTTCCAACTTCCAAGAAGGCCTGGAAAACAAGGCAAAGTGTGCACCCTCATTGGCAGGACACAAACTTAACTGTCCAGCACATGAAGAGGCTCAATTAATCATTAGGGAAATGCAACTCAAAACCACAAGGAGGTGCCACTTCACACCCACTAGAATGGTTGTAATAAACATGACAGACAATAACAAGTATTGGTGAATATGTAGAGAAATTGAAACCCTTGTGGTACATTGCTGGTGGGAATGTAAAATGGTGCAATCACTGTGGAAAACAGTATATCAGTTCCTCAAAAAAATATCCAAAAGAATTGAAAGCCAGAACTCGAACAGATATTTGCACACGATGTTCATAGTAACATTATTCATAACAGCCAAAAGGTGAAAGAAAACCAAATATCCATCAATGGATAAACAAAATGTGGTCTACACATACAAAGGAATATTATTCAGGCTTAACATGAAGGAAATTCTGATACATACTACAACATAGATGAACCTTGAGGTCATCATGCTAAATGAAACAAGCAAGGTACAAAAAGATAAATATTGTATGATTTCACTTACATAAGGTCCCTAGAATAGTCAGATTTATAGGGTCAGAAAGTATAATAGTGGTTTATAAGGGGTGGGGGGATGGGGAAATGGGGCATTACTGTTTAGTGGGTGCAGTTTCAGTTCTAGAAGATGAAATGTTCTGGAGATGGCTGCACAACACTGTGGCTGTACTTAGTATCAGTGAGCTGTATACTTACCAGTGATTACAATGGTAAATTGTATGTTATGTATATTTTATCACACACACATAGCTGACCAATGCTAAAGGCAAAGGAAGAGAAGGAACATAGAGTGAATGCGGGCCCCTAAGGCTCTCACTCCTGCTCATAACCCAGAGAGACATCTTGGGGTGAGGGGTAGATGAACCACTCTAGGTGCTCGTTGGAAAGGGGCTTGAAGCAAGGAAGAAAGTGAGGGCCCTCTGTGTGTCTTCTGGAAGTAGGCAGTATTGCACTAGACAGGGAAGGAGGAAGGAAAGGAGAAACAAGGAAACAGCAAGCCAGGGGTACTGCATGGGCAGGGGCAGTAAGGAGATACTGTGGGTGCTCCTTGCAGATGAGTACTTCTCCCCAGTGAGAAATTCCAAGGCTTCCAGAGGGCCTCCTCAATTTGAGCAAACCCCAACAAGGAAGGAAACCATCCAATGCCATCAGTTTATTCCATGAATGGCTATTTAAGTGCAGGCTCTGTGCTGAAGACTGATGGTGTCAAGAAGGAATCGGAGATGAAACAAGCTTTCAGAGAACTCACAGACTAGTAAGGGAAATGGTCCAATGCACCACTGAATATAACCCAAGGGAGAAGGCACCAGAGGCCCTCAAACAAATCCAAGTAAGCACTGTGGAACAGATAGGAAAGAGGGAGAAATTTTGTCTAGCTGGAAGAGGCTGAGAGGACCTCGGGGAGGAGGGAGCCTTTAAGTTGGGCAATGAGAAATGGGCAGAGAGGGACCTGTGCTTTTTTTCTGTTGCTTTGTTCTTCTTGAGAAATAAGCTCCTCTTCTTATGCTCATAATTTACAATATCCCATACTGACTTCCTCAACCTATTTCTTATAGCAAAGCTTTATGTTAGCTTTATGTCTAAAATCTTAGTGAGAACAAATTAGTTTACATAGCCTGTCGATGCAGGTAAGACTGGGACATGTGACTGAAGTGTGACCACAAAGACATCAATTACTATATCAAATATGATCATGCAAATATATTTAGACAGAGTAGAAAATTGTCAACCTGAAAATGAAATTTTACACCACACCTGTGTCTGCGAGATGCTAAATACATAATGCAAAATGAAAGCATTTTATCCACTATGTAATTTTTCATCATGGCACCAGGTACACAAGTATTTGGAAGTATATATATTCAGTTTGGGGGCAAAATACATGGCACTGGAATGTTGAGCATTATAAAAGATTAATTGTTGAAGTCTTTGAATATCAAGCTCAGGAGTTTGGATTCAACTCAAATGCCACCTTCAAAATGAGCAATGGATGATGTATTATAAAATTGTACACCTGAAACCTACATAATTTCATTAACCAATGTCACCCCACTATATTCAATAAAAAAGAAAAGACAAGTAAACAAATAAGCATTAACTCCTCTCCCCATCACAGCTGCCTAATGTCAGAACACACCAGAAATCAGTAGGGTGTGGCTGATATCCATTCCACAGACATGGCTGCTCGGCTCAGTGTGAAGATGATAAACAGAGTTGTTCAAGCCAGGCTGCAGGGATAGGGAGAGCTCACAAACTACAGGAAAGACCCACCATGTCACAGGTGGGAGCAGAGCTGTGGCACACATGCTCAGCAGGCTCTTAGGAAGCCTGTGAGGCATGTGCCACTGCTGGACATTTGTAGTGGCAGGAGCCCCTAGGGGCATAAGGGCACAAGGGTTTCTCCTTGTGGCAGCCTCCCTGATGCTGACTCAAACTCCAGCTGAAACTGAAGGGGGAAAAGGCCAACTCTCCTCCAGTTTTTAAACCTCTCCATTCGCAGGCTCACTAACTCCTCTGCTTTTTTTTTTTCCAGTCCCACTGTACCAGCAGGCAAAATACCATGACAACCTGCCCTGCACAGGAAGCTGGGAATACTGAGTACTGTTGGCTGTGTTGGGTCAGACTGGGCACTGGGACTGGCAGATGCTGCAACTCCTTAGCATCGCCTTCATGCCTGCCCCCATGGGCTTCCTCTTCCTCTGGAAGCTGTCCTTTGCCTCCTGCCTAGGCCAGCTGGGCAGCTGACAGGCACCTGGCATATACCCCTGACTGAAAAAACTAGTGGCTGCAGATACTGGCCAAAGGATTCCAGGTGGAAAAAAATATGCTGATGGATTAAGCAGAGTCTGGGGAAATCCAAGAAATGGATAATCCAGACCCACCACTTGGAATGCAAAAGCCTGTGCTCAGGCAGCCAACTCTGCCCCTGTGGACCTGCCTGGCCCTCCCCATTGCCTGGGGCCTCCTGCTGTGAAGAGGTCAGAGGTCATATAGCAGGCCATGAGGAAGTGCTCTGCCCCATCCCCACCCCCCCAGGCCTACCATGTGGCATCCTAGGGAAAAGATCCATCCCTGCCCCCACCACCACTCCCCAAGTGTGTGGAAGGGGGAGGAGGGAATTTGAGTTTCTCGTGAGCCTGTGTGTTCAAGCTGTGAGATCTTGGCCTTCCCGCCACAGAGCTGAATGACTCTTGCTTTCCTAAAGCTGTGGGGGCAGCAGAAGGGGTAGAGAGTAAGCCATGTCAAAAGACAAGTTGGGGATTTGATGTGAAATGTGACAGTGACTGAGCAGACTGCAAGGAGCAGCCACCTTTGGGTTGGGGTGGGGAGCTCAGTTACTGCCTAAGGTAGTGGTCTGGAGTTTTTCAGCCCCATCTGTGAGCCAGGTGAGTCTGGGACAAAGCGACTCACCCTCCACCCCAACACCTCTGGCTAGGGCAGCTCAGAGGTATTAACCAGCTGGGTGGTGCTCAAACTGCCAGTTCCCATCATGGCCCAGATCTCCAACCTTTCTGTGTCTTTCCCACCCTTCACCACTTAACACACTGCTATTCATACTTCCTAACTCTTGTCAGACCTCCTCTCCTTCAGGAAGCATACCTCTAAGCCCTTCTCAGGCAATCCCAGCCCAAGGGCCTCTCTCTCCGCACCCTGTACTACCTCTGTCACAGGGGGCTCTGACAGAGCACTGCTAACATTTTATTTGGTCAAGTAAAGGCATTTTTTTAAAAAACATGCCATTTACTATAACCAAGATTTTATAAACAACAGGATGTTTTAACATCAAAAAGTTGGAATGACAATTTCAGAATTTTAGAAACTGAATACATTTGGCTTTATGAAAAAACTATATCATCATTTTTCTCATGTATAACTCAGAAAAGTGAAACTTTGTGAAGAAGGAGCACTCATTTGCATTTGGGAACTATGGTCCTAAAGAACAGTTAGACAAATAAAAGCTTGTGTTGGAGTACATGGGAGAACTTCCCCCACATTTGGACTGCATGCTGAAGTTTTCCAAGCCACCTGTACATGTTCACAACACCCTGCCATGGGTTATTCCCATTTTAGACATTAGGAAACTGAGGCTCAGAAGAAATGAAATTGCTTGCCCAAAGCTACACATAGTGAAGACCCCAAATCCTGGTTCTCCTAGACCATGCTGCCTCAACACAATGGTGTCTTCAATTCACTCAAGAAAAGAAAAAAAAAAAAAGAAGAAGCATTTATTGAGGGGGGGCCAAGATGGAGGTGTAGACAGAAATGCTTTGCTTCCTCACAAAACCAAAAGAAGAAAACAACCAATTTAAAAACAAAGAACAACCAGATCTGCCAGAAAAACATTTGCATAGAAGTCCAACCACCACGGAGTTGAAGAAACATTCAAACAAAAGGTAGGAGGGGCAGAGATGGGCAGCAGGGCAGAGAGGATGCAACAAGGCAGTGGCTGAAGGACTGCACAAGGAATCCCACATTCACACACAGATAAGCCTGGAGAAAGCAGGGGAGTGGGACCCGGAAAACCCTGGGTTTCAGCTCAGGAAACTAAAGACTCAAAACCACAGGCTGTGGAAAAGATCTGTGGGGATTGTGGCGGCAATAAGAAACTCCCAGCTTCCCAGGACAGTACATTGGAGAGACCTACAGGGTCCTAAAATGCACACAAACCCACCCACCTAGGTGATTTCCACCTTTTTTAGGTGCAAATCAGTACCTAAAGGGCAAAAACCGCTATGGGAAGAGAGGGAAGTGGCAGAAAGTGGGATGAGAGCACAGTAAGTGGCATTGTTCCTTCTCTGACCCCTCCCTCAAAGACAGTGCCACTAGGCAGCAAAGAGGGTTGCCCTGCCATGGTGAATACCTAAGGCTCTGCCCCTTATACGTAACAGGTGCGCCGAGAGAAAGAAATATGGCCCAAATGAAAGAACAGATCAAAAGACTTCCAGCCCAGATGGAGGTGTAGGTAGACACACAGTGCCTCATCGCACAACCAAAAGAAGGACAACAACAATTTAAAAACAAAAAACAATCAGAAATGACAGAAAATCGAACTGTATGGAAGTCCGACAACCAAGGAGATAAAGAAGAAACATTCATCCAGATCGGTAGGAGGGGCAGAGACGGGCGGCCGGGTGGAGAGGACTCTCGGAAAGGCGGCGGCTGGCGGACCCAGCGAGGTGGCGGATTGGGGAACGGGGCAACCAGGCTGCAGCTGGCAGACCCCACAAGGTGGTGGCTGGCAGACACTGCAGCCCCACATTCACACATAAATAAACCAGGAGAAACGGCAGGGGAGCAAAACAGACCACAAAACCCAGGGCTCCAGCAAGGGGAAATAAAGCCTCAAACCTCTGATTGAAAACACCTGTGGGGATTGAGGCGCCAGCAGGAGAAACTTCCAGCCTCACAGGAGAGTTCATTGGAGAGACCCACAGGGGCCTAGAATGTACACAAACCCACCCACTCGGGAATCAGCACCAGAAGGGCCCAATTTGATTGTGGGTAGCTGGGGAAGTGACTGAAATCCAGCAGAGTGGAGCAGGCGCCATGGCTCCTTCTCGGCCCCTCCCCCACATATAGCGTCACAGTGCAGCGAGCAGTCTTACTCAGTCCTGGTGAACACCTAAGGCTCCATCCCTTTACCTAAGAGGCGCACTAAGACAAAAAAAAACAAACAAACAAACAAAAAAAGGCCCAAATGAAAGAACAGATCAAAGCTCCAGAAAAAATACAACTGAACAACGAAGAGAGATCCAACCTATCAGATGCACAGTTCAAAACACTGGTAATCAGGAAGCTCACAGAATTGGTTGAATTTGGTCACAAATTAGATGAAAAAATGAAGGCTATGCTAAGAGAAACAAAGGAAAATGTACAGGGAACCAGTAGTGAGGCGAAGGAAACTGGGACTCAAATCAACAGTGGGGACCAGAAGGAAGAAAGAAGCATCCAACCAGAAAAGAATGAAGACACAAGAACTCGGAAAAATGAGGAGAGGCTTAGGAACCTCCAGGACATCTTGAAACGTTCCAACATCTGAATTATAGGGGTGCCAGAAGGAGAAGAGGAAGAACAAAAAATTGAAAACTTATTGGAACAAATAATCAAGAAGAACTTCCCCAATCTGGCAAAGGAAATAGACTTCCAGGAAGTCCAGGAAGCTCAGAGAATCCCAAAGAAGCTGGACCCAAGGAGGAACACACTAAGGCACATCATCATTACATTACCCAAGATTACACAGAAGGAGAGAATCTTACAAGCAGCAAGAGAAAAGAACACAGTTACCTACAAAGGGGTTCCCATAAGACTGCCAGCTGATTTCTCCAAAGAGACCTTATAGGCAAGGAGGGGCTGGCAAGAAGTATTCCAAGTCATGAAAGCCAAGG
This sequence comes from Desmodus rotundus, assembly GCF_022682495.2. Classification (NCBI taxonomy): domain Eukaryota; kingdom Metazoa; phylum Chordata; class Mammalia; order Chiroptera; family Phyllostomidae; genus Desmodus; species Desmodus rotundus. Next base: position 8,664,641 of record NC_071400.1, on the reverse strand, counting down.
ACCTACATCCAAGATTGCTCTATCCAGCAAAGCTATCATTTAGAATGGAAGGGAAGATAAAGTGCTTCTCAGATAAGGTCAAGTTCAAGGAGTTCATCATCACCAAGCCCTTATTATATGAAATGTTAAAGGGAGTTGCCTAAGAAAAAGAAGATCAAAAATATGAGCAGTAAGAATGACAGCAAACTCACAGTTATTAACAACCACACCTAAAACAAAAACAAAAGCAAACTAAGCACACAACTAGAACAGGAACCGAACAACAGAAATGGAGCTCACATGGAGGGTTATCAATAGGGGATTGGGAGGGGGAGAGAGGGGAGAAAGGTACAGAGAATAAATAGCATAAATGATGGGTGGAAAATAGACAGGGGGAGGGTAAGAATAGTGTAGGAAATGTAGAAGTCAAAGTACTTACAAGTATGACCCATGGACATGAACTATAGGGGGCGAATGTGGGAGGGAGAGCGTGGGCAGGATGGAGTGGAGTGGGGGGGAAATGGGACAACTGTAATAGCATAATCAATAAATATATCAAAAAAAAAAGAAAGAACAGATCAAAACTCCAGAAGAAGAATTAAGTGGCCAACTGAGATAGCCGACATATCTGATGCAGAGTTCAAAACACTGGTCATCAGGATGCTCACAGAATTGACTGAGCTCGGTCGCAAAATGAAGGAAGAAATGAAGGCTACACAAAGTGAAATAAAGGAAAATATACAGGGAACCAACAGTGAAGGGAAGGAAACCAGGACTCAGATCAACAATTTGGAACACAAAGAAAAAATAAGCATCCAATTGGAATAGAATGAAGAAACAAGAATGCAAAAAAATGAGGAGAGGCTTCGGAACCTCTGGGACAACTTTAAACGTTCCAATATCCAAATCATATGAGTGCCAGAAGGAGAGGAGGAAGAACAAAAGATTAAAGACTTATTTGAACAAATAATGAAGGAAAACTTCCCCAATCTGGCAAAGGAAGTAGACTTCCAGGAAGTCCAGGAACTCCAGAGAGTCCCAAAGAAATTTGGCCCAAGGAGGAGCACACCAAGGCACAACATAATTAAGTTACGCAACATTAAAGATAAGGAGAGAATCTTAAAAGCAGCAAGAGGAAAGGAGAGAGTTACCTAGAAAGGAATTCCCATAAGGCTGTCAGCTAATTTCTCAAAAGAAACCTTGCAGACAAGAAGGGGCTGGAAAGAAGTATTTGAAGTCATGAAAGGCAAGGACCTACATCCAAAATTACTCAATCCAGTAAGGTTATCATTTAGAATGGAAGGGCAGATAAAATGCTTCCCAGATAAGGTCAAGTTAAAGGAGTTCACCACCACCAAGCCCTTATTATATAAAATGTTAAAAGGACTTATCTAAGAAATAGAAGATCAAAAACTATAAACAGTAAAATGACGACAAACCCACAACTATCAAGAACTGAACCTAAAACACAAAAACAAAAACTAAGCAAACAATTAGAACAGTAACAGAATCACACAAATGGAGATCACATGGAGGGTTATCAGTGGGGAGGGAGAGGGGACAATGGTGGGGGAAGGTACAGGGAATAAGAAGCAAAATAGGCAGGCACAAAATAGTCAGGGGTAGGTCAAGAGTAGAATAGGAAATGGAGAAGCCAAAGAACTTATATGTACAACCCATGGACATGAACTTTGGGGAGTGGGAATGCTGTAGGGTGAGGGAGGAGGTGGATAAAGGGGGGGGGGGAAATTGGGACAACTGTAATAGCATAATCAATAAAATATACTTTAAAGAAAAGAAGCATTTATTGCCCTGGCTAATGTGGCTCAGTGGATTGAGTGCTGGCCTGTAAACCAAAGGGTTGCAGGTTTGATTCCCAGTCAGGGCACATGCCTGGGTTGTGAGCCAGATCCCCACTAGGGGGTGTGTAAGCGGCAACCACACAATGATGTTTCTCTTCCTCTGTTTCTCCCTCCCTTCTCCTCTCTCTAAAAATAAATAAACAAAGTCTTTTAAAAAGAAGCATTTATTGAATGCAGACCCTGTGTTCTGTCAGATGCAAAGTTAAATATCCTCACCGAACAGCAAGAATACTACAGATAACTTGAATAACATCATCCCCCAACGTTCTTGTGACAAAGAATGATAGAATTTATGAGGGTTCCTAGCATGAGGCCAGGCATCCAGTAGGCATTCAATAAATATTAGTTAACTAATTTCCTTCCTTTCCTCCTTCAAAGCACCAGTGAGTGATGTGGAAAACAACCCTGCTTCCCACAAGTGCCCATGCCTCCCAGCGTCAATGCAGTCTGCTGCAGAGCACACGAAAACTGCTGGGGTCTTCTTGAATTGTGTCCCTTAACATTTGATGTGGTTCATCCCCATTCTTTTGGACCATCACTGGGAGCTAAGGGTAAGTGCATCTGAGAGACCAGGTTAGGAAAGGAGGAGCTAAGGACCAGCTTGAGTGAGGAGAGGGAAAGGTCTGGTGGGCCACCTGAGGGGCAGGAATTCTTTACTCCTGGTTGCGTGACAAGGTGCAGCATGGGGCAGGAGAGAGCAAATGAAGGACCCATTATTTGATTTTGCCAGAATGGAAGGGAGGGATGGGATGGAACAGGAAACAAGGGAAGTAAAGGAGGTTGGGTGTCCAGGTGAAGGGTCTGAGGCAGAGGATGGAGGTTTGCTGAGTCCTCGAATCTCCTGTTAAGACCAGCTATCATAGGGGAAGATCCTTGGCAACTTCTCCACTGACAATGCAAATGGAGGGAAAAAAGGTGATGATGAGTAAGAATCTGTGCTGGGCCCTTTACCATGAACAGTTTTCATGCATATCATAATTCTCAAGCAGGAAGTTGTATTATCCCCATTTTACAGATGAAGAAACTGAGGCTCTGAGAGACCAGGAAGCTTGCCCAAGTTCATACAGCTAATAAGTGACAGAAGTGAATGCTGTAAAATCCACACTTTTCTACATAAATTCTCTATTCCAAGCAGATTATTTTACTTACCCAGTTCCCCAGTTAACAGAAAAGCTGTAAGTGACTTTTGAGGAAGACTTGAGAAACAGATAGGGCTCGCTTTGGCAGGACATATACTAAAATTCAAACACTGCAGAGAGGATTAGGGTAGAACCCTGAACAAGGATGACACACAAATTTGTGAAATGTTCCATATTTCAAACATGGAAAAAAAGAGAAGAAACAGAGATAAGTTGTGAAGATTATTTGAATAGTCCAGATGTAAAACAATATGCCTCCAAGCAAGGCAGTGGTAATAGAGCTGGAAAGAACAAGACATGTGATGTGGAGCCAGATGACTGCTCCTTTTCAGTCTCCTCTGCATGCTCTTTTTCTACCTAACTCTTAGCATTCACCGAGGCTTGGTCCTAGGCCTTGTACTCCATACATCTTCCCTAGAAGATCCAGTCACAACCATGGCTAAGACCCCCAAATGTGATCAAGCCACTAGTGTTCTGGTGAACCATCTGGGATGGGGTGGGGAGAGGACACCACTTTCTAGCATTTGCCAACTTCCTTACTTACTAAAAACACTTTCATCATAAGCAATTTGAAGTAACCTATGGTTTGATAACCAGCTTGCAAACCCACCTCACACGTGCTCCTCTCACTCCCCCAGCCACACTGGCATTCTTCCCATCCCTTGAATATACCACATGCTCCCTCCTGCCATGGGGTCTTTGCACATACTATTTCTTCTGAAATGCTGTTCCTCAATATTTAAACAATAGGCTTTCAGGGGCCAACTAGATCCAGAACACCAATGAATTTGCCTAGCCTTCTCCTGTAAACCCTGGGTCCGTTTATCTGAATAGCCTGTTGCATATGTGACCCCTACTCTTGGATGTTTCAATGGTTCCTCCAAATTGACATGACCCAAACTGAATGCATGATCTTTCCCCACAAAACTCAGTCCTCTTCTGGGTTCTTCAGAATATAACCACCATCTATCTACCTGGATGTAGGAGGCAGAAAACCCTACGAGCCTTTCTTGAAGGATCATTCTCTGTTCTCTCCTCACATTCAATTAGTTACCAAATTCTGTTGATTTTCCTTCCACGATAGCTCTTGAATCCTTCCATAGCCCTAAAGATACCACCTAAGTCCAAGCCACCACCCCAGAGCTCTCCACTGACTGGCCCCTTGACTGGTCTCCTGGCTTTTACTCTGGCCTCCTCCAAACCAATCTCACACTGAAGCCAGAGTGACCAGAGGGATCAGTTCAAAATGCAGATGTGAACATGTTATTCTGTTCTTGAAAATGTTCAAGAGCAAAACTGAAAGTGGCCTACAGACCCACCTCACACGTGCTCCTCTCACTCCCCCAGCCACAATGGCATTCTTTCCATCCCTTGATTACACCATGTTCCCTCCTGCCATGGGGTCTTTGCACATACTATTTCTTCTGAAATGTTGTTCCTTCCCTTTTTTGCCTAACTAATTCCTAACTATCCTTCATATTTCGTCTCAATTATCACTTACTAAGAGAAGCTTCCTCTGACCTCCCTAACTAGTTCAAACTCCCCTCCAACCATGACAGGCTCCCCCAGCATGTATACATTTGTCTGTGTGATTATGTTGCTAATATCTGCCTCTACCACTGGACTGTAAATATGACAATGACAGAGATTGGGTTTGGTTTTGTGGACCACTCTAGCTCTAGTTCTTAGCATATATTATATACCTTCAGTAATTACATATTGAATGCATGAATAAATGAGCAAATGAATGAGTGACTCCATAGATGAAGCATCATAGAACTCTAGAGTGTGACTACCTGACTTTGAATTCCAGCTCAGCCACTTACTAGCTATGTGGCCTTGGTGCTTTACAGTCATACCTTGGTACTCATAGGCTTCGGAACTCGTCAAACCCTGTACTTGTTGCATTTTGATGAGAAAAAAAAATGTTTCAGGAGAACCAAGATGGCAGCGTAGGTAGACACACTGCGCCTCCTCGTACAACCAGAACTGACAGAAAATCCAACGGCAAGTAAGTCCAACATGAAGTAGATAAAAAATAAACATTCATCCAGACCAGTAGGAGGGGCAGGAGACGGGCAGCCAGGGTGGAGAGGACTTGCATTGCTGTGGCGGGACCTCAGCAGGCAGTCCGACCACTAGCAGACCCTGCGGCCCCACATTCGCGCACGGATAAACTGAGAGGGCTGGACTCAGAGTGGCGGAGAACGGGGCAAGCAGAGCGGCGGGTAGCACCCCGCGGCCCCACATTCGAGCATAGATAAACCAGGATGAACGGCAAGACCCAGGGCTCCAGCACGGGGAAATAGAGCCTCAAACCTCTGATTGAAAACACCCGTGGGGGTAGGGGCAGCATCAGGAGAAACTCCCAGCCTCACAGGAGAGGTCGTTGGAGAGACCCACAGGGCTCTAGGGCGTGCAAAGGCCCACCCACTCGGGAACCGGCAACAGAGGGGCCCAGTGTGATTGTGGGTAGCGAAAGGAGTGACTGAAATCTGGGAGTGGAGTGGAGCGGGCGCCATTACTCCCTCTCAGCCCCTCCCCCACGTGCAGCGACACAGCACAGTGACCAGCATTACCCCACCCCAGGGAACACCTAAAGCTCTGCCCCTTTAAGCAACAAAAGCACCAAGACAAAAAAAAATGGCCCAAATGACAGAACACTTCAAAGCTCTAGAAATGATTCAACTAAGCAGTGAACAGATAGCCAACCTATCAGATGCACAGTTCAAAACACAGGTAATCAATAAGCTCACAGAATTGGTTGAATTTGGTCACAAATTAGATGAAAAAATGAAGGCTATGCTAAGAGAAACAAAGGAAAATGTACAGGGAACCAGTAGTGAGGCGAAGGAAACTGGGACTCAAATCAACAGTGGGGACCAGAAGGAAGAAAGAAGCATCCAACCAGAAAAGAATGAAGACACAAGAACTCGGAAAAATGAGGAGAGGCTTAGGAACCTCCAGGACATCTTGAAACGTTCCAACATCTGAATTATAGGGGTGCCAGAAGGAGAAGAGGAAGAACAAAAAATTGAAAACTTATTGGAACAAATAATCAAGAAGAACTTCCCCAATCTGGCAAAGGAAATAGACTTCCAGGAAGTCCAGGAAGCTCAGAGAATCCCAAAGAAGCTGGACCCAAGGAGGAACACACTAAGGCACATCATCATTACATTACCCAAGATTACACAGAAGGAGAGAATCTTACAAGCAGCAAGAGAAAAGAACACAGTTACCTACAAAGGGGTTCCCATAAGACTGCCAGCTGATTTCTCCAAAGAGACCTTATAGGCAAGGAGGGGCTGGCAAGAAGTATTCCAAGTCATGAAAGCCAAGGACCTACATCCAAGATTGCTCTATCCAGCAAAGCTATCATTTAGAATGGAAGGGAAGATAAAGTGCTTCTCAGATAAGGTCAAGTTCAAGGAGTTCATCATCACCAAGCCCTTATTATATGAAATGTTAAAGGGAGTTGCCTAAGAAAAAGAAGATCAAAAATATGAGCAGTAAGAATGACAGCAAACTCACAGTTATTAACAACCACACCTAAAACAAAAACAAAAGCAAACTAAGCACACAACTAGAACAGGAACAGAACCGCAGAAATGGAGCTCACATGGAGGGTTATCAACAGGGGAGTGAGAGGGGGAGGGGGTGGAAAGGTACAGAGAATAAATAGCATAAATGATAGGTGGAAAATAGACAGGGGGAGGGTAAGAATAGTGTAGGAAATGTAGAAGCCAAAGAACTTATAAGTATGACCCATGGACATGAACTATAGGGGGGAATGTGGGAGTGAGGGGGTGGGCAGGATGGAGTGGAGTGAAGGGGGGGAATGGGACAACTGTAATAGCATAATCAATAAATATATTTAAAAAAAAGAAAAAAGAAAAAAATGTTTCAGCACTCGGCACTTGCTTGTTACTCATCACACTTACTAGAACTTGAACAAGTCACAAAGCTGCCATGCAAAAGAAAACACTTCATTTTTCGCTACTCATCTGTTTTGGCACTCGTCATGAGTTCCGAATTAATTAACTATGAGTAGCAAGGTACCACTGTACTTTCACTTCTGGAAAACTGAGATAATAAAAGCAGTTGTGATAGGAGAACTTCCGGGAAGATGGCGGCGAGATAGGTGGGAGCGGAGTCCACTTCCCCTCAATGCCAGTGAAACACCTAGCTGATCTGAGGAGCAGAGCGAACAGCCAACAGTATTCCAGCATATATGAAGATCAGAGACCAAAGATAGAGGACATTGAAAGATCTGACGGTAAGAAGAGTGCTTACGGACAATAAGGTCCCCGGGACCTGCGCGGGGACCAGGGCAGCTGAAGCCCCGGCCGGGGTGCAGGGTCTGCTACAGGATTCTTGGGAGAGAGCCAGGCTGAGCTGTGTGAGCAGCCAGGTACTTGTTTGGACCAGGGTGTCTGGAATAGGAAGAATTTCTCAAAAAGAAAAAGAAAACAGAGGCACCCAGAGGCTAAATAGAGAACTCTGGGCAGCAGCCTCGGCTTCTGGCGCCCCACCCCCGTCAGCCCCAGGAATGTGAACACGGTATAAGCAGCTCCGGCGCTCACCTGAAGCCCGGTTGCACGCACCCAAATTAGTGGACTGGGGGCCCACACCTGAAACCTCAGTGGGTGTGCACCGGGAGCAGAGGCTAGCTGCCCCACCCACAGGCCCAAAACGGCGGACCCTAGGGCCACGCGACTCAGGCCCAAAGCGGCTGGATCGGCCGGCCGCGCTCGACTCAGGCCCAAAGCAGCACATTGACTGATCAACAGCCTGGCTGCCTGCGAGGGACCACACCTACAACTCCTACCTAGCCCCTGCGCACAGAGCCCTGCAGGGCCTACTGGCTCTCTAGGACTAAGGCAGAACACCCAGCAGAGGGGAGTTGCAGGGCTAGGGGAGACTGCATTCCCCGGAAAGACTCGACCCAGTAGGGGGCTGAACCACCCCATAGCAGGACCAAGAGCCCCTAGCATCTAAGACAGCAAAGAGCAAGAAGGTGGAGTGTGAGTTGCCCCTAATTGGTGCAACTCAAGGACAGCACAACTGGTGAACTAAAGGCCTAGTGGGGAGCAGAAGGACCCTGAGGAACTGGACTGGAGGCTGAACAACAGCGAAGAGTGTGGCTCAGGAAGGGAGAAAAGTGAAACCAATCCTTTCAACCCCCCCCCTCCCATTCCACAGACAGGAAAAAGTGCAGAACTGATATGGAGAACCAAGATGGCGGCGTAGGTAGACACACTACGCCTCCTCGCACAACCAGAACTGACAGAAAATCCAAGGGCAAGGAAGTCCGACACCAAGAAAATAAAAAATAAACATTCATCCAGACCGGTAGGAGGGGCAGAGACGGGCACCGGCGCGGAGAGGACTCGCGTGGCCATGGCGGGACCGAGACTGGCAGAGTGTGAGACGAACGGGGCAGGCAGTCCGACCACTAGCAGACCCAGCAGCCCCACATTCGCGCACAGATAAACTGAGAGGGCCGGACACAGAGTAGCGGAGAATGGGGCAGGCAGAGCAGTGGGTAACACCCCGCGGCCCCACATTCGCGCAAGGATAAACCAGACAAACAGCGGGAAGTGAAGCAGACCACGTAACCCAGGGCTCCAGCACAAAGAACTAAAGCCTCAAACCTCTGAGTGAAAACACCCGTGGGTGTTGGGCGGCAGCAGGAGAAACTCCCAGCCTCACAGGAGAGGTCGTTGGAGAGACTCATAGGGGCCTAGAGTGGGCACAAGCCCACCCACTCGGGAACCAGCACCAGAGGGGCCCAGTTTGATTGTGGGTGGCAGAGTGAAAGATTGAAATCCGATCAGAGGAGAGTGAAGAGGGCGCCATTGCTCCCTCTCAGCCCCTCCCCCATGTACAGCGTCCCACCGCAGCGAACAGCATTACCCCGCCCCCGTGAACACATAAGGCTCCGCCCCTTAAAGTAACAGACGCACCAAGACAAAAAAAAAAAAGGCCCAATTGACAGAACACTTCAAAGCTCCAGAAATAATACAACTAAGCGAGGAAGAGATAGCCAACCTATCAGATGCACAGTTCAAAACACTGGTTATCCAGATGCTCACAGAATTGGTTGAATCTGTTCGAAAACCAGATGAAAAAATGAAGCCTATGCCAAGAGAAACAAAGGAAGATGTACAGGGAACCAATAGTGATGCGAAGGAAACTGGGACTCAAATCAACGCTGTGGACCAGAAGGAAGAAAGAAACATCCAACCAGAAAAGAATGAAGACACAAGAATTCGGAAAAATGAGGAGAGGCTTAGGAACCTCCAGGACATCTTGAAATGTTCCAACATCCAAATTCTAGGGGTGCCAGAAGGAGAAGAGGAAGAACAAAAAATTGAAAACTTATTTAAACAAATAAGGAAGGAGAACTTTCCAAATCTGGCAAAGGAAATAGACTTCCAGGAAGTCCAGGAAGCTCAGAGAGTCCCAAAGAAGCTGGACCCAAGGAGGAACACACCAAGGCACATCATCATTACATTACCCAAGATTAAACGCAAGGACATACATCCAAGATTACTGTATCCAGCAAATCTATCATTTAGAATGGAAGGGAAGATAAAGTGCTTCTCAGATAAGGTCAAGTTAAAGAAGTTCATCATCACCAAGCACTTATTATATGAAATGTTAAAGGGATTTACCTAAGAAAAAGAAGATGAAAAATAGGAACAGTAAAAATGACAGCAAACTCACAGTTATTAACGACCACACCTAAAACAAAAACAAGAGAAAACTAGGCAAACAACTAGAACAGGAACAGAACCATAGAGATGGAGATCACATGGAGGGTTGTCAATAGGGGAGTGGGAGGGGGAGAGAAGGGGGAAAGGTACAGAGAATAAGTCGCATAGATGATAGGTGGAAAATAGACAGGGGGAGGGTAAGAATAGTGTAGGAAATGTAGAAGCCAAAGAACTTATAAGTATGACCCATGGACATGAACTATAGGGGGGGAATGTGGGAGGGAGGGGGTGGGCAGGATGGAGTGAAGGGGGGGGAATGGGACAACTGTAATAGCATAATCAATAAAAAAAAAAAAGGTTGATATAACTAACTCTAAAAAAAAAAAAAAAAAAAAAACAGAACTAACCTGACCGGTTTAAAGCCAGCAGAAGACTTTTTTTGTGTCTTTCCTCCTTTCCCCATGAATTCCTTCTTCTTTCTGTCCTTCTCTCTTTTTTTTATTCCTCCTTCCTTCCATCCTTTACCTGTTTTATTCCTTCTTCCTGCCTTCTTTTATTTATTCTTTTGTTTTAATTTTGTTAAAATTCCTTATCTTGCCTCCGATATTTCTTTATTCCTTCATCCTTCCTTCTTTTCATTTTCTATTCCCTTTTCCCTCCTTCCCTTCTTTTTTTCTCTTTTTCCCCCCTTTCTCTTTTTCCCACAGGTGAGAGAACAAAACCTGGAGTGCTGAAAAGACCAGAGTTAGACCGTGTTACACCCATAAATGTTAGCTCCAGACCAGTGACCACAGGAGATTAAGGAGACAGCACCACTGAATCCCATTGGCATTCTACCATAGAAGTTCATACCATAAACCCAGGGAGTCAGAATAGATCAATTTAAGAAGCAGAGGCTAACAAGAAGAGTCTCACAAACAATGGGAAGACAAAGAAACAATCCCCAAAGGAAAGGAAAGGAGGAAGCCTCAGAAAGAATGCTAAGTGAAAAAGAGGCAAGTCAACTATCAGATACTGAGTTCAAAGCAATGGTTACCAGGAAGCTCACTGAACTCTCTGAGCTCAAAGAGAACTACCAGAAACTATACGGAAACTACAATGTACTCACTGCAAACTATATCAACATGAACAAGGAAATAGAAACTATCAACAAGGGCCAAGAGGAAATGAAGAATACAATTTCTGAATTGAAGAACACAGTAGAAGGAATGAAAAGCAGACTTGATGAAGCAGAGGATCAGATCAGCGAGCTGGAGGACAAAGCAGAAAAAAACACCCAGAAAGAGCAAGAAAAGGAAAAGAGGCTCAGAAAGAATGAAGAGGTAATAAGGGAAATGCAGGACAACAGGAAACGTAATAATATCCGTATAATAGGGATACCAGAAGGAGAAGAAGAAGAACAAGGGATAGAAAACCTGTTTGAAAAAGTAATGATGGAAAATTTCCCTAATCTGATGAGAGAAAAAGTCACCCAAATCTAGGAAACACAGAGAATCCCAAGCAAGAGGAACCCAAAGAGGCCCACTGCAAGACACATCATAATTAAAATGGCAAAATTCCAAGACAAAGAGAGGATCTTAAAGGCAGCAAGGGAGAAACAGGAAGTAACATACAAGGAAGCCCCAATAAGGTTAGCAACTGACTTCTCAATGGAAACGCTCCAAGCCAGAAGAGAATGGCAAAAAATATTCCAAGTAATGAGAACCAGGGGCCTGCAACCAAGACTACTTTACCCAGCAAGGCTCTCAATCAAGATAGAAGGCCAAATAAAGAGTTTCCCAGACAAAAGAAGTCTAAAAGAATACGCTTCCACCAAACCAGCTCTGCAACAGATCCTAAAGGGACTGCTTTAAGGAAAGGAAGGAAAAGAGAAAGATAGAGGAACACAGGTAGGAAATAATGGCAATGAATAGCTACCTATCGATAATAACCTTAAACATAAATGGATTAAATGCTCCAATCAAAAGACATAGAATAGCTGAATGGATAAGAAAACATGACCCACACATATGCTGCCTACAAGAGACCCATCTCAGGACAAAAGACTTACACAGACTGAAAGTGAAGGGCTGGTAACAAATTTTCCAAGCAAACGGACAGGAAAAAAAAGCAGGGGTAGCAATACTCATATCAGACAAAATAGACTTCCAAAGAAGGGCCATAGAGACCCAGAAGGTCACTTCATAATACTCAAAGGAAGAATCCACCAAGAAGACATAAACATTATAAATATATATGCACCCAACATAGGAGCACCCAAATACATAAAGAAAATCTTGGAGGACTTCAAGAAAGATATTGACAGCAACACAATTATAGTAGGGGACTTTAACACCCCACTGTCAAAAATGGACAGGTCTTCCAAACAAAATATCAACAAGGATATTGTGTCACTTAACAATACCCTAGAGGAAATGGACTTAACTGATATATATAGAGCTTTTCATCCCAAAGAAGCAAAATACACATTCTTTTCAAATGTACATGGAATTTTTTCAAAGATAGACCACATGATAGGACATAAAGCAAGCCTCAAGAAATTCAAGAAAATTGAAATCATACCAAGCATTTTCTCTGACCACAAGGGACTGAAACTAGAAACCAACCAGAAAGGAAAAAAACCCCAAACACTCAAAATCATGGAGACTGAATAGCATGCTATTAAACAATGAATGGGTCAAGAACAAGATTAGGGAGGAAATCAAAAACTTTATGGAAACAAATGAAAATGAACTCACAACAACCCAAAACCTATGAGACACAGCAAAGGCAGTCCTGAGAGGGAAGTTCATAGCAATACAGGCCTACCTTAAAAAGATAGAAACATTTCAAACAAACAACCTAACACTACGCCTACAAGAACTGGAGGAACAACAACAAAGACAGCCCAGAGCAAGCAGAAGGAAGGAAATAACCAAGATCAGAGCAGAACTAAATGACATAGAGACTAAAAGCACAATTCAAAGGATCAATGAATCCAGGAGCTGGTTCTTTGAAAAGATAAACAAAATCGACAAGCCTTTAAGTGGGCTCATCAAGAAAAAAAGATAGAGGATCCAAATAAACACAATTAGAAATGAAAGAGGAGAGATTACAACTGATACCACAGAAATACAAAGGATTGTAAGAAATTACGACGAAGAACTGTATGCCAAGAAATTGGAAAACCTAGGTGAAATGGACACATTTCTAGAAAAATATAATCTTCCAAAACTGAATGAAGAAGAAGCAGAAAACCTGAACAGACCAATAACAGCAGACAAAATTGAAGCAGTCATCAAAAAAACTCCCAACACACAAAAGCCCTGGACCAGATGGTTTCACAGAAGAATTCTACAAAGTATTTAAGGAAGAGCTAACCCCTATCCTTCACAGACTATTCAAAAAAATCCAAAATGATGGAAGACTCCCAAACTCATTTTATGAAGCCAGCATCATCCTACTCCCAAAACCAGATAAAGACACAATGAAGAAAGAAACTTCAGGCCAATATCACTGATGAACATAGACGCTAAAATTCTCAACAAAATATTGGCAAACCGCATCCAGCAATACATTAAAAAGATCATACACCATGACCAAGTGGGATTCATCCCAGGGATGCAAGGATGGTACAATATTCGCAAATCAATAAACATAATACATCATATCAACAACAGCAAAGACAAAAACCACATGATCATATCAATAGATGCGGAAAAAGCATTTGATAAGATACAGCACCCATTTCTGACAAAAACACTCAGCAAAGTGGGAATAGAGGGAGCATTCCTCAACATAATAAAGGCCATATATGACAGACCTACAGCCAACATCACACTCAATGGACAAAAACTTAGAGCTTTCCCACTAAGATCAGGAACAAGACAAGGATGCCCTCTCTCACCACTCCTATTCAACATAGTACTGGAACTCCTAGCCACAGCAATCAGACAAGAAAAGGCAATAAAAGGCATCCAAATTGGAAAGGAGGAAATGAAACTGTCACTGTTTGCAGATGACATGGTAGTGTACATGGAAAATCCTATAGACTCCACCAAAAAACTACTCGACCTAATAAATGAATTTGGCAAAACAGCTGGATACAAAGTCAATACTCGGAAATCAAAGGCATTCCTGTACACCAACAATGAAACTGCAGAAACAGAAATCAGGAAAAAAATCCCATTTGATATAGCAACAAGAAAAATAAAGTACCTAGGAATAAACCTAACCAAGGAGGTAAAAGACCTGTACTCAGAAAACTACACAACACTGAAGAAAGGAATTAAGGAAGAGACAAACAAATGGAAGCATGTACCATGCTCATGGATTGGAAGAATTAACATCATCAAAATGGCCATACTACCCAAAGCAATCTATAGATTCAATGCAATCCCTATTAGAGTACCCATGACATATTTCACAGATATAGAACCAACATTTCAGAAATTTATATAGAACCATAAACGACCCCGAATAGCTGCAGCAATTTTGAGAAAGAAGAACAAAGCAGGAGGGATCACAATACCTGATATCAAACTGTATTACAAGGCCACTGTAATCAAAACAGCCTGGTACTGGCATAAAAACAGGCACATAGACCAATGGAACAGAACAGAGAGCCCAGAAATAAACTCAAGCCTTTACGGTCAATTAATATTTGACAAAGGAGGCAGGAGCATAAAATGGAGCAAAAACAGCCTCTTCAACAGATGGTGTTGGGAGATCTGGACAGCTACATGCAAAAAAATGAAACTTGATCACCAACTTACGCCATACACAAAAATAAACTCAAGATGGATAAAAGACTTAAATATAAGTTGTAACACCATAAAAATCCTAGAGGAAAACATTGGCAGGAAAATCCCAGACATTCCACGCAGCAACATCCTCACAGACATGTCCTCTAAAGCAAGGGACATAAAGGAAAGAATAAACAAATGGGACCTCATCAAAATAAAAAGCTTCTGCATGGCTAAAGAAAACAGCACCAAATTACAAAGAGAACCAATAGTATGGGAAAACATATTTGCTAATGATACCTCAGACAAGGGCCTGATCTCCAAAATATATAAAGAACTCACACGACTCCATTCCAGGAAGACAAACAACCCAATTAAAAATGGGCAAAGGACTTGAACAGACACTTCTCCAAGAAAGACATACAGAGGGCCTAGAGACATATGAAAAGATGCTCAGCATCACTAGCCATCAGAGAGATGCAAATTAAAACCACAATGAGGTACCATCTCACAGCAGTCAGAGTGGCCAACATAAACAAATCCACAAACAAATGTTGGAGAGGATGCAGAGAAAAGGGAACCTAGTGCACTGTTGGTGGGAATGCAGACTGGTGAGGCCACTGTGGAAAACAGTATGGAATTTCCTCAGAAAACTAAAAATGGAACTGCCCTTTGACCCAGCAATTCCACTGCTGGGATTATACCCTAAGAACCCTGAAACACCAATCCAAAAGAACCTGTGCACCCCAATGTACATAGCAGCACAATTTACAATAGCCAAGTACTGGAAGCAACCGAAGTGCCCATCAGCAAACGAGTGGATCCAAAAACTATGGTATATTTACACAATGGATTTCTACGCAGCAGAGAGAAAGAAGGAGCTTATACCCTTTGCAACAGCATGGATGGAACTGGAGAGCATTATGTTAAGTGAAATAAGCCAGGCGGTGAGGGACAAATACCATATGATCTCACCTTTAACTGGAACATAATAAATAGGAAAAAAAAAAAAGGAAACAAAATATAACCAGAGACATTGAAGTTAAGAACAATCTAACAATGGACAGGGGGGAGTGGGGAGGGGACAGTGAGGAGAGGGGATTACAGGAACTACTATAAAGGACACATGGACAAAATCAAGGGGGAGGGTGGAGGTGGGGGAGGGAGGGGGATTTGGCTGGGGTGGGTGGAGAGATGGGGAGAAAAGGCACACAACTGTAATTGAATAACGATAAAATTTTTTTTTAAATGCAGTTGTTATGATAATTAAATAAATATTTGTAAAGCACTTAAACAATGCTGGCCACATGTATAATGTGTTCACCTAAACAAACAACCACATTTTCCTGTCGCATTGACTCAACAGCAAACATGAAATACATTTGTTTTCCAGAGCTCTAGATCTCAAGTCTAGGTGCAGGAAGCCCTCAGCTTCAGCCTCCTTTGGAAGAGAAGGAAAGCTGAGGTCTTTGGAGCCTGACTTGAACTGACTCTTCCCTCCCTTTCTCTCCCTACCTCGAGTCCATCAGAAGTGCGGTCAGTTCTGCCTGAAATGCAAACCCAAAATCTGTCTCCCTTGGTTTTACCACTCATTGTGCTATCTCCACTTCCACCCTTGTTCCTTACAATCCATTCTCCACCCAGGAGCCAGATTGCACCAAGGAGACTGCCAATCAGATCTCATCTCTCCTTTGCTCAAAGCTCTCCTGTGACTGCTCATCAGACTGAAAGTGCAATCCAAACTCTTGCTCATGGCTCCCAGGGCATTTGACCACAAAGCCCCTGCTTACCTCCTCAGTCTCCTCTCTCAGCTTGCTCCAGCCATACTCAGCCTTGCTCACGACTTCCTCAAAGCACTATGTGCTCTCTTCATTCTGGCCCTTTGTGATGCTATGCTGTCTATTTGGACCACTTTTTTTCTACCATGGTCTTCATTTGGCTGACTGCTGCTGCTCCTCCTTCAGATTCAGCCCAGACACCACTTCTCTGGGAAGCCTTTGCTGACTCCTCACCTCTTGTCCTTGTGATGGGTGCCCCTCCTCTGTGCTCCCATGGCATCAGTTTATTCCCCTTTTCAGCATGTGCCATCTCATATTATCCTTGCCTGTTCATTTGTTTGTAACACCCCACCCTCATGGCTGTTCTTTTTCACAGATGTAGGTCCAGCATCCAGCACAAGTCTACCACAGATTACGTGATTTAATAAATGTTTGTTGAGTGAATCTTGATTTTACCATTCCCCAGGTAAATGACCTTGCATAAGTTCTCTCTGAGTCTGTATCCCAAATGTAAAATGGGAGGGTGATAATCTGTCAAGCTGTTGTGAGGATTAAGTGAAATAACATCTATAAGGCACACAACACAGAGTAGGCACTCAATAAACAGCAGCTATTGTTGGGTAGTAACTGGTCAGGAAAAGATAGAAAAACAAGTCTCTCCTCCCTGCTATCCTATATACACACCCATCCTGCTTCCCTCCTGTCTTCGGTCTCTTGAATAAAGCTGGAAAACCTGACCCAGCAAAAATAATCCCCTTCAGTAAACTCTGGGAGAGAACTATCTTCTGTATCAACAACACACCCTTGGCTCTGTCCCCAGCGGATCAGCCCTGAGTTGGAGATCTGGCTTTTCTTTTCACCCCAGATATTTACAGTGTAAACCTTGGCTGATAGGGAGGGGCATGCAGGCTATGCCAAGAAACCTCAGGAAGGAACTCACACTGGGTCCCCACAGAGTAACACACACTGTTCTGGAATGGGAGTGGACTCTTCCATCCAAATGCTTTGTTGGCAGTAAGAGAGAAGAAAATGATTGTTTCTACAGTGAGATGGACATACAGAGGCCAAGTATTTCTCTCCAAACTCTGATTATAGTCTGTCTGTTCTGTCTAGCAGAGAAAAGTCCCAAGTTCTAGTTCAAGCTCCATCTTAACTTTTCTGTCTTCATAGTGAAAGAAGGGAACAGTGTTGGATGCCCCACTGCCCACTTCTAAATTTCAGCTGAACTGGAAACTCTAACTGACGACCCCCAACTGCTTCAGAGTTGGCATTCAATTTAAATAAATATGTATTGGTTGCCTAATGCTTCTTTGACTTAAAATTGGAGTTATCTTCTGTTATATGTCATATATACATTTACAAGTCAATATGTACCTACTGTTTTACTCTGTCTTTTTCACTTAACATTATTCCAAGTAAATATTCTCTTGTACTGGTAGAGTTCATGAAGTTGTCAAGTTTGGTGATCATATTATAGCCAAATGTATTAAAACTTGCAGTCTTCTTGGCCAAATCCCTATAATTGGTTGTTTAGGTTGTTTCTATTTGTTGCTATAATAAATAGCAAATAACAAATAGCACCTTGTACAATTTGCTTTGGGAAATTTCCTCTTCTGGATATTTTTCTTTGGATGCAAATTCAAATTTAGAAAGGGGTGGGAGGGAGAGAGAGACAGAGGAAAGAAAGAATTAGAGCTCTCAACACAGACTAAGAAATCAAGAAAGGGAAATGAGTAGTGTACGTGTTATTTTTTTCTTTAAAGAAACTTTCTTTTAACAAAACTTCAGCATGGTTCTAAGCAATAATACCCTGAAACCACCAACTTTTATGTGCTAATTATATTTCTTAAAAACACTTTGAAAGAAATTTATGACTATTGAAGTTAAAAAATATTTAGCCATACACCACCTGAAATTAACTCATGTACCACCAGTGGCCTGCCTACCATCCTTGAGAAAACTATCTCTCAGACACAAGTTATCAGGGACCTGTTTCATGAGGATGGGGCACTTCTAGGAGCCCAATCTCTGAGCAGTGGGCCATGGGGGAAGGGAATCCATTCCCTTCCCCTATGTTAGCAGTTTACATTCTGTTCTGCAAAAATTTTTTGGAGAAATGCAAATTAAAACCACAGTGACGTATTACCTCATACCTGTCCGACTGGCTATCAAGTGCTGTCTAGGATGTGGAGGAAAGGGAACCCTTGCACACTGTTGATGGGAGTACAGATTGGTGCAGCTACTCTGGAAGACAGTATGGAGTTACCTCAAAAAATTAAAAATGGAACTGCCTTATGATCCAGTGATTTCACTTTTGAGTATATATCCAAAAAGACCTAAAACACTAATTCAAAAGAATATATGCACCCCTATGTTCGTTGCGGCATTATTTACAATTGCCAAGATATGAAAGCAACCCAGTGCCCATTGATAGACAAGTGGATAAAAAAGTTGTGGTACATTTACACCATGGAATAGTACTCGGCCATAAAAAAGATGGGCGTGGCCTGGTGTGGCTCAGTTGGTTGGGCATCGTCCTGCAAAGAGAAAGGTTGAGGGTTCAATTCCTGGTCAGGGCAAATGGCCGAGTTGCAGGTTTGGTCCCCAGTTGAGGCATGTACAAGAGGCAACTGATTGATGTTTCTCTCTCACATTGTTGTTTCTCTCCCTCTCTTTCTCCCTTCCTTCCCCTGTCTCTGGAATTGATTTAAAAAAAGAAAGAAAGGACGAAATACTGCCATTTGCGAAAAATGGATGGATCTAGAAGGTATTATGCTAAGTAAAATAAGTGAGACAGTGAAAACCAAATACCATATGATTTCACTTATATGTGGAACCTAAAAAACAAAGATAAATGAAAAAACAAAAGCAGAAACAAACTCATAGTTGCAGAGAACATATGGATGGTTGTCAAAGGGAGGGGGGATTAAGGGACTGTGTAGAATAGGTAAAGGGATTGAGAAGTATAAATTGGTAGTCACAAAATAGTCACAGGGATGTAAAATTCAGCATAGGGAATATAGTCAATAATACTGTAATAACTATGTACATTGCCAAGTGGGTGCTGTAAATATTGAGGGGACTGCTGTGTAAAGTGAATGATTGTCTAACCACTATGCTGTACACCTGAAACTAATACAGAATAATACTGAATGTAAACTGTAATTGAAATATAAAATTTAACAAAGAAAAATATTTTACCCATTTGGATCAAGCTGTAGGGGACAGAGATGGAGAGGAAGTGCCCTGACTGTCACTGTGCCCAGAGAGGTGTTGCTCACTTACATACCAGGCATCTTGGGCTTCATGATCCAGGTGAACAGTTTCCTCCATAGTAATCTGGACACAGTGGGGCCTCAAATTCCTTCACTAGAGCCCTAAGGGAAGATTCCTAAAGCTTGAGCTCATCAACAAACTCAGAAAGAGGCTAAGTCACTGCCTTCCTCCTCCCTTTCTTCCCCTCACCCCACTCCATTCCCAGAGCCCCCTTCCAAATCTGAGTTGAGCTTTAGCATAAGAGGAGCATGACTCATAAAAACCAAGGGCTGAGCCGGGAGAGATCAGGCTGCCAGGATTCATCCCCAACTGACAAGGAACAGACCCGGCAGCTTAGTCCTCAGTCTGTGGCAGATTCAGTTGTCCAAAGGCTTTGGGTCTTTAGAGCCCACAGGGTGACAAACATTCGGTGGTGAGGTAAGGTCAGAGACCAGAAAATGTCAAAGAGCTGGATGCAGGGAAGATTTTGTTCACTCCATTGAGGTGGGATTCATACCTTGTCACCTGTCCACCCACCAATGTCTTGTCCAAAAGTCTATTAGGCCCTAAGTGCTTGCCTTCATAGTAAAATAATCACAACAGTAGTAGTACTAGTAAGTACTGTATTTTTCAGACTATAAGACACATCAGACCATAAGACGTACCCAGGAGCCAGGTAAGCTACATTCGGTCTATAAAATGCACCCCATTTTCCTTCCAAATTTGGGGGGTGCGTCTTACAGTCCGAAAGATACAGTAATGTTTATAGGGACATAACTGTGTGCCAGGTAGTGTGCTAAGTCTTGTCATGTATTAACTTACTCCATTCTCACAAAGACCTAATGAGGCAAGCTCTCTTACTGAATCCATTTCAAAAATGAGAACACTGGAATCAGAGAGGTGAAATAAGTTGCCCAAGGTCACACACCAAGTGGGATAGCCTGGATTCAAGCCTAGGTGTAAGGTTCCAGAACCTAAATTCTTAACCATTCTGTATGTCTTACCCAGGACACCTTCTAAAGAATGTTGACATTAACTGGCTGAACCAGAATAAATTCCTGACTCACGGCAGAAACTCCATCCATTCGTTGGCCAGCAGCCTAGGGGGTGGCCTGAACTATCTGCCAAACATGGAAGATAATGACTAATGAAATCACTCAGATAGTGTCTCCCCTGGAACCTGAATGTGACACATGGAGAGGGTCCTCAGTCAGTACTGGGGGCAGAAGCAGACATACACACATGCATGCACACGTGCACACTTACACACACACACATGAACATGAGGCAGAAGCCATAAGGCAGTAGAAGAGCCTTGGGTGAAGCAGAAGGTGTGAAATGGACTGAAGAATACAGGGAAATTATCGGTGGCAACAGGAACCAGAGCTTCTGAGTCAAAGAGCAGGGGAATTACAAGTCAGCCATTTAACTACTCACTTGCCAATATCCTCACCTTTCTAATACCATTGTCCATCCATTATATCCATCTTGCAAATCCCCAAGCCTTAAATCAATCCAAATGTCTACCCTTTCTGCTCCTGCTCCAGGACTGCTAAGCACTGCTTGGGGAAAACAAACAGTCTTGCAGGTGGGAAGTGTTGCAAATTCATGGTCTCAACTTCCACTGGGCTTTGCTGTGGTGGGCAATCCTTGTTTCAGTCCCTACTGGTCTCTCTCTTCCATTGTCCATAGAGGCTCTCTGAGCAACCTTGGCCTCCATTGTCATCCACAAACTTCTAGTTTTGTCCGATTTCACAGAAAAAGGGAAGCCACCAGGCAGTAGCATTCCATAAGGGAATCTATAAGCTCATTCACCACATCCATACATTCCTTCTTCCCTGTTGTGACTCTTCCTGCCTGAGAATGACTTCCTTTGCATCCCATCTCTTCCTGCCATCTCAGGGACCCAAGCCTCAATTATTCCCTCTCTCACCTGTATCTGCTATCTCTCCATCTCTACTATTAGCCTCCTCCCAAACAGCATTGAAGGATGTCCTCCCTTTCCCCATAATCCTCACTCATCCGCTCTCACTTCCCTCTCACAGATAAACCTCCAGAAAGAGCTGTCTACACTTGCTATCTCCATTTCCTCACTCCCACTCTTCAGCCCACTGTAGACTGACAGCCAGTTCTACCACTCCACTGAAACTATTGTCACAAGAATCTCCTCCTATCTAAATCCCAGTGTAGTTTCTCAGATCTCTTACACCAGCCTTTCTGAAACATTGCCACCACTGGCCACTGTTTCCATCTTGAAACATTCTCTCATCTTGGCTTCAGTGATGTCGTGCCCTCCCCTGATCTTTCTCCTGCCTCTCTGGCTGCTGCTCAGCCTCCTTGTTAAGCCCTATTACCTCTGTCCATCCCACGAATGTTGGGGGTTCTTAGGGCTTGCTCTTAGACCTTCCTTTCTTCTCTACAAATTCTCCCTGCACAATCTCCAAGGTTTCAATTACAATGTAGAAGCTGATAACTCTCAGATATATATTTCTAATTTTTATTTTATTGATTTTAGAGAGAGGAAGGGAGAGGGAGGGTGGGAGAGAGAGAGAGATTTGTTGTTTCACTTATTTATGCATTCATTGCTTGCTTCTTGTATGTGCCCTAAGGACTGGACCTGCAACCGTGGTGTATCAGGATGATGTTCTAACCAACTGAGCTACCCACCCAGGGCTTCAAATATATATATTTCTAGCTCAGATATCTTCTGTGTCACAGACTCATATAGCCAATTTGTACTTGAGTGTTCCACAGACAACCTAAAGTTGGCATGCCTGGAACAGAACTCTTCATTATTCCTATGAAGCTTTTTCCTCTTTCTTCTTGCCTATAATAACAACCTACATTTATTGTGCACTTCTCATGCTCCAGACATGGTTCAAAGCATTTTATGAATTGTTTACTCAATCATTATAAGGAAGGTAATATTAACAATCTCATTTTATAGGTAAGGGAACTGAATGAAGCATAGGAGAAGTTAAGGAACTTGTCTAAGGTCACACAGCTAATCAGTGGCAGACCTGGGATTCAAACCCAGGCAGTCTGGTTTCAGAACAACTGCTTTTGGCTGTAACACTATACTCCTTTCACTGCTATCCACCTAGGCATCATTGTTGACTCCTGACTTTCTTTTACTGTCCACATCTGTGTACTCAGATTATCAGTCTAAGTGTACTTCAGATCTATTCGTTTCTCTCCAGCCCCATTACATCTACAAGGTCACTAGTACTCATAGATTCCCAGCCTCCAATGTCATCCTTCCCCAACCCATCTTCCCTGCTGCTTCTACAGTGATGTTGCTGAAAGGGAAGTCTGATCCCAATGGCAAACTATTCCATAGCTCCACACCAACTTCAGGATAATGTCCAAGCCCCTCCACATGACATTCATACTCCTTCATGATCTAGTCTCTGCCTGCCTCTCTAGGCTCAGATTTTCTCACGTCCCTCCACTTCTTCACTTTCTACAACTTTCTTCCTTCCCACATGCCTTCACCTGGCTAATACCTATTTATCCTTCAGTTCTCTGTTTAGATGAGTGACTGGCTACTCCTTAAGGAAGCCTACCTTGACTCCCCATATCTAGCTTAGGTGCCGTCCATTTATTACCCTGTACTCACCCTTGTCAGAGCACTTCTTGGGCTCTGACTTGCTCACCTCAGTGCCCCACTTAAGCCTGCTACAGTTTGGTGAATGTTATGCATGTATAAACCATGCCGAAGCTTTCTCCCTTCCCTCACCCTTCTCCAGGCTACACTCAGTGGTCTGCAGAAGCACCCTTAGGAGGCCAAGACCTGTCTGACACAGGTCCTGTGCTCAGAGGCCAAGGACATATTTCCTGGGGTACCAGGCCAGTCTTTACTTTTCAGAAGTAGGGCCAAAAGCCAGAGCCTTTCCTTTTCTCCTTTTCCTGGACTTGTTTTGCACTATGAATTTCAGTTATCATTTAGCATTTGGACTTAGAGTATAGCTATGTCTTAGACACTGACTCTTAATAGCTTCATGAGATCGATGGAAACACAATGGAAATAACAATGATCACTCACCCAGCCTCTCTCTTTTCCCCTCACCACTCTGCACAAAATCCAGTCCCATCAGTGTCAACTCAAGTGCCATTCCAGAGGAAGTAGCAGCAGCTCCATGATTATCCGAGGAATCATGAATGGGAGAAGAACCTAAAGTGAGACCTCATTGTGAGATGCCAGTTGGACTCTGTTGGAAATGAGTAGAGCAAAATGAGAACTTCCAAGGAGAAAGGGGCTCTGGTTGGAGAATGGGTGCAGAATGGGAGCAGGCTGCCCTAACAAACTAATCTAATGTGAAACAGGGACGGGTGAAACTCAAGTGGGCTTCCTCAACTCTGCTTATACAATCTCCTCCTTCCAGAACTTTCTCAGGTAGAGGCAGGTCATGTGCACATGTTATGTCACAATGGGTAAGTGGGCTGTGATGGTCACTAGCACTGTCCTCCCAATATTCCCAACTCTGTGCCTTTTTGGGTACATGGTTAGATAGCCCATGTGGCCCATATTGGTTGGGCAAGACCATATAATGAGTTCCTCAATGGCAGAGAAGTAAAATACGTCACTTCCAGGTTAAAACATTTCAATGCTGGTATGAGGCCCTACAGAGCTTTTTTTCCTTTTGCCATAGTAACCAGCAAAGTTTGAAGCAGTGACTTCTCTGACCACCTGGGTTTTGAGGTAAGGAGACAAGGAGAAGGGCCTCCAGCTAACTCAACATAGACATGTATAAGAGCAAGGTATAAACTTTTGTTATGAAGACCCATTAATATTCTGGGTTGTCTGTTACCACAGCCCAACTTAGCTCATCCTGACTGATACATAAGTTAAATCTTCTCTTTGGGGTTTATCATTATCGGGGAAAGGAAACCACAACCATGGACCTGAAAAGAAAGACAATTATTTATCAAAATGACCACAAAAAATACTTAGCCAGCAGGGGTATCCAACCTGCAGCCCCCATGCTACATGCAGCCCAGGATGGCTGTGAATGCAGCCTACTGCAAAACTGTAAATTTACTTAAAACGCTATGAAATTCTTTTTTTGTGTGATTACATGTCACAATGTATTTAATGTGTGGCCCAAGACAACTCTTCTTCCAGTGTGACACAGAGACACCAAAAGGTTGAACACCACTGAGTCTTAACACATTGGTAAATATAAGTTCTTTGTAATATTCTAGATCATGGTTTGAGTGGTGGGTTCATGCATGTTTGTTGTATTATATAAATAAATAAATAAATAAATAAATGTAAAATACTGTACCACAAGTGTGATGATCCTGGGATGCAACCAGCAATTCTGAAATAGAGTATAGTCCAACAGTCTAAGTTGATGCAGTGAAGGACACAAGTCTTAAGGGGTTCTAAATTCTTTTTTCCAGCCCAAGTCTAGGCCCTTCCTGGCCTAGCTCTGACCCTGCAGTCCTGATTTCTCCATCATGACTACAGACCTCTCTCTCAAGTTCCCTAATCACTAACACAAGAAGTCCTGCTTCCTGGTTCTCCAGAAGCACTCCCAGGTCCTCTGCCTGCTGCCAACATAAGGTGCTGTGTATCCCTGGTGCCCAACCACTTGTAACTCCTTGACCCTGTTCTAAGGGAGGAACTCTTAACAGGACAAGGTGTGGATTTAGGGGCCAAACAGATGTGGGTTTGAATCCCAGCAACACAATTTACTTGCTATATGATCTTAGATGAGTCATTTTGTCTCTCTGAGCTTCAGTGTCTTCACCTTTAAAATAGGAACAATAATACCTAAAACTCAATGAGTTGCTATAAGCATTTTATGAATGAGACCACCAGCAGAAAAACACCAGGACACAGTGGGCTGAACAGCCATTGCCCCCTTTTCACTTTTCTAGGTTTTCCTCTTTTCAAAATGGTAACTGACAAATACTAGAACTCTAATCTCATTTTTTCTCTTGTTTTCATTTTCTTTTCAGTCCAACCTCCTCCTACCACACATACACAAACACCATCATCACCACTAACACTACCAGTGGATACCTTCCTTCAAAACTTCTCTCGTTCACTGTCTAGTTCATGGGCTTTAAATTTTTATTTTTTAAATTTTTTTGTTTCTTTTAAAAAGCAGCCCCTTTTTGCAAACAAAATCACCTGCAGATCTCCACTATACAATACAGGATCAGAACTGTTCATGGCAGGCCCTGAAACATCTCTCTGGAATTCCCTAAGGCTCAATGCATCACACGTTAAAAACTCTCGGGCTTTTTGCCCCTCCCAAGTCTATAGAATGTCAGGGCTGGCAGGCTCCCTAGAGGACATATGCCTAACTGTCTGTCTAAATAGGAAACAAGCCAAGGGATTCAGAGACCTGTTAGTTTCCAGGGCTGGGAAGAACGCTGAAGTTCACCTAGGCCCCAGGCTGACAGACAAGTCGTCAGTGCAGAGCAGGGACCGAGCCAGGCCTCCAACTCCTACCCGTAGGCCTTGAGAGCACAGCCTGCTTCCTACCATGCCCAAGAAGAGCATCATGGAACCAAGCTTTAAGAGCTTGAAAACCCAGGTTCAGAGCCCAGCTCAGACAGCTAGTACAGTACCTGTGTGGCCTAAGGCAAATCACTTCCTGTCTCTGTATTTTTCTTCCTCTCTCTCCATTTTTCCCTCTGTAAAAGGGGGTAATGAAACCGACCTCATAGCTGCAAAGCCTTTATCTACCTCTATAAAAAACTTGCAGTGACACACAGCTTCAGAATTTCTAGGAGAATTTCAGAATTTTAGAACTGGGAAGGAAAAGAAGCTCCTTAAGCACTTTTCCTTTACCTGGGAGACTCGCTTCCTCCATAGACCCCTGGTTCCTATTGATGAGAAGTCTCTAGCCTCTCACAAATCCCTAGGCTTTTCCTAGTAGGGAGGCTGCTTCCCAGTTGGGGCTGTAAGGCTAAGGCTCAACCCTTCCTGCTTCATATCCCCCTTTTGTTCCACTTTCCCCTGAAGCACACAGCCTGGAGGACTGCCTTCTTGGCCTTTGAGGGGAAAGTTTGGCAATAAGCAACTGAATTTAGCTCATTAGTACCTGTTTGCACCACTGATGCAAACTCCTGCTCTGAGGCCCTGGAAACACTGAGCTGTGAAGTACACCTAAGTAAAAACTGACTCTGCCTGGAACCAACCAGTCAGTGGCCAGACATTCATTTTATTTCCAGTTTTGCACAACTCCCTTCCCCTCTAATAAGCTACCCAGGCAACAGCTTTTGCATTTAATTAGTAATTATACTTAGCCACAAACTACTTTGGACTATGTACATTTGGTTTAATAAATGTACTATAGCTACTGTTTGCATATTTCCAAAGTCTAGAAACCATTTTAACAGGGCAAAAGGTCCTTCAGACCACCTGGGTCATTCGTTGCTGCTGGCCTCACAGGTACAAAACAGAAGAGAGCTGCTATCTAGAATGAGGGCCCAAGAGTGAGCAGCTATTGTTATTGTTTCAAACTAAAAATCATTAGGAAAATGTTCATTCCTATCAGAAACAAAAATATTGACAAGGACATGTTAGAGAGCCTGAGGAACCCCCAGCCCCCAGGACTACTGCTATGTGTGGTCCAGAAGAAGCTGGCACAGTGGTGTGTGTAGTGTGTGATGTGTATGTGTTGGTGAATGTGTGGATGTGTGTGTAGGCATCTGAGTCCATTATCAAAGAGCTCTCCTGAAAAAAACAAAAAGGTCCTGCCAGCTAAGTCTTTACCAAACAGCTGGAGGGGCACCTTTAAAGAACTCCAAGTGGAGGCTTCCTTCAATTGTCACTGAGGTATGTGTTGACAGATCCAAGGATTCTGTGGTTTCAATACCAGTTAAGAATAGATACCATCCACCCCCGTGTTCAAGCCCTAAACCTAGCAGTTATCCTCTTTTCTCCTTACTCTCCATATCCAATCCATCAGAAAAATCTGTTTTACTCCAAAATATATTTCACATACCTCCACTTCTCCCCACCTCCACTGACATCAGTGTGTTGCAGTCACTATCTCCTCTGACCCGGACCAAGCCTCCTCAGTGGTCTCCCTGCTTGTGCCCTTGTTGCCCCACAGTCTTTTTCCCTACATAGCAGTCAGGGCCATTGTTCAAGAACGTGGATCATATGCCCCTTTTCCTCTCACAGCTGACCTTATAGAAGCACATGTTTAAAATGGAATCTCCACTAACCTGTATCACAGAGTGAGTACAATGAACAGAGCTCTCTCTACTGGATCCAACTTGGACAGTCCCCATAAGTAAAAATTCAATACTGTCTGTTTTTGCAGTGTAACTTAGCCTTTCCTGATTGATACACTGACTTCATGCACATTTGGGGGGAGCAGGCATTATGGCTTTAGCTGATTCCTAAAGAAATCTGGGACCCCAAAGGATTCTGTTAACCACTGTTTTAGAAGAGAGCTGGCTGAATGAGGCACGATCCTCAGAGGCCACCATGAACAGGCCTGATTGTGTACACCTCAGGCATCATATTGATGAAGTAAGTCAAGCAGGCAGACTGCTCAGAAGTCAAGCAATCTGTACCAAGACCAGGATAGAGGACAGGATTTTGGTCCTAGGGTGGAACTAGACCCCAGGTGGGGAACTAGAGTACAAAGCAGGGTGACTACATAGATTATAGGAGTAAGAATCAACATGGCAGGTGGCAGGGAAGGAGGTGGGAAAGGAAGGGAAGAGGAAACTACTGAGAGGCATCATAGATCTCCAAGGGTTGCTCTTAAAGCTTCTTGACCACATATCAAATTGGCAGCAAGAACACCCAGGGACCAATGTAAAACCCCAACTATTGTCACAGGTTCTCCAGCTTCTAGGTCTGCTGAAGCTGATGGGATATTCCCTGTGTCTGCCAGGACTGGCTCTGTGGAGAGGATGGTGAACGAAGCTGGCCAGAGTGAACCTGCCTGGGAGCAGCTGAGAGAAGTAGAGGCAGGAGAAATGAAGAGGAACTTGTATGATCATAACAGCTGACAGCTATCTAGAGTTTTTTATGTACCAGACACAGTGGCAAATATATTACATGTACACTCTCTCCATAATCTTCATAAAGTTAGTACTATTTCATCTCCACTTAGATACATTAAGTAACATAAAGTACAGTCATACAGCTAGTAAATGTCAGAGGCCTGATTTGAAGCAGAGGATGTCTACTATCCAACCCATATCTTTAACCACTTTATTATCTCTTCCTCCTACTCTTTGAATTTATGTATTTGTTTTCCTTTCTCCTGGTTTCTCATTCCACCCATTTCCTGCCACTGGATCAATTTCTTCTCCCCACACTTCTCTACTTAAAATGAAAAAAAATAATAAAGTACACCTTGACTTGACATCCATTGTGAATTTTTTTGTCATCCATCTTCTGACTCAATGTCTCATTGTTTTAGCTTTCCATACATTGACCACTGACAAGTGGCCCTTGTCTTTAACCACAGAGTATACTAGACACCTCTGGGACCAGTATATGACAACAGAGAAGCAGAAAGGTTTTTGGACAGGGTGATCCTCACTGGAAAAATAGGTAGTGCAGCTCTCTGAGCACAGACAGCAAATCTAGGTACAGGGATCAGGTACTTGGGAGCTCTAAATACTCCTGGAGGGGGCTTGGTTGTAAACTTGTGGAGATGCAAGTTTACAGAAAGGAGGTTAAGGTTTTCCTGGAAGCATAGGCTTTGGGGTGTAGGAAACAGTTGGTGTATAGGGGAGAAGTCCTAGCACTGATTTTCTCAGATTATTTGAAACTATTTGGGATGGACCTTTCTAGAGAGTCAGCTCTGGTGTCATAGAAAAGAAAAAGCACAGGTTTGTTCTTAGAATAATGAGATTCTGATCTGGCAAGAGTTCTATACCTTCCTGACGATCGGATGATTTGGAGTGAGGATCAAAATAACTTTATGACATCTGCAAGGCACCTCAAACTCAATAACACCGATTCCCCCTCTCTGAAGCTCCCCTTGCTCCACTGCTCTTTATCTTGATGAAGAAGACCACCCCTCCTAACACTGTTACTTAGGCCAGAGATTCTGTGCCCCCTATAACTGAAAGCTGTCTCTAAAACCTCCTCGATTTCTTTGCCATCTATGAATCTATCCACCTCCTCTTCAGAGTCGCCATCCCTACCCTCCTCAAAAACACCGTTATTTCTCCCTCAGCCTACAGTAATACTCTCCTAACTGGCTCTGCTCTGGCCCATCCCCCTCCAGTCCATTCTCTTTGTACAGCAGCCAGCTGAGCATTTTGAAATCAAAATCAGATCATGTTACTTCTCTGCTTCGGTGGCTTCCTGTTGTTCTTAGGATAAAATCTTAGGGCTTCTTCCACAGCCCACAAGACCCTGGGGGTTTGGTCACCCTCACACAGCTGTCCCTCATCTGGTACTGCTCTTTCTCTTGTTCCCTTGTGCTTCACACTTGCCTACTTGCACTTCCTAGAATGCACCATACTCCCTCCTTCCATAAAGCCTTTGCATCTGGTGTTCTTGCTGTCTGGAATACTCTTCCCAAACCCCCTCTAGCTCCAGGCACCTTCTTGATTGTTAATTTCTCCAGAAAGATTTCCACAGTCTGCCAACACTAGGTCAATTCTATTATTTATTTTTTGTATATTAACATAGTAAATTTTACTTTCTTATATGGTTAGATATTAAGTTATTCAGATATACAGTATTGGACTGGTTAAATATAATTTCTTTAAAACATAAATGAAGTCCTGTTTTGAGTTTTATTCCATGTGCTATGGTCCCTTTGGTCAGTACCATGGCTCTATACCTGCCTAAACCCCAAGGGGCCATGCTAGCAGCTGGCCACTATCAATTTTCTGTGACTGATGCCATTCCTGAGATTTTTACCCATTTCCATTGCAGTATTGGGACTGTAAGAGCTTGATGTCACCTCTGTCACACATGTCACCCTGATGAATGACAATTCACACTGGAATCAAAGGTGAATTCATGGAAGTAGATGTGAGACACCAGAAAGCAAATCTTCTTGTAAGGAGCCTCAAGCACTGCTTTGATAGCAATATCACCTGCCATTTTCTCTAACCACCTGTGTAGGCTACTTGGCCCCTGTGATGCTCGTATTTGGAAAGAGGGGGCCTGCTGTTGCTACAGTTCTCTATTTTTCCTTTTTAATTATTTTTTGTGATTATTTGATTAATATCTGCCTCTCCTACTAGATTATTAGTTCCCTGAAGGTAAGGGGCATGGCTATTTTTGCTCACCATGGTGTCTCTAAGTACCTGACACAGTGCCTGGCACGTAGTAAGTGTTCAACCAATATTTGTTGAATGAATAAATGAATGCAGATATCCTCGATAAGAATAAAGAGCTGTGCAAAACTAAATTAGTGCTGCAGAAATGGACAAGCTGGTCTTAAAATTCATGTGGAAATCCAAAGGACCCAGCATAGCCAAAATAACCTTGAAAATGAACAACAAAGTTGGAGGAATAATACTTCACAATT
Organism: Desmodus rotundus; assembly: GCF_022682495.2. Classification (NCBI taxonomy): domain Eukaryota; kingdom Metazoa; phylum Chordata; class Mammalia; order Chiroptera; family Phyllostomidae; genus Desmodus; species Desmodus rotundus. The sequence continues at coordinate 8,633,702 of NC_071400.1, read as the reverse complement.
CCAAAACTTACTACAAACGTATACTGATCAAAACAGCATGGCACTGGCATAAGGATGCACATATAGATCAATGGAATACAATCGAGAGTCCAGAAATAAACTGATACTCCTATGGTTAATTGATTTTTGATAAGAGTGCCAATAACATTCAATGGGGAAAGTAATCTCTTCAACAGAAGATACTGGAACAACTGGATTTCCACACAGAAAAGAATGAAATTGGACCTTTACCTCACACCATATAAAAAAGATAACTCAAAATAAATCAAAAACCTCAATGTAAAAGCTCAACTATAAAATTCTTAGAAAGAAACACAGATGTAAATCTGAGTGTCTTTGGATTACACAATAGTTTCTGATATATGACACCAAAAGGATAAGCAACCAAAGAAAGAATACATAAGTTGGACATGATCAAAGTTAAAAACTTTTGTGCATCAACAGACATGATCAAGGAAATGAAAAAGCAAACCACAGAATGGGAGAAAATATTTACACACCATATGTCTGACAGGGGATTAATACGCAAAATACATAAAGAACTCAACTTCACAAGAAAATAACAATCCAATTCAAAAATAAGAAGGATGTAGAGAAACCAGATATAGGGAAATATCAAGGATGTAGAGAAATTGGAACTCTCATACACCACTGGTGGGAATATAAAATGGTGTATCCTCTGAGAAAAACAGTCTGGCAGTTCCTCCAAGGGTGAAACATAGAGTTCCCATATGACCCAGCAATTCCACTCCTAGGTTTATTCCCAGACAAAGGAAAGCACGTTTACACAAAATTTTGAAAATAAATGTTCATAGCAGCAGTATTCACAATAGCCCAAAGATAGAAACAACCCAGTGTATGGTGGATACACTGTGGCATAGCCATACAATGAAATGAAGCACTGATACCTGTTACAATATGGCTGAACATTGGAAACCTCATGCTAAGTGAAATAAGCCAGACACAAAAGACCACATATTGTATGATTCCACTTATATGAAATATTCAGAGTAGAAAAATCTATAGAAACAGAAAGTACATTAGTGCTTATCATGGGCTGGTTGGGGGATGGGGAATTAAGAAGTTATGGCTAAGGGGATCAGAGTTTCTTTGGGGGATAATAAAATGTCCTAAAGTTGATAGTGGTGGTGGTTGCACAACTCCATGAATACACTAAAAGCTACTGAATTGTACACTTTAAATAGGGGAATTGTATGGTATGTGAATTATATTTCAACAAAGCTAAAGGTCTTTTTTTAAGTATATTTTATTTATTATGCTATTACAGCTAAAGGTCTTAAAATCGAAGGTGAGCTCTAAAGGTCAGGAATTAGCCAATCAGATATCAGTTTTGGGGGATGAGTGTTCCAGCTAGAAGGAATAGCTTGTGCAAGGACCCTGAGGCATGAATGAGTTTTAGTGAGGAACAGAAATGAGACCAGTGCAGCTGAGGTGGGCCAGGGTGAAAGTAAAATCTATCCTGAACAGGACCAGAAGCCACAGGAGGCTTTGGAGCAGGAGAGTGTCATATTTCACTGCCCTAGGCAAGTCACATGGCCACACCTAACTGCAAAGGAGTGAGGAAGTACAGTCTTGTCATGTAGCTGGAAGAAGGAAAGGCAGACTGTTTGGAGAGTAGCACTAATGACATCCGCCCATGTATGTGTCTGCACATACCTAGGATCTTACATGTAGTTTTAAGGTGATCAAATCTCTCCTCAGAGTTAGTTCTTAGAGCAAGATTAAGATCCCATACTGGGTCAGTTCTCTAGCACCTGCTTTGCCTTAAGGCAGGGATTCTTAAGCTAGGGTCCACAGACCCCCAAGGGTTACATGAAAAGAGTTCAGGAGGCCTGTGAAAAAAACTGCCTTTTTATTTTCACTAACCTCTAATTGAAATGAGTGTAAGCAACAAACCACAGAAGTGTTAACAGTGCCTGCGGCTTCATCAGTAATAAAAATCACAGATTTGCATATCATATGAAAGTTGTCACAAATATCTGGAAATTTCACTTACATTCATTCAAAGTAACAGTAATCATTAGACCCACTGTTAGATCTTGTAATTCAAAATGTTATTAAAGGAACACACATATTACCATATCATAATTTAAAAAAATATTTTGATATCTGCATTCCAGTACAATTGTTTCCCTTTGTAAGTCTATCTACTTTACCTAATGCATTTAAAAATAATATTCTGAAAAAAATTAAGAATGTCAATGTCCTAGGGGGTGACTCTCACATTTGGTCCCTGCCCTGTCTTCCTCTCAACTCACAATGCATGGCCTCAATGGTATGTCTGCCAAGCTTCATGTTCAAGTCTTAATCTAAGACAGGACAGGAAATTAAATAAAGCCAAAAACTTGGAAGCAAGTTCTGACGATGAGCTCTAGGTCTAGAGGAGCAGACTTGGGTGTTACTAAATCATATCTCCAGTAAATGGCTCAGGCTCTCTTATGCATCTCTGCATGGCAGAAATATTGGCCTGACAAATTCTTCCAGTTTGCTGCTGGCTTTCTGGGGCTGATCCTTGCACCTCTCTGGGCTTCAGTTTCCCCGTCTGTGCTATAAAGTATTTGGACTGGAAGGTCTTCTTATGGTCTGTGAAGCTACAACAGCCTAAGATTGTGCTTCTCTTCCATCTGCTTCCATGACATCCCCAGAAAAAAGCCCAGCAACATGAAGCACCCCCTCACCTTGGCATTGACTTTGAGGAGCCTGCAAAGGATTCCTTACAATTTCGTAGAGAGGATGGGTGCTTTTCCTAGCCCCCCAAAATGCCACCCACAGCATTATCTCCTTGCCTTTCAGCATACAGCTCCCTCTTTCCAAAACACCACACCTGTATCTGCCAAGGGCCCAATTCAAAGCCAGACATCACAACAAAGTTGTCACTGGCTACTCTCTGAACTCCCTTGGCATCAAGCATCATGTACCTCTGATTGTAATCTTCTTATACACATGTCTGCTGTCCCTTACTACAGTGTAAACTCCCAAAGGCAGGACCCAGGTTTCATCCTTTTCAGCATCCGCTGGGCCCATTCAATTCCTTTATCAGTGAGCCTCCAGATAAAGATAATGGCTTGTATCATTATGCTGTATAGTCCTGTGGTTGAGTGATGGGGAAGAAAAAGGTGCTCTGTAATTAATCTGAGCAAAGGTAATGGTTGATAGTCATGGCCCAGGCATACAAAAAGGGGTGTCTTTGCCTTCAGCAAGCCTTGTCTATTGTTCTTGTGCATCTACGTAAACACACTTTTGAAATGCCAGAGTAATCCCCTTTTTCAGACCCCCCAGAAAGGTAACCACCCTCAAGAGAGCACATAATCTTGTTAACTATCCTGTACTTTGCTTTTCCCCATCTCTATGTAATCTTCCTTATTTTCCACCCTTAATTCCAAATGTATAAAAGACACTGCAAAACTGGAGCTTTTGAGATCTTGCTCATCAGCATGTTGTCAGTTGGGCTCAAATAAACTAGTATAAAAATTCTCTACAGCCTTGGCTGGTTTGGCTCAGTGGATTGAATGCTGGCTTGCAAACCAAAGGGTTGCTAGTTCAATTCCTGGTCAGGGCACATGCCTGGGTTGCGGGTCAGGTCCCCAGTAGGGGGCACATGAGAGGCAACCACACATTCATGTTTCTCTCCCTCTCTTTCTCCTTCCCTTCCCTCTCTCTAAAAATAAGTGAATAAAATGTTTTTTTTAATTTTAAAAATTCTCTACAGGTTTGGATGTTTCTTACATCAACAGTGGGTGCTAAGGAATCAGTCCCCTGGGGTCAAAGCCTGGCTCTGCAACTTACTAACTAGGTCACTTTTTCCAGGTGACAACATCTCTGTGACTTGACTTCTTCATCTATAAAGTTGGGAAAATAGTGCCTACTCCATGGAAACTACAAATTAGGGAGCAAATACGAGTGCTGGACACTTACTCAAAATCAGTATGATTTTTGTGTAATAACACTTACTGGATGCCAAGCTTATAATCTTCATGACATACCTACGAAGCAGGTACTATTATAATGAGCCCCAGTTTACAGATAGGGAAACTAATGCAAAGAGATGTCAGGCTACTTGTCCAGGGTCATAAAGAAAGCAACTGGCAGAACAAGCATTCAAAACAAGGGTGAGCAGCCCAAGTGCCCATGAGCTTAACCATTATGCAACCTATGCTGCCTCTCAACAGCTACGATTATCATCTCCCTTCTGTCAGTGCAGACCAATTACAGGTGCAAAGAGAACTAGGTCAAGTGGTAAGGTGCTTTCCTCTAGCTCGCTTTATGCTGCTTCCAGGTGCTTTGGGTCTGCAAGGGATGCATTTTTGTTTCCTCTTCCCTCCGGCTGACTTTCACAGCCTGACCCTGTTGAGTCCTCCACTCTGAGCCTGCCCTTGTTTGTCCATCTGTGTTGCCAACCCTGTGGCCAGCAAAATGGTGAATAAGATGAAGGAAGAAGAGTCCATATGCTCCTTATGGACAGACTGCTCAATGTGAAAAAAAGACCCACCCACACATTATCAGATTTTCATGAATTTCTGTCTCTCAAATGCAACATACACTACTGTCAAGGGGACATATAATTTAACCCAGGTCTCCAAGAGTGAGTCCTCTGAGCCATTAGCATGCCTAGCCCAAATCTCCCTTGTAGAATTATAGACTGTTTTAGCTACAATAAGCCTTAGAGATGATCAAGTTTGTCACACAGGGAGAATCAGAACCTGGGAAAAGGAGGGGACCGCCAGCAATATAGTAGGTGTACAATAAATATTTCTTGCAAGAATGAAAAACCAATGATCCATAGGCTTGAGAGGTGAGGAGAACTGTCTGAGATCATAGGACCAAGTTGTCTTTGTCCCAAGTGCGTATATGAACCCTACTGTCTGAACTCAGTAGCACTGTTTGAAGAGGCACATTTTAAGCTACAAATGCCTGGATGCAACAGTAGAGATTCTAATGTAATTCATCTCAAAGGTGAAGCCCAGACATTGGTGTATATATATTTTTAAGTTCTCAAGATGATTCTAAGGAGAAGTCAAGGTTGAGAACCACTGCTCTAAGCCAATGCTTCTCAAGTCTCACTGCACACTAAAACCCCTAAAACCCTCTGGAGCAAGTTTAAAGTGCACATCACACACACACACACACACACACACACACACCCCAGTGCCTGAACCCCCAAAGAGTCTCATTTAACTGGTTTGGAGTGGGATCCAGGCATCAGTGTTTTTTCAAAGTTTGACAAATGATTCTAAGATACAGCCAACGCTGACAACCAAAGCCAACATCCATTACTTGACAGAGAGTAATTGAAAAAAAGTTACAGTTTATCTACATTGTAAGCTTCAAGAGAACAAAGAATTTTGTCTGTCTTGTTCACTGCTGTATCCCTAGCACCTAAAACAGCACATAGTACATAGTAGGTGCTAAATAACTATTTATTGAATGCATAAATGATTTCTTGGTCTTCATAACTTGCCCACTTGCCACCATGGGCAAGTCAGTTATAATCTATCTGAGTCTATTTTTTTTATTTTTCAAATAGAAGTAATAACTCACAGGGCTGTCATGAGAACTATGTAAGATAACACAGGGAAAGTGCTTCTTAAATTTGAAAAAAATGCAAAAACTCTCATTAATTTCATACGGAAAAATTCAATTTTCTGTTTTATTTCCCTAGGTCCTCCAAGAAATTTGAATTCTCTTTTCAGTCCCACCAGGTGTAGTCCTACTGAATCTCCCATGTCCCACTAGAAAGCCCTCCATCTGATTCTACTCCAACCTAAGCTCTTCCCTGATGGTGACAGAAACATTTTCCTTTCCTGCTCCTTGTTTTCAGTATCACTTACTCCATATTCATTGTGATTGAGAGAATGCATCACGGGTTCAAATTCTGGATCCTCAACTTCACAACATTTAATCAAATTATTCTTCTCTGAGCCTGTGTCCTCATCAAGAAGATGGGGATAATAATGCTAACTATATCATGGAATTGCTGTGAGGAATAAATGAGGTAATGATTCCCATAATGTCAAGCTATTAAAAATAATAATAAAAAGCCGTGGCATTTTGTCCAAAGGTCCTTTAATTTTAAGAACGGAGAGTCACCTCAGTGCAAAAGTAAGTGGGGTAATGCAGTTGTGATATTTGTTGCTTTCTAATATCTGTACTTGATTTGGTTGGCCAAATATGCAAAAACATGCTACTCCCTCTCCCTACTAGTCAGTCAGCAAATATGTATTGAGCACTTGCTGCCTAGCAGGGCACTAGGGAGCATAGATATGGATAGGATATAGCCCCTACCCTTGAAGAGTCTGGTAGAACAACTGAGCTCTTCAGGAAAAGGTCATGTTCATTTGGCAGTTGTATATCCTGATGGCAGGCAAAAACACCTAGGAGTCAATAAACCATCTCTTGGGTGTTGAGAGCTTGAGAGCATTGGCAATAGCCAAAATTACAAAACAGCTAAGGGTAAGCATTAACCAGTATGGCATATTTGTTCGATAATATGGAAGGGTTTGAAGAAATACAAACATCTATCTCCTACTAGAACACTTGGTCATTCAACAAACATTTGCACTGTGCCTACTTCCAAACTAGAGATAAAGGGATTATTTAACCACTATTGTTGTTCTCAAGGATAATATGTAACATTTTGGGGGTGATTTTTTTTTGTTTGTTTAGAAAGCCTTTTTCCATTTTGGATTTCATTTGATCCTGCTGGCAAATAGAAAACAGAGGCTGAGCACTGGAATTACCCTCATTAGCAAGTATTGGAATTGGGCTTATCTCTAGAGCAAAATAAGCAAAGTGCAGCCGGTTCATTACCAGGGCTTCTTTCTACCTCTAAAGGATGCCAATACTCCACAGCCACCTAATGTAACTCTGATTTCCCTTGAGGTTGAGGAAACCCTTCAAACTCATCTAAACATATCAGGATCTGAAGGCTGCAGTAGTTCTACCCTGTTTGCAAATCCCCACAATCTTTAACACAGGCTCTCTAAAGAGAGAATGCGAACGTCTGGCTTCCAGTTCATCTTAGGCCCAGGAATGGCCAGGCTATTCTTCTGAGTTTCAAAGAAGGTCATGTTACTTTCAAGAGGCAGTAAAGGAAAGGGAATAAAAATGAATTCAAGAAGTTGTCAATACACATTTGGCAGTCTCTGCCTCAACTATCTCCTCCCAAGATGGGTCACCTGGAGGAAACATGAGTTGCAAAAGTGAATGAAGCAAAGCAAGAACATAGCAGAGGGAGTCAGAGGAGGCTGTATAGTGGAAGTAATGTCCAGGTAAAAGTCTTGATGGATGGATAGGAGTTTTTAGAAAGACAATAGAGGAAAAGCCCAAAGAAGCCTTCCCTGCCTCTGTGCTATATGCTTTTCACAGAGGGACCAGCAGTATGCAGTGAGCTTGCCTTCTTCCATGCTTTCTTCCCAACTATCAAGACTCAAGAGCAAAAGATAAGTCATCAATTCAGTGTCAGCACTCCCTGGCACAGTGCACGGCATTCTTAGTACTGTACAAGGAGCTGGGTAGGAATTAGCCCTTTAAGCTGGCTCTAAATCACCAGATTAGAGATAAACTGCTTTCCTTTATTAAAGAACATGAAAATTAAAGGAGAAAAATACCTCAGCTATGCCGAAACTCAGCATTGAAAAGCACACTTAAACAGAACACAACAAAAGTTTCGAACAGATACTGCAGTGTGAAGTGATGTCCATATTTTCCCATCCAGAATCCATAAGCAATGAGCCCTCAAATGAACAATTGGCCCTAGTTGCTCATTGTAGAAAGTAGATAATTAGCCTGGAGCCACAGATAGGAACAACACAGCCCCTCCGACAGTAGACAGCAGACAGCAGCCATGCATCTGGAGGGTAGACATTTTGCCACCATAAAGAGCAGCTCTGCTGGGAGGGATGCAGCATGGGTGGAGCTGTCAGCACATGCAGTGAGTTAGAGGGTGGTGGTTAGAAGGAGGAGTGCTATAAATTCCTCAGGAACAAGGTCTAGCTCATATACATTTGTGTGCCTGGTGCCTGGCCCAGCACCGGGTACTATAAGACCTCCTGTACTGTTCTGTAAGTTGTATTTCTACAAGGGCACCCTGCCAAAGAGGCTCAGGTTGGTGACAAAATTCAGCCAAACCCAATGCCCTCTCTGACTGCACATGAAGAAAGGGTCACTTTTATTTAATTATTATGCCCAGAGAGGGTGACTTTTAAAAATTGGTCTACCCAGAGGATGCTCTAATTTTTAATAGTTATGACCAGAACAAGAGATTTTTTTCCCTAATTGCTATGCTCAGAGATGTCGCCTTTGTCTAAGGGTCTACCAAAGAGGTGGGTTTTCCTCATTGATGCGTCCAGAGGAGGTCCCCTTTTGCCGTCCCTCTTCCTGAAGGGGACACCTATTTGCCATATACGCATATGCTACCAGCTCCCGCTGGCGTCTAACAAGAATCCAATATATGTTTACTGTAGTGAAGAGGGTTGTCATGTTCACTGTTTCTTTCCCCTGCCTCACCATCTCCTCCCCATGTGTATCGGCTTTGAAGGTACAGGCACAAGTCTGTGCAAGTCAATAGCATTTGTTTCCTAAATATACCATTTTCATTAACTCGGAATTATGGTAAAAAAATATCTCACAATGGGGAGTAAACTTATGTAAGTCATTATTCCCAGGGGTAATACAGGCTAGAAACTGGAATGCAGTGAGACTTAGCTATCCAGAGTCCTCAACACTTGAGTCTCTCTGAGCAAAGTGCTTCGGGAGCTGGACTCTTCCCCAATTTTTAGTACTAAATCTTATTTAATTTTCACATTTTTGGGTGGAAAAATTTCTGAAACCACACTTCTCAGCTTTCTTAAACAGAGTCCTCTGCAGTGATGCTGCCTCTTCTTGATGCCTATTTGACATCCCTGACATCAGTCACTGCTCAGGGGCAAACCACAGGGGTTGCCTTCAGCATCTCTCCCCTCTGAACACAGCAGGAAATGAAGAATACTAAAAGTGCTCCTCATAGTTCTCCTCTCTCCCTTGTCCCCCTTGTCCCAGCATTTCTCTGGGGCTGCTGATAGGATATCTCAGGACCCCAAAATAGCACAGAAGTTCAGCAGTGGAAGTCAGGGAGGCCACTGACTCCAGACATGCTTTTGAACCAATTCTCTACCTACCTCTGGGCAGCTGTTGGCCTAGACTCACATTCTAAAACTCTATTTCTATTGGGATTGTGAAGGAGGAAAAAACTAAAAGATAAATACTTTTTCCTCTAAATTGCATTTGCTGAAGAAGATATGGGTTTTTAAAATCCTAAACACATCTATATAGCTGTTATCACTGTTATTAATGTAATAATCTACCTGCAAGAAATGGTGTGCCCATCTGAGAATGCAGGAGAGCATAGAGGCTGATCTAGATGTTGATTTAAAGGCAACCATCTCAACTTCTCTTTGTGGTTTCTTGCATAGCCTAATTTGGAACAATAAATATGCCCAACTGGAAGTTTCTTTCCTCTTCCCTCCACTCCAGCAACCCTATGTATGAAGGAATCTTTATATTCTCTTGCAAAGAGAAGAAAGTTGAGGTTGACCTGGTTTATGGATCCAACCCAATAACATTATATGTGACGTTAAGTGGCTATGACATAAGAAAACAAAAATATTGTTTTTTTAAAAAATTAAATTTTTCAATTAGAGTTTACATTCAATATAATTTTGTATTGGATTCAGGTGGATAGACAATCATATACTTTGCAAAGTGTTCCCCTTGATATGTTCATTACCCACCTGGCACCATACAGAGTTACTACAATATTATTGACTATATCCCCTATGCTGTACTTTACATCCCCATGACTATTTTGTAACTACCAATTTCTACTTCTTAATCCCTTCACACTCTTCACTGAGCACACCCACCTGCTTCCCATCTGGCAACCATCAGTCTGTTCTGTGTCAATGAGTCTGTTTTAATCTTATTTGTTCATTTATTTTGTTCTTTAGATTCCACATTTAAGTGAAATCATATGGTATCTGTCTTTGTCTGTCTCACTTATTTCACTTAGCATAATACCCTCTAGGTCCATCCATGCTGTCACAAATGGTAAGATTTCATTCTTTTTTATGGTCGAGTATTATTTCATTGTATATATGTACTACATCTTCTTCATACACTTGTCTATTGATGGGAACTTGGGTTGCCTCCATATCTTGGCTATTGTAAATAACACTGCAATGCACATCAAGGTGCATGTATCTTTTCAAATTAGTGTTTTAGGTTTCTTCAAATATGCTCATGTATCCAAAAGTGGAATTGCTGGGTCATAAGGCAGTTCCATTTTTACTTTTTTCAAGACCCCCCACGCTGTTTTCCATAGTGGCTGTACCAATCTGAATTCCCACCAATAGTGCATGAGGGTTCCCTTTTCTCAACATCCTTGCCAACACTTGTTTGTTAATTTATTGATGCCAGTCATCCTAATAGGTGTGAGGTGATATCTCATTGTGGTTTTAGTTTCCATTTCTCTGATGATTAGTGATGTTGAGCATCATTTCATATGTCTTATTAGCCATCTGTATGTCCTCTTTGGAGAAGTGTCTATTCAGGTCCTCTGCCCATTTTTAAATTGGTTCTGTGTTTTTTGTGTGTTGGGTTGCATGAGTTCTTTATGAATTTTGGATACTTACCCCTTATCACAGGGGTGTCAAACTCATTTTTACAGGGAACCACATCAGCCTCACGGTTGCCTTCAAAGGGCCAAATGTAATTTTAGGACTCTATAAATGTAACTACTCCTTAACTAGGGACAAGGAGCTCAGTCCTGCCACTGGGTAGAAACAAGGTGCCCGGCCAGATAAAACAAGGTGGAGGGTGGGATTCGGCCCCTGGGCCTTGTGTTTGCCACCTGTGGCTTATCAGATGTATCAGTGGTGAATATCATCTTCCATTCAATAGGTTGTCTTTTAGTTTTGTTGATGGTTGGCTTTGCTGTGCAAAAGCTTTTTAGTATGATGTAGTTCCATTTTGCTTATTTTTTCTTTTGTTTCCCTTGCCAGAGGAGATGTGTCAGAAAAAAAAATATTGCTAAGAGAAATATCAGAGAGTTTACTGCTTATGTTTTCTTCTAGGAGTTTTATGGTTTTGAGTCTTACATTTAAGTCTTTAATCTATTTTGAGTTTATTCTTCTATATGGTGTAAGAAGGTGGTCTAGTTTCATTTTTTGTATGTGTCTGTCCAGTTTTTCCAATGCCTTTTATTGAATAGACTGTCTTTACTTCATTGTATGTTTTTGCCCTCTTTGTCAAATATTAATTGACCATGAAGGTGTGGGTTTTTTCTGGACCCTCTATTCTGTTCCATTGATCTAGATGTCTATTTTTTTTCACACCAGTACCATGTTGTTTTGATTACTATAGCTTGTAGTATAGTTTGATATCAGGTAGTGTGATTCCTTCAACTTTGTTCTTCTTTATCAAGATTACTGTGGCTGTTCAGGGTCTTTCATGGTTCCATATAAATTTTTGGAATATTTGTTCTAGTTCTGTGAAATACACCACTGGTGTCTTGATAGGAATTGCATTGAATCGATAGATTGCTTTGGGTAGTATAGATATTTTAACTATCTTAACTGTTCTTATCCATGAATACAGATTATGCTTTCATTTATTTGCATCTTCTTCAATTTCTTTCCTCATATCTTATAATTTTCTGAGTACAGGTCCTCCTTGGTTAAATTTATTCTTAGGAATTTTATTATTTTTGGTGCAATTGTAAATGGGATTGTTTTCTTAGTTTCCCTTTCTGATAGTTCATTATTGGTGTGTGAAAGTGCACCTGACCTGAATATTCATTTAAAATATTGTTCTTATTGAAAATATTAGTGGTTTTGGTGACATGTTATAACCAAAAAATGTAAAATAAAATGTTCTTTACCTTAACATATATTTATTTTTTTCTTCATAAAATGGCTTCATTTTTATAATTGCCTTTGTTCTCTTATAAAGTTATAAGTTGGTACTATTGTGCTTCATAATAAATTCATCTGTGAAACCATTTCTTGTCAAATACTTTATTTTTTTGCAGTTTTAAACATACTATTTTATTTATATTCATGTATTTTAAAAATAGCTGTACTATCATGCTTACATACATACCAATACTGGAAATAGAGTGTGATAATAAATCACATCTAAATTTTATAAAGAGTGGTGGGGGAAACTATTACCTATCATTTTCATTAAAAAGTAGTACTCTCTGAGAAGAATGAAATAAATTAGTAATATTCATCTATACTGCAAAATAATACATACACAGGAAAGTAATTTCATTACTTTTACTGAGCCATTTTATCTTCCCCATACTCAATGCAAATAAATAAAATACAAAAAAATATGTCTTCATTATTATTCACAATAACAAGGGTCTGCTTCACCCTTCAGGCCTGGCTGTTTGTACAAGAGTGAGCATTTCATGGCTCAAGTGGATCAAAGTACCATTTTGATTCTGACCCACAGAATAGAATCTCATGCAGATTTGATGACTGGACTAACACCATAGGGAGCTATGACAGACTGAACTATTTCTGTGGTATGCCCAGATCTCAATAAATAAGAAAAAGACCTATACAAGAAAAGATAACAACCAATCTATCCATAGATTATATCTATACAACTCCTCCTTTAGTGTACAGGGGGAAAGGGGGACCTTTCTTGAGTCATGGATACAAGTATGGTTGTGGTCTAAAGATTGCTGAATTGATATTGTCTGTTATAATGAAGATAAGGTGGACATCAAAACCACTGTCAGATTAAGAAACTTCCGCAACTTGTCTCAGGTCTTCAGAGTGGAGTAAGTTCATTTTCTAGGCTGACAATTAGCTCTGTATTGGCATTGCTGCTGGCTATGAAACTCACCATCAAAGGTAAATTATTGAATTGAACCACCTGGTAAGTATTTTGTATCAGATACTTTGAATTTTTGAAAGTCCAAGTTTGATCCTTTGGTCTGTTGCGAGGGCAAAAGTAGATAAGAAGCCAGGTTTGAAAGCATGCTCTGAGCCCTGACCATTGTGGCTCAGTTGGTTGGGTGCCTTACCGCAAAGGGAAAGGTGGTTGGTTTGATTCCCTGTTAGGGCACATGCCTGGGCTGCGGGTTTGGTCCTCATCAGGACCAAACGCACAGAAGGCAGCTGATCAATGTTTCTCTCCCTTTCTTTCTCCCTCCCTTCCCTTCTATCTAAAAATAAATAAATAAAAAATTTAAAAACAAGAAAGCATGCTCTGAGCATTGTCATGGCCACTTTAATAACAGGCACTCCATCTCTACCTGACAGAACAATAGCATGGAGCCCTTCAGCACCTGGCAACTTTTTATACAGGAATCATTTTAGGTCATCAGCCATGATGAACCCCTTTCTCCCTCAGGTTCAATATCCACACCCGGCTTTCTGGGATGCCTGGTTCTCTGGGCAGCAGGGCTCAGGGCTGCCTGCTGCCCCTTCAGGGACAGCTTCAAAGGTAGATTCCTCTAAAAGTGGCTGTCACATGGAAAGCCACCTCTGTGCTCCAGGAAGCACTCCCTATACCTTGGATGACTGGTAACATGGCTCTTGTCACTTACTTTAATCTATGTCTGAATTATAATTCATGCTCATTATCCACAAATAAATTATAAATTTTCAAGGATTATGTGGTCAAATAAATTTGGAAAACTCTAGACAGCTCTCCTTGAACTATAACCTTTACCTTAACAATGGTTCTCAACCTTGGCTGCACATTAGAATTACCTGGGGATCTTTTAAAAATCCTGACTCCTGGGCCTCATCCCCCAGAAATTCTGGTTCTGGTAATGGAGTGGGGGCACAGTATTAGTAATTTTTTAAGCATTCTGAGTAGTTAGGATTTGCAGCTAGGGTCTCTATTTTTGGCTGTACGTAATTAAAAAATGAAAAATGCAATCAGACAAGCAGTGTGAAGGATTCTACCCTGGGAGATGACTGGTGGTTTAGGCATGTGTTAGACACTCCAAGGTATTCCCATGACCTTGAGGCTGCCTGATTTTGAGATCAGGGCTTACTCACTCCATATCCCCGCTGGTAAGGGTTAGGCCCATTGGACCCTCAGGCAAACTGCCAAATGTGTCACTGAAACAACCTTAGGCCCCATAAGTTTCATGAGATAAAGGTGTTTCTTCATTCTCAAACCAAGCAGGTTCTGTAAAACTGGTGAGCCAAGCTAGGAGCCATGCAGACAACCCAAGGGAAGAGGTAAACAGAGAGCCAGCAGGACACTTGGACTACAGCTCTCCCCATAGGCAGGGGACGCTTCCTGGCTGTGTGGCCTGCATCTCTCCCGTGCTGCTTCATTAAAGCCCCTCTGTGGAGTCCCAGCATGGGGGGTGCTGTGGTCAGCCAGCACCACATATTCCCTGTGACAATAAACATCTCATAGCTTCCAGGACTCCCAGTGGTGCCTCGGCTTCAGTTCCAAAGAATGTTTCCCCCCTTGGTTGGTGAGGCAGTGAACAGATGTCGGTGGGGGAGAATGAAGGGAGGAGTCAAAGGAAAGGAAAATCCTTGGGTTGGGACAGATGAGCTGACAGCCTTGAAAACCTAGATGCTGCTACTCCGGGGGCATGCAGGCACTCTTTACATGTTCTGGAAAAGGGAAGAGCAGCTGCAATTCAGAGATGTCCAGGAAACACTCTCATCATAACTTCACCTTGAAAGTACCCCCATCCAGAGATTTCAAAAGGCTTCGTGGAATTTCATCTTCTTAGTATTTAGTGATCGTGTGCGTGATCGTATGTGCAGGTGTTTTAAATACATTATTTTGGATCTTCCCAGCAGCCCTCTGACTGGATAGCATTAACCTAACCCCGTTACAGATGAAGGGCTGCAGCTCAGAGACAGGAGGCAGCTAATAAGCGCTTGACAAGTGAGACTTTACCCAGAGTTGCTGCTTCTAACTTCCAAGATGTTCTTCATTAACATATCATTCATTTGTTTCTCTTTATTTATTAAAAGTAATACATGTTCATATAGGAAATTTTGAAAACTACAGAAAAGTATAAGGAAAAAAACCCACTCCCATAATCCCATAAACATAGCCATTGTTGTCCTAGTTATCACTGCTACCAATTGTTACCATTGTAATTGCCCTGACATAACAATTGTTAACATTTTGCCATATACCCCTCCAGTTTCTTTTTTATGCATGTGTGCTTTATTTTGGATAATATTGTATTACATGCAATTTTATACCCTGGATTTTCACTTAGCATTATTTTGTGCATTTCCATGTATCCTTATATATTTCTTTTGAGCATGAATTTTCTCAGCTATATAGTATTCTATCACACAGACTTGTCAAAATTTATATAACCACACCCCTATTATTGAATGTTTAAGTTATTTTCATTCCTTGGTTAATATAAATACCAAAACATGCAGTGAGCATCCTCAAACATTTCCCCCACAATACCTGATTACTTCTTTAGCATAAGGGCCTGGAAGTGGAATTACTGGGTCATGGGGGACAACATATAACAACGCCACTGTTGTTGACAACTGTGGCACATGGTCTCCTGCAAGAGCAGAGAAAGCCAAGGCCTGTTGATGGAGACCTCACTCTCCTCAAGGCTTGATAGTTGGGAAAGATAATATAAATCTGGCTATTTTGCAGATCTTGGGAATCAGACTATAAATTGCCAGGCAGTTAATTACACTGTTCTCAGAAGCAAGTGATTTCAGTTAAAATGAAACAGCTGAATCATTTTTTTACATCCATCTCTTCTTTGAGTCCATTTTCCAAAGGGAAAATATTTTTTTGATTTTCCCCTAGATGAATTACAAAAAATTCTTAAGAATCTATGCTATGTAGAAAGAAAAATAAAATAAAATAAGACAGGCAAATATCCCCACTCATAAAAAAAAAGCAGGAGCGTGAATAATAATATATTTAGCTTTGGAGTGCAAGTGAATACACACAGCCAGGGATATATAGGCAGGTAGACTCTTCCTTTTTCTCCCTCTTTCTTTCTCATTGTGAGGCTTGGAGGCGCCCTGCCCTGGACTTCTTGGAAGGGCCCACGACCTGGCTCTGCAAATCAGGGAGGGGCCAAGGTCACCCAAATTTCATCTGACCAATGAAAACTTGAATGCGGATCAAGAATATCTGCAGTTACTATTAAGACTTCATTTTAACCTTTCCAAGACTCCAGTATCCACCTCCTTGGCCATCAAACAGGATGTAAAGGCCTCCCCACCCCACGTCTACCCCAAGGGCTCATTCTGAGTCAGGAGGCTCCTTGCACCCTCTCCTCCTGAATCACTTGAGTCAGTTCCTCCCCCACACTAGCAAGGCCTTGTACAGGCTACTTCCTGAGCCAGGAATTCCCTCCCCCTCCTTCTTCAACTGGCCAGCTCAAGATCATCATTCAAAACTCAGACAACACATACTCCTGGAAGCTTTTCCAACCTTCCAGGCTGTCAGGTGCATCTCATCTGCCTTCCCTTGACTCCCAGGCTTGCCTCCACAGCAGTACAATGATTTGATGCTCTCCCCACTGGACCGTGGGGCTGCATTCTAGCTTGGCTCTATATCCCCAGAAACCAGCTCAGTGCCAGACCCAGAGTCAGGTGCTCAATAAATGTGTGATGGCTAAAAAGAAGGGAGGAATTGCACTTAATAAGTATTTACTAAGTGCCTGTTAGTTGCCAAGCACTATTTTGGGGGCTGGAGATACAGTAGCAAAACAGATAAAGTTCTCTGCCCTCAAGAAGCTTATATTCCATTGAGGAGCTTACATTTTAGAAAGAGACAGAGGGCAGAATGGAAGAAGGGGATGAGGAAGGGACAGAATGCTGTCCGATGGCTCAAACCTCCTACATTAAAGGACAGATGTCTAGTGGTACTGCACACAATCAGACCCACTGCCTCACACACAAAGAACCTTGCAGCAAGCCTGCTTGTGCAAACACTTAGTCAGTACACCTCCTATTTGTGGCATTATTAGCACAGCCTTGTCCATTAAGATATTGTCATCCTGTGCACTCTAACTTGAAAACTTCAGTGAGGGTTCATCTAAGTGAAATCATCAAATTCTTCAGAGCAGGAAAGAGATGATAACTGAAACCAAGATAGTTAGGCCAGTGGTTCTCACTGAAAATAGAGGATTCCAGAGGACCATAGAGTTATGACAAGAAGTCCGTGAGTCTGGAGATCCACCAAGCAATGTCTATCTACCGAGTAAGCCCTACCCTGCCTATGTGTGAAGATAAGGTCATCAATTTCAAATCTACAAATTCATATGATCACATCACTGAATACACAGTAGCATTCTATCATTGTTTTTATTTCTGATTTTACCATAGGGGATTCTAAAAGGCCAAATTCCATCCACAGAACCCAAACCAGACTGAATGGAAAATCCTCTGGGGTGTGGACCAGCGTTCTGGTTCTGGTTATCAGCTCTCCCCAACTCCTGCAGACTGGGAGCCCTTTGAGGGAAAAGACTGGGTCTGATTTACCTCTGGTCTCTAGCACCCAGCACAAGGGTGAGAGGGTGGAAAGAGACAGGGTCCAGACAAAATTTTACCCTCTCTTCAAGGCTAGAAAGTAATGATCTGAAAATAAAGACCAACAAAGCTTGTAAGCCTGTTAAACTACTTAAGCTTTGAATAATAAATCCATACTTTGAAATGTGTATGCTAAGTACATTTTTGGTAATAATTTTACTTTCTCATTCCCCTTGGTTTTTATTAAAAGTGCCTTTGGAAATGCCAACCAGGCTCTGCTATAACAACAGAAAATGGCCAGGATGTGGTTGTGTGACAAGAAGTGTCCACAATTGAATTAAAAGCTATAAGGGAAACTAGCGGGTGTGAGGTCTGTCCAGAAAGTATCCAGCCATGTGCTATTGAAAAACAGACATTTGCTGAAGAAGATACAAGATACAAGAAACATCATATACAGGACAATGATGCCTTGGTCCCCTTCAAAGTAGGCACCTTGGGACCTCACAGAGTTCTCCCAATCGCCATCAGTTGCTCCATCATATTTTCCTGAATTTCATTGACAGTCTGAAATCTCTTCCCTTTCAAAGGTGATTTTTTTTTTGTGAATGAGCATAATTTATTAACATTAGCAGCAACACCTTCAAAGCATTTATTCATGCATATTGTATTAGGTGCCATACACTTAAGATATTTGATGTGCAATAATTACAATTGCAAAATTGTAGCAACTTACAACCTAAGAAAATATACCTTATGCGCTGTTAGTTAAGAAAATGTAAATTTTTATTTGTCTACTCTAGAGCTATACTCTAACACAGCACTTAGTACAACATACTTCCTAACTAAAATCACCTTTGGAAAAAAAAAACTATTTCAAAGGTGATTTTAGTTTTGGGAAAAGCCAGAAGTCACAGGGCACCAAATCTGGGCTGTAGTCACCTGGGTGATTTGATTTTTCACAAAAAACCCTGCATGAGACAGAGAGGGTGTGTTGAGTGGGCATGTTGTCATGATGAAGCTGCCAATCACCAGTTGCCTATAGCTGCAGGCTTCTGGATGATCATCCAAATAGTTTCCATGGAGGAAGGTTCAAGCTTCACGCAAAATTTGATGCAGATTTATTGCTCTACTCACTCAGTTATTTTGCATGCCACAGCCACACCGTATACATGCTCACTCAACAGTGCCTACCATCCCCACTGACTAGAAGTCGTCATTACTTACATGTGCTCATTCCAGTCCACTCTCCTTGGCTGCCAGGTTACATTGATGTTGCACAAACCATTCGAGTTATATTAACAATGGCTGGACTTTCTCTGGACAGACCTCATATAAAGATGACAGAAGGATTATGAGTGAAAAACCCCAGTGGAAAGGTAACCTCCAGAGAACAGAATCACTGGCCCAGCCATTCTTTCCCACCTGAAGATTATTTTCCCAAAACTACGTCCCATTCAAAACTTAAAGGAGACTGTGTTTTAAGAAAGGAGACTGTTGCCTCACATCTATTCTCTACAGTTGACCTTCCTTCCTTCCCTCCACCTCCAGCTCACTCCCCAAGTCCCAACTGCAGAAATCACAGAAGCCCTGTACTTCAGAGCATCTCACAGTTCCCAAAAGTATCAGGAGTCATTTCTCATCCTGGATAAGTTCCAGCTAGAGAAAAAATGCCAGGGCACTGACTTTTAATGAACAACTGACTTTGAACTTATCATCACTGCAGAGGGCAGAGCACCACCGTGGATGTCAGAAGGCCTGGTTTCTAGATCAAGACCTCCTGCCACTGACCTGCTATGTGACCTAGCCAGTGCTACATTCCCCAATAGACATATTAAGTCCTCACCCAGGCCACCAGCAATAGCAGTACAAAAGAGAGAGAGAGAATTCAAGAATCTAGTAAGAAGCCATTTTAATTTCAACATACATGTGGAACTTTGCATAATTTCAAGAAAAATAACATTTTATTTGAAGGTTTTGCATTGCTTTCAGTTGCAATTACATGTGGAGAGGCATTATAATCTTTGTAGCACTTAGGGCTACTAAAGATCTTTATCCAGATCTTTGGACAAGTCCCTTCATTTTTCTGGGACTCAGCAGTCAAGAGTTTTGGCCAAGCCAGAAAAATACAGGGACAGATTATTTAAATTCATCATTTTCCCCCTGATACTTAATCAACTTCATAAAGGTCAAAGAACCATAACTTGAATCTTCTCCTATTACTCTACTATTTTGTCATCCTGATGCTTTTTATCACATTAGCCGTTCATGTGTCTAAAAAAGAAGATTAACTTTCTTGTTTCTAAAGTGAAAGATATTCTAGTGGACATTTCGGTGTACAATTTTCCTGGAAAGATATTCCAACACATGGAAATAGCATGAAGCAGACAAGGAATTTCATGGTATTTGAAAGAAAATGGGCCTGCTCCACCTCCCCACTCTGTCATGCCACTGTCCCAAGTGTAGGACAGAGACAAAGTGAGCCCTGGTATAGTGCCTGTTCCAAGTCCCCGAAATTTCCCCTGCTCTATGTGACTCAAGTAGGCCATGTCCCCTCCTCAGGAGCAGTGATGGTCAGATTTAGGGTCTAAGACACTTCATCTGAAATGGAAAACTGGTCGCGACCTAGAGGTGCAGCTTTAATTTTCTCACCGGCATATAGATAGATTTACAATACTTTCCCCTCTCACTGGAATTATGATTTAAACACAAACAAACCAGCTGTCTTTTATGGTGTGGAGACAGAGTTGCCACAAAGTTGGAAAATCAAGAGACAGGAATTTGACATAAAGATGAAGAGGGAGTTTCCACCATCGATCCTAAGTGGTTGTATTCAAGCCAAAATAATTGCAAGAGGAACAGTGCATCTTTCCCACAGTAATTTCATGGGGGTAGGGTAGCATGATCACTCTGCAGTGTTATTAAACATACCTAGAGTTGTCCAGTGCTTCAGTGACTTCCTTGCTCGCACAGGAGATATTACACCTCTAGGCCAATGGTCTGATTGCATTTGTAATTATCATCTAAGCACCTACAAACATTAAATAGATCTCCAAGGGAGAAATTGGAAAGCTTGGATTCACTCAGCATATGGCAGCAGGCAGGGAGCTATTTCCCACTGGTTTTGACAATGCCACTCTTGAGATGAAGAGTACAGAGTACAGGACACAAATGTAATAAAACAGGTCACATGCAAAACCAAGTATGAGAAAAATTCAAGTTATTAGAAGGGCCATGACAAGGGTTTGGCAGCAGCCACAGATCCACAACCAGAGGAGTCCAATGCAGTCCTGTAGCATACCCTCTTCTCCTCCCAACCCCCAACCCATACCAGTTATAAGAGCTTCTAGGGCAGTCTCAAAGGGGTTCAAGTTACCAAAGAACAGCCTTCAGTGGAGGAGAGGGTGTTGCCAGGCAACCAGCCCAGCCCAAGACTTACCCTTGTAACCTTGAAGATGGTGGTGGCATAACCCCTGATTGTGTAGAGGAGCACTTTGGACTCCTTTAGCATCAACTTTCTCTCCCTCTTTCTCTCTCCTTCTCCTCTCCTTGTCTTCCCCTTCTGCCTCCCTGGGCCCCAAGCCAGCCTGTAGTCTGGTCGCCAGAAGCCTGAAGGCTATGGGCCAGCCTGACTTGCCATTACTCAGTCTGTAGGTGGCAACCAAGCTGTCGCTGCAGGAATGCTACAAGCTGCTGGCCTGTCAGGTGTCATACACTCTGGCCATGTTATTTCCAAACCTTCCTCTCTCCTTGCCAGGTCTTTCCTGCCTCCATGGTCAAAGAATTAAGTACAGAAAGAATGTAAGGGGAAATCCAGCTAGACAGAGGATGATATATATGGTAAAATACTGCCTGAGTACTGAGTGCTGAGTACCAGCAAAATAGTCATTAAAGGAGTAGGGGTGCTAAGAGGAAAAGACACAGGGAAGAAAAAAGGGTAAGACCTGACAACAGCTAAAAAATAGGGTATTTATTTGGGGTCAAATATAATATACAGCCTGCTGAACAACTTGTTGAAGCTTATGCCAGAGTGACAAGGCGGTGGCCAGATGGTACACTGATTATGCTCCCAACTCTCTTTGCATTTGACATTTATGCTCAGATCATTGCTACACACTCAAAGCTCCTGAAGAGAAAAGTGTGCAGTGGGAACCTCAAGGGGAGTGTAGGGTAGGGCATTAGACCAGAAAATGGAAAACCAGAACTTCTGGCCTAATTAAGGTAGCTGTGTTCCACATATGCAGCAGACTGCTCAGTGTCTCTGAGCCCAGAGACATACATTCTCAAAGGCAAGTGTCCATACCAGAGATGAGAGGTGGCTGCTCTCCCAGCTCTTGCAAACTTCAAAGAAATCAAACCAATGCAATGTATCCTAAGAATTCCTCCTTTCCTTTAAAAGATACCCACTGCATAAAGCTATCTCTTTTCTAACCCACCAGATCACTGGAAAGGGTTAGGTGCCAAGGTGACTGGGTGAAGCCAAGCTTTCCCTCATGTGGAAAAGGCTCTCCAATTAGCAGGCAGAAAGGTACAAGTTGGAAGCACAGAGCTTCCTCCCTGTCCTTAACTTAACCTGCTAAACTCAGTAGGTGGCTCTCTGCAAGCTGTGTGGGGATTTTGAAAACTACACCCCAAGCTGACTTATCAGATTTCTCCTAGGCTAATCCTGGTAGTCAGTGGGACCCCAGCAAAAAAAAAAAAAAAAAAAAAAAAAGTCAACAATGACCTTCTTACCCTCTTTGTTCACTGAAAACTAATCAGACTAGGGCCCCAGCTTTCCTGGTCCCCTGCCATGCAGAGGTTTCTAGTCCTGCGTCTACATTCTATCTGGCAGTCATCTGTATCTTCCACCTTCCTTTTCCCACAGGACCTAGTTCATTTTTCTCCACCAGTGCCTTCCTCCATCCACTTCAGAGGTCAGATACCTTTTTGAAGGAGTGCTAGGGCCTCTGGCTCCTGTCCTACTGGAAGGTGCAGGGGCAAGATGGTGTCTGAAATGTACAGGGGCTGACCCAGACGATTCCTTCCCAAAACAGCTAGAAGCTTGCACTCAAAAGTCAGCCAGTAGCCACCTTCTGCCCCCCATTTGAAACTTTCTGGCCACACTGCTCCTCTCCCCTAACTTTCTGGTGGTGCCAATTGGCCCTGGTACTTGGCATGCCCAGCTGTGGTCAGCATTTTCAACACATTCAGTCCCCTTGCTTTCAGCAAAAGGCTACACTCTAAGGGATCACTGCATTCCCATGGATAGAGGATTCCCCATGCAAAGTGCTAGAGCCCAAAATAGTAAAGGACAAGGGCTAGCATTGCCCTCCTTCCCTCTCAGGGCTCCTGCATACTCAGCCAGGACATCGCTTGGTTTCTCAGGCATGGCTGATTCCTAAAACAATCGCGAACTGATGACAGTTGCTTTAAACGGTTCTCTCAAGAAAATGTGTGGGTAGGGGATCAACGAAACTGGGGCCAGTCTCTCCCCGCACCTTTCTCTGGCCACTCCTGGCGTAGCAGCCCAAACTCGAGGGGTGAAGCAGGCGGGTGGGCGCTCAAGACACTCCTCTGAGTGTGAGCACACACTCAAGCGCAAAGTTGCACAGGTTTAAAGCCGGTAGGCACTGCCGCCAGTCCCCTGCAGTCAGTAGGTGGCCTGCGGCTGGGGCGCGCTTTCAGAAGCTGCTGGGCTCCTGGACTGAGGCAAAGACGCCAGCAGCGCGGCCATTTGGTTCCCGACGCCGCGAAGAAGAGGACGCCTCGGGCCTGGGGGCGGCGCTGAAGCTGTCCAGGACTCAGTGGCTCCCACCTCCGCCTTCCTCCCCTAGTTCCCTAAGAGGTCGGGAGCCCCGAGGGCATAGGTCCACTTAGGACGCTCCCGGGTCCAGGAGCAAAAAGTTTCAGCGGGAGAGCGGCGGGTGGGGAGTCAGAGAAACAAGATCCCTTCACTCCCTGAGGGGAACGGAGAGGAGGGAAGGGGTGGAGCGGGGAGGGAGAGAGGGGGGAGGGGTGGGTGCTGAGCAGGCGCTCACTGGCGCCCCCAAAGGCGGGGTAGTCAGGGGCCGCGAGCTGGGCGAGCGATGTTACCTAGCTGGTCCTGGTCGTCCTCAGGGCCAAGCAGGCGGCAGGGAAGGCGGCGACGGAGGCGCACGGTGCGCCGAACCAGGCTGTCGGTGCGGCGCCCCAGGGCCAGCAGGTGCCCCTCGAGGTCCTCGAGCAGAGCCAGCGAGTGGCCACAGAGGTCGGCGAGCTGCCGGAGGAGGCTGAGCGCGGCCAGGTGGCTCACGTCTCGGAGCTCCGTCAGCGGCTGCGGCGGGTTGCGCGGGCACAGGCGCTGGGGCACCACTGTGCGCCTGTAGAACGGCATCCCGGGCGTGGGGGACCAGTCTGGCGGTGCGTCGGGCTCGCCACAAGTGGCGCCCCTGGCTCTAGCGTCCCTGAGCGGCGGCCCCAGCTCAGGGTGTAGCAGGCCCCTGTGCGCGGGCCGGCAATCCGGCAGGCGCGGGAGAAGCGGCGCGGGAGCTGGGGTGGGGGTGGGAGACAGGCTGACGGGTTCCCAGCCTAGAGCGCCGGCTCCCCCCGGGGCTGTACACTCGCTGGAGCCACCAGTCCCTCTGACTCTGGTTCGCTGGGCTCCTCCTCCTCCTCCCCGCCTTTCTCCACCTCCTCCTCCCTCACTCTGCTACTTCGGGATCCCCCCACCCACCTTTTTTTTTTTTTCGGTCAGAGATTCGCAGATTAACGCTTGATCCAGGAGAGGAGGGAAGGGGAAGTAGGAGTAAAAAGAGCGAGCTGGAGCGTGAAAGAAGGAATGTCCGCGTGAGTGGTGTGTGTGTGTGTGTGTGTGTGTGTGTGTGTGTGAGAGAGAGAGAGAGAGAGAGAGAGAGAGAGAGATGTTCGGTGCAGTATGTGTGCCTGCGTCCTCCTGCGGAGCTCCAGTCCCAGCACTGATAAAGTTGTTTCCTGCTTTTTTTTTTTACTTAAACTTTTTCTTCGTAAGTAACAAAAATTCAGGCGCACCAGGCGCTCACATCGGCGAGTAACCAGCGAAGACTAGCCCAAAAGTCCGACTTCATTCATCTAGTTTTCCTTCCCCAAACATGTACGCGATGCCATGCACGGGTTTAGATTAGGCTGAGTGCAGCCTTCCAGCGTCCAGGATCTTGGAAATGAGAGGGAAAGAAGCAAATGCCTCACTGCACTACTCAGGAGGGCAGTGTCTCTGGGGAGTCCCAAAGTGCCTGTACTGCTAGAAAGATTCCGGAATGAATGAATGAAAGAAAACAAACCCGTTCTCAGGAACAATACACTCAGTTCGGATGGAGAAATATTTTAGGCAAAAAGAGAGCCCAGAGCATGACCAAACTGTGCTCCTGGGATGCCTGCGGAGGAGGCAGTACTGGTACCAGAGCCAGGGTGCGCTTTCGGTGATGACAGCCCTGTAATGGCATCCTGATTTCTCTCCATGGTAGAAAGTAGAAGAGAGGGGGACACTAGTGTCCTCAGAACACCAGAGTGCCTAATTGTGTGTATGTCCCTGTGCACTTGGGGGGCTTCCATTCAGAACACTTATTTTTTTTATTGTTCAGTTACAGTTGTCCCCTCTCCCTCCCTTCCTCTCCCCTGCCCCATCCAAACCCCGCCCCCCCCAAACACAATCAGAACACTTATTTTCAACACAATGAGCTTGCATTTGATTCTTCTCTAACCCACTTCGTTGACTTCTGTGTGGTTCCATTTATTCTTTTTGGTAATTGTCTCCTCATCTTTCCTCCTAAAAATATTCCCATCCTTGTAATCCCTTATAATCTGTTAGTATAACACCTTGAAGAGGACACGTGTCTGCACTAATGAGCCTGAGTGTGCCTGATTTCATTCATTCCTTTATAAAATTGTCCCTTAAACAGTTCAAGAGGGCTCTACAATTACTTAAGAGTAACCTGATTACCCTTTGCAGTAAAGAGATGTTCTTTGCTCAGTAAATTGGAACATGGATACTGGAAAAGTTGGATTCTAACTAAAGTCAGGATAAGCAAATGGGCAAAAGTCAACCCTTTTCTGAACTGTAAAGTTCAGTTGCAGAATGAGGACCCGAAATTCTCTATTTGGTGAACTCAAACCTGAGCCAAGAGAGTAACTGGCAGGAAATAGGGATTTAGCTGGACTCTCCAGGGATACTTTTCCTTGACCTATGGGCTATTTAGACTGATCTCTGTTCCAGAAAAAAAGAAATGAGGTATGAGCAGATTGAAGGAGACTGTGTGGGCAGAGCTTCCCTGCCTGAGGGTGGCAGGCTTGGGCCAGGCCTGGTATCTGAGCTGCCCTCACTATTCTAATTCCTGAAGCTGATGAATCTTTCAGGGCTCTATAATAACAAACTCAACTCCAAGCAAATCAGCTTTGGCCCCATGCCCTTCCCCCCAGCTGAGTCTGCTCACTCCAGCCTTTTCAGTGCCCTGGCCCTGGCTTTCATCAAGGAAACATCAAGGACTTGCAGTGGGGCCATCTCAGAACAGAGCCCCTCCTCCCTTCCCTGGGCCAGATCAAGACTGCATAGCATGTACCATGGTAGAAGTCAAGGGAATATAAGTTTTTGCCTTTCTTCTTATATCCAGTCTCTTCACAACAAGAAAGGCGAGACTTGGAGAGTGAAGCAGGCCTGGATGTAGAGAGCTTCTGTGCATGGAGTACAGGAGCCTGGTTCTGGTCTGTGGTGGGAGAGTTGGGGTTCTACGAGTGCCACATTCCAGCCAAGCTGCCTAGGGCAGGCAAGCAGCCAAGGTGACGGGTCCTGTCCTGTGCTCCCACATCACCCTCCAGCACAACCTCTGCACAATTATCTTTGTTTAATACTAATATTTTTTTGTTTCTAATACTATTGTCTCTCCCACTAGATTGTTAGTTCCATGAGGGCAGGAAACATGCCTGTCTTGCTCACTTCTGTGTGCCCAGTGCCAAGCCTACCAGCTGGCACACAGTATGAACTGTAAAGGTACTCAGAAAATCTTTGTAGATGAATGACTAAATAAAGCTGGCTTATAGGCAGAGACTGATATGAATAACCTTACTAAAGGATTTAACTTGGCCCAAAGGGCAATAGAGAGTCACAGGATTCTGGAGCAGAACACTGCCTGAGGCAGGGGAGGAGAGCTCTTCTCCTTTACTCATTTTCCTGTGGAGTCAGTGGGAAGAGGCAAATGTGAAAGGCAAGGTTGCTGTGTGCCCACATCCCGAGTGTCAAGTAGCTAGAAAGTGCTCTGTAAATTACACATTTGTTTTGATTTGCCTATAAACCTCAACACTACACATTCAGAAGGAGGAAGAGGGAAGGTACAAAGAGGAGAAAGGAGAGTCCCCTAACAACCAAGCCAGACCTGAAAATGCTGAGTGCTTCCTACCCACCCGCCAACTCCCAGACTCCAGGCCTATAGCAGTTCATCTGTCACTGTTCTAAGGGTTGTGATCTGAGCCTAAGCTGGGGCTGCCTGTGGAATGGGATATGGGTCTAACCTAGAAGTGGAGACTAAGAGATGGGCCAGAGAACTGGGAGGAAAATGGGAGAGTTGACCACTCACAACAAACAAGGCCCTTGCTTTCCTTCCCACCTCCAGTTCTGCCTAACTGCTGCTTAGAACCAAGAATTTCAATTAAAAAAAAACTGAATTTGAAAGAATAAATAAGTAACATAGGATATGCCATTTCTCTTCCTCCAAGCTGGCAGTTTCCATAGCTGCAAAATGAAGATTGTTGAGCAAACCTTATGCAGCCTACCAAAATTCCCAGTACAGCCCTCAGTCTTATTTTAAAAAGCTGCCCCCATGGAAGTAGGTGCCTCCTCCCCTCCCACCCTACCCTGTCATGGCTCCTCCTGCCCTTTCCTTGCCCGAGGGCTGTGTATTATTGTGAGCAAATAAACCAAGAAGCTAACAAAAAAAGCCGCTCCCATGTTGCTACCTCTCAAATATAGGAATCTTGGCTGCTAAGCAGTGATCCCAATTTTCTCTTTGACATTGCTCTATAATCAATCAATTGTTTTTTTAAGGTTTAAAATTTTTTAAATATGTTTGTTGATTTTAGAGAGAGAGAGACAGAGAAACATCGATTGATTGCCTCCCATATGTGCTTCTACCAAGATCAATCCTGCAACCCAGGTATGTGCCCTGACCAGAAATCGAACCCCCAACCTTTTGGCATACGGGATGATACTCTAATCATCTGAGCCACACTGGCCATGGCAATTAATCAATTATTGTATCTAAATTGTAAGAATATACATTTCACTCCACACCCTCTTGCCATGAGACTCAATAAAGATGCTTTCCTTATAAATGAATATATATATCCATCCATCCAGTAGGGGGATAAAAAGGCTGCTTTTCAATCCCCACTTTACCATTCTGTTGCTGTTCCCTGGTTCTAAACATCTGTACCAAGAGAAATAACAAGAATTAGCAAATACTAGATTGACTCTTTTTTAAAATATCATTTACCCTTTTTGGCATTAAGGCTTGGCTCTGCAGTTAAGAACACTAGTAAACTCTCTCTTCTCAGACAGGCCCAAAGAAAGCAAACCAATCAGAACAAGGCCTATGGTTCAGTAGACAATGAAGACAAAACCCATGCTAATCAATGACTACTCTGAAAAGAGTGGGAGAGAGGAGTGGAGCAGTGCTACAAGATTTGAGAGAAGAAAGCACCTTTCTGCCTTGAGGCAACGGAGGCTTCCAGCGAGAGTGAGGGGGTGCATCCCAGACCTGGACCTCCAGGGGTGGATTAGAAACTTACACAGCCATCAGTCACATCCTAAGGCAATAGGTGTGTGAGCCCAAGTTGGCTCAAAGTTCTAAAATAAATTCCTTTCAGACCAGATTCAATGCTTCACACATGAGGCAGGGAAAACCCTTGAAGAATTCCATGAGGAAATAAACCTTAATTTCAAAAATAAATTTTGATATTGTTTGAACTTTGGCCCTGACTCTGAGCCCAGGCTGAAACTGTGAAAAAAAGACTTGAGGTATTTTGAAAGAAACTATGGGAGATTTCAGCAGAATGTGTACAGATTCTTTTTCAGTTCCTCATCCTCATGTTGTATGTGGATCCCCCCTCACCAATGGTCCCTCGCCCCCACCTCACCATCATATTTTCCCTCCCTACCTTGTTAGGATGAGTCTATAATTAGGAACATTCAAATGTGGTTGCATTCAATGGGTAATTTTATTTCAACATGCATGCTTTACTCAGGAGAGCTCATATTGGGCTATCCTACTTGACCTAACAACCACCACCCTTCCCCTGCAAACTCCCATCTCCCCCCAAAATCCTAAAGCAGTAAGTAAAAGTCCTAAATCTCCCCAGGATGTGCTATGCCCACCACATGGTGACATGTCCTCCATGTGTTTGATATTAATGCTGGGTTTATATAATAACCATGTCCATCTCCACAACATTAAAAGGGGGGTTGCTATACATATCAGGGCTTTGGATTAATTAAGAGACATACTGAACCTGAATAACCAATGTTTCAGCTTTATAAAGCACCCAAATATAGTTACACATGTGGTCGACCTTCCCTCCATAGTACAAAGTTATGCAGCACAGCATAGTGGTAACAGCCAAATGCAGGCTTTGGCGGTCCACTGATCTGAGTTCAAGTCAGCAGCTCCATTGCTGGTTGTGTGTCTTGGGCAGGTTACTTAAACTCCCTGTGTCTTGGTTTCCTCGTCCATAAAAAGGGCCAGGCCAATGTTCAATTGACATGCATGAGTATAGCTGTAATGATTGTCTACAGGTGTCCATTCTGATTGCTCAGGGTCTGTGCCATACTAGTGGTTAAATATTTTGAATCCCATATAAAAATGGGGATAATATTGGTACTTACCCTGTAGGATTGTTCTGAAGATCACATGACATCATATAAAGTGCCTAGCCTTGTACTTAGCACACAGAAGATGCTGAAGAAATGTTGTTAGTATAGACAGCAGTTTCCTGATTACAAAAAGGAAGGGACAACCTAAAATCATAGGGTCATAGAAGGTTGGTTTTTTTTTCTGACAATGATGCCCTTACTTTCTAAGTTAATTCAATTTCCAATAACATTTTCAAGATACAGAGACAGAAACATGAAATTTCAAACCAAATATAACATGGAAAAGCCATGAGTCAGTCAGACATTACTCTGGTTTACTACTGAAGGACTTTATGGGATAATTACATTTTTCATAGACTTGCCTCTCTTACCACCTATCTATACCTTCTGTGCCTGAGCTCACCCATAACCCAGTGTAAGCATTATTAAGCTTGTAGCTCTGTGATGTTGTTTCTTTCAGGCACAGCTTTACAAGACACTTAAAATCCTCCCTAGGCCCAATCTTACCTTTTAAATGTGTCTCCTCAATTGAGATCAATAATCCATTAACTGAGGGATTCTCCAGCTGCTTTAAATATAGACAATGCATTGCCATTTTTTTTTTTAAAGGAAGGAACATTTTTTTCCTTCCCTCCATTCTGGATCAACATAGCCTGTAGTCCTTGCTTCAAAGTTTCTGTAGTAACCACGAATTTATTATAATCAGGAACAGTCTAAATCTTGTCCCTTACCCAACTGCCTTTTAATTTATCAAAGGCTTCCTGATATTTAAGGGTCTTAACTTCTTTATCAAGCCTTTTCTTAGCCAATAAAGGAATAAGGTATTAGTGTATTAAACTGGATTACAAACTTGTGACAATAGCCAGTGCCAGCCCTCATCTGCCTCTTTTTGTATGGGTTGCTTCACTTCCCAATCATCTCTCCTTTATCTTAAATAAGTAGGAGTCTGCTATTGAAAATCTCTAGCCCAAAATCATCACCTTGAGCAATCAAAATGGACTTTTGTTCAATTTTTGATAAACCTAGTTTCTGGAGTTACATTAGAGAACAGTCTCCAAACATCTCAGAGGAGTTTACAAATTTACATTACAAATGTCTATCTCATCAAGATACGTGAGTTGCAAGATCATTCCAGAAAACAAAATATTGTCCACCACTGAAATACAGCTAAATAATTTCTTATTCCAAAATGAAAGAAATTCTACTTTTAGTTACTATCAAAGTACACCAACTGAATATTGGTCTTGTCCCATTAGTGGATAAGGAAACTGAGGCACAGAGAATTTAAGTAACATGCCCAAGAAGCACTAGCAAAGTTGGTCTTGGCCTTCTATATTCTAGGTTATATTGGCTGCTAGCAATAGAAGACCTAACTGAAAATCACTTAAACAATAAAGACACTTATTATCTTATAAAAATTCCAGATAAAAGGCAGGCACCAAGTTTGGTTAATTTAGATGCTTGATGACATCATCCAAGAACCAGGTTTTCTCCAAGTGTCTGCCATCCTCAGAATGTTGATTTTATCCCCAGGCTAGCAATTCAACTGTGGAATTGTCTTTCTCTTCATTTTCATTGGACAGGTGCCCAACCCATAACCATTACCAGGGGAATGCACAAATCAACATATTCTAATTGGCACATACCTGGAGCTAAGTAGGGGATGGATACCAGTACAAAGTGAGGTTCTGTTAGAAAGGAGGAAGGGCCAGTGACTGAGTGCAGCAATGATACCATTCCTGGTAGACATGGGGCTACTGTGATTGCCAATTTTGGTTTGAGGATTCCCCAACAGCTAGAGAATTCCTGAGAATTGGCTTGAGTCATGGACTGATGGCCCTGCCAGCTGCCTCCAGTTCCCTCCAGATTTTCTCTCACAAGCATTTTCCCTAATACATTTCTCACACATGGAACCCTGTCTCAGTACATATCCGATCCTCAGAGGACTTGGGCTTGAACAGTCACCAACCAATTCAATAACTTCTCCATTTTTATCAAAATCTACTCTCAATAGCATTTGACAATGATGATCACACCCACCTTCTTGAAACTTTGTTCTAACTGCAGTTTTACAACATTCTCATTCTTCTTTGGTTCTCTAATAGCTTCACCTCCCAATTCAAGTTTCTGTTTTAGCCTTCTTATTGGAAGAAAATTCCCCATGGTTCTTGTGTTTCTGCATATCTTACAAGTAGAGACATTGTCTTTTTTATTATTTATTTTATTGTAATTTTTTCCATGACCTTTAACTGCCTTTTTAAGGATATTTGTATAGTGAACAGCCTTGGAGAATATAGAAAGTATCCAGACTAAATGTGCTTATAGTTCAGTATAATAAAGATAATGTCTCTCTCTGGAATAAAGAGCAACCATGCTTACTGTTTATTATAAAAGATTCAGATTCCCTAAGCTTAAGTTTCCTCTCCTGTAATGCTATGCACTGTGTGTGCAGGTAACACCTGGACTTCTTTGTGTTACTATGTGGGAATTGGGGCTCAGAGAACCAGCATAAGAAAATACTAATACTCCGGCTACTAATATTACTTTAGTAAAGTTCTTTATCTCTGACCCAGGAATCTTGTATCTTCTGCCAGTGTCTATGAACCTATGGAAGGCTAACTTGTTAGCATGCAAGTAAGGTAAAATCTCAGACTGTTCACAGTTCTTGACATATATTCTTTTCCCATCTCACACTGCATTCTTCTTAATCAAATCATTATTGGCAAAGATGAAAAGTAAAATGGTTCCTCCTCCAGCCATCATATTATCAGCAGGAGTGAAGAATAGATTCCAGAATTCTTCAAGTTCCTAGTAAGAAACCTATGACTGTGCATTAAAGAAAGGGAAATAACCAGACCCTTCGGGAATTACTGGACACTAGCTCTGAACTGACACTATTTCCTGGCGACTCAAAGCATCACAATGGTTCACCAGTGATCATGGACTAGGTATCAGACTAGGGACTGGTGGAGGTCAGGTCTATCACATAGTGGGCCCCAAACCCACTCCATTATCAGAATGTATACTTAGGACAGACATATTCCACAGCTGGCAGAATCTCTACATTAGTTCTCTAACCTTTGGAATGAGGGCTATTGTGGTAGAAAAGGCCAAGTGGAATCCAGTGTATCTTCTCTATCTACAAAAACAAGAAGCAATGCTACATTCCTGGAAGGATTGCAAGGATTAATGCCACCATCAACAATGTGAAAGATTCCAGGGTAGTGATCTCCACCACATCCACACTCAACTTGCCTATTTGACCTGTGAAAAAGGTCAATTACATCTTAGAGAATGACAGTGAAATCAGGTGGTGACTGCAATTTCAGTTGCTTTTCCAAATATGGTTTTATTGCTTAAGCAAATTAACACCTCCCCTGGTACCTAGTATGCAGCTATTGATCTGGTAACTTTTTTTCTTCTATGCCTATTGGTAAAGACCACATGAAACAGTTTGCTTTCAGCTGGCAAGGCTAGCAATATACCTTCACTGTCCTACCTCGGGGATAAATCAACTCTCCAGCCCTATGTCCACAAGAGACATTTTTACCTTTCCCTTCCGGAGGTTATCATGTTGGCCTCTAACATTGATGAAATTATATTGACTAGACCTGGTGAGGTCTAAACAAGTTGGTAAGACATATGTGTATCAGAGGATGGGAAATAAATCCCACAACAATCAGAAGCCTTCCACCTCAGTGAAATTTTGAGAGGTCTAGTGGTTGGGGAACACCAAGACTTCCCTTCTAAGGTAAAGGATGAGTTATTGCATCTGTCTCCTACTACTACCAAAAGAGGCACAAAATCCTAGTGGATTTTGGAGGCAACAAACCTCATTTGAGTGAGCTACTCCAGTTAATTTATCAAGTGGCCCAAAAGAGTGCCAGTTTTGAATGACATCCAGGACAAGAAAAGGCTCTACAATAGGTCCCGGCTGCCATACAAGCTGTTCTGCCACTCAAGCTATATGTTCCTGAAGATTATAATGGTATGTCAAGTGTCAGTGGCAGAAAGAGATGCTCCTTGAAACTTTTAGTAGCCCCCTGTAGGTGAATCACAGTGCAGATCCTTAGGATTTGGGAGCAAATTCTTACCATCCTCTGAAGATAACTTCCCTCATATTGAGTTTTGGCTTGCTGCCGGGCCCTTCTGTTTAACACAAGCCACCATGTTATCATGTAGCTTGAGCTGTGCATCATGAACTGGATGTTGCCTGACCCACAAAGCCATAAAGTTTATACGGTTACTACTCCATTAACAAATGGGAGTGATATATATAAGTTGGGCTTGAGATCAGAAGTGATATATATGAGTACCTGAAGGTTCAAGTATGTTGTATGAGGAACAGGCTCAAATGTCCATGACCCCTACTTCTTCTACATTACATTCTCCCTCAGCCCACATCTATGGTCTTGTTGGGAGTTACCTACAATCAGCTGACTGAGGAAGAAAAAACTTGTGCCTAGTTTGATGATGGTTCTGTACAATATGCAGGCACCACCAGAAAGTGGTACAGCACAACAGCTTCTTTATGGGAGATCCCTGAAAGACAGTGATGAGAAGAAATTCTCACAGTATACAGAACTTGAACAGTGAACATGGATTTCCATTTTACCTGGAAAGTAGAAAAGGCCAGAAGTAAGAGTCTATAGAGATTAACAGGTTGTGGCCATTGGTTTGTCTGGATGAAGGAACATGATTAGAAAATTGTTGACAAGGAGGTCTGCGGAAAGGATATGTGGGCTCACTGAATGAACAAACAACGTTAAAATATCTGTCTCATGTGAATTCTCACTAAAGGGTGACCTCAGCAGAAGAGGATTTAATAATCAAGTGGCTATGATGTCCTATTCTATGGATACCAGTTAGACTCTTTCTCCATCTACTCTTGTCATTACTCAATGGGCTCATGAACAAAGTGGCCATGATGGTAGGGATGAAGATTATGCATGGGTTCAGCAACGTGGACTGCTGGGTGTCCAACTGCCAGCAACAGAGACCAACATCAAGTCCCTCATATGGCACCATTCCTTAGGGCAATAAGCCAGCTGCCAGGTGACAGGTTGATTACAATGTGTTGCTTCTGTCATGGAAGGGGCAGTTTTTTGTTCTTAATGATATAGACACATAATCTGGATATGGATTTGCCTTCTTTGCATGCAGTGCTTCTGCCAAATTACCATAGACAGACTTACAGAATGCCTTACCCATCCACAATCATGGTATTCCACACAACATTGCTTCTAATCAAGGAACTCACTTCACAGAACTGAAGTATGGCACTGGGCCCATGCTCATAAAATTCATTGGTCTTATCAGTTCCCCATAATTTTAAAACAGGTGTCTTGATAGAATGGTGGAATAGCAATTAGACAACTCAGTTACAGTGCCTGCCAGTTAGGCAGCAATACTTTACAGGACTGGAGAAAAGTTCTCTAGGATGCTGTATATGCTCCAAATCAGCTTCCAATATTTGGTACTATTTCTCCCGTGACCAGGATTCATAGGTCCAGAATAAGGTGTGGAAATGGTAGTGGCTCTACTCATTATTACCTCTATTGAACCACAAGCAAGATTTTTACTTCCCATCCCGACAACCTTAGACTCTGCTAATATAGAGGTCTTAGTTCCAAAAGGAGGAATACTTGCACCAGTAGACACAACAATGATTTCATTGAACTAGAAGTTAATGAGAACACTTTGGGCTCCTTCTACCTCTGAATCAATGAAAAAGGAAGGGGGTTACTGTACTGGCTTGGGTTATTGATCATAATTACCAAATGGATAATGGGTTGTCACTGCACAACAAGGATAAGACAGATTTTGTCTGGAACACAGGAGCTTTATTAAGCTCTCCACCCTACTTTATTACTAACCTACATGGCCATACCATTGCTAAAAACTGCTATTCCTTTTCTTTTCTCAATTTTAAGTACTTAATACTACCATGCCCTTTGTTTAAAGTCAACGAAAAAGTATGAAACCCAATTCTGCCAGGACTGGTAATGGCCCAGAACTTTCAGGAATGAAGGTTTGAGTTACCCCACCAGGAAAAGAACCACAACCAGATGAGGTGCTTGCTGAGAGCAAAGGGAATATGAAATAGGTAGAATAAAAATGTACTTACACTCTGGCCAGGTGGCTCAGTTGGCTGGAGTGTTATGACATACACCAAAAGGTTGTAGGTTTGATCCCCAGCCAGGGCACATACCTAAAACTGCAGGTTCAATCCCTGGTCAGGGTGCATATGGAGGCAACTGATCAATGTTTCTCTCTCTCTCTCTCTCTTTCTCTCTCTCTCTCTCTCATCAATAAACATATTCTTGGTTGGGGATTTTTTCAAAAACGTACTTACAGGCTCACCCAGCCAAGATGGCAGACTAGGTAAATGCTGTGCTCACCTCCTCCCAAAACCGCATCAAAATTAGGACTCAATTATAGAACTACCACTCTTGACAACCACCTGAAGACTAAACAGAAATCCTATAACTAAGGATATAAACAACCATGTCAAGACTGATAAGAGGGGCGGAGATGCAAAACAAGCTGGTCCCACACCCACATGTGGCAATTAAGAATTAGGAGGGATATAGTTTGGCTGCAGAGTCCCCTTTGGGTAGCAAGGGGTCCAGGCCTCACAAGGACTACCATGCTGTAAAGAGGAGTTACCACAACATCTGTCTGTTAAAATCAGGGGGGATTCTGTCCTGGTGAGATAGAGGGCTACTAGAGTTCCAGACATTCCTCTTAAAGGGTCTGCACACAGACTGACTGACTAATGGACTCACTCCCTCTGAGCTCCAGTGCTGGGGTAGCAACTTGAAAAGTGCCAGGGACATAATGAGAGGAACAGTTGTCTGGCTTCAGGGTGAAACCTGGAGGGGCAGCTCTGGCCAGGGCAAAAGTATAGGCAGTGCCATTGTCCCTTTATTGAGCCATTCTGCCTTAGCCAGCCTGTAGATGAAGGTGGACATCAAATCTGAGTCTCCATCAAATGAGCTAACACTGCACACCTCACCCTGGTGATTTCCTGATAACCAACTTGTTGTGCACAGGCCCAAGCCTCTTTCAATGGATGCTCCTCACGAGTGTACCTACATTATTTGTGGGCTTCATTAAAATCTCTGAGAGATCCACAGACTCCAAACAGGCAACAGTGGATACTAGCATGCCATGTACAACTTGCTAAGAAGCCCCAAGTCTGGCACCAGTAACAGACAGTCTCAGTTTGCAGCATAGCCTCCCCCAGGTGCCTCCAAATCCAGCACAGGCAGCCCCAACCCAAGATAACTTTGTAGCTCTTACCAGGTAGCCCCAGGCCAGGCACAGGCAGCAGCTGACAAGACTTGTACCAGAGTCCCTCCCAAGAGGCCCCAGACCAACACACTCAGTATCTGGCTTCAGAGCACACCAGAGTACCACCCAATTAGATCCACAAATGACACAACCAAAGGGAAAGCCATCCAGACTTCCAAGACTGGGAAATGTAGCAGATCTACCTAATCCATAGAAACAAACACAGGGAAGCAGACAAAATGAGGAGACAAAGAAAAACTTCCCAAATGAAAGAACAGGATAAAACTCCAGAAAAAGAACTAAATTAAATGGAGGTAAACATTCTACCAAATACAGAGTTCAAAACACTAGTTATAAGGATGCCCAATGAACTTAGAGGAAAAATAAATAAACTTACAACTTCAACAAAGAGATACAAACCATAAAAAAGAACCAGTCAAACATAATAAATAGAAGAAAAAAGGAAATAAAATATAACCAGAGACATTGAAGTTAAGAACAATCTAACAATGGGCAGGGGGGAGTGGGGAGGGGACAGTGAGGAAAGGGGATTACAGGAACTACTATAAAGGACACATGGACAAAATCAAGGGGGAGGGTGGAGGTGGGGGAGGGTGGGGGGTTCAACTGGGGTGGGGTGGAGGGATGGGGAGAAAAGGCACACAACTGTAATTGAATAACAATAAAAAAATTAAAATTAAAAAAAAGAACCAGTCAGAAATAAAAAATACAATAACTGAAATGAAGAACAGATTAGATGGAATCACAAGCAGAATAAATGAAGCAGAGGATCAAGTCAGTGATTTGGAACACAAAGTAGTGGGAGACATCCAACTGGAACAGCAAAAAAGAAAGAAGAATTTAAATAATGAGGGTAGTTTAAGGGACATCTGGGACAACATCAAGCATAACAACATTTTCATCATAGTGGTAGTATAAGAAGAAGAGAGAGCAAGGGATTGAAATCCTATTTGAGGACATGAGGACTGAAAACTTTCCTAACTTGGGGAAGAAAATACACAATAAAGTACAGGAAGTACAGAGAGTCCCAAACAAGATGAACCCAAAGAGACACACACCAAGACACAACATAATTAAAATGCTGAAGTTTAAAGATAAAGAGAAAATCTTCAAATCGGCAAGAGAAAAGTGGTTAGTTGCCTACAAGGGAGCTCCCATAAGATGTCAATCTATTTCTCAACAGAAACTGTGCAGGCTAGAGGGGGTTGGCGTATGATATTCAAAGTGATAAAAAGCAAGGACCTATAACCGAGATTACCCAACAAAGCTATCATTTATCAATAGTCAAAAAAGAGATAAAGAGCTTCCCAGAGAAGAAAAAGTTAAAGGAGTTCATGACCAACAAACTAGTATTACAAGAAATGTCAAAGGGACTTGAAAAAGAAAAATAACAAGAATGAGGAAGAGGAAGGGGAGAAGAACTAGAACATATGAATAATAAAATGACAATGACTATATATCTATCAATAATTAATTAAAATGGAAATTAATTAAATGCTCCAATAAAAAGACATAGGTGGATAAATGGATAAGAAAGCAAGACCTGTGCTCACCGCTCTGGCTCAGCTGGTTGGATGGCGTCCCACAAAGCAGAAGTTCGCTGGTTCGATTCCCATTCAGGGCACAGGCCTGAGTTGTGAGTTCAGTCCCCAGTCGAGGTGTGTTCAAGAGGTGACCAATCGATGTTTCTCTCTTACACCGATGTATCTCTCCCTCTTCTTCTCCCTCCTTTCCCCTCACTCTAAAAATAAATAAATAAAATCTTTTTTAAAAAGAAATAGAACAAGACCCATACATGTGGTGCCTACGAAACATCCACTTCGGACTGAAATACATGCACAGACTGAAAGCGAAGGGATGGAAAAAGTTATTTCATGCAATGGAAACCAAAAAAAGCTGGGGTAGCAACACTTATATCTTACAAAATAGACTTTAAAACAAAAGCTGTAACAAGAGAGAAAGAAAGACATTTCATAATGATAAAAGGATCAATCCAACAAAAGGATACAACCCTTGTAAAACATTTACACACTCGACATTGGAACACCTAAATATATAAAGCAAATATTGACAGACATAAAGAGAAAGATCAACAGTAATACAGTCATAACAGGGTAATTTAATATGCTATTGATAACAATGAATAGATTAGGGGTGTCAAACTCATTTTCACCAGGGGCCACATCAGCCTCACAGTTGCCTTCAAAGGGCCAAATGTAATTTCAACTCCTTAACAGTTAAGGAGTAGTTACATTTATACAGTCCTAAAATTATTTCAGCCCTTTGAAGGCAACTGTGAGGCTGATGTGGCCCCAGTGAAAATGAGTTTGACACTCCTGGAATAGATCATCCAGGCAGAAAATAAACAAGGAAACAGTGGCCTTAAATGACACATTAGACCATATGAATTTAATTGATATTTCTACAGCATTTCACCCCAAAGCTGCAGAATATACATTCTTTTCAAGCACACTTGAAATATTTTCCAGGACAGACTGTGTGTTAGGCCACAAGACAAGCCTCAATAAATCTAAGAAAATTTTAATCATATTAAGCATCTTCTCAGACCACAGTGGTATAAAACTAAAAATCAATTACAAGAAGAAAACTGAAAAACACAAAAACACGAAGGCTAAGTTACATGCAACTAAACAATAAATGGGTTAACAATGAGATCAAGGGAAAAAATAAAAATATACCTGGAGACAAATAATAATGAAAACACCACAACCCAAAATTTATGAAACAAAGCCAAAGCATTTTTAAGTGGGAAATTGATAGCACTACAAGATAACCTCAAAAAACAAGAAAAAACTCAAATAAACAATCTAACCTTATACCTAAAGGAACTAGAAAAAGAATAATAAACAAAGCCCAAAGTATGTAGAATGAAGGAAATAATAAAGATCAGAGCAAAAATAAATAAAATAAAGTCTAAAACTCAATACAAAAAAACAAAGAAACCAAGAGTTGACTCTTTGAAAAGATAAACAAGACTGATAAAACTTTAACTAAACTCATTAAGAAAAACAGAGAGAGGATCCAAATAAATAAAATCAGAAATGAAAGAGATGTGACAAATGACATCATAGAAATGCAAATGATCATAAGAAAGTACTACTAACAATTATATGCCAACAAATTGAACAACCTGAAATAAATTGATAAATTCCTAGAAACATAAAATTTTCCAAGACTGAATCAAGAAAGAGCAGAAAATCACCCTGGCTGCTATGGCTCAGTGAATTGAGTGCCAGCCTGCAAACCAAAGTGTTGCTGGTTCAATTCCCGGTCTAGGGCATATGCCTGGGTTGTGGACCAAGTCCCCAGTAGGGAGCGTGCTAGAGGCAACCACACATTGATGTTTCTCTCCCTCTTTCTTCCTCCCTTCGCCTCTCTCTAAAAATAAATAAGTAATATCTTAAAAAAAGAAAAAGCAGAAAATCTAAACAGACCAATAAGTACTAATGAAATCAAATTAGTAATAAAAAAAAAAAAAGCCACAAAAACCCAACAAACAAAAGTTTGGGACCAGATGGCTTCACAGGTGAATTTTACCAAACATTCAAAGAATTAACTCCTATCCTGCTCAAAATACTCCAAAAAATTTGAATAGGAGGAAAGGATTGATCCCAAGCTCATTTTATGAGGCCAGAATCACCCTGATTCCAAATGAAAATTATAGGCCAATGATCCTAATGAGCATATATGCAAAAACCATCAACAAAATATTAGTGAACTAAATTCAGCAATCTATTAAAAAGATCATACACCATGATCAAGTGGGATTTATTCCTGCAATGCAAGTTTGAGTCAATATCTGCAAATCAATTAATGCAATACACCACATTAATAAAATGAAAAAATTGTATGATCATATCAATGGATGCAGAAAAAAGCATTTGACAAAATTCCTCAAAGTGGGAATAGAGGGAACATACTTCCAACATACTAAAGGCCATATATGACAAACCCACAGCTAACATCATGTGCAATGGGGAAATGCTAACAGTGTTTCTCTTAAGATCAGGAATGAGAAAAGAATGTCTACCTTCGCCACTTCTATTTAAAATAGTATTGGTAGACCTAGCCATAACAATAAGACAAGAAAAAGAAATAAAAGGCATCCAAATTAGAGAGTAAGAAGGGAAACTGCCATTATTTGAAGGTAAAATACTATATGGAGGGAAGTGTAAACAGTCCACCCCAAAACTATTAGAACTAATAAGTGAATTCAGTAAAGTATGAGATTAATTAATGCTCAGAAATTGGTTGTATTTTTATATACCAATAATGAGCTATCAGAAAGAGAAATAAAGAAAACAATCCATATATATGAATCCTACAACTTTCTTCCTCTTTTTTTTAAAGACTGTTTGGCTATTTGAGTCCCTTGTAATTGCATATGAATTTGAAGGTTGGCTTTTCCATTTCTTCCAAAAAAGGTCATTGGAATTTTTATAACATTGCATTCAATCTGTAGATTGATTTGAATAGTGTTGGCATCTTGACAAAATTAAGTCTTCCAATCCATGAACACGGAATGTGTTTCCATTTCTGTGGGTCATAGTTAATTTATTTCAGTAAAGTTTTCCACTTTTTTTATTATTAATGTTTGAATACAGTTGTCTCCAATTTCCCACCACCAGTTTCCCTCACCCTACCCACCCCTACCTCCCACCCTCAATCCTACCCCCCTTTGGCTTTGTCCATGGGTCCTTTGTACATGTTCATTTATGGCCCTTTCCCTTCTTTCCCACATTATTTCCCTCCCCGCTCCTATCTGGTTACCGTCAGTTTGTTCTTAATTTCAATGTCTCTGGTTATATATTGCTAGCTTGTTTGTTTTATTAATTACATTCCACTTATAGGTGAGATCATATGGCATTTGTCTTTCCCCGCCTGGCTTACTTCACTTAGAACAATGCTCTCCAGTTCCATCCATGCTGTCACAAAGGGTAGGAGCTCCCTCTTTCTTTCTGCTGCATATTTTCCACGATAGAACATATTGAACACCATGGACTAATTTCAATAACTTGAAATTGGAATAGGAATTCCAACTATACAAAAATATATAGGAATTCAACTATACAAAAGATTAAGCCCTGTGGTGGCAGAAGTGTGTAAGAGATGACAGTATCACTTAACAGGGCTTCAGAGAAAGTGATGATGGAATAGCCAACTTTCAGTGAAGCACGAAGATGAGGGGAACATTTAAAGAGGTTGAGGATATTGGGGTACTTGCTGATCATGAACCATCTTCA
Organism: Desmodus rotundus; assembly: GCF_022682495.2. Taxonomy (NCBI): domain Eukaryota; kingdom Metazoa; phylum Chordata; class Mammalia; order Chiroptera; family Phyllostomidae; genus Desmodus; species Desmodus rotundus. The sequence continues at coordinate 8,591,751 of NC_071400.1, read as the reverse complement.
TGCTCACCTGATGACCTTGCTTCCCATTTCCCTGATAACATAAAGGGCAACCAGAAGAAAACTTGGCTCCTGCTTCATAAATGTTTTCCTCTATTTGGGATCATTTATATCAGCATACAGTCATGTCATTTCTTCTAACTTAAAAATCCTTCTTCTGATCTCACTTTCCCTTCAAGTTACCCACATTTCTCTGCTTAGCTTTACAGAAAAACACCTTTAAAAGAGTTATGTATACTCACTGTATCAATTTCCTCTTCTCTGATTCACTCTTCCTCTTTTCCTTTCATTTAATAAATCTTTATTGAATGCTTACCATGTCTTAGGTATTGTTCTAATGATTACATCATTGAACAAGACAAGTGAAGTTCCTACCCTAAAGGAATTTACATTTCTGTCATGGTCTTATCAGAAGTATTTTCCACATCTTCAAATATGTTCATTCCTTTCCTCTTGGAGATCACTTCCTCAGACCATGCTCCAAACTTATTGGTTGCTAAGGGTGTTTCATTGATTAGTTTGAGGAGAACTGATATCTTTACTATGTTTTGTATTCTAATTCAAAAAAGAGGAAATCCCAATGGCTAGTGCACATCTATTATTTTGCTATAGGTTTTATACATTTCTCACACTATTTTGTTCCTGACTTTTTTTGTATTAAATAAGTATGTTCGCACACCATTTGATTCCTTTGGCCTAGGGCCTCAACCCCTGAGGCTTCAGAGTTTGCAAGGTGACCCTTCCTTCCCAAACAAGAGCTGGCACATGCCCAGTGCCAGAAGATGCCATATAGTCTACTCCCCTACAAAGCCACAGGTTCCCTTCCCAGGAGAAGCCCCCATCGCTTCTCCATAACCTCACTGGGGATATGCCAAGTCTAAGGGAGAAAAAATATATATAAACCACAGAAACTGCAACAAATAGCCAGCCTGTCCTGGCAGGAGCTGGAAAATAGTACTAGAACTGAATTTTGAGGGTGCTGGATCAAGGAAACTAGAAAATAAAAGTATATAAGCAAGCTTTACTGAATGGAGGCAATTTCTCATGTCATGAGATTTAACACACTGGCAAGGATGCCAGGAGATGGAGGAAACTCACTGACAGAGTAGCCATTAGAAACTTTAAGAAAGTGAAAGCCCACATGGAGAGATGAGAAAATGCTTGCCTTGGACTGGCATGTGGGAGAGGAAGGAACAATAGCATTCAGTTATGAGGCATGCTGGAATAGAGAGAAAATTTGAAGCCACCCACATCGCCTGATGGTAATATTCCACAGGCAGGCCAAGAGGACATACCATTCATCAAAACCATCAGGAAGGTTCCAGTGAGAGAGTTCCCAGCATCACTAAGAAGTTTTGTGTCTGTACTCCTCTGAAGGCCAATACAGATAATCGAAGGAAAGTGATCCCAACCTGAACTTATATTCTTTCATGGGAATAATGGAATTCCGACATAATAGAGGATAGAGAGCAGCTTTTAACAAAGATGCCAGAAGACCACATTTCAGTTACAAATGACAAGATCAGTGGGGTGATCAAGACTGTTTAAAGAGCACTGTCTGGTATGGCTCAGTGGATTAAGCACCAGCCTGCGAACCACAGGGACGCCAGTTCCATTCCCACTCAGGGCACATGTTCATGTTGCCGGGCAGGTCCCCAGGACACGGCATGTGAGAGGCAACCACACATTGATGTTCAACCACACATTGATGCTTCTCTTCCTCCCTTACTCTCTTCCCCTCTTTAAAATAAATAAATAAATAAATTTTTTTAAAAAAGAAACAACACTTATGATGCCACTACACTTTCCTGAAAAGAATGATTGCAAATTCTCAAGTTATTGTGCACTGGAGAAAGATAAATATCCACACATTTACAGGACATAGACCCCGAACACAGGGTCTAAGCTGACATCGATGCTGGAGGGCCAGAGTGTCGTGATGGATGGAGGGCCTGTTAGAATGGGCTTATGAGGCACTGGTAATAAAAGGAGATGGGGACAGAGTCTGGTTCACAGTAAGCTGACTGACTCTCTGGATCAACAGTGGTCATTTACCCAGCCCCCAACTTCGATCATTGTAAGTTACACAATTGGAAGTCGGAGCAATGACGCCCACAGGGTCATTGGTCTGTGGGGTAAGAGCCATCGAGGTGGGGAAGGCCAAGTGAATCCTCTGATACTGGCCCCACCCCAGGCGGAGATAGAAGGTCAAAACCAATACCACCATCCTGCTGAGCCCCAGGTCGGGGGGTGTGGTTAGGGGAGATTAGCAACCCCATTGAAGACCTATAAAGTGCAGGGGAAGAGGAGGGAGTAGAGCCCCACGCATGAAGAAAGTGGAGGAGGTGTGAGGAAGGTCTAGGATTCTCTCTGTGGGGGAGAGAGGGAGAGAAGGAGGGAGAAAACGGAAATGGTGAGAGGGATGCCAAAGGCCTCCCCAGCATGGATGGGTAATGTTTCCTAGGACGGTGGTGGGTACAGATTTTTCTCTGTCCTTCGCTGTCCATTTTAGCACGTCTGAAACAGCTCACCACGTCTTTAAAACTCACTGGGATAAGTGGGAGAGGGCATTGTCTGCACACAGGCAGGGACTGTGGGGGGCAGGGGGTGTCACACTTCAAGAGGATGATCAAAAATTCAGAGTGCACCCAGTCTCCCTGCTCCATAGCCTTCTCCATCAGACCCAGAAAAATGGGGCCTTTGTGCGCCCTCTAGCAACAGATGTTCAGACACCCCAGGCCTCTCTTGTAAATCATGTGGAGTAGGATACAGGAGGGACAGGTGACTGAAAAGACAGAGGAGTATGAATGGGAAAGAGAGGGAGAAAGTGGAAGGAATAGGGGAATGCTGTGGCAATGGGTGTTGGGTGGCAGAAGCAAGTGGAAATTCTAACACTTGAGGCCTTCTAGAAACCAAGAGAACACCAGGACTGACTGGCTTAAGGAAGCTAGGACCCAGGAGGTTCAGGAAATTTGAGAGACAGCAAGTGGCCTGTTCAGCCCGCCCACTGGAAAGCCTTGGCTCTGCATCCTTTCACGCCTTTAAAACGAGTCTGTATGTATACCGATTTGTATTCTCAGACATTATATCGGATTGAGTAGGGGTTTTTTTTAAATTACAAAAGTGTATCCAACTCCATAGTTGTGCAACTTGCTGTATGCTCTTGAAATCTGTGAACATGGCCTCGTGGGTTGGTTTGACTGCAGCGTCTTAATCTACTGGATGCATACGCCACGTTGCATTCACCCTGATGGGACTTTAGAGTGTTTCCAGTGTCTCCCATCAGCAGCACCCCTGTGCACGTGTCCTGCTACACTACCCGCACCAGCGTGTGCCAGAAGATGTACCCGTCAGCGGACTTCCCGGGTCACAGAGGAAATGGGCACTTTTTCAGTGTTAAGGTTTTCCACTCAAAGCAAGGGCTCTGGAGCAGGACTGTCTGGTTTCAATCCTACTGCTGATCTCAACAAGCCGAATGACCTTGGGCCAGTGGCTTAACCTCTCCCTCCAGGTTTCCTCACCATTAAGAGGGCACGAACAGTGGGCACTTCATTCCCAGGACTGTCGTGAGGATGTGTTAGTGCTTATCGAGAACAGCGCCAGGCACACGGTACGTGTTGCCTAAGTTGTTTTTCCTCGATTCAGCCAAATTACTCTCCCAAGTGGGTCTTCTGTGCTGAAGCACAGATCCCCAAACCTCACCCCCCCTAGGTGGGCCGCCCTGCCACACCGCCTCAGCAGTGGGCAAAGCACTGACTTGCTCATAGTCTCCCACGTTTGGAATGGTTGCAAACCTGGTGTGTGAAAATTGAAACATACTTTCAGTTCGTATCACCAGCATCAATGAGGGCAATCAATGACACCCTTTTGGAGTGTGTACCGGCCTTCGGGATTCCTCCTTCTTTGGATTGACTCAGAGTGGGGACGTGCTGAGAGAGAGGGGGGCAAACCCCAGCCCATTCACTAAACCGGCCCGCCAGTAAAGTTGCCTGAGCACCAAGCCACGGGACGATTAGGTCACACCTCATAACGGTAATGGAGTTGTGGCAGACACCCTACAACCAGTCAATATGACAACTTTTTATTCTCTGGCCCTTTAAGAAAAAGTAGGCCCACCCCCACCACTGACCACGGCCAAAAGGGTTTCTGGTGACCCTTTCCCCATTGGGTGATACGTCTTGTTGTGGAATACTGGCTGGCAGACCCTTTGTGTGCTAAGTGCTTCTCCTCCATCTTGACGTTCCACCCTCACAAGCCCTCCGCCCGCCACCACACAGTTCCCCTCACCTCCCCGCTTTGGGAGCCACGGGAAACTGAGGCTCAGTGTTGCGACTCTGCCTGGAAAGCAGGTGCCTGGCCAAGGAAGGCGGGACCGGAAGTGATGCGAGGACACCCCACCACGACGGAACTCCTCCGCCAGATCGGTTTCCAACGTCCATCGCGTTGGTGGGATTTGGGACCAACCAGAGACCCTCCAGGTTATTGGCCAGGGCTTCGACAGGCGTGCATACAAGGGATGTGCTGATTGGGGTTGGGCGGCGGGCCAATGAGCGGGCCGCGTCCTGGCGTCAAAGGCGCTTGGAAGTCGCGCATCGTAGCAGGCTGACTGGTGAGCTGCCTGTGGGGCCGGACGCGGAGCGTCGGCAGAAGGTTCGGTGATCCTGCCGCCGGCCAGCGGACTCTCGCCAAGGCCACCTGGCCCAGGGTAATTGTATCGGCAGCAGCTGGACTTTCCTGACTAAGCAACATGAGCGCCCCCGACGAGGACGAGGGATCTGTTTCAGGAGCGGGGTTTGACTCAGAGAGCGGGCAGCAGCGGGCCGGCACACTCGGCTTTGCTTTGGGGTCACCACAGAGCAGAGAGGGTGAGGGCCAGGGCGAGGGTGGCTCCCCAGACCCCGAGGGCTTCGTGGGCCACCAGCATGTGATGGAAGCGGCAAGGCAGGTGCCCCAGGGCTGGGAAGGCAGAACTGGCTCCCTGGCCAACTTTGAGGGGGCCACTCCGGCCTCCTTTGGCAATAGGGCTGCAATGGTCATCCCTCAGCAGCTGACCAACCGAGATGCCTGGGGTTTCCGCAGAAGCCCCTTCCCAGAGAGCAGTGACAGACAAGTGTCCACTGTGTGGTTGGACCCAGAGCCAGGTTCCAGTGGTAGAGACACGAGGGCCCTTGGCTGGGTGGGATCGCAGATGGCCCCCGGCGTCTCGTTCCACTTCAGGGGGCCTGAAGGAGACTTGACCTGGGGAAGCCCAGAGAAAGGGGTGAGTTATAGGTCAAAAGCCAGTGTGGGTCACCAGCGTGCCTTCGAGGAAGGCCCGGCCAGCTTGCCGTGGTCTGACTCTGAGTCATTGGATGAGTTCAGTGAGATACAGCTGATGAGGGTGAGCATTTGTCAGAAAGGAGGAAGCCAGGCCAAACCCACCATCCCCAATGACACACGCAGTCCCTGGAGAACCCCCGTCAGGGAGAAGTTCCGTCCTGTGCCAGGTCCTTGCCTGTCCTTTGCACCCCGTACACTCCCTTCGGGCGAGGAAGGGCAGGCTGTTGGAGATCCGGAAGTGTCCTCTGAGAAACCACACAGTGTGACCTGGGGAAAGGCTGGGAGCAGGCTCAGCTACCTGCCCTTAGTTGTGGCTGCAGGCGCCCTGCCCAAGGCCACTCCTAGACGGAAAGCGGCCCAGGAGATGACATCCCTGGAGGGGGCCTCAAAAGTTGTCCGTGAGTGTTTCTTTCATTTCCGGGGGCAGAGAGGTTCAGGAGCTCCCCAGGATCCAGCCACCTTCTCTCCGATTTCTGGTGTTCCGCTGTTTGGGACGGGCACGAGTCATGCCTTGACCCCTTTTGGAACCAAAGAGTCAAAGCCCACTGGCACTGGGCAGAAGTCTGTGGCCCAGAGGAACAGTGGGTCCGAGCTGGTGGTGGGAGTAGGAGAAGATAAGGAGCCGAGCAGAGACCCATTCCCAGAGGGTGAAGTGAGTATGAGGCCATGCTTCTCCCCACTTCCCACCCTTCTGCCCACCCCTGCCTCTGTGCCTATGCTCCCTCTGTCTGTCACTCAGGGCTGTCATTAGTTTCAGCAGGGCAATCTGTAGGACACCACTCTGTGTGTGCCGGGCAACATACTGCACAACTGGCAAGTTTCCTAGCCTCCTCTACCAGAGGGGGGCTGGATGGAAGGAAAGGCTGGGGCAGGTGATTTGAAGGGGACCCCTGCAAAATTTGGGAAACAAAGCTTTAATGTCTAGACCCATCAGCTGCCTGACTCCTACCTCGCAGGTGCTCCCCAGCCTTCCTTGCAGGGGGCCTGGGCTTTCTCTGCACCGCACTGTTCTCTCCAGCTCAGCTCTGCCTCCTGGCCATGGGCTGCCTGAGGGAGGATGTGCTGATGAGATCAGTCTCAGAACTGCCTTCCCTCTTCCCTGCCCCAGCCCAGCCCCTACACACACATAAGTGCACAGAAGCCCACACTCACCCATGTACACACATCCTGAGTTCAAATCAATGGGAATTTTTTGTTTCAGTCTCCCACCCACAGGCAGAGACCATCGTTTCCTTGTGGGTATGGTGGAGAATCCAACACTGGCACCGTGAACAACAGACACACCCAGGAACCGGCACACTCAGAGCTCTTGACACTGAGCGAGAGAGAAGTCCTGGCCAGTGGGCCTGCATCCTCCAGTGAGTCCCGTGGTTTTGTTGGGAGTGGCGGGGACAGGACCAGAAGAGTGACGTCCGGCTCTGGCTCTGGCTCTGGCTCTGGCTCTGGCTCTGCCGGGGTCTCACCCTTCTCTCTGTCTCCCTGCCTAGCCAGACAGCTTCCCTCAGAGGTAACAGGGTGTCATCAGGGCTGGACCCAAGTCACCTCATCTTCTGTGTGAGGTTTACGTGCAGGGATCATTCGTGGCAGTGTCACAAAGTGCAACTGCATACCTAGAGTTTCAGCAGAACAGGGCCTTCTCTGATAAACCCCATTGGTCCACAGGACTTGTCTCCCAGGGGCTGGTTATAACTGCAGCTCTGCAAGCGTCCAACCCAGAGCCACACACACTTTTGGGGACCACAGTCCTGGATGTGTTGCCCCTGGGGCACAGGGCAGGGGGACCCAGAGAGAAGGGTGGAGGTGCTGGGCAGAGCAGGGGCACCTTCCTGCCAGCAGAGGGTGTTGCTGCCTCACGTTAGACCCCTCTGAGCCCTTTCTTCCTCCGCGGGAGCTTCGGAAGCCTGATTTTGTGTTCTTTCCCAATCAGGTGACCTGGAACCTTCTGAGGAACTCCCAACACCAGAAAGGCTGCAGCAGCCACAGCAACAACAACCATCTGGAGCAGAGGGTCGTCCTCAGGTAATCCCTCCTCTGCCTCCTAGAAATGCAGACCAAACTAGACGATGGGATCTGTGTCTGGTTTAAAGTGACCTGTTCCCCAACCCCAACCCCTCACCACCACCACCCTGCACCTCCTGGAGGGCCTGTGCCTCCTTTTCCACTGAGGAGCCTGAGCTGGTCTTGTCCCCTAGATGGGTGGAGGGGGCATTCAGGGAAGTGGAGGCCTGAGTATGCTAATCATTTCTCTTTCTCTTGTGTCTGCTGGCTAGTGCCCAGAGCTGCAGAGGGGAACACATGACCTAAGACAACAGGATGGTATGAGGAACCTCTGGCCTGGGCTGGGTCAGGGGCACCAGCAGACTTACCATGGGGAGGGTGCGGGCTGCAGGTCCCAGGGACCAACATGCCTGTGGGGAGGCGAACCCAGCAGGCCAGGCCCTGGAGCCTGCCGTGCATGTGCAGCCAGTTTTCTGGACAAAGAGGTGAGTGTGCTTTGAAATGCAAGCACACTGTGCCAGCCAGAACCAGTCCTAGAGCTCTCCTTCCTTAGAACGCTTAGAGATGCTGCCTCTGTGATTTTCCCTTCAATATTGCTTGGTATGGCCTCTGCAGTTCTTATTTGTCTGAAGTTCTGAATGGTTCTGATATGCCCCGAACCTTGAGCACTCCTGGGCACATGTTGTCCTGCTTGGAAAACTTTTCCACCTTGAATTCAGGCGGTGGGGGAGTGAGTCAGGCCCAGGGATCCTTGGGTAGGGTTCTGCAGGGGGTTTCAGGTTGCAGCAGTAGGCGCCTTGTTACAGGGACAAGGGGAATGGGCTTCGGTTTCCCCCTCTGGAATGACTGCTTATGCCTCTCTGTGTTTCAGCAACCTTGCAGTCCCTGGTTGACCAGCTCCAGAAACTTTGATGTGAGTGTTACACACACCATACCCCTTCCCCAGGGTCAGGGCAGTTGAAGAGCGCTGTGGGCTGGCCCTGGGTGGACGTTCCTCCCTGACTCTGCTCTGTTTGACAGGTGGAACCCAGCACCCTCACTCAAGAAGAGCAGCTTGTACCCTTGTACCCCGTGAGCTGTGGCCAAGCTGGTTCCCTCCTGTTCCGCTTCAGCCAGTGCTTCTGCACTCCCTTCTTTTGCTTATTTTCACATTAAAAAGTCTCTCTCAAATTCTGTGGTCTCCTTTGGGGGTAGTCATGTGGAAGTGGGAGTCTGGGTGGAGGGGGCCTGGAGCTGCTCCCTCTCAGAGCTTTTTGCAGAGCAGGATGCTGGCAGTTGGTTGTGGGCTTTCTGCCTGCCGAGTTTCTAGGGCAGCCTCTGAAAGGAGCCCTGCAGTCAGGCCACCTATGTCTTGTGTCTGGCCTCTGTGTGGCTCTGCCTGGCCACATTAGCATTTCCCCCCTTCCCCCTGCAGTCCCTCTTGCTGTTCTGTCCTGGTGTCTTGCGCTTTTGGGGTCTCATGGCATTGGTCACTGCATTTTCCCTCGCCTTCAGCTAGAACTCAGGATCCCCTTCCAGAGCTCAGTACCTCTTCCAATCGGTTGTCTGTCACTGGCTGTCCCATCTGCCCTGCTTTCCTGCCTGAACATCCTTGGTCTCCCCCATGGCTTTCTGCTGGTGGCCTTCCCTGCACCTGTATTTCAACAGGTGTAAAAGTGCCCAGTTGAGCTCCTCTTCCCCCTTCCCAGGACCAGTCACTGTGGAGTCCAATCCTCCCTCTGGGGCTCCCGTGCACATGGACAACTCACCCAGGAGCCTGTGGGTTGTTTTCCTCCCCTTTAGCACTCACCTTTGACCCTTGGCTATGAGTCCTGTCTGTTCCTTTCTTGGATTCACTGGAGGGGTGGAGGCAGAAGCCACAGCCTAGGGTCTTCCAGATCAAAGGGGAAAGTTCAGGGAACACAGGAAAAAATGGGAGGGTTAGTGCACAGCAAAGGATGGGGAATGAATCTGTTGTGGTGTCTCAGGGCCAGCTAGGGGAAACTGCCTTCCAGAGCCAGCGGTCACATCCTTCCAACCCTACCCAGTCAATGCCCCTCCTCCAGCCTAGTAGTCTGCATACCCTGAGTGGAAAGTGGCCACTCAGTTTCTATGGTGAAGGCAGTTGGCAGGTCTCAGTGTTGTTGTATGGTCTCTTTCCAATACCTTTAGACCCGTCTGTGACACAGGTTTTCATGGCAATGGTAGTTCTGTGCCCGGGCTCAGTCTCCTGCACCCCCTCCTCAGGTCACCCAAGCTTCAGTATGACTCTGTTCGATTTCCTTTTTGCTGATGGCTGGGAATTGGTTCCTTCCTCAGCCAGCAACCAGGGCTGTGTGGGCCTGGGTCTCAGGACACACTTGTGTTTGAGACAGCTGGGGATTGGTTCTACCAGGATTAACTCCCGAGAGACTGGTGTTTAATACACAAACAGGATGGTGGTGGATAGAATATTCAGGGTAGAATGTCCGTGTGTGTGTGTGTGTGTGTGTGTGTGTGTGAGACAGAGAGAGAGGGAGAGGGGGAGAGAGAATAAAACTAACTGGGGATAACGTCCCTTGAGAAGAAACATGTGGTAGGGAATAAGGCAGTAGAGACAGTGTTCAAGGCCCTTAAGGGATCCAGAGAGCCAAAGCGAGGGCAGGATGTACTATCAACAGGCATTGTTAAATTGCTAACACATTGGGGGTGGGGGAGGATGCAGAAGTCAGGACTTCTACAGGCAGGGTGTCCAGAATACAAGAATGTGGCTGTTGCTGGGGGATGGCTATGGGTCGTACTGTACGGTCCTATGATGTCTGACCATCCTAGAGTGAGAATGGGGAGGATGGCCTCCTCAGACTAGGGGACACACCTCATCCTAGAGGCAGGGAGCTCATGTAGTTTACCACCACTAGATGGGCCAAGCGGGGCACAGACAGGGTGGGCACAGTGAAGATGCAAAGTAAAGCAACTACACCTGTGCAACTGGGCAGACTGGGTTCCACCGTTCCTTGACATTCTCACACTCTCTCTCTCCTGGGCCCTGTGCACTAGCTGAATCAGACAGCCCTGTGGGATGTGACAGCCAGAGACCGCAGGGCCAGAAAAGAGTGTTTGTGGGACTTCACCCTTCTACTTCAAGCACCTCACTTGAGAACGTAGCCTCACTTACTCAGGCTGTGCCTGTGTCTCTGACCCAGGGGTTATTCCTTGGTGGGGTAACATTCTCTCTGAGTGACTAAGTTTGGAAGAGACTTTCCAGATGGGCTTTCTGCCCCACAGTCATATAGGCAGGTTGTGATGGAGGCAGTCCACCACCTGCACTGCCCCAGGTGCTCTGGGGCCAGGATGGCCAGGCTGAGGATTGTGAAGTGCACTGAAGGGGCCGTGGGAGGCAGGAATGCAACCTGCAGTGGCTAGTTTTGCCTGTGTCCCTTGCCTCCTTGACCACACACCCTGGCGCATGCATATAGAGGCCAACTAAGGCACAATAATGCTGCTGTAAGCTTGTACGTCACAGGTCGCAGGCCATTTCAGCGCCCTCTCATTCCAGCAGGAAACAAACAGCACATACTGAGGCATAGATTAAAGAAACACATCGGGACCCCAGGGAGAATGATGAGGTCGAACTCCAGCCCTGATTCAGTGTGCCCCTTGTGCCTTTTCCCTCCAACCCTCTCTCCAAGCTGGGAGGTAGTGGTGGCTGGCCTGGAGAGCCCTCCTTCCCAGATGGCCTACTTCTGCTACCTGCTGAGCTCCTGGGCAGACCCCCATCCCCACCCCCAAGTCAACCACCACCAAAAACATGCCCCCTCACCACTACCTCGACCAGCCAACTGCTCTCAGCAGACTCTGGGGAATTTGGCACACCCACACAGTGTAGGAGGAGGGGACGCATACAGGGAGCTGAGAGTGGTGGGCAGAGAAATCGTGCCCAAAATTGACCACGTCCTAATGTTTGGAATCAGCCAGTATGTTATCTTGCATAAAAATGGGATGTTACCTTCGCATATGTAATACTGGTGCTACTCAACTGACTTTAAGGTAGGGTGTTTTATCTGGATTATCCATTCAGCCTCATATCACCTCAAGGCTTTAAAGTGGAAGAGGGAGGTAGGAGTATAGGCCACAGTGATGCGCTATGAGCAGGATTTGATCCTGCATCACTGGCTTGGAAGATGGAGGAAGGCAGCCATGAGCCAAGGAATGCAGGCATCTTCTACAGCTGGAAGAATGAGGAAATTGATTTTTTCCAGAGCCAGCAGAAAAATATACTGCCCTACTGACACCTGGATATCAGCCCAGTGATTTCTATGTCTTCGCGTGCCCCCCAGGAATAAAATTAAATAAACTAGTGTACTTTTTCAGGCACTCAATTTGTAGCAATTTGTTATAGCACGAATAAGAAAGTAATTCTCTAGGGATAACAACATTTCAATGGCCACTCAGCTCAGAGGGAGCTGTGGAGATTTATTGGCATGCGTGCCCAGCCTTGATGCAGTGCGTAGAGCTTGTCGTGGATCTCAGGTTCTCATATCCAAGTAGGACCTTGAACTCTGCAAGCAACACAGATGGTCTTTGGTGCGATAACTTCCAGTGTGATAACTTTCCCAAAAAGAAACAGCTGGTAGGTGGTGAAATAAGGATTTAAACTGTGGTCTATGGGTCTATATAGATCCAAACCTGAGCTGTGCTACTAGTAGAAAATGAAGTATGTTGCAAGAATAAATATGCTGCACAGTTCTGATCAGAAAAAGGAGAACAAATTTGTATATACACTATAGTCACAACTATGTGAAATATGTATATAAAGTTGAAAAATTCAAAATATGTGCAAAATATCTAGAATCAAGTTGCAGTAAAACATGAATGTCCAGGATGGGTTTCCAGTGGCTCTGAATCTTTTTCGGGTTATGGAACCTGTAGTAGTCTGTTCTGGCTGCCAACACAAAGTACCACAGGCTGGGTGGCTTAAGCAACAGAGATTTATTTTCTCATAGTTCTGGGTGCTAGAGTCTAAGCTCAAGGTGCCAGCAAATTGTATTCCTGGTGAGGGCGCTCTCCTTGGCTTCCGGATGATCCCCTTCTCTTGTGTCCTCACACGGCATTTCCTGTGTACACATGCAGGGGGAGAGAGAGACAGAGACAGAGAAAGAGAGACAGAGAGAGACACGTGGTGTCTCTTCCTCTTGTTATAAGGACACCAGTGCTGTCAGATTAGGGACCCACTCTCATGACCTCATTTATCCTTAATTACCTCCCTAATGGCCCTATCTCCAAATACAGTCATCTCGAGGGTTAGGGCTTCAATATAGCAATTTTAGTGGAACACCATTAAGTCCATAACAAGATGCCTTTGAGAAGCTGATGAAAGCTTGTACACCCTTTTAAGGAGACTGTCTGCATCACCTCCTGTACTTTTGCGCACAATTTCGGGAAGTTTCTAGACCTCAGGTCCAGGCCACCTTCCTCTTTGCACAGATGGAGAACTCAGATGTGCAGAACGGGGAAGTGGTTTTCAGCGGGTTAGGAGAAGAGCCAGGTCCCCAGATTCCTCATCCAGTGCTTGCCCTACCTTACTTTGATGTCTATTAGGCCTGGTCGGTCAACTATCCAGGGTGACCCCAGCACATCACAGGTCCTGTGGACAGGGTAAAGAGGGCAGTGCTTCCTCACCTGGGATGTTCACATGGCTTAACAAGGCTCTAGCTGTGACGGAGAGCAAATGGGATAGATTTTGGTGCTTCCAGCTAGTCAGGAGGTTGGGAAGAAGCTGTACCATTCAATATCCACTCACAAGAGGCCTGAATATGAGGAGATGGAAGTTCTTCAGTCCTGCTGAAAGACAAAGGGAGGCTGAAGAGGCACAGCCATGGACTGTCTGGTGGCCTTGACATGGCCCTGTCCCTGTAGCTCTGGGATTGCTCACTGTACACTCTCCAAGAGTTGGCCTGGTACATTTCTCCGAGAGTTCTTCTAGCTCTAATATTCTGTACTTGTCTGAATCGGGAGCAGAAACCATGGAGAAAATACCAGTTGAGGCATTTGGGTCCTAGAAGTAGGGGCAAAATGTTCCCCCCCCAAAAAACGTCTCCTGATGGTTTAATAGAAGTAGCAATGAACAAAATGTAGTTGAAAGAGACAAAAAATCCTCAATGAGAATCTGCAAAGACTGTTTAAATACTTAAATAGTCATTTAAAGGAAAGTTTCAGCATAAATGTTTCCTTTATTTCTGCTCCAGGCCCATCTTTAAGTAAGGAGGTAGCTGGTAGCTAGACTCCTAAATAATGGGGTTGGAGAATGAAACAGCATTTATAACAGGAAGTGCTTTTTATCTTCAGGCAGAGACAGTGGCCTCAGAGAATCATTTTTGTTTCATTTCATCAATCAGTGAAATAAATGGCCATGACATTCTTCCTCCTGACTCTATCAGGGCCACAAAGCAGTGGGGAGCCTTCACTTGGGCCACCTTTGGGGAACACAAGACTAGAAACAAAAGAAGGGATGCTCACTGTGTGGTGGAAGCTACCTTTTCAGGAAAATTCTAGCTTTGCTCCCCACCAACACTAAGGCTCTGAAGGGCTACACACCTGCTATTTCTCTTGCTTGTCAGGCTCCAAGCCTAGCACATCGGTGGTCTCAGTTTCTGTCTGGGCAGAAGAAGAAAGAGGAAGAAAGGAATTGCTGGGGGAGCAGGTGTGAAAGTTGGTGTTGAGATGGAAGTGTCAAAGAGGCAAAGGAGGAAGAGTATGTCTGAACCACCACCACCACCACCTGTATTGGCAAAATAACCCCTTCATTCCCAGTGGATAATCCAAAGAACAGGAGGAAGCCAAAGGCATGGCACCTGCCCCCTGCTTCCCAGCAAACAACCTTAAACAGCCCTGCCCTCAGGTGGTCAAATCAGTGTATTACAATGCAGGCACATTGTTTTGGAAATTTAAATTTCTTGGGGTGACATGGACTAATAAGATGATCTAGGTTGCAAGTGTACATTTCTAGGACACGTGATCTATGTATCTGCTTTGTGTGCCCACCAACCAAAGTCAAATCATCTTTTGTCACCACTGGATATTTTGCCTTCATTTCTTTTTTCTTTCATTTTTATTTTCCATTGGTTTCAGGTGCACAGCTCAGTGGTTATAAAACCATAGACTCTACATAGTGTTTCCCTCAATAGTTTCGTGCTGAACTGGCGCCAAGCATAGTTACTACAATATTATTGACTATTCCCTATGCGTTACTTACATCCCCGTGGTTATTTTGTGACTACCAATTTGTGCTTCTTAATCCCTTCACCTCTTTCACCCAGTCCAAGGTTTCTTCTTCTCAGGTTTTTGGTCCTCTGTTTCTGAAAGGAAGTGAGCCAGATGAGGAGAAATCTTCTTCGAGAAACTGTAACCATAGTGCAACACTTCTGTGGGTTTTCAGCACAAATGAACACTTAAATCTGAATGAAAATGTACCACACAAAATGGAGTATTTATAAAAAGTTGGGTGCAGAGATGGGAAGAAAGGCATACAACTGTAATTGAATAACAATAAATTTTTTTAAGTTGGGATTGCTATTATAAATCATAAGCATCTGTGGAGAGGGGGGTCTAAGGGGAATAAGAGGTAATGGAAAAATATAATAAAGATTACTTAAAAATAAAACCAAGAGTGATGTAAAAAAAATAATACAGAAGCATCATTTGTACCGCATTTTGCTGTGCTAATGCACACCCACATTTTGGTGCACATTGCACGTGAGATTATTATACCCCATGGTTTGTAATCTTTATACCCATGTATAATGAGCATCCTTATTTTCCCCTCAAAAATTTGGGCAAAAAATTGCGCATTACACATGGCAAAGTATGGTATTATTTTCAGTAAAATGTATGAGATTTTGAAAATAAAGCTATTGATATAAGTAAAATGAGACTATTAATCGCAATGGCATGTGCTATAAATGAAGTAAATAATTTCCATTCTACTTCTGGTTATAACATGAGTACAGTACATTTATCCTGGGATGTTATTTCCCTTATTGTTACTTTTTGTCCATTCATGGTGAAAGGTAACATAGATACGGTGTCACAATACACACGGCTTGTTTAGTAAGTGATTACCAAGTGAACCGAGATGTCAGCACCTGCAGGTCACAGAGGAGAACACCGTCAGCACCTCCAAAGGCTCCTGAACTTTCCATGGCTTGTCTGAGTCCCATTCCTCCTCCCAAGAGGAAACCCACATCCTTCCTTTGTGCCCACCCTTTCCTCGATTTTCCTTGAAGAAGCTAATGTAACCTGCTCTTTATAGGTACGAGTGGAATTAGTAATATGCCTGTATCGTTTCTTGCTTCTTTCACTCAATGTTATATTTGTAAGGTTCACTCTTATTCTGTCTACTTGTACTTTACTTTATACATTTTTTTGCTGATGAAATCATTTTCTCTTATATAAATATGCCAAAATGTATTGATCCAGTTCACAAAATTGAAAATTTGTGTTGTGTCCGTAGTTGGAAGAAAATGATAACAAAAGTACTGGTCACAGACCCTTATGTGATGCAATAAAAGGACTACTTTTAAATGCTTCTGCGTAAGAGAGAATAGCTGATAATTAATGAGAAGAAGATAGGAAAAGAACAACAGCAAAGACTTAAGGAACGTAGAAGGAAGTAATAAAGGTAAAAGAAATGAGTGAAGGAGAAAAATGTGTATAATAGACAGGGTCACAAAGCCAGAAGTTGGTTCTTTGGAAAAGAATACAATTGGTGAAGCTAGAATGAGATTGGTCAAAGAGACAAGGGAGCAGGTCACCAATTTCAGGAAAGAAAGCGCAGAAGTAACCCACACAACCAGATGGTCAAGGTTAACATCCAATGGTGCGACTAACTGACAAAAGAATATCTTGATGTTATACACTGAGAAGGACAGGGCATCGCCTGTGTGGTGTATCCCTGCCCAGGGCGTTGAACCTGAATGTAATCAGAGAGAAGCAATCAGAAAAATCTTACATGAGAAGTTTTCTGAAAACTCATTTGGACTGGAGCTTCAAAATGTCAATGTCATGAAGGCCAAAAAAGGAAAGAAAAAAAAAATGGGGAAGTGTTCTAGTTTGATGCAGTGTGCAGATGATGTTTTGTTGAGTTGTACACTTGAAACTTGTATGGTTTTGTGAGCCAATGTCACCCAATAAATTCAATAAAAAATGGGGAAAAAAAAGAGCCCTAGCTGGTGTGGCTCAGTGGACTGAGTGCCAGCCTGCCAACAAAAGGGATGCTGCTTCCATTCCCAGTCAGGGCACATGCCTGGGTTGTGAGCTGGTTCCCCAGTAGGGGGTGATCTAGAGGCAACCACACATGGATGTTTCTCTCCCTCTCTTTCTCCCTACCTTCCTCTTTTTAAAAATAAATAAATAGAGACCGGAAGATGGCGGCAACATAGGTGGGAGCAGAGTCCACTTCCCCTCAATGCCAGGGAAATACCTAGCTGATCTGAGGAGCAGAGCGAACAGCCAACAGTATTCCAGCATATACGAAGATCAGAGACCAAAGATAGAGGACATTGAAAGATCTGATGGTAAGAAGAGTGCTCAAGGACAATAAGGTCCCCGGGACCCGGGACCGCGTGATACAAGGGCGGCAGAAGCGACAGCCCTGGCGCAGGGGCTGCTGCAGGAGTCTTGGGAGAGGGCCAGGCAGAGCTGTGAGCAGCCAGGTGCTTGATTGGACCAGGGGGGCTTGAAAAGGAGGAATTTCTCAAAAAGAAAAAGAAAATAGAGACACTCAGGGGCTAGTTAGAGAACTCTCGGTAGTAGCCGAGGCCCCTGACGCCCCTCCCCCCTCCGCCTCTGGACTGCGAGCACGGGATAAGCAGCACCGGAGCCACAGCGCTCACCTGAGGTCCGGTCGCGCAGCCAGAGTAGCGAACGGGGCCCATACATGAAACCCCGGAGGGGCGCCCACACCTGAAACCTCCAAGATCATTTGGAGCTGGGGCTAGCTGCTCCACCCACAAGCCCAAAACCTCGGAACCCAGTGCCGCGTGATTCAGTCCCAGGGCGGCCCAGCCTGCCCGAGAGACTCAAGCGCAGGGCCGGCTGGATGCGCGTTTTCCAAGCACAAAGCTGCTGGCGAGTGTCCTAACCCCAAGGCGGCTGAATCTGCCACCTGCGCGCCAGCGTCCCAAGCCCAGGGGGGTCGACCCGCCAGCTGCGCTCTCAGAGCACAAAGCGCGCACACGTCCCAAGCCAAAGCGGCTGGAGCCGGAGCTTGCGTGTCCCAAGAACAAACCCGCGGGATTGGCTGATCAACGGCCTGATTGCCTGTCAGGGACCACACCTACTACGCCTACCTAACAAGTGCGCACCCTGCAGGGCGTACTAGCTCTCTAGGACAAAGGCAGAACACCCAGTAGAGGGGAGTTGCAGTGAGAGGAGAGTCTACAGGCTGAACAACAGCGAAGAGTATGACCCAGGAAGGGAGAAAAGTGAAACCAATCCTTCCAACCACCCCCTCCCCTTGCACAGACAGAACACCAGCAGAAATAACCTGACCGGTTTAAAGCCAGCAGAAGATTTTTTTTTTTCCTTTCCCCCTGAATTCCTTCTTCCTCTCTCTTTTTTTTTTCATTCCTTCTTCCTCCCAGCCTTTACCATTTTTATGTCTTCTTCCTGCCTTCTTTTATCTATTTCTATGTTTTAATTTTTGTTAAAATTCCTTCTTATCTTGCCTCCGATCTTTCTTTATTCCTTCTTCCCTCCTTCCTTCCTTTCCTCCTTTCCTATTTCCTTTTTCCCTCCTTCCCATCTTTGTTTTTTTTTCTTTTTTTTTCTTTTTTTTTCTTTTTTTTTTTCTTTTCTTTCTCCCCCCCTTTCTCTTTTTCCCACAGGTGAGACAACAAAACCTGGAGTGCTGAAAAGACTAGAGTTACACCATGTTAAACACATAAACGTCAGCTCAAGACCAGTGAGCACAGGAGAGTAAGGAGACAGCACCACCGAATCCCATTGGCATTCTACCATAGAAGTTCATACCATAAACCCAGGGAGTCAGAACAAAGCAAGTTAAGAAGCAGAGGCCAACAAGAAGAGCCTCACAAACAATGGGAAGACAAAGAAACAATTCCCAAATGAAAGGAAAGGAGGAAGTCTCAGAAAGAATACTAACCGAAAAAGCGGCAAGTCAACTATCAGATACTGAGTTCAAAGCAATGGTCATCAGGAAGCTCACCGAGCTCTCTGAGCTCAAAGAGACCTACCAGAAACTACAAGGAAACTACAATGAACTCACTGCAAACTATATCAACATGAAAAAGGAAATAGAAAATATCAACAAGAGCCAAGAGGAAATGAAGAATACAATTTCTGAATTGAAGAACACAGTAGAAGGAATTAAAAGCAGACTTGATAAAGCAGAGGATCGGATCAGCGAGCTGGAGGACAAAGTAGAAAAAAACACCCAGAAGGAGCAAGAAAAGGAAAAGAGGCTCAGAAAGAATGAAGAGGCAATAAGGGAAATGCAGGACAACATGAAACGTAACAATATCCGTATAATAGGAATACCAGAAGGAGAAGAAGAAGAGCAAGGGATAGAAAACCTGTTTGAAAAAGTAATGATGGAAAATTTCCCTAATCTGAGGAGAGAAAAAGTCACCCAAATCCAGGAAACACAGAGAGTCCCAAGCAAGAGGAACCCAAAGAGACCCACTGCAAGACACATCATAATTAAAATGGCAAATTTCCAAGACAAAGAGAGGATCTTAAAGGCAGCAAGGGAGAAACAGGAAGTAACATACAAGGGAGCCCCAATAAGGTTAGCAACTGACTTCTCAATGGAAACGCTCCAAGCCAGAAGAGAATGGCAAAAAATATTCCAAGTACTGAGAACCAGAGGCCTGCAACCAAGACTACTTTACCCAGCAAGGCTCTCAATCAAGATAGAAGACCAAATAAAGAGTTTCCCAGACAAAAGAAGTCTAAAAGAATACAGCTCCACCAAACCAGCTCTGCAAGAGATGCTAAAGGGACTGCTTTAAGGAAAGGAAGGAAAAGAGAAAGACAGAGGAACACAGGTAGGAAATAATGGCAATGAATAACTACCTATCGATAATAACCTTAAACGTAAATGGATTAAATGCTCCAATCAAAAGACATAGAACAGCTGAATGGATAAGAAAACATGACCCACACATATGCTGTCTACAAGAGACCCATCTCAGGACAAAAGACTTACACAGACTGAAAGTGAAGGGCTGGAAACAAATTTCCCAAGCAAACGAACAGGAAAAAAAAGCAGGGGTAGCAATACTCATATCAGACAAAATAGACTTCCAAAGAAGGGCCATAAAGAGAGACCCAGAAGGTCACTTCATAATACTCAAAGGAAGAATCCACCAAGAAGACATAAACATTATAAATATATATGCACCCAACATAGGAGCACCCAAATACATAAAGAAAATCTTGGAGGATTTCAAGAAAGATATTGACAGCAGCACAATTAGAGTAGGGGATTTTAACACCCCACTATCAAAAATGGACAGGTCTTCCAAACAAAAGATCAACAAAGATATTGTGTCACTTAACAATACCCTAGAGGAAATGGACTTAACTGATATATATAGAGCTTTTCATCCCAAAGAAGCAAAATACACATTCTTTTCAAGTGTCCATGGAACTTTTTCAAAGATAGACCACATGATAGGACACAAAGCAAGCCTCAGCAAATTCAAGAAAATTGAAATCATATCAAGCATCTTCTCTGACCACAAGGGTCTGAAACTAGAAACCAACCCCAAGGGTAAAAACCCAAAACACTCAAAATCATGGAGACTGAATAGCATGCTATTAAACAATGAATGGGTCAAGAACGAGATTAGGGAAGAAATCAAAAACTTCCTGGAAACAAATGAAAACGAACTCACAACAACCCAAATCCTATGGGACACAGCAAAGGCAGTCCTGAGAGGGAAGTTCATAGCAATACAGGCCTACCTTAAGAAGTTAGAAACAGTTCAAACAAACAACCTAACCCTATGCCTACAAGAACTGGAGGAACAACAACAAAGACAGCCCAGAGCAAGCAGAAGGAAGGAAATAACCAAGATCAGAGCAGAACTAAATGACATAGACACTAAAAGCACAATTGTAAGGATCAATGAATCCAGAAGCTGGTTCTTTGAAAAGATAAACAAAATCGACAAGCCTTTAAGTAGGCTTATCAAGAAGAAAAGAGAGAGGATCCAAATAAACAGAATTAGAAATGAAAGTGGAGAGATTACAACTGATACCACAGAAATACAAAGGATCATAAGAAATTACTATGAAGACCTGTATGCTAAGAAATTTGAAAACCTAGATGAAATGGACACATTTCTAGAAAAATATAATCTTCCAAAACTGACTGAAGAAGAAGCAGAAAACCTGAACAGACCAATATCAGCAAAGGAAATTGAAGCAGTCATCAAGAAACTCCCATCACACAAAAGCCCTGGACCAGATGGTTTCACAGGAGATTTCTACAAAGCATTTAAGGAAGAACTAACCCCTATCCTTCACAGACTATTCGAAAAAATCCAAACTGATGGAAGACTCCCAAACTCTTTTTATGAAGCCAACATCATCCTAATCCCAAAACCAGATAAAGACACAACGAAGAAAGAAAACTTCAGGCCAATATCGCTGATGAACATAGACGCTAAAATTCTCAACAAAATATTAGCAAACCGCATCCAGCAATATATTAAAAAGATCATCCACCATGACCAAGTGGGATTCATCCCAGGGATGCAAGGATGGTACAATATTCGCAAATCAATAAACATAATACATCACATCAACAACAGCAAAGACAAAAATCACATGATCATATCAATAGATGCGGAAAAAGCGTTCGACAAGATACAGCACCCATTTCTGATAAAAACACTCAGCAAAGTGGGAATAAAGGGAGCAGTCCTCAACATAATTAAGGCCATATATGAGAGACCTATAGCCAACATCACACTCAATGGACAAAAACTTAGAGCTTTCCCACTAAGATCAGGAACAAGACAAGGATGCCCTCTCTCACCACTCCTATTCAACATAGTATTGGAAGTCCTAGCCACAGCAATCAGACAAGAAAAAGCAATAAAAGGCATCCAAATTGGAAAGGAGGAAATGAAACTGTCACTGTTTGCAGACGACATGATAGTGTACATGGAAAACCCTATAGACTCCACTCAAAAACTACTCGACCTAATAAATGAATTTGGCAAAATAGCTGGATACAGAGTCAATACCCAGAAATCAAAGGCATTCCTGTACACCAGCAACGAAACTGCAGAAACAGAAATCAGGAAAAAAATCCCATTCGATATAGCAACAAGAAAAATAAAGTACCTAGGAATAAACCTAACCAAGGAGGTAAAAGACCTGTACTCAGAAAACTACACAACACTGAAGAAAGAAATTAAGGAAGATACAAACAAATGGAAGCATGTACCATGTTCATGGATTGGAAGAATTAACATCATCAAAATGGCCATACTACCCAAAGCAATCTATAGATTCAATGCAATCCCTATTAGAGTACCCGTGACATATTTCACAGATATAGAACAAACATTGCAGAAGTTCATATGGAACCATAAACGACCTCGAATAGCTGCAGCAATTTTGAGAAAGAAGAACAAAGCAGGAGGGATCACAATACCTGATATCAAACTGTATTACAAGGCCACTGTAATCAAAACAGCCTGGTACTGGCATAAAAACAGGCACATAGACCAATGGAACAGAATAGAGAGCCCAGAAATAAACTCAAGTCTATACAATCAATTAATATTTGACAAAGGAGGCAGGAGCATAAAATGGAGCAAAAACAGCCTCTTCAACAGATGGTGTTGGGAGATCTGGACAGCTACGTGCAAAAAAATGAAACTTGATCACCAACTTACGCCATACACGAAAATAAACTCAAGATGGATAAAAGACTTAAATATAAGCCGTAACACCATAAAAGTCCTTGAGGAAAACATTGGCAGGAAAATCTCAGACATTCCATGCAGCAACATCCTCACAGACACATCCCCTAAAGCAAGGGACATAAAGGAAAGAATAAACAAATGGGACCTCATCAAAATAAAAAGCTTCTGCATGGCTAAAGAAAACAGCACCAAATTACAAAGAGAACCAACAGTATGGGAAAACATATTTGCCAATGATACCTCAGACAAGGGCCTGATCTCCAAAATATATAAAGAACTCACACGACTCCACTCCAGGAAGACAAACAACCCAATTAAAAAATGGGCAAAGGACTTGAACAGACACTTCTCCAAGAAAGACATACAGAGGGCCCAGAGACATATGAAAAGATGCTCAGCATCACTAGCCATTAGAGAGATGCAAATTAAAATCACAATGAGGTATCATCTCACACCAGTCAGAATGGCCAACATAAACAAATCCACAAACAAATGTTGGAGAGGATGTGGAGAAAAGGGAACCCTCGTGCACTGTTGGTGGGAATGCAGACTGGTGAGGCCACTGTGGAAAACAATATGGAATTTCCTCAGCAAACTAAAAATGGAACTGCCCTTTGACCCAGTAATTCCGCTGCTGGGATTATACCCTAAGAACCCTGAAACACCAATCCAAAAGAATCTGTGCACCCCAATGTTCATAGCAGCACAATTTACAATAGCCAAGTACTGGAAGCAACCGAAGTGCCCATCAGCAAACGAGTGGATCCAAAAACCATGGTATATTTACACAATGGAATTCTACGCAGCAGAGAGAAAGAAGGAGCTTATACCCTTTGCAACAGCATGGATGAAACTGGAGAGCATTATGCTAAGTGAAATAAGCCAGTAAGTGAGGGACAGATACCATATGATCTCACCTTTAACTGGAACATAAGCAATAGAAGAAAAAAGCAAACAAAATATAACCAGAGACATTGAAGTTAAGAACAATCTAACAATAGACAGGGTGGGGGTGGGGGGTGGGGACGGGGACAGTAGGTAAAGGGGATTACAGGAACTACTATAAAGGACACATGGAGAAAACCAAGGGGGAGGGTGCAGAGGGGGGAGGGAGGTGGGTTCACCTGGGGTGGGGTGGAGGGATGGGGAGAAAAGGCATACAACTGTAATTGAATAACAATAATAAATAAATAAATAAATAAATAAATAAATAAATAAAAATAAAAATAAATAAATAAAATCTTCTCTAAAAAAATGAAAAGAAGTCTGACCACATTTAAAAAAATAGGGGTGGAGGGATGGGGAGAAAAGGCACACAACTGTCATTGAATAACAATAAAAAATTAAAAAATAATAAAAATAAAATAAAAGTCTGTATAGCTGAAAGTAATGCAGGGTCCTTATTTGGAAACATGATTCTAAAGGAAAATGGTACAAAGAACAATATTGGGACAATCGAAATATTTGATTGGTGATTGTATAGTAGGTATTGTTAGAAAGTGAAATTTCCTGAGTGATAATTCCATTAATTTCATAGCAAACCATTCTTGTTCTTAAGAAATACATGCCGAGCCCAAATGGTTGTGGCTCAGTGGGTCAAGTGTCGTCCCGCAAATTGAAAGGACACTGGTTTGATTTCGGGTCAGGGCACATGCCTGGCAGACCAGGTCCCCCACTGGGGACATGCCAGAGGAAACTAATCGATGTTTCTTAAGCATGCATTGATATTTCTCTCTCTCTTTCTCCCTCCCTTCCCCTCACTCTAAAATACATAAATCTCTTTTTTTAAAGAAAGATACATGCCAAATATTTAGGGATGAGATACTTACTGTAATGTCTTCAAGTAAGTTAAATTACTTAACGAAACAATTAGAGAGGGAGGAAGGAAAGGAGGGAGGGAGGGAGGGAGAGGCAGAAATGAGTTCATAAACCACAGGGGGAGGGAGGGAGGTGAAAATGATTAATAATCAGCGAATCCAGGTGAAGTGTATACGGGTGTTCTGGCCATTCTCTTGCACCTGTCTGTAAGACCAAATTAAAATGTGGGGAGGAAGAGCATATTACAGACCATTTTATTTCAATCTGAGACTTGGAAAAAAGTGACCAATGTTTAGAAAAACATAATCTGCCCAAAATGACCCAGGAAGGAATAGCCAAGTTACATCATTCCATAACCATAAAAATATACGTAGAAAGTCAAAACACTTTTCACAAAACTCCAGTCTTCCCTTCTGAATTCTGACATACACCCTAGGCATAAATATTTTCAATGCCTTTTACACAAACTCTTGGAAAAAGTAGGAAACCAGAGACAGTGTTTAATTCCTTTTGCCAGGAAGATAACCTTCATACTGAATCCTGTCACGGGCAGTCTGAAAAGGAAAATCACGGGTCAACCACACACTCATGACATGGACGCAAGAATCAGAAACAGAATATGAGCAGACAGGATCCTACACGGGGTAGGAAGGAAAGAACATAATAACAATGACTGGACTGGATTCATCCCAGGAATACAAACTTGATCTAACTTCAGAAAATGAAGTAACAAAACATTCCACATGAACAGATTACAGGAGAGAATTATGATACTCGTCACCAGAAAAAATAGTAAGTATAAATATGCAATTGTGATGTACTTTTCACAATTTCATGTAAAAGTGGGGATTACTGAGGTATAATTTACACACAGGGTCTTCTGAGTCCTTATAAACGCATATTGTCACGGAGCCACCACCACAACCAAATAGAACATTTTCTTCACCCCCAAATTCCTCCCTCCTCTTAACCCCCAGACCCCAACACCCACCAGTCTGCGTTCTGTCCCGACAGCCTGGCTTTCTCAGGAATGCCATATAATGGAATCATGCAGGACGTGGACTTTTGCATTTGGCTCCCTTCCCAGAAAGGGACACAGACGGGACCTCTGGAGGCGCCACGTACCTTTTCTTCCCCTGGGTAGTGTTACACGGCTTGATCACTTCACAATTATTTGTCGAATTGTAGGCTTATTATGCCTTCTACAGTGGTGAGAGTGCGTTTTAGCAAAAGGTCACGTAATTGATCTTTGATATCTTTGGAAGGGTTATTTATTAAAGAGCAATTGTTACCCTTTAAAAGGACGTGAATGCTTATTGGAAAGGTCAGGACAGTGTAACCCTCAGGAGGACTAGTGCTGGGGACGTGATTGGCCTGGAGCAACAGGAGGGCTCCAGAACTACTGGCATGTTCTCCATCTTCATGGGAGTGGTAGTTACCAGGATTCCAACATTGCACAAGCATTGGTACAGTGCACATGGCCACCCCCAGCAGCCCCAGTGGGCCCGGCTGCACCTGGAGTCCACCCCAGTCAGCTGCACAGCAACCATTATTGCATCTGTAACCTGGTGGGGGGAGTGATGCTACTGGGGGTGGAGGGGGTGTGGGCAGGGGGATGTGTGTGCCCTCCTGTTGTAGTTGAACCTTGATTGCTCTTGGCACATCAGTGGCTGGGATTGATCCTCGGGCTGACTGGCTGTGATGAATGGCCAATACTACAGCTGATGAGATGTTGTGTGGGGGGCAGACCCCACAGAGTGGGATTTGTTAGTGGGGCTCTGGTGCCCATCAAGTCCACCCTTGGACTTGGTTGCGTCTTCTGTGGAGCTAATGGGACGGTGCTCTGAAGCCAGATACTGGGTATGTTGGCTGTTGGGCATCTTGGGATGGGTCCGGTGCAGGTCAAGGTCAGCCATGGCCTGTGCTGGCCTAGGGCCACAAGGTAGGACCTACAAAGTGGTCTGCGGTTGGTAGTTGCCACTGCTGGGCTTGGAGGCACCTGAGAGAGGCTATGCTGTGAACCAAGAATGACCGCCACTAGTGCCAGGCTTGCAGCCGCTTGGCGAAGTGTACAGGGCAAGCTGAGGCTGGTCACTGCCTTTGGGGAAATTTGTGGACCTTTGAGAGGTTTCACGAAATTCTGCAGCACAGGCTGAGGCCGTCCAACGTATGGAACAGCCATGGAGACAGGTCTGGGCATGTGAGTTGGGAGGGGCAGGGTCCTAAGGAATTACCAGGGTGGGGTGAGCAGTGTTAGTCAAGGTAATGGAGACTTGGATTTGGTACCCGTCTTCCCCTGCCAGCCGTGTGGGGGAAGGGCTCAACAAAGGGACATTCCTGCCTGCCAGCACATCCGCCTGGCTTGCTGGCTGTGAGGCATCAACAAAGGTCCCGAAGCCCCTGCCCACACTTCAGTCCCAGAGAGAGCTGCCCCTTCAGCCCTTGTCCTGCAGCCAGATGACTCAGTACCTTCCCGAAAGTCCCACAGGTGCTTTGCAAGCTCTATGGAGCTTAGGACCAGTGTTCCTGAGCCACTGGATCTGTGCTCAGGCCCTTTAAGGGGACTCCTGTGTGTACAGCAGCTCTTTGTCTCACCTGGATGGAGTCCCTGCTGATTTCCACAGCCAGATACATGTTGTGGAGATTCCTCTTCCCGGCACTGGCACCCCAGGGGTGGTGAGCCCAGTGTGGGTCTGGGACCCCTTGCTCTTCAGGGGAGACCTCTACCACCGAGATATGCCTCCCAATTCCAAACCACCACACATGGCTGTGGGGCCACCCCATTCTTCGTCTCCGCCCCTCCTACCAGTCTCGATGCGGCTTCTTTATAACCGTCGTTACGGGAGTTAGGTTCACATAGTCTTCAGGTGGTTCTCAACGGTGGTTGTTCTATCAATCAGTTGTAATTTTGATGTGGTTGCGGGGGTAGGAGAGCACATTTACCCACTCTGCCATCCTCACTACGGCCCTTATTTATTTGAAACAACTTTCTACCCCTTTCTTCCTCTCTTCTTGTGGATTCCGGCAATGCTTTCATAATTTCTCTTGATGGTGTCCCATAAGCCCTGTAATCTTTCTTCGTTCATTTTCATTCTTTGTTCCTTGTGAGCCTCTGATTGGACAATTTCAATCGATATTCCCCAGTATGTCACCTATTCCTTCTTCTGCTAGCTGTTAAAGCTCTCTGTTGAGTTGTTTGATTCAGTCATTGTATTATTCAGCCCCAACATTTCTGCTTGGTTCTTATTTTCAATTTCTTGGTTGAACTTTCATTTTGTTCCCTCATTGTTTTCCTGATATCATTGTATTGCTTACCTGTGTTCTCTCGTAGCTGCCTGTGCAACTCTAGAACCGTTATTTTGCATTCCCGGTCAGACAATCCTTGGATCGCCATTTTGGGGGGCTACTTACTGGAGATTTACCCTTTGCTTTAGTGGAGTCATCTTTTCCTGATTATTCAAGACCCCGGTAGCATTGCATAGGTTCTGTGTATTTGAAGGAGCAGTCTCGTCTTCCAGCCTTCATGGACTGACTTCAATAAGGGAAGCCTTTTACCTGTGGGTCGGGGCACACTGGAGCATGGCGTGGCCTGCGTGGTGTGCTGCAGGGCACCAAGTGTGGGGGCATGTAACAGCACTGGGTGCACAAGTGTGTGATATCACATTGGCTGAAGCCACTGGGGTCCACAGCATCAACAAGTGTGTGCTCTTGGCTGAGCACTACAGGCGATCTGCAGTGGCTACAAGGTCTCTTGGGGTTCTCAGTGGCATCTCCAGTTCTGCTGGCTAGGGACCAGAGCAAGCAGTGTTGATGACAAGAGCCAGTGTTGTGCACACAGTCCACTGTGGGGGCCAGCTGCAGGCACATTTGTAGTGGCAGGGGCCAGGTGCAGAGACAGATAGTGATGGGGACTAGGGTAGGCAGCAATGGCTGGATCCAACTCTGGGCTCACTGGTGGCTGCAGCGGCCCTGGCTGTCAGCATGCTCTTCCATGCCTGCACACTCTGTCTGTAGGCATGCACACTGCAATGGAGGCTGGGGACCAGGTTTGGGCTGGGGGCGTGCAAGTGCACAAATGGAGGGCCTAGTGACAGGTGGGTGTGCTGGTGCCAGACAGTGATGAAGACAGGGCCTTATCTGGGCCCACAAGCAGCTGCAGAGATCCTGGCTGTTGGTGTGCTCCCCTGTGGCTGCACGCTCTCACCCTGGGCATGCACACTGCAGTGGAGGCCAGACATGGGCATCAATCAGCCTGATGGTGTGCAGGTGCACAGCTGACAGGGCTATCCCTGACCTAAGGCACAGCAGTGAGGGTCTGCCAGGGGTCCTCTAGGGTGGTGTCTTGCACTCATGTAGCCAGCCACCAAGCCCCAAGCTGGCTGCCCGTGTGGCTCCCAAGCTCTGGTGGGTGTGGAGGGGAGGGAACGTGAAGGGATTCAGGCAGCTGGCATCAGAAAACCCAAATACCACCCTGGCTGGTGTGCCTCAGTGGATTGAGCGCTGGCCTGTGAACCAAAGGGTCGCAGGTTCGATTCCCAGTCAGGGCACATCCCTGGCTGGGAAACTCTTTTTAGCTGGGAAATTTCTTTCTGTGTTGAAGGCCAAGTCCCCAGGACGGGGCATGTGAGAGGCAACCACACATGGTGTTTCTCTCCCTCTCTTTTCCCCTCCCTTCCCCTCTCTAAAAATAAATAAATAAAATCTTTAAAAAAAAAAAAAAGAAAATGCAAATACCTGTGAGGTAAACCTGGGTAAATATGCAGGGGGTTCAGGGTTGCTGGGCTGGCCATTGGCTTCAACTGTAGTGAAATCTGCTGAGTCTGTCTGCAAAGCAGGTCACTCCCTGATTGTGCCCATTGCATGTCTGCTAATAATAACCCCTGCTTTTCTCCTTGTTCCCAGGTGGGTCTATATGACTCAACTTTGCTGGTCTAGGTGGGAAGAAATCGAACTGAGACTTTGTGTGACACCCTGGAAGGCTGAAAAAGCTACTCAGTTACCCTGCTGAGGTGAGCAGAGTTCCTGGTGAGGGAAACTCTTTTTAGCTGGGAAATTTCTTTGTGGTGCTGAACAGTGGCTGCTGGGGAGATGGGATGATTCAGGCACAATGAAGCTGTTCTCCTCTTCTTGTGTGAGTATTCCCAGGGGCTTTGTTCCTCTGTGTTGCTAAGACTTCTTAAGTGGAGTCTAGTGCTCTCCCAGAGCTTTTCTTGTTCTTTTTCAGGGACAGCTCTCCACTTGTTGATCTTCGTAGGGTCATAGGAAATCTGGGACCTAATACATCATCATTTTTGTCTGCTCTGATCCAGATTTTTTGTGTTTCTTTATGATTCAGTCTTGGTGGACTATATGCTTCTAGGAATGAAACCATTTTGTCTGTGTTATCCAATTTATGGGCATTTCATTGTTCATTGTGGTCTGTTATGATCCTTTACATTTCTCAGGCATCCATTGTGATGTCTTCCCTTTTCTTTCTGATTTCTGTTATTTCAGTCACCTCTAGTTTACTCTTAGTTAGCCTTCCTTAGGGTTTGTGAATTCTGTTTAGCTCTGAAAAAACCTCTTACTCTTGTTCATTTTTCTGCACCCTTTCTTTACTCTATGTTACTTATTTCTCTTCTAATTTTAACTTCCTTCTTTCTGCTACCTTTGTGTTAAGTTTGTTCTTCTTTTTCAAATACCCTGAGGTGTAATATCAAGGATATTTTGAGATCATTCTTATGTTCTAATGTAGGTATTTATGAAATATGAACTCCCCCTGTTGGTACGGCTTTTGTTGCTTCTGATACATTTTAGCATGTTGTGGTTTTCTTTTCATTTGTTTCAACATACTCTCTAATTTCTCTCGTGACTTCTTCTTTGATTGATGAGTTCTTCAAGAGTCTAATTTTCACTTATTTGTGAATTTTTCAATTTTCATTGTGACATAAGTTTCCTGTTTCACTCGATTGTGATCTGGAAAAATACTGGATATGTTTCCAATTTGTAAAGTTTGTAAAATTTTGTTTTCTGCACTGACATACAATCTGTGCTGGAATATACTCCATGTGCACTCAAGAGGAATGTGTAGTTTGATTCAGTTGGGTAGGCTGTTGTGTATATGTTTGTTAGGTCCAATTATCCTATAGTGTAGTTCGAGTCCTCTGGTTCCTTAGGGATCCCCTTTCTCATTGTTCTATCCATTATGGAAAGTAGAATATTAAAATCTCCCATTATTATTGTATCACTGTCTGTTCCTCCCTTCAGTGATGTCAGTGTCTGGCCCAGATATATTTCAGTGTATGGATTGTAGCTTTATATATATATATATATATATATATATATATATATATATATATATATATATATATAGAGAGAGAGAGAGAGAGAGAGAGAGAGAGAGAGAGAGATCTGCAAGATCTCCTTGGTGAAGCATTAGAAGAAGTGGATAATGAGACAGCATGGATGGAGAAAGGAGGGGTTCTTGGCATGGACATGGAGGACAGATGGGCATGAAGTGGTCCAAGTTCACCCAGGAACTACTGACAGCAAAGACTAGTCTCTCATACATCCTAGGATATCATCACAGATCCCCCTGGGCACTGTGCTTGTCCTCTGCCACAGCCAGGAATGGCTGCCCTTGCTGACTCAGACTCACCTTCCATCCTACCTGGAGTCTGCAAAAAAATACCGTCTACCTTGCCTACAAACTTCAAGGTCCTATTTGGAAATGAAAACCTGAGATTTCTGGCATGCTGTACATGTGGAATTTGGCTGAAAGCTTCAGCACCATGGTGCATCAAGGCTGGGCACACATGCCAACAAATCTCCACAGCTCCCTCTGAGCTGAGTGGCCATTGAAATGTTGTTATCCCTAGAGAATTACTTTCTTATTCGTGCTATAACAAATTGCTACAAATTGAGTGCCTGAAAAAGTACACTAGTTTATTTAATTTTACTCCTGGGGGGCACGCGAAGACATAGAAATCACTGGGCTGATATCCAGGTGTCAGTAGGGCAGTATATTCTTCTGCTGGCTCTGGAAAAAATCAATTTCCTCATTCTTCCAGCTGTAGAAGATGCCTGCATTCCTTGGCTCATGGCTGCCTTCCTCCATCTTCCAAGCCAGTGATGCAGGATCAAATCCTGCTCATAGCGCATCACTGTGGCCTATACTCCTACCTCCCTCTTCCACTTTAAAGCCTTGAGGTGATATGAGGCTGAATGGATAATCCAGATAAAACACCCTACCTTAAAGTCAGTTGAGTAGCACCAGTATTACATATGCGAAGGTAACATCCCATTTTTATGCAAGATAACATACTGGCTGATTCCAAACATTAGGACGTGGTCAATTTTGGGCACGATTTCTCTGCCCACCACTCTCAGCTCCCTGTATGCGTCCCCTCCTCCTACACTGTGTGGGTGTGCCAAATTCCCCAGAGTCTGCTGAGAGCAGTTGGCTGGTCGAGGTAGTGGTGAGGGGGCATGTTTTTGGTGGTGGTTGACTTGGGGGTGGGGATGGGGGTCTGCCCAGGAGCTCAGCAGGTAGCAGAAGTAGGCCATCTGGGAAGGAGGGCTCTCCAGGCCAGCCACCACTACCTCCCAGCTTGGAGAGAGGGTTGGAGGGAAAAGGCACAAGGGGCACACTGAATCAGGGCTGGAGTTCGACCTCATCATTCTCCCTGGGGTCCCGATGTGTTTCTTTAATCTATGCCTCAGTTTCTGCCCCTTATTTCCTGCTGGAACTGGAAGGCACTGAGAAGGCCTGCAACCCGTGACTTGCAAGTCTATAGCAGCACTATTGTGCCCATGCTGGTCTCCATATGCAAGCGGGAGAACACATGCCAATGAGGCAAGAGAGGCAGGTAAAACTAGCCACTGCAGGTTGCGTTCCTGCCTCCCAGGACCCCTTCAGTGCACTGCTTGGCTTTCTCAGTCTGGCCATCCTGGCCCCAGGGCACCTGGGGCAGTGCCTGTGCTGGACTTGCCCCATCACAATTTGCCTGTATGTCTATGTGGGCAGAAAGCCCATCTGGAAAGCCTCTTTCCAACTTACTCACTCAGACAGCATGTCACCTTGCCAGGAAATAAACCCTGGGTCAGCAACACAGGCACAGCCTGAGCAACTGAGCCTAATTCCTCAAGTGAGGGATTTGAAGTAGAAGGATGAAGTCCCATGAACACTCCTTTCTGGCCCTGTGGTCTGTGATAGTCCCATCCCATGCATGATGGGCTGTCCACCACAGCTCGTTCACAGGGCCAGAGAGAGATGCAGGGTGAGAATGTGGAGGAAGGGTAGAATGGAGTCTGCCCAATTGCCCAGGTGTAGTCACTTTACTTTGCATCTTGACTCTGCCCATCCTGCCTCTGTCTTGCTTGGCCATGTGAGGGCGGTCTCCTATGTGAGCTCTCTTCCGCTAGGATGAGGCATGTCTCCTAGTCTGAGGAGGCCATCCTCCCCCTTCTCATTCCAGGATGGTCAGACATTGTAGGACCACACAGTACGATCCACAGCCACCTCCAGCAACTCCCACATTTTCAGATTCTGGGAACTTTGCTTTCAGAAGTCGTGTATTCCGCATCCTCCCCCACCCCCAATGTGTTAGCAAGTTAACACTGCCCCTTGATAAAGTAAATCCCACCCTTGCTTTTGCCCCCTTGATGTGTTAAGGGCCTTGACCACAGTCTACTGACTTACTCTCTAACCACATCTTTCTCCTCAAGGGACGTTATCCCTGGTTAGTTTTATTGACTCACACACACAAACACACACACATCTTACCTTGAATGTTCAGTCCACCATGGTCCCCCATTTGTGTATTAAATACCAATCTCTTGGGAATGGAGTCTGGGAGACCCAACCCCCAACCCTCTCAAATACATGTGCGTCCTGAGTCCCAGGCCTGCACAGCCCTGGGTGCTGGCTGAAGGAAGGAACCAATTTTCCACCATCAGTGAAGGGGATATAGAACACAGAGTCACTCAACCCTGTGCGACCTAAGCAGGGAGTGTGGAAGACTGAGCTGGGGCTCAGACTACCATTGCCATGAAAACCTGTGCCACAGGTGGGTCAGAGAGTATTTGAAGGGGACCATTCAACTCACTGAGACCTACCAACCACCTTCACCATAGAAACTCAGTGGTCACTTTCCACTTGAGGGTATGGAGAGGACTAGGCTGGAGGAGAGGCATTGGCTGAGTAGGCCAGGAAGGATGAGACCATTTGTTCCAGAACGTTGCGCAGACCCAACACAACAGACTCATTCCTTCAGCTGGAGACTAACTCATGCCTTTTTTCCTGTGTTTCCCAAACCTTCCACTTTGGTCTAGAAGACACTGGGCTGTGGCTTCTGCCTCCACCCCTCCACTGAAGCCAAGAAAGGAACAGACAGGACTCACAGCCAAGGGTCAAAGGTGAGCGCTAAAGGGGAGGAAAACATCCCACAGGCTCCTGGGTGAGCTGTCCATGTGCATGGGGGCCTTGGAGGGAAGGGGTCCACTGAGGACTGGTCCTCAGAAGGGGGAAGGGGAGCTCAACTGGGCACGTTTATACCTGTTGAAATATAGGCACAGAGAAGGCCACCCACAAAAAGCCATGGGGGAGACCAAGGATGTTCAGGCAGGAAATCAGGGCAGATAGGACATCCAGTGACAGAAAGATGGGAAGAAGGACTGAGCTCTGGAAGGGGATCCTGAGTTCCAGCTGAAGGCAAAGGAAAATGCAGTGACCAATGCCATGAGACCCCAAATGTTCAGGAGACCAGGACAGAACAGCAAGAGGGACTGCAGGGGAAAGGGGAGAAATGCTAATGTGGTCAGGCAGAGCCACACAGAGCCCAGACTCAGGGCATCAGGTGCCTTACTGCAGGACTTCTATCACATGCTGGCCCCGAAGCCCCGCACACAAAATCCCCACCAACTGCTCTGCAAAAAGCTCTGAGAGGGAGCAACTCCAGGCCCTCTCTGCCCAGACTCCCACGTCCACATGCCACACCCCTAACAGAGTCCACAGAATTTGAGGGAGACTTTAACGTGAAAAGGCTGACAAAACAGGTGGGGAGAAAGCAAAAGAAGGGAGTGAGGAAGCCCTGGCTGAAGTGAAACAGAAGGAATCCAATTTGGCCAAAGCTCATAGGGTGCAAAAGTACCAACTGCTGTTCTTGAGTGAGGGTGCTGGGTTCCACCTGTCAGACAGAGCAGAGTCAGGGAGGAACGTCCACCCAGGGCCAGCCCACAGCACTCCTCAACAGCCCCGACTCTGGGGAAGGGGTATGGTGTGTGTAACACTCACATCAAAGATTCATGAGCTTGTCAGCCAGGGACTGCAAGGTTGCTGAAACACAGAGAGGCATAAGCAGTCATTCCAGAGGGGGAAACCGAAGCCTATTCCCCTTGTCCCTGTAACAAGGCGCCTACTGCTGCAACCTGAAACCCCCTGCAGAACCCTACCCAAGGATCCCTGGGCCTGACTCACTCCCCCACCGCCTGAATTCAAGGTGGAAAAGTTTTCCAAGCAGGACAACATGTGCCCAGGAGTGCTCAAGGTTCGGGGCATATCAGAACCATTCAGAACTTCAGACAAATAAGAACTGCAGAGGCCATACCAAGCAATATTGAAGAGAAAATCACAGAGGCAGCATCTCTAAGCGTTCTAAGGAAGGAGAGCTCTAGGACTGGTTCTGGCTGGCACAGTGTGCTTGCATTTCAAAGCACACTCACCTCTTTGTCCATTGAACTGGCTGCACATGCACGGCAGGCCCAAGGTCCAGACCTGCTGGGTTCGCCTCCCCACAGGCATGTTGGTCCCTGGAACCTGCAGCCCTCACCCTCCCCATGGTAAGTCTGCTGGTGCCCCTGACCCAGCCCAGGCCAGAGGTTCCACATACCACGGTGTACTCTTAGGCGGTGTATTTCCTTCAGTAGCTTGTGGCACTAGGCCAGCAGATACAAGAGAAAGAGAAATGATTAGCATACTCAGGCCTCCTCTCCCCTGGACACCTCCTCCCTCTACCTGGGAAGATTAGACAGGCTAGGGCTCCTCAGTGGAAAAGGAGGCACATACCCTCCATGAGGCGTGGTGTGGTGGTGGTGAGGTAGATGTTTGGGGTAGGGGATGGGTCACTTTAACCCAGACACAGATCCCATCATCTAGTTTGGCCTGAATTTCTAGGAGCCAGAGGAGAGATTACCTGAGGACAACTGGCTGCTCCAGGTGGTTGCTTCTGCTGTGGTTTTTGCAGCCTTTTCAGTCTTGCAGGTTCTTCAGGAGGTTCACAGTCTCCTGAGAGGGAAAGAACACAAAATCCAGCTTCCATAGCCCCCAGGGAGGAAAAAAGGGCTTAGCAGGGGGTCTAAGGTGAGGCAGCAACACCCTCTGCTGGCAGCAAGGTGCCCCTGCTCTGCCCAGCACCTCCAGCACCCTTCTCTTTGGGTCCCCCTGCCCTGTGTCCCAGGAGCAACGCATCCAGGACTGTGGTCCCCAAAAGTGTGTGTGGCTCTGGGTTGGACACTTGCAGAGCTGCAGTTATAACCAACCCCTGGGAGACAATCCTGTGGCCCAACGGGATTATCAGAAAAGGCCCTGCTCTGCTGACACTATGTCTGGAGTTGCAGTTTGCAACACTGCCACGAATGACCCCTGCACGTAACCTCACGCAAGAGATGAGGTGACTTGGGTCCAGCCCTGTTGACACCCTGTTTCCTGTGGGAGAAACTGGCTGGCTAGGCAGGGAGGCAGGGACAAGGCTGAGGCCATGGCAGAGCCAGAGCCAGAGCCAGAGCCAGAGCCAGACGTTTCCCTCCTCGTCTTCTGTCCCCTCCACTCCCAGCAAACCCACAGGACTCACTGGAAGGTGCAGGCCCACTGGGCAGAACTTCCTCGCTCAGTGCCAAAGGCTCTAAATGTGCCAGATCCTGTGCGTGTGTGTTATTCACAGTGCCAATGCCTCTTGCTCCACGATGCCCGCAAGGAAACGGTGGTCTCTGCCCTTGTGTCAGAGACTAAAACAAAAAGTTCCCATTAATTTCAACTCAGGATATGTGTGTGGGGGTGAGGGTGGGCTTCTGTGCACTTATGTGTGTGTAGGGGCTGGGCTGGGGCAGGGAAGAGGGAAGGCAGTTCTGAGACTGATCTCATCAGCACATCCTCCCTCAGGCAGCCCATGGCCAGGAGGCAGAGCTGAGCTGGAGAGAACAGTGGGATGCAGAGAAAGCTCAGGCCACCTGCAAGGAAGGCTGGGGAGCACCTACAAAGTAGGAGTCAGGCAGCTGATAGGTCATACACTGAACACTTGTATCCCAAACTTTGTAGGGGTCCCTGATCCTAATCCCCTGTCACAGCCATCCCTGCCATCCCAGCCACTCTCTGGTGGATGAGGCTAAGACACTTGCCAGTTGTGGAGTATGTTGCCCAGCACACAAGCAGTGCTGTCTTAGGGTTTGTCCTACTAAAACCACCCTGATCCGGCATTCTAATGACCAAGGGCTCCCAATAACAACCCCCAAGTGACAAAGGACACATAGGTAAAGATGTGCAGGGGTGGACAGAAGTGTGGGAACCAGGGATAAGCAAGGCCTCATACTCACTTGGCTCTCTGGGAATGCGTCTCTCTTCGGTTCCTTATCTTCTCCTTCTCCCACCACCGGCTTAGATACCCACCTCCTCCACATCTCAGACTTTTGTCCAGCACCGATGGGCATGGACTCTTTGGTTCCAAAATGGACCAAGGCATGTCTTCTGCCCCTCCCAGGCAGCGATACATTAGAGATCAGAGGGATGGTGGCTGAATCTAGAGGAGGTATTGAGCCTCTCTGCCTCCAGGAAGGAAACAATCTCCCAGGAGCAACTTCTGAGTCCTGCACTTGGGATGTCTTCTGCTGGGCCACTTTCCATCTAGGAGTGGCCTTGGGCAGGGTACCTGCCGCAGCAACTAAGGGCAGGTAGCTGGGCCTGCTCCCAGCCTTCCCCCAGGTCACTCTCTGTGGTTTCTTAGAGGAAACTTCTGGATCTCCAACAGTTGGCCCTTCCACACCCAAAGTGAGTGGTGGTGGAGCAGAGGACAGGCAAGAACCTGGTGTGGGAAGGAGCTTCTCCCTAATGTGGGTTCTAGAGTGACTGGGTGTATCATTGGGGCTGGTGGGTTTGGCCTCGCCTCCTCCTTCCTGAGAAATGATCAACCTCATCAGGTGCATCTCACTGACCTCATCCGATGACTTGGAGACAGACTCCGGGTCAATATCTGGGCCTTCCTCATTGGGAGGCTGGCAACGCACACTGGCTTTTGACCTACACCTAACACCTTTTTTTGGGCTTTCCCAGGCCTGGTCTGCCATAGGCTCCCTGAGATGGAACGGGATGCCGGAAGCCAGCTGCGATCCCACCCAGCCATGGGCCCTGGCACCTCTACCAGTGGGAGCTGGCTCAGGGTCCAACCAAATGGTAGACACTTGTCTTTTGCAGCTCTTTGGGGAGGGGCTTCTGTGGAAACCCTGGACATATTGGTCAGTCCACCCCTGTGGGGTGGCCATAGCAGCACTATTGCCAACGTAGGCCAGAGTAGCCCCCTCAAAGTCAGCCAGAGGTTCTGGTTGGCCTTTGCAGCCCTGAGGCTGTAGCCCTCTCCCTTCCCTCATATGTTGGTCGCCCACGAAGCCCTTGGGCTCTGGGAACCTACCCTCGCCCTCACCCTCACTCTCGCCCTCTCTGCTCTGCGGTGACCTCAAAGCAAGGCCTACTGGGCCGACCCTCTCCCCACACTCTGAGTCTAACCCCACTCTTGAAACAGATCCCTCGTCCTCGTCAGTGCAGCTCATGTTGCCAAGTCCGGAAAGTCCAGGGTATGCCGAGACAATTACACCGGGAAGGTGGCCCTGGTGGGAGTCTGCTGGTGGGCTGCAGGACCACAGGGGCCTTCTGAGGAAGCAGCGTTTCCATCACCACAGGCAACGCATCACTTGTTCCGCAACAATGGGCGTGTTCTAAGTGCCTTCCCTGCCAGGCTACGGCCCACTCACTGGTCCGAAACCAGCTGCCAATCAGCACGCCCCTTGTATGAACGTCCCTCGAGGCCCTAGCCAATAGGGTGAGGGTCTCTGTTTGGCCCGGAAGCCTCCCGCTACAGCAGAAGTTGGAAGCCAATGTGAATCTGGAGGTGCAGTCTATGGTCCTGAGGTTCTCCTGCCATCATTTCTATCCCGTCTCCTCTGGCCAGGCACCTTCTTCCCAACTAGAATCACAACACTGAGCATCAGATTCCCATGCACAAAGTGGGGAGATGGGTGCACCTTGTGGTGGCGGGCAGAGGGCTTGTGAGGGTGGGACCTCAGGATGGAGGAGAAGCTCTTAGGCACGCAAAGGGTCTGCCAGCCTTTATTCTACAAGACTTACCACCCAATGGGAAAAGGGGCACCAGAAGCCCTCGGTCAATGGTGGGGATCAGCCTACATTTTCCTTAAAGGGCCAGAGAGCACATGTTGTCAAATGGACGGACTGTAGGGTCGTTGTCACGACTCAATTACCAGTATGATGGGTGATCAAATCGGCCCATAGCTTGCTGCTCAGGGAATTTTATTGGCGGGCCACTTTGGCGAATGCGCTGGGGTTTACCCTGCTCTCTCGGTCCTGCACCCACTCTGAGTCAATTCACAGAAGAGGGAACCCCGATGGCCCGTGCACACCACAAAAGATGCTCACCATCAGTGATCCTGAAGATACGAACTGAAACTGTAAATCAATTTTCACACACCAGGTTTGCAACAATTAAAGAGCCTAACCATTTCAAGGGTGGGAGAGGTTACCAGCAAACCTACAATTTGGCGAATAATTGTGAAGTGATCAAGCCGTGTAACACTACCCAGGGGAAGAAATGGTACATGGCACCTCCAGAGGTCCCGTATGTGTCCCTTTCTGGGAAGGGAGCCAAATG
The DNA here is from genome assembly GCF_022682495.2 of Desmodus rotundus. Classification (NCBI taxonomy): domain Eukaryota; kingdom Metazoa; phylum Chordata; class Mammalia; order Chiroptera; family Phyllostomidae; genus Desmodus; species Desmodus rotundus. The sequence continues at coordinate 8,552,792 of NC_071400.1, read as the reverse complement.
CAAAAGTCCACATCCTGCATGATTCCATTATATGGCATTCCTGGGAAAGCCAGCCTGTAGGGACAGAACGCAGACTGGTGGTTGTCGAGGTCTGGGGGTTGAGAGAAGGGGGGAATTTGGGGGTGAAGAAAATGTTCTATATTTTGGTTGTGGTGGTGGCTCCGTGACAATACGCGTTTATAAGGACTCAGAAGGCCCTGTGTGTAAATTATACCTCAGTAATACCCACTTTTACATGAAATTGTAAAAAGAACATCATAAATGGATACTTATACTTACTTTTTCTTCTGAATACGAGGATCAGAATTCTCTCCTGCAACCTGTTCATGTGGAATGTTTTGTTACTTCATTTTCTGAAGTTAGATCAAGTTTGTATTCCTGGGATGAATCCAGTTCAGTCATTGTTATTATGTTCTTTCCTTCCTACCCCGTGTAGGATCCTGTCTGCTCATATTCTGTTTCTGATTCTTGCGTCCATGCCATGAGTGTGTGGTTGACCCTTGATATTCCTTCTCAGCCTTTTTTGATATATGGGACGATGCTCCAACCAAATGAGCCGCACTGGCCAGGGCAATTTGTTCTTGTTTTCATCATGAAAATGTTGTTTGATTTTGTCAAATACTCTTTCTGCACCTGTTGAGGTGATCATGTGGTTTAAGCCATTTCTTCTTGTATTATACTGTGTCGTATAAATTGATTTTTACATGTTAAATCAACCTTGTGAGGAAAGGAAAGGGGACTTAAGCTCCTATTACTAAATCAGTAATCAGGGAAGAATAATGAGCCTATCTAAATTCCTCCTGTGGCAAACCATGGGGACAGTCACGTGTATATGACCTACAAAGTTTTGAAACTAAAGGTCCTGGGGTTGCAGAAAATAGTGCTTGTTCTTTCTATATCGAGATCAAATGCATATCGAAGAGTTTCAAGACAACTTAATTGTTTCTAGACCCAATCCTATCTTTCCCATACATTCTTTCCATTTGATGTAAAACTGTTAATCTTTGAAATGTACTTTTCACTTACTGCTCTGCCTATATTAGCACCCCTCAAGCACTGTTTCAAGGTTTCTTGAATCTCTGCTTTCAGGTTATAGTCTTCAGATAGGCCCAAATAACAATTCTTTTCCTAAATTCATAGAGATTCAGTTTTTTCCCCACTAACTTGGTGTAGCACAACAGGATCCACAGTGAACTTCCCAGGACCACCTAAAGTTCATCTGGACCTAGGATTTGGTCCCAGCCTGGACCCATTGTGTGCCTCCGGCTGCACACCCTCCTTCAGGTGTAGTTCGCGTGAGGCCTCCTGACCTCTCAATTGGTTGTAGGTTCTGATTTTGGGGAGTCTGCTAGACCCTCCTATAGTGAGAGATAAAAGTGGCTCCTAGGGAAAGAAGCCAGTGAGGAACAAAGAGTGAAGGGGCTGGCTGCCTGTTTATTCAGTGTGAAAATTAAAATTGTGCATCTGAACAATACCTATAACAATGGGAGACTGATCTTATCATATGTTCATCTCCAGAGAAAAGGGACACTTGCTCCTTCCAGTCTCTGGGCATACTCAGGTGGCTGGGGACCGGGTGGAAGTGTCAGGGAGTCTCTCCCATGACATGAAGTGCTCCCATAGGCAGCCCTCTGAAGGCCATTATAATTAAAGAAAGGATCACTCAGGGAATACACATAAAGAGTGGTCATCCAGTGTTCCAAGTGCCTATCTTAGTTTTAGACAACAGCAGGGAAAACCGAGACACATAAGAGAACTGAAAAGACTGAAGGTGACACCTTGTGCTAAGTGTGCTAAGCTCACAAGCAGCACACTTTGACCCGCTACATAAAATCCTCAGAAACTGATCTGACCACACAGACTTCAGCAAAGAAATGAAAAGGAAAAAGAAAAGATGGGAAATCGAGCTTCAAAAGCTAGCAAACCCGAGGAAGGTCAGCCTCCCACTGGAACTCTGGCAGGGTTCATGTACAATCCATACGTACACAGGCTCCACGTACAAGAGAAAATATGAGAAGTATATTTTAATTGATCTCTCAAAGCTTCAAAGGAAGAAATTAAAAAATATCTCAATATAGGAAGTAAATAAGAAAGTATTAGAGACTGTCTTGGAACTTTATAGGCTTGTGAGACCAATGACCTTCAAACCTTTTCTGAGCACACCCCCGCGCCCCTTTATCCACTCCTTTTCTGAACACCCTTATCCAGATCTTCTCTCTTTACCTCCTCCTGCTCTCCCACCAAATGCATTCAGATAGTTCTAAAAATATCACAGAACCTAAAGAGCCCATTGAGGAGAAAATTAGAATAGCACCTTTCAAAGAAAAGCCAGTTACAGGAAAAGGAGTTCCTGCACTTACTTGTGTCCCTCCATTGGACAACAATAAAATTTTAAAAATCTGACTTCCAGCCATGATGGAGGCATAGGTAGACACACTGTGCCTCCTCGCACAACCAAAAGAAGGACAACAACATTTTAAAAACAAAAACAACAAGAACTGACAGAAAACCGAACTGTATGGAAGTCCGACAACCAAGGAGTTAAAGAAGAAACATTCATCCAGGCTGGTAGGAGCGGCAGAGACGGGCAGCGGGGCAGAAAGGACTCGCAGCAAGGCAGGGGCTGGCGGACCCAGCGAGGTGGCGGATTGTGGAGCAGGGTGGGCAAAGCTGCAGCTGGCCAAGGAGGCAGCAGCTGGTGCGCCGGATGACACACCTGGCAACCTAGAGTTCCAGCTCCGGGAAATAAAGCCTCAAAACACTGATTGAAAACACCTGTGGGGGTTGAGGCAGCAGCAAGAGAAACTCCCAACCTCACAAGAGAGTTCGTGGGAGAGATCCACAGGGTCCTAGAACGTACCAAACCTACCCACTCAGGAATCAGCACCAGAATGGCCCAATTTGGCTGTGGGTAGCAGAGGGAGTGACTGAAAACCAGCAGAGTGAAGCAAGTGCCATTGCTCCCTCTCAGCCCCTCCCCCACTTAGAGCATCGCAGCCAGGCGACCAGAATTAACCCGCCCTGGTGAATACCTAAGTCTGCACCCCTTTACGTAACAGCTGCGCCAAAACAAAACAAAAAAAAATGGCCCAAATGAAAGAACACTTCAAAGCTCCAGAAAAAATACAACGAAGTGATGAAGAGATAGCCAACCTATCAAATGCACAGTTCAAACACTGGTAATCAGGAAGCTCACAGAATTGGTTGAATTTGGTCACAAATTAGATGCAAAAATGAAGGCTATGCTAAGAGAAATAAAGGAAAATATACAGGGAACCAATAGTGATGGGAAGGAAACTGGAACTGAAATCAACGGTGTGGGCCAGAAGGAAGAAGGAAACATCCAACCAGAAAAGAATGAAGAAACAAGAATTCAAAAAAATGAGGAGAGGCTTAGGAACCTCCAGGACATCTTGAAACATTCCAACATCTGAATTACAGGGGTACCAGAAGAAGAAGAGGAAGAACAAAAATTTGAAAACTTATTTGAACAAATAATGAAGGAGAACTTCCCCAAACTGGTGAAGGAAATAGACTTCTAGGAAGTTCAGGAAGCTCAGAGTCCCAAAGAAGCTGGACCCAAGGAGGAACACACCAAGGCACATGATAATTACATTACCCAAGATTAAAGATAGGGAGAGAATCTTACAAGCAGCAAGACAAAAGGACACAGTTACCTACAAAGGAGTTCCCATAAGACTGTCAGCTGATTTCTCCAAAGAGACCTTACAGGCAAGAAGGGGCTGGCAAGAAGTATTCCAAGTCATGAAAGGCAAGGACCTACAATGCAAGATTGCTCTATCCAGCAAAGCTTTCATTTAGAATGGAAGGGAAGATAAAGTGCTTCTCAGACAAGGTCAAATTAAAGGAGTTCATCATCACCAAGCCCTTGTTATATGAAATGTTAAAGGGACTTATCTAAGAAAAAGAAGATCAAAACTACGAGCAGTAAAATGACAGCAAACTCGCAGTTATTAACAACCACACCTAAAACAAAAACAAAAGCAAAAGCAAAAGCAAACTAAGCAAACAACTAGAACAGGAACAGAACCACAGAAATGGAGATCACATGGAGGGTTATCAATAGGGGAGTGGGAGCGGGTGAAAGGGGGGAAAGGTACAAAGAATAAGTAGCATAAATGGTAGGTAGAAAATAGACAGGGGGAGGGTAAGAATAGTACAGGAAATGTAGAAGCCAAAGAACTTATATGTATGACCCATGGACATGAACTAAAGGGGGGGAATGTGGGAGGGAGGAGGTGTGCAGGGCGGAGGGGAATAAAGGGGGGAAATGGGACAACTGTAATAGCATAAGTTCTTTTAAAAAGAACCTATAAAAACTGAACACTGAAAAAAAATACAATTAAAAAATGGGCAAAGGACCTGAATAGACATTTCTGCAAAGAGGACATACAGATGGCAAATAGACATATGAAAATATGCTCAATATTACTAATCATCAGAGAAGTGCAAATTAAAACCACAATGAGATACTACCTCACACCAGTCAGAATGGCTACCATCAATAAATTAACAAACAAGTGCTGGCGAAGATGTGGAGAAAAGGGGACCCTCATGCACTGTTGGTGGGAATGCAGACTGGTGCAGCCACTGTGGGAAACATGGAGTTGCCTCAAAAAATGAAAAATGATACTACTTTATGACCCTGTGATTCCACTTCTGGGAATATATCTGAAGAAACATGAAACACTAATTTGAAAGAATATGTTACCAAATGGAGGTTTGGCTACCTGCTGCAACATAAGCCTACACTCATGAGACAGGTGCAAGTGAAAAAGAAAGAACTTTATTCAGGTGCCAGCAACCAGAGAAGATGGCAGACTTTTGTCCTAAAAATCATTTTAACATGTTAGTCAAGCTGGTGGCTTTTACAAGGAGAGGAAAGGGAAGTTGGGACATGTAGGTATCGTTCTTGCTAGTTCAGCATATTGAATCCTCTGCATCAGCTGAATTCCTGTAGTCAGTCAGCTTCCATCCAGATAGAAACCGGAACTGATGGTCCCTGCAAAGTACTAAAATAGAAGTTGTCAGCAAAAAATTTGTTCCTGTTTTTTGTTCCAACAGGCTTGTCAATTTATTAGTTAGTACATTTAATTCTGGTTGGTATAAAATTATATAAATATTATATGTTCTTTTACTCTCTATTACAAATATATGCACCCCTATGTTCATAGCAGTGTTATTTATAATCACCAAGATTTGGAAGTAGCCCAAGTGCCCATGAGTAGATGAGTGGATAAAAAAGCTGTGGTACATTTACACGACGGAATGTTACTTGGCCATAAAAGAACAAGAAGGAAATCTTACCTTTTGTGACAGCATGGATGGTCCTGGTAAGCACTATGCTCAGTGAAATATGTCAGTCAGAGAAAGACAATACCATATGATCTCACTCATATGTGGAATATAATGAATAAAATAAACTAGCCAACAGCCCTGGCTGGTGCGGCTCAGTGGACTGAGCACCGGCCTGCGAACCAAAGGGTCATGGATTGGATTCCCACTCAGGGCACATGTCTGGGTTGGAGGCCAGGTCCCCCAGTGGGGGGTGCACTAGAGGTAACTACACATTAACTAACGTTTCTTTCCCCCTCTTTCTCCCTCCCTTCCCCTCTGTCTAAAAATAAATAAATAAATATCTTCAAAAAATAAACTTACGAACAAAATAGAGACAGACTCATAGAGAACAAACTGACAGCTGTCAGGGGGGAGGAAGGTTGGGGGACTGGGTGAAAAAGGTGAAGGGATTAAGCAAAAAAAAAAAAAACCCTCATAGACACAGACAACAGTACAGCGATGACCAGAGCAAAAAGGGGTTGGAGGGAGGTAGTTTTCTAGTGCTTGGGTAAAGGGACAGGGCATAAATGTGATGGAAGGAGACTTGGCTTGGGGCGGTGAACCCATAATACAATATACAGATGATGTATTAGGGAATTGTACACCTGAAACCTATATAATTTTATTAACCAATATTATCCCCATAAGTTAAATTAAAAAGTAAATTAAAAAGGAGGAGGGGATTATAAGAAAAATAAAAATAAAATAAAATAAATGTGCAATGACAAAAATAGGGTCACTGTCAACAAGCACTGTACATATCACTTTCCACATGTGTACTTCTACAACTACTGAAACAGCAAGGCACAAAAAGCAAACAATGGCACCAAGCCTATGAACTTTAGCCATCTTCCACCCCTGGCCTCTCTCAACCATAACTTTGCTTCTGACTGTTACAACTACCATTTCTTACAAAGAATGGCACCACTCCCATCTGCTGACTATATGAACCTTTTGCTAGTAACATACATATTTCCCATCACACTAAAGAAAATAAAACATAAATGGCAATAAGAATCTTGTAGTTGGGAGATTTCCGGCCAAGATGGAGGTGTAGGTAGACACACCATGCCTCCTCCCACAACCAAAAGAAGGACAACCACAATTTAAAAACAAAAAACAACCAGAACTGACAGAAAACTGAACTGTATGGAAGTCCAACAACCAAGGAGATAAAGAAGAAACATTCATCCAGACCAGTAGGAGGGGCAGAGATGGGCAGCCGGGCAGAGAGGACTCACAGCAAGGTGGCAGCTGGTGGACCCAGTGAGGTGGCGGATTGTGAAGCAGGGTGGGCAAAGCTGCAGCTGGCCCCCGAGGCAGCAGCTGGTGGACTGGGTGACATACCTCGCAACCCAGAGTTCCAGCTCAGGGAAATAAAGCCACAAACCGCTGATTGAAAACACCTGTGAGAAAAGGCATACAACTGTAATTGAATAACAATAAAAATTTTAAAAAAAAGAAAACACCTGTGGGGGTTGAGGCAGCAGCAAGAGAAACTCCCAACTTCCCAAGAGAGTTCATGGGAGAGACCCACAGGGTCCTAGAATGTACACAAACACACCCACTCGGGAAGCAGCACCAGAAGGGCCCAATTTGATTGTGGGTAGCGGAGGGAGTGACTGAAAACTGGCAAAGAGCTGAGCAAGCGGCACTGTTCCCTCTCAGACCCCTCCCCCTCCCCCATATACAGTGCCACAACCCAGTGACGTGGGTTGCCCCACCATGGAAAATACCTAAGGCTCTTCTCCTTACTATGTAAACAAGCACACTGAGACAAAAAAAAATATGGCCCAAATGAAAGAACAGGTCAAAGCTCCAAAAACAGAACTAAACAATGAAGAGATAGCCAACCTATCAGATGCAGAGTTCAAAGTGCCAATAATCAGGCTACTCACAGAAATGGTTGAGTATGGTCACAAAATAGAAGAAGAAGTGAAGGCTACGCAAAGTGAAATATAGCAAGATATATAGGGAACCAACAGTGAAGGGAAGGAAACTGGGACTCAAATCAATGGTTTGGAAGAGAAGGAAGAAATAAACATCCAACCAGAACAAAATGAAGAAACAAGAATTCAAAAAAATGAAGAGAGGCTTAAGAACCTCCGGGACATCTTTAAACGTTCCAACCTCCAAATCATAGGGGTGCTGGAAGGAGAAGACTAAGAGCAAGAAATTGAAAACTTATTTGAACAAATAATGAAGGAGAACTTCCCCATTCTGACAAAGGAAATAGACTTCCAGGAAGTCCAGGAAGCTCACAGAGTCCCAAAGAAGCTGGACCCAAGGAAGCACACACCAAGACAACACACCAAGACACATCATAGTTACATTACCCAAGATTAAACAGAAGGAGAGAATCTTAAAAGCAGCAAGAGAGAAGGACACAGTTACCTACAAAGGAGTTCCCATAAGACTGTCAGCTGATTTCTCAAAAGAGACCTTACAGGCAAGAAGGGACTGGCAAGAAGTATTCCAAGTCATGAAAGGCAAGGGCTTGCATCCAAGATTACTCTATCCAGCAAAGCTATCATTTACAATGGAAGGGCACAGAAAGTGCTTCCCAGATAAGGTCAAGTTAAAGGAGTTCATCATCACCAAGCCCTTGTTATATGAAATGTTAAAGGGACTTATCTAAGAAAAAGAAGATCAAAACTACGAACAGTAAAATGACAGCAAACTCACAGTTATTAACAACCACACCTAAAACAAAAACAAAAACAAAAGCAAAAGCAAAAGCAAAAGCAAACTAAGCAAACAACTAGTACAGGAACAGAACCACAGAAATAGAGATCACATGGAGGGTTATCAATAGGGGAGTGGGAGCGGGAGAAAGGGGGGAAAGGTACAAAGAATAAGTAGCATAAATGGTAGGTAGAAAATAGACAGGGGGAGGGTAAGAGTAGTACAGGAAATGTAGAAGCCAAAGAACTTATATGTATGACCCATGGACATGAACTAAAGGGGGGGAATGTGGGAGGGAGGAGGTGTGCAGGATGGAGGGGAGTGAATGAGGGGAAATGTGACAACTGTAATAACATAATCAATAAAATATATTTTAAAAAGAAAAAAAGGAATCTTGCTGTTGGTTAGAGTTACCAGGTTTGCAAAAATAAATCACTATTTCATCTCCAAAATATTTTTAAATTTTCATATTTTGGAAATAAAAATATTCTTAACTTTAAAAAAAGAAGCAAAGAAATTTTCAAATAAACAAACTAAACTTACATCTAAAGAAACTAGAAAAAGAACAACAAACAAAGCCCAAAGTGAGCAGAAGGAAGGAAATAATAAAGATCAGAGTGGAAATAAACAAAATAGAGTCTAAAAAACAATACAAAAGATCAATGAAACCAAGAGCTTCTTCTTTGAAAACATAAACAAGATTCATAAGCCTTTAACCAGATTCATGAAGAGGAAAAGAGAGAGGACCGAATAAATAATATCAAAAATAAAGGGGGAAAAAGGAAAAAAGTGAAGGGACTAAGAAGTGCAAATTGGTAGTTACAGAGTAGTCATGGGGTTGTAAAGTACAGAATAGGAAACAGAGTAGCCAGAGAACTCATACATATGACCCATAGACATGGACAGCGGTGTGGGGATTGCCTGCGGGAGTTGGGGGTGCTGGATAGAGAGGGGCAAAAGGGGAAAAATTGGGACAACTGTAATAGCATAAACAATAAAATAAAATTTTTGAAAAAAGAAGTAACAACTGACTCCACAGAAATACAAAGGATTATAAGAAAATATTACAAACTACTCTGTACCAATAAATTGGACATTCAGGGAGAAACGGATAAATACCTAGAAACATACAATCTTTCAAAACTGATTCAAGAAACAGAAAATCTAAACAGACTGATTACAACTAACAAAATTGAAGCAGTAATTAAAAAAAAAAACAAAACTCCCAGCATGCCCTGGCCAGTGTGGCTCAGTTGGTTGGAGTGTCGTGCCGTAAACCAAAAGGTTGCAGGTTGGATTCCCAGTCAGGGCACATACCTAAGTTGCAGGTTTGATCCCCAGTTGGCACACTTATTGGGAGGCAACCAATCAATGTTTCTCTCCCTCTCTCTCTCTCTCTCTCTTCCTCTTTCCTCTCTTTCTAAAAGCAATTTTATTTTATTTATTTATTTTTATTTTTTTATTTTTAGTTATTCAATTACAGTTGTGTGCCTTTTCTCCCCATCCTTCTACCCCACCCCAGCTGAACTCACCTCCCTCCCCCACCTCCACCCTCCCCCTTGATTTTGTCCATGTGTCCTTTATAGTAGTTCCTGCAATCCCCTCTCCTCACTGTCCCCTTCCCACTCCCCCCTGGCTGTTGTTAGATTGTTCTTAACTTCAATGTCTCTGGTTATATTTTGTTTTCTTCTAAAAGCAATTTTTAAAAATGTCCTCCAATAAGTATAAAAATAAACTCCCAGCAAACAAAAGTCCTAGGCTGAATGGCCTCACAGGTAAATTTTATCAAAATTTCAAAGAAAAACTAACACCTATCCTTCTTAAACTATTCTAAAAAACTTTTAGAGGAGGGGAGACATCTAAGCTCATTTTACAAGGCCAGCATTATCCTAATTCCAAAACCAATAAAGACACTACGAAGAAAGAAGATTATAGGCCAATGTACCTGATGAACATAAATGCAAAAGTCTTCAACAGAATATCAGCAAACCGGATTCAGCAATACATTACAAAGATAATACACTATAATGAAGAGGGATTTATTCCTGGGATCCAAAGCTGGTACATATTCACAAATCAATTAATGTGATACATCACATAAACAAAATGATGGGTAAAAGTCATATAATCATGTCAATAGAAGCAGAAAAAGCATTTGACAAAAGTCACCACCCATTTATGATAAAAACTGTTAGCAAAGTGGGAATAGAGGGAACATATCTCAACATAATAAAGGCCATTTTTGACAAAACCCACAGCCAACGTCCTACTCAATGAGCAAAAACAACAAACGTTTCCCTTAAGATCAGGAACAAGACAGGGATGTGCACGTCCACCACTGCTATTCAACATAGTACTGGAAGTCCCAGTCACAGCAATCAGACCAAAAGAAGAAATAAATAACATACAAACTGGAAAGAAAGAAGTAAAACTATTCTTTCCAGATAACATGACAGTGTATATAGAAAACCCTAAAGATCCCACCAACAAAAAACTAGAACTGATAAATGAATTCAGTAAAATAGCAGAATATAAAATAAATATTCAGAAATTGTTTGCATTTTTAGACACCAATAATAAATTATCAGAAAGAGAAACTAAGAAAATAATCCCATTTACAATTGCATTTTTTTTAAAAGCCCTGGCAGGGTGGTTTAGTTGGTTGGAGTGTCATCCTGCACACCAAAAAAACTTGCGAGTTCAATTCTAGTCAGGGCATATACCTAGGTTGCAGATTCAATCCCTGGTCAAGACACGTACAGGAGACAACCAATCGATGTTTCTCTGTCTCTCTCTCTCTCTCCCCCCCTTCCTTCTTTCTCTCTCTTCCTCTCTCTCTCAAATCAATGAATATATCCTCGGGTGAGAATTTAAAAATAATAATAAAGAAAATTAATTAATCAAATAGATGATAGATAGATAGATAGATAAAATTCCTACAAATAAATTTAACCAAGGAGGTAAAAGACCTGTACTCAGAAAATTATAAGACACTGAAGAAATTGAAAAAGATACAAATCAGTGGAAGCCTATACCATGTTCATGTATAGGAAGAATTAATGTCATTAAATGTCCATACTACCCAAAGCAATCTACAGATTCACCACAATTTCTATCAAAATACCAATGGCATATTTCACAGAACTAGAAAAAATAATCCAAAAATTTATATGGAACTACGCAAGACCCCAAATAGCCAAAGCAATCTTGAGAAAGAAGAACAAAGTTGGAGGAATCATACTACCTGATATCAAACTATACTACATCAAAACAACATAGTACTGGCATAAAAACCAGATATATAGATCAATGGAACAGAATAGACAGCCCAGAAATAAACCCATGCCTATATGGTCAATTAATGTTCACATAGGGAGACAAGAACATATAATAGAGTAAAGATAGTCTATTCAATAAATGGTATTGGGAAAACTGGACAGACACATGCAGAAAATGAAACTTTCTTAAACCTGATACAAGAATAAACTCAAAATGGATTAAAGAGTTAGTGTAAGACTAGAAATAGTAATTCAAATGAATATATGCACCCCTATGTCCATTGCAGCATTATTTACAATAGCCAAGAGGTGGAAACAACCCAAGTATCCATCGATGAATGAATGGATGAATGAATGAATGAATAAAATGTGGTCTATAGATATAGTGGAATATTATTCAGCCTTATAAAAGAAAAAATCTTGTTATATGCTACACTATGAATGAATTTTGGGGCATTATACAAAGTAAATAAGCCATTCACAAAAATACCAGTAGTGCATGATTTCACTTATAGGAGGTATCTGAAGTAGTGAAATTCATAGAAACAGAAAGTAGAATGGTGGCTATCAGAAGATGGGGGAAGGGGGCAAGGGAATTTGTTATTTAATAGATATAAAGTTTCAGATTTGCAAGATGGAAATTGTTAGAGATCTGTTTCACAACAATGTGAATATATTTAACATTACTGAACTGTCCATTTAAAAAGTATTATGATGGCAAATCTTGTTTAATGTTATATGTTTTTAGTGCAATAAAAATAACCTTTAAAAAGCCCTGGTTGATATAGCTCAATGGGTTCAGCACTGGCCTGCAAACCAAAGGGTCACCTGTTCGATTGGGAGTCAGGGCACATGCCTGGGTTGCAGGCCAGGTACTCTGAAGGGGGCATGCAAGAGGCAACCACACATTAATGTTTCTCTCCCTCTCTTTCTCCTTCCCTTCCCCTCTCTCTAAAAATAATAAGTAAATAAATTCTTTTTTTTTAAATAACCTAAAAAGGAAATCCCTGACTGCAGTATAGCGCCTGGCTTGAATTAGGGCACAGATTAGAGACAGTGAATCCAGTGCCGGGTCTGTGACAATTCTCCATGGGAGATGCTAAGTGCTTGCACCAGGACAAATTGAGTGGAATGGAGACAAGGTGAGGTTTTCAAGAGATGGTTAGGAAGTAACACTGCCAGTAGTTTGGGGAAGGTGAGAAATGTCACAGGTGGCTAAGATTTTGAACCTGGGTGACTAAGATAATTACGATGCCATTAGGTAACTAAGGAAAAGAAAGTGATTCAGGGTGACAAATTTTGTTTTGAACACACTGAATTTGAGGAGCACATGGGATAGCAAAGTATAGATGTGGGGTAGGCAATTGGAAGCACAAGTGGGGAATTCAGCACACTTCCCTTCAAAGAAGTCAGAGCTGGAGGTGTTGAGTGGGAGTTTTCTGCTTAGAGGTGCTGGCTGAAAGCAGGGGTCACCTATAGCCCACAGACCAAATCAAACCCACAACCTGTTTTTGTAGAGCTTTTGAGCTTAAAAACAATTTTTCCATAAATACCTACAAAATTGCCTTGATTTTGCCTCTTGGCCCACAAAGCTGAAAATATTTATTCTCTGTCCTTTGAGAAAAAGTATGCCAACTCTCAGTCGAACCCATGAGAGTAAAGGTGCCCACCAAGGGAGTGGTGTCAAGGGAACAGCATCATAGGTAAGGAAGAGAACAGAGGGAGGGAAACCCATAAAGAAGCAGCAATGGAGATCAAAGGAGGAGAGTGCTTCAAAAAAGACAGCTAAGCCAAAGTGCCAAGTGCTGTATGGAGGACGACAACTTCCAACTGAGTTTGGCAGCTAGGACATCTTTAGGGGTCATTAGATTGGCAACCAAATAGAGTGGTGAAAGTGGCGAAAGCAGGAGTCATTTAAGGAATTAATAAGTGATGAGCAGGTGGGGCACATGTATAGAATATTCTTTGAAGAAGTTTAATGTTGGTATGGATTGGCATAGGGTGGTATCTGAATGGAAGGCCAAGAAGGTGGTCTTAGAATGGAGATCTGAGTTTTTTATATGCTAAGGAAGAGGAGATGTACAAAGAACAACTGAAGAGGCAAATGACAGAGGAGAAAGGCCTGGAGGAGGCTCTATGCAGTGAGAGCCAAGGAGCCCATTAGGGGAGACTATAGGCAAGGAAGGGGATGGTTCTTCCTCAGCCAGGGCAAGAGGACATCAAAGAGAAGCAGACCTGCTTTTCAGTGAGGAGGGTGCTCCCATAGCATAGGAGAAAATGACTTCTTCTGTAAACGTGGACATTTGGAAGCTAAAACAGTAAGGAGAGAGTTATCCTGGCCTAGAGGCCATCAAGATAAAGTGGGTGGGGAAATGCAAGGTGGCGGTGAGAGCATGGCTAGCCAAGGGGTTCTGGCTTGTGAGAGAGGTGGCTGAAACCAGACCGAGGTGGCCTGGGAGAATGAGGATGGCTTCAGGGGCTAGAAGCCAAGCTGAAGATAAGCGACTTGGGTAGAAGGAAGAAAATGGAAAGAACCAGGGGTTATACTTAGAAAAGAGGATTTCCAAGTTTAAACTCTTGAAAGTGAAACTCTGGGTGAAGGAGGCATCCTAGGTGTGATTAAATGTGTGGGAGGCTGAGTAACATTAGATATGGAGCTTACTGAAATCGAAAGGAACAGTTACGTGGCCTCATTTCTTCCTCATCACATGCCTGGGAAATAAAAGATGAAGAAACAGAGGCACTGAGAGGTCAAGTAGCCAGTCCAAAGACATGCTGCTAGGAAATGGCAGGCTTGACATTTGAACCCAGATCTGTGACTCACTATCCCGTTGACCATGTCATGGAAGAGAGCTGCTGCTTTTCTGTCACCAGGGAGAGAGTCAAACAGATGGCATTGGAAGACAAGGTACAATTAGGCACAAAGTTAGTTTGAACAGTGGAAAAGAAATGCAGAGGCTTTCATCTGTGGGACCAGCTTCCTAAATTACAGGCTGGATTTTTGTGTCTTGTTCTGGGCCACTTTTAACTAAAGTGCTTCTCTGGAGATTATTATTGGTGTGTAGCATATGACAATTTGCAGAGCACTTTCACTTCTTTATTTACTTTCATGACAGTCTCTGAGGGCAGCAATTATTGTTATTCTTTTCATTTCCCTGAGAAGAAACAGAAGCTCAAAGGCTGATTTGTCCATGGTGGCACAGGGAGTCACAGATACAAGCGAGCAGTCTGATATTGTGTTCTGTTGAGTCATCTAGGTGAATGTTGGATTTACTGCCCTCCCCTCCACCACCACTCTGTGGTTGAAGAACTCTCCAGCTCCAGCCCCTGGGGACTGAGACCAGAAGAAGGTGGCCTGAAAGAATGAGTTCCATGTGCCTGAAACCATATTCACAGAGAGAACTATTGAGAATCTTACCAAATGGCAGAAATAACAAGTAACAGGTATAGCCTGTACTTTCAAAGAATTCATCAGTGGACATGAAATAATTGTTTTTCAAATTCCAGTCCAGTATGCTAATTTCCATTCCATTCTGGTGCCCACTTATTGTGAGAACCCAAAGGAGAAGCAGTTACTACTATGTTGTGCATTCAAGACCATCTTCTGAAAGGAGCAGCTTCCTGATGGATAAGGAGGCAACTGTGTTAGGGCAGAGTAGGGAGTAACAGCATGCACAGAGGCACAGAGAAGAGCGCTGACCCATTTGGTGAATGAACTTTGCAGCTTGCTGGGAAAGTGGGATTGTTGTTAAGGAGTCAGTAACAGGGGTCTTGTGTGGCAAGCTCAGAGCATTGGCCTCTATACAGGGATGAGCAAAAGTAGGTCTACAGTTACATTCTTTTTGAGTTGATAAAGCTACTGAAATAATCATAACCTGTGTGTCTTTTTCCATACAAACAACTGTAAGCCTACTTTTGCCCACCCCTGTACAGAGGGCAGTGGAGAAGAGCACTGTTGAGTTTTGAACAGGGAGCTGATGTGATCAGGCTTGTATTCTGAGCAGTCTCTCTATAGATTGGCAAGAGTGGGCACAGGAAAATCAGATAGGAGGCTGTCACAGTGGGCCAGGTGACAGATGCCAGCTTGAACCAGGAGAAAGCCTAGAGAGGAGGAAAGCTATTTGAGAACATCCTTGTATGTATATTTTTGAGCCCTTGTGCTGTTGGGGGTGCTGAATCATAGAAGTCGTGCTTGTTTACTGGAGACTGCCCAATTGCTCTCCAAAAAGGCCGGCCAATTTATATAAGCAATGTTCTTTAGAGCACCCTGACTATTTTTTCATCCTCTCTCAGTCTACCTATAATGGTATTTCACATAAACTGTTCCATGGAGGAGATTGTATTCTCTGATTGTAGATAAAGAAAATCAAAAGCTTAATTTTAAGCATGTGATATCCCATGTAACCAAATGACTGCCTTCTGCCTTCTCTCCCACTGTGCCCAAGCTCTTTGGCACACTGAAAGTTGTGTTTCTTTCTTGGTATTAGTCCCAGACCTAATGTACTTACAATATTTCTTACATACCCAGAATCTAGGTATGTAAGAAATATTGCTTTTGTAAATCAACTTAATTTCAATTCTGTACCCCATCTCGGCAGTGTTGGGAAATTCTACCTGAGTCATTCTTGCAGTTGCTGCCTCCCTGAGATCAAGACTAGGTCTTGGAAACTTCCACAGTCCCAGACATTTGGTTATCAGTTGTCTGGAGGATGAAAGTTGCCATTCAGCCAGTCATCGCCTTCTGTCCATTGCTGCTCTGTGGAAAGCTGAGGAAATCTGTCAGACAGCTGGGAGCCCTCCTGTTTCTGGATGAACCTGGGAGGATGGACCACTCCACTTTGGGAAATTACCAGCTCCTCAGAGCACTACTAGGAAGCAGCATCAAGGAACCCATAGTCTTCTCTCTCCTCCCTTTTCCAGGGTGATGGATGGTGGGATTAGAACAGATCGTCCACCTCTGGCCCTGGCCACATGAATGTTTAGGAATCAATATCCTTTCCATCCAAAGCCAAGTCTTGGCTAGAGACGACTGCTGATGGCTGCTGGGCCTACACGCAAGTCCTCCTTCCAGGCACATGGCAGGACTGCACTGCCAGTCCCCACTTAAGTTAGGAGTGGCCATGTGGCTTGCTTTGGCCAATGAAGCTTTAAGAGATAGTGTGCAGTTCATCACATTCTTATCCCACTGCTGTAGTGGCCATGCAAGCATATGCCATGATAGGGCCACCAGCAGCCTAGGTCCTTGAGTGACTACAGTGAGCCATGCTCTCGCCAAGCTCTGTTGAACATCTAATGAGAGTGGAAAATAAAGTTCTGTTTGGTTAACCCTCTGGGGTTGGGGGATTTTTCATTGTCACAGCATAGCCTTGTTTAGCCTGTATTGACAACCTGGGTTTTATCCATAGCACTCTCTCCTAGTCAACCTCTTTATTCATATGGCCACAAGAGGTAGAGCCTGAGCTTCCTCACTTCAGACACGAACTTGTACAACATGGACTCTGGCCCCAGACTCATGCCCTTTGCCTCGCTTGACTCCAACTAACCTCTGCTTTCCCATGGTCTACTCTGGAATACTGTATCAGTCAGGATGCTTTTTGCTCTGAGTAAAACAAGTAAGTGATAAGGATTTTTATTCTCTCATTTCATAAATCCAGAGTGGTCCCAGGGTTTATTCAGGAGCTCCAAGACTTCAGGTTTGCTAAGCATGTTCACGTTTGTTCTCAGGTTTGTCATACTATAACTGTAAGACAGCTGCTTCATACAGCCATATTCAAAGACAAGAAGCTGGGGTGTGGGGAGGGAGGGGAGGACACTCCTGACCAAGTTCTCTTTTAAAGCAGGAAACCCTTTTCCTGAAGCCATGCAGCTGATTTCCCCTTATGCATCACAGTCCAGAACTCAGCCATCATACCTGGCTACTCCTACTTGCAAGGGAGGCTTGGAAAGTGAGTACCTGGTATTTCCAGTCTGTGTTGTGGGAGAAAGGTTCTTCCAGTGGGAAAGAAGCGGAGGAGCATGGACATCAGTCAGACAACCACCGTCTTCCAGAACCACCATCTGCCCAAGATTCATCCTGCTTGCTTCTCCACAGGAGCATCTTCAACTGGCCATCCTGCTCCCTCTCACATGAGAAGTGACCCCATGATTCATTCTAAGGTGCAGGCTTGTTCCTTCTGCTCCTTTACACACTGCTGGTGAGATGACCACCTGGGTTGTGGCACACTTAAGCCACAAAATGGAGTGTGACTTGTAGCTGAAACACCACTTGAAGGTTTGATGGCAGTCCTTAGAGAATTTTGATTCCTCTAACTTTTGTGATTATTAGAGGTGCTGGAATTCCTTTGAGGCAGACAAGAAAGATAGGGTTACTTTGAGGAGGTCCCACACACACTTAGATGGGAAGGAGTTTTCAAAAGTGTCATGCAAAGCTTTGGTGAGGTACTCGCTGCCTACATGTCTGGTAGTAGCAGGGGGGAATGGAAGAAATGAGGGCAATACCGCTTGTAAAAAACTTGCTTCTCAGACCTAGCTTGGACAGGGAATTCAGGCAGGAACTCACTTGCCTATTTCTCCCTCCAACTCCTCCTGGGGGATATAGTAGTAATGTTGAAGAATAAATGTGTCCTATTGGAGGCCAGGGTGTCAGGAAGGTTTAGGAAGCAGGACACAGGCGAGGAGAAGAGAGAAACCCCAAACTTCTTCTTTTGGTCATAAATGGGCATAAATGTCACCCAATCAGAGGAGTCTAGCCATCTGGCTCGAGGTTGGGGGGAGAGATGCTTGTGCAAGATAGAGAAAGGTTTCTCCATGAGGGTTTTTACTAGTGGGCACAGTACAAACTCCTGAAGAGGGTGAATGGGCAGCTCACAGGACAGCTAAGACTATTGGAGGTAGAAAGGTGGAGAACAAGACAACTGCTTCTTTGGAGGCCACCTAGCTGAGCCAATAAGTAGGATTTAGGTTAAGCCAGCATTTGAACCCTGGCTCTCCCACTGATTTGCTGTGTGATCCTTTCTAAACCTTATCTTCCTCTTCTGCAACATTATTCACAATAGCTCAAAGTTGGAAGCAACCCAAATGTCTGTTGATAGATAAATAGATAAATGAAGTATAGTATATCTACACAAGGAATATTATTCAGCTTTAAAAAGGAAGGAAATCATCAGAGAGTCATAAACAAGATGAACCCAAAAATGATCACACCAAGACACATCATAATTAAAATGGCAAAGGGTAAAGACAAAGAGAGAATGTTTAAAGCAGCAACAGAGACAGTTAGTTCCCCACAAGGGAGATCCCATAAGGCTGTCAGCTGATTTCCCCAACAGAAACTTTGAAGGCCAGAAGGGACTGGCAAGAAATATTCAAAGTGTGAAAAGGAAGGACTGCGCTGGCCAGTGTAGCTCAATTGGTTGAAGTATCATCCCATATACCAAAAAGTTGTGGGTTTGACTCTTGGTCAGGGCACAGCCGAGGGGCACCCCCCAAAATATGGAATATATTTATTAAAAATTATGTATTTATTCTTACATGTTTAAATTTCAGTCATCTTCAAAGTACTCTCCATTTGATGCAATACACCCACTGAGACACTTTTTCCACTGCTCAAAACAGTTTTTGAACTCTTTAATTTTGATGCTTTTTGGTGCTTCTGCTGTTTCTTGTTTCATTTCTTCCACAATGCCAAAATCTTTCCCTTTGAGGAATTTTCATGTGGGAAAACAAAAAAAATGTCACTCAGGGTGAGATCAGGTGAATAGGGAGGGTGGGGCAAGGGGACCATGTCGTTTTTTAGTCAAAAACTGTGGAACACTCAGCGTGGTGTGAGCAGGTGCACTCATAAATCACCCATCATGAAATGCACAGATGCTTGAATGAGTCTTTTAAAAAATTCACTGAAGATGAATGCAGCCTCTCACAACAACGCCAGCAAGTACACTGATACAGATGGGTTCCTAGAACACTTACCTAGTGGGAGAAGCTGTACTACAAGGGGCCCAACTTCCACAAGATAATTCCTGTTTTTTGGGGTCCCCCTCAACCTAGGTTGTGGATTCAATCTCCAGGCTGAGAAGCCTACAAAAGGTAACCAACCAATGTTTCTCTCTCATATCAATATTTCTCTCCCCACCTGTCACCTTCCTCTCTCTCTAAGACTAATTTTTTTAAAAATGTCCTCGGATGAGGATAAAAACATTATTTTTTAAAAAGCACAGACCTATAACCAAGATTGCTCTACCCAACAAAGGTATCATTTAGAATCAAAGGACACATAAAAGAGCTGCCCAGACAAGAAAAAGCTAAAAGAGTACACTTCCACCAAACCAGGATTACATGAAATATTAAAGGGTCTTCTTTAAGAAGACAATAAATAAAAAAGATCAAAAATAGGAACAACAAAATGGTAATATACATACACATGTATGTACCCACATGTATGTGTATATACATGTACATATATGTATCAATGATTGAATCTAAGAAACAAAATGAGCAAGCCAAACAGAAACACAATCATAGACACAGAGAACATTTTGATGGTGGCCAGATAAGAAGGTGGTTGGGAGGATGGGCAAAAAAGGTGAAAGGATTAAGAAGTACAAATTCATTGTTACAGAATAGTCATGAGGATGTAAAGTACAGCATAGGGAATTTGGTCAATAACATTCCAATAATTATGTATGGTGTCAGATGGGTGCAAGATTTATCAGGATAATCACTTAATAATTTATGTAATGTCTAATCACTGGGGTGTACACCTGAAACTGATATAATATTGTATGTCAATTGTAATAGAAAAAAAATTTAGTTTTTTAAAAAAGAGGCTCCAGACAGCTCCCTAGCCACTTCACCACATGAAGTTATAGCAAGATGACTATATCAAGAGGTGGATCCTCACCAGACATTTAATCTGCCAGCATGTTGACCTTGGGCTTCCCAGCCTTCAGATCTATGAGAAATACATTTCTGTTGTTAATAACAAAAAAAAAAGGAAGGAAATCATATCATATGCTACCACATAAAGAACCTTGAAGACATTATGCTACATGAACGAAACCAGTCACAAAAGGGCAAATGCTGCATGACTCTACTTATATGAAGTCTCTGGAGTAGTCAAATGTATAGAAACAGAAAGTATAATGGTGCTTTCCAGGGGCTGGAGGGGGAGGGGAATGGGTGTTAGTGTTGAATGGGTACAGAAGTTCAGTTGAAGATGAATAGAGTTCTGGAGATGGTGATGGTTGCACAAACTTGGGAATATACTTAGTGCCACTGAACTTTACGTGTAAAAATGGTTAAGATGTGAAACATCAAGTTATGTATATTTTGCCATGATTTTAAAAAATTGCATGTCAACTACCAAAGTAAAAGCACTTACATTAAAATATTAAGTGTCTCCATTAAATGACTCAAAAGTGTCTGATTCCATGTTGACATACAGTTCTTACTCCACCCAATAAGTGTAGGGGAGAGAAGGCTGAGAGTCAGACATAAAATGTAATAAATAGTGTATTCTTCCTGATATTTAGAATATTTCAAAATAATGTAGGCCTTTAAGGTTTACAAAAAGCAGCTTCAAATACATATCCCATTTTATCTTTTCAATATACTGAAATGATTTGGGATTTTGAGGTTAATGTGATGTTCTATATGTGAAGAATACATTGCCTATCATAAACATGTATCTATGATTCTTTGTCCAAAAAATGGTTAATATAGTATGTTTTATGATATATATATGCCACAAATTTTAATTTTATTTATTTATTATTTATTTGATTTTATTTATTTATTTTTAGGGAGAGGGGGAGGGAGGGAGAAGGAGAAGGAGAGAAACATCAATGGGTGAGAGAAACGTCAATCAGTTGCCTCCTGCATGGACCCCCACTGGGGACTGGCCAGCAACCCAGGCATATGCCTTGACCAGGAATTGAACCAGCAACCTTTCACTTTGTGGGACAAGACGATGCTCAACCAACTGAGCCATGCCAGTCAGGGCTATTTGCCATAATTTTTAAAGTGAGAAAAAATAACAATAATGCCTGTCTGGCTTATCTCCCTGGGGAGCTGGGTGGGGGTGGGGGGTACTTAGAGAGATATGGATAGGAAAGACTTAGATAAGACCCTGTAGAAAAAGGAAGGAGGATTCCTTTTTGGAAGCCCCAACTTCAAAAGGTTTAGTCCATCCTTTGTGAAGTCTCACAGCAGTTAGCTTGAACCTCACATTTACATTTAACACTTTGGCACAAAAAGCACTTGGCCCATCCCGAAGGCCAACTTCTCTGTCCATCAGGGAGCCAGCAGAGTTGTCAAAGACACCCCCCTTCCCATCACAGTCATGGTAGCGTTGCTCCCTCCTGCTGGGCCAGAAGGGAGTCGATGCCCTTGACCAGTGGGCCACGACCAAGGGCTTTTCCTTTTTTTCATCCAATAAGCAACACCTTCTCTTTCTTCCTGGCAACTCTTGTCAGCTCTCTGCTGGTTTCCTATGTAACCCCAGCCCTGGCCCTATAGTCTCTATCTGGGGGCTGAGGCTCTTGAACATCAGTGGCTTCAGAGATGCTTCCTGCTTTCTCTCTGCACCTCATACTTGCTGAGCATCTCCCCACACCACCCTCCATAGGTAGCCAGGGCTCCTGACATGTACACATTTGTTATTATCTCACTGAGATGGTCAAGAGGGTTAATTATTGATGTCAACATTATGAACTTTGTTACTACTCTGAAAGATAATGTTCATTTACAGCTGTATTTTGAAATTCTCATTGTCTTAACACTATTGTCTAGTGGTTTTCCACTCTTGCTATGCATGACAATTATTTGGAGTGCTCTTGAAAACCATCCATGCCCAGACACCCTCTCTGTCTTAATTAAAGAGGAACAGGACGGTAATTACTCTCCATCAGGTGTAATTACTTCTTCTTGTCTTTGTACCAGTGGGGCTCAGTCCTTGATGCACAACAAAAATCAGTGAGAGAGTTTAGTCAATATTCATTCCATCTCTCCCATCCTGAGGAGGGCCTGACAATTGTAGTACCTTTTAAATTTCAAGAAGTTGTTTCTTTCTGTACTCCACCCCCATCTCTACCCCCATTTTTTTCTAAAGCTCATTTTTCTCAAACCACTATTTCTCAAACTGTGCTCTGTAGTGATAATAGGAGCATTGGGGAAAATAGGGCAGTTAGTGACTGTGGTTGGCTTATAATGGCTCCCAAAGATCTGTCCAGTGCTAGACCCCAGAACCTGTGAATATCATCTTATTTGCAACATGGCGCTTACAGATATGATTAATTTAAAGATCTTGAGATGATGAGACTACCCTGGATTATCTGGCTTGGCCCTAAATGACATCACAAGTGTTCTTATAAGAGAGAGACAGAGGGAGATGGGACACACAAAAAGCGGGGAGGCCATATGAAGACAGAGGCAGAAATTGGAGTGATATGGTCACAAGCCAAGGGATGCTGACCAGCAGCCACCAGAAGCTGGGATAGGCAAAGAATGGATTCTCCCCTAGAATTCTGCAGGGAGTATGGCCTTGCCAACACCTTGATTTTGGACTTCTGGCCTTTAGAACTTTGAGAGAATGGATTTCTGTTGTTTAATTTGTTATGGCAGCCTTAGGAAGCTGTTACAGTGACCAAATGAGTCTAGTAACTCTTGTCTTTACAGAAGTTCTTGAAACCTTTTCTATGCTGATAGGCATTGTTTCCCAAACACAGGCCCTGGACAAGTGCTCTCTAGAACCCATGTGGTGCTAGGTCATATGCTAGTCATCAGCTATGACATAAACTCACAGCACTGCAAGTTGTATGCATGGAAGACCTTTATGCATGAGATTATATACATATATATAAAATATCATGCATCTACCCATTCAGAATCTACTGTCCACTCAGTGAATATTTATGAGCGCCTACTATGTATCAGAAATGATACAAGGCATTGGGTATAGAGTGATTTAAAAAACCAAAATCATCTTTATTATCAAAGTATATTCTAGTGTAGTAGCCAATAAACAAATAAGCAAATAAACAGCAGATGGATATTCTGAAGAATATAAAACAAGCTAAAGGGGTAGAGAAGGATGGGGGTGGCTACATTCAAGTGGGTGTCAGAGAATGCCCAGCATTGTACCAGATGATTTACCAACATTAATCTCACATCATTATCTCAACAACAATTTCATCTTTATCATATGAGGTAGGTATTATCTCCACTTGGCAGATGAGGAAATTGAGGCTCAGAGAACTGAAGTGATTTTGCCAAATTATACAGCTACTAAGTGGCTAACATGGGATTGAAACCCAGGCCCACCAGACACCAAACAAAGCTCATCTAGTACTGCCATGCTACATGGTTCCTGTATTCAGTTGGACTCCCATTATGATCCTCAGCCAGCCAAACGAATTGGCCTGCCTTGGCCTTTCTATACTTGTTCAATGATTCCTAGTAGAATTAATGGTTCTGAGAGTGAGAAGGTTGGAGGCAAGAAATCAGATGGCAAAGGATACTTCTAGTCAGAGACTTGCCCTGGAGAATTACTTCGACGTATTTCTATGTTTGGAAGGTAGGTATAGGGTACTGAAACTTCTTACTTCCTCCCCTGGGTGTTCTCACCTCTCCTTTCTGTTCTGTTCTTTCTGTCAGGGACCCTCAGGGCAGAGCCACAGGGACTCACTAGAGGCAGATGGGGCTGGGGGTAGCCACGGAGTCCAGCTAAAGGGACATTTTTTGCCTTCATAGCTCTGAACTTCACCTTTGAGTCCTGAAGAGTATATAGGACTTGGGCAGAGACCGGCCAAGCAGTGGAAACTTGGGGTATGCTTGCAACAGTATGTGGCCCAGTTTGGCTAAAATATAACATGCACAAAGCAGAGTGGAGAATCAGGCTGGGCAGAAGGCTGGGGCCAGATCTTGGAAAGTCGTGAAGGCAGGCCAGGAAAACAGCCTCCATCCTCTGGGCTGGTATTTGCCAAAGTGTATCCTGCAAACCATTCATGTTTAGGAATAATAGCAGTAACAAGAAAGCAGGTTGTGTGAGAAGGTAAAGGCTCCTTGTCAATAAGTTGGAGTTGAAAGAGGCTAAACAGATCCCTTTCATGCCAGACTTCCCAGACTTGACATGAGGGCAAAGAAAGAGCCAAGAGGCCACAGTGGATGCCATCCTCATGACAAAGATACATGGAGACTCACTAGAGCAGACTGAGCTGGGGCTAGCCAATGAGTGTTATGGATTCCATTTCTAAATCACCTTCTCTCTCCCCATCCTGCCACCCCAACTTCAGTTGATACTGTCCCTCCTTCTAACTTTTCTCTCTAAACCTACTGGCCCCTAACTATGTCCTTTCTTCCAGCTCCTCCCCTCGCCCAACCCTCTCCATCCTCCTCTACCATCGCATCCTGTGTCTCTCCTCCATATGCAAGCACTTCTCTAGCTATGCTATAAGCTACAATAATATACAAATACTTGGGATAGTTATGTGAAAGACCACTATTCACTAGCAAATATGCAAAAATATAATTCATGCAAGTTCCACAGAGGGTTTGTCTTAAGTCATCTTCCCAAAACTCTAGCAACTTTTTAAAAAATATCATGTAGTTTTTTTAGACCCAGACAGGCTCAGCTTTGAGCTCTCTGGCGCTGTTGGTTTCCATAGTAACTATTCCTCAATCCTGACTCCTGTCCTTCATCTTCTGTCCTGGTGGCCAACTGTGGAATGCCTGAAGAGCTCCCTTGTTCCAGGAAGGGGCCCAGCCCCTGCACTGGCTCAGCCAGTCTGAAACTTGCTTGGGGATTTGCATAATGAACAGCACACCCTGGCCAGACCCAGTGTGGGGGAGTGGGGCCAAGCAGTTTCAGACTCCTCTGCTCCTCTTAAATTCACACAATGGCCTTTTCAAACCCAGACAGTAGAGCAGGGTGGTTAAGAGTGTGGACTTTAAGCCAGATTGCTTGTTTTGAAACCCAGACTGTCACTTATTAGCTGTGTAACTGTGGGCAACCTACTTAATTTATTTGAGTCTGTCTCCTCATTGTTTTTCGTTTTTGATCCTCACCCCAGGACATTTTTTCATTGTTTTTAGAGAGAAAGGGAGAGAGAGAAATACAGATGTGGGAAAGAAGCATTGATTGGCTGCCTCCCGTATGCACTGGGACAGGAGATCCTACACATCCTCGGACAATACTGGTGATCAAACCAGCAACCTAGGCATGTGCTCTGACTTGCATGAATTGAACCCGCAACCATTTGGTCCTGGGACAATGCTCTAACCAACTGAGCCACACTAGCCAGGGCTGTCTCCTCATCTTTAAAATAGGAATAAAAATGGAACCTATCTCAAAGGCTTGTTAGGAGGATATGTATATGTAAAAGTGCTTCGAACAATACCTGGCACATAGTGAGTCCTACGTAAGCATTACTGATTAAGATTATAGTTGTTGTTGCCTGTCTGTCACATCATCCACAGACATTTTGGTTGAGTCAGCAATTAATGTGGTATTCTTTGAGTGACAAACCTGTGGTTATCACAGGGGAAAGCAGGTCTTCAATTCGGTGTCTCCTCAAACTCCTATTAAGTCCAGCTTGTCGGCCCAGTCCCTTTTGCACCTACAGTGCAGAGTACACAGCCCACCCAGCTGGGATCAGCATCTGAAAGGGACTTCCCACCCCATTACCCCTGAAGACTTGGGCACGGGACAAGTGGCATTCAACTTGCACAACCAAAGGCATTAGCACTTTGACCAATTCTGTAGCTGAGACAGGGCCCAGGCTTAGGCTTTCTGGTTTGAGGTGTGCTAGCTCAGTACAAATGAAGCTGGCCCATGGGTGTCCCTAGTCTTAGGGAGGACCTCAGCAGCCACAGTGAGAAAGGTAGCTACCAATTCATATAGAGCACTGACCACGTGCCAGGCATTGTCCTGAGTGCCTTTTCGTATATGGGCATATTGACTGTTTTCATCCAAAGAGGGAAACTAAAGCACAGAGCAATGACACAAACTGTGCAAGTCACACAACCAGTTACACTTCAGAGCCAGGAATGTAATACAGATAGTCTGCTCCAGAGTCCATGTGCTTATCCACTCTGCTACACTGCCTCACATGGGGCCAGCCCAGTTCTGGCCAGACAGGCACCTATGCTTGTGCCTGTGCAGTTGACTTGGTGTCTAGTGGGGGAAATAGGAGCTCAACACTAATAGGAGGCAGAGCTCGGGCCATGGCAGCCGTGCACAGGATGTTGTAGATAAAGCCCCTAAGGCCAATATCGCATGCTGGTGGGATTTTAGGAAATTCTTTTGGCTGGCTGAGAAATTTTCCAGGAATCCAGAGAGTCTGGGCAGGTAGAATCCAAACTAGAGTCAAGCCCATCATCAAGGCCTCATGCAAGGTCCTGGGAGGGCGGCTTAAAGCACAGCTGGGTACCTCCCAAGGTAAGGACCCATAGACAGACACTCCTCAGCAGCTTCCACTCAGTGGAGTACCTTTGGGGTGGGCATTGTGGTTTCCGGAATACACCTTTTCTTCTTTGTGGGATCCCAGCAGCAGCCAAAAACACCAGCGCAGACTGCCTGCTGCTCCAACTGCCAGACTGACAGTGACCTTCCTGGCAGGGGCTTCCTTGGTTTCGCAGGCCCACTTCTGTTTGGGAAAAAAACTCCAGGCTGTCAACTTCGGGTCAAAATAGAAGTGTAAGTAAACATGGCTTGCCTCCTCGCACAACCACAACAAAAATTACAACTAAATAACAAAACAAATATCACCCAGAATCATCAGAAAATCAATCTGTATGAAAGTCCAACAACCAAGGAATTAAAGGGGTCACATTCATCCAGTTGGGTAGGAGGGGTGGAGGCATGCAGACATTCGGAGAAGCACGGAGAGGTGGAGTAGCATGGAGAGGCACAGAGATGCAGAACAGGTGGTACCACACCCACATGTGGTAGATAAAAATTGGGAGGGATATCTCAGAAGCGAGGAATCCCACCCCCACACCAAACCACCCAGCCCAGTGTTCCAGTGCCAGGAAAATAAGTCCCCATAACTTCTTGCTGTAAAAACCAGTGGGTATTGCAGCAGTGGAAGAAACTGGGATTCTCAGGTGTGTCCTCTTAAAGGGCCCATAACAGACTTAGGACTTATGCTGACTCACTCCCTCTGGAGTCCAGCACCAGGGCAGCAGCTAGAAGGCCACCAGTAGCACACAGGGAGAAACTGAAGTGTCTGGCATCACAGTGAGTGTCAGGGGATTGCTTCCTCCTGAACAAAACTCAAGAGTCCAGGCAGAGGCATTGTCTCCTTTCTGAGCCCTCTCCCACACAGAGCCACAGAGCACAACACTATATTGGAGACTCCATCAACCTGGTTCACATGGATTGCCCTGCCCATGTGATTACCTAAGCCCCGCCCCATCCAACTTACAGGTGTGCTCTTCTACATTACGTCACATTACTATGACAGGGAGTCAAAGCAGCTCTACCTAATACATAGAAACAAACACAGGGAGGCTGACAAAATGAGGAGACAGAGAAATATGGCCCAAATGAAAGAACAGAACAAAATTCCAGAAAAAGAACTAAACAAAATGGAGATAAGTAACTTATGAGGTGCAGAGTTCAAAACAATGATTATAAGGATGCTCAATGAACTCACTGGGTACTTCAACAGGCAGAAATGAAGGTTACACTAAGTGTAATAAAGAAAATTCACAGGGAATCAATAGTGGAGTGGGTGAAGTTGAGAATCAAATCAATGATTTGGAACATAAGGAAGAGAAAAACATTTAATCAGGACAGCAAGAAGAAAAAACGAATCTCCCCCCAAAAAAGAGAGGCTAAGGAGCCTCTGGGACAACTTCAAACACACCAACATTTGAATCATAGGGGTGCCAGAAGGAGAAGAGAAAGAGCAAGACATTAAAAACTTATTTGAAAAAAATAATGAAACAAAACTTCCATAATTTGGTGAAGAAAATAGACCTACAAGCCGAGGAAGCACAGAGAGTCCTAAACAAGATGGACCCAAAGAGGGCCACACCAAGACACACCATAATTAAAATGCCAATGGTTAAAGATAAAGAGAGAAATTTAAAAGCAGCAAGAGAAAAGCAGAGTTACCTAGAGTGGGAAAAGGGATCCGCCCACAGTGCTGGAAGCAAAGTGAACCTGGTGGAGGAGAGGTAGGGACTGAACTGTCTGCAGAGGCCACAGACAGGGACCATTGTTCCCAGGCAGCCTTCTCTCCATCTTCTTTTCTTCAAGGCCTCTAAGCTGGTCCTGGGAATAGCATCTGATAACAAACCCATTATGCATGAGAGATATTCTTTCAGTAACTGTTATTTTGATGTAACTTCAAATTTGCCCAAAAGTTGCAAGAATAATACAAAGAACTCTGTCATGCCCTTCCCCCGCCCCGGATATCACCAGCTATTAGCACAGTTCCCCATTTGCGCATCCTCTTACTCTGCACGTTTTCTAAGACACACCAAAGTAAGTTGCCAATGCGATAACCCTTTACTCCTAAATACTCCAATGTATATTTCCTACACACAAAGACATTCTTTTACATTGTCAAAATTAGCAAAATAGCATGGATCTAAGGTTTTTATCTAATCCCTATTCTAGATTCAAATGTTATCAATTCTCCCAGTTTGTTAGCTTAATTTTAATTTCCTTTTTGATGGCTGGCTGTACATGAATATAGTCTCCATATAAAACATTACAGACAGGCCAAAGCAGCTCTCTGTGAACACCTGCCTCTATCCTAGTCCCTCTAACCATGACAGGCATTACAGTGTAACAGGAAGAACACGAGGTCTCTGCCACTTGCTGGCTATGTGGCTTTGAGCGAATTTCTTAAACTTTCTGTGTTTCTGTCATCTGTAAAACAGGAATGAATGCTAATAGCAACAAGGTCATAGCTACCACATAGTTATGGGTATTAAATAAATTCATTCCAGTAAAGCTCTTAGAATAGTGCCCAGCACGTAGTTAAGTAATCAGTAAACGTCAGCTGTTATTTTTATCCTGTTTGACTTCACTCTGTGGGGCAGCTAGAGGGAATGTTAACAAGCAAACGTTGGGCCTGACAATGACTTCCTTCCTACAGGTGGCTCAGCTGAACAGTGCAGGGGGACAGCCTC
The DNA here is from genome assembly GCF_022682495.2 of Desmodus rotundus. Taxonomy (NCBI): domain Eukaryota; kingdom Metazoa; phylum Chordata; class Mammalia; order Chiroptera; family Phyllostomidae; genus Desmodus; species Desmodus rotundus. The sequence continues at coordinate 8,523,330 of NC_071400.1, read as the reverse complement.
CTCCTGTTCACTGTGGGAGCAACTGGGATTCAAGTATTCATCAAGGTCAGGTTTCCATAATCAGAATTTTGTGCACTGGCAATGTTGCCACCTGTACCTCTGGAGAGTTTGGACAGGCGTGAGCCAAGGTGGAGTCCCAGGTACAAGGCAGAATGGGAACAGATGCACACCCAGCCCAGAGGTGGGGGAGTATCCCAGCCAGGCCTTCTGGAGCTAGCGTGGGATGGGCTGGAGACTTCTGGGAACATTACAGACCGCCCTGGGGGGCGTTGCAAAAGGGTTTGTGGCACTGGGCAGATTTTTGCTTGGTCCTCCAGGCCCCTCATCCTGGAAATTCTGACATTTCTTCTTCCTGGTGAGTGGGGAGGAGTGGCTCAAGAAGAATGGGTATGTGGTGAGGTTTACCAAAGCTTCCTCTATGATACAATACAAGATGTCTGGTTGGGGCCATGTGGTGAATCTGGTGTGGCTCCTGAAAGAAACAGTCCTTGGGCCACAGTATTCTTGCAGCGGCCGTGCAGGGATCTCGACCCTAGCACTTAGGATAGCACATTAGAATGCAGCCTGGATAGGGATCTTGCCAGAAATCCTACTGACTAATTAGCCTGGGACAAGTCACTTCACCACTCTGAGCCTCCACCTTCATTCTGCAAAATGGGTACAGTACCCTCTGCTTCCCCAGGTGGCTGACAGGTTTAAAAGAGACCATGTGTACAAAAGTTAGGACTTGCTGAATGGGAGCTATTTGTTATATAACAGTTTTTCAGGCACTTCTAGGGACAGGATGACAGGAAGGTCTTCATGCTTAGTGGCGGGGCTTGGATCTTGAACTACTCTCTAACCCCCTCTATCCTCCTTCTCTCACATGTACCTTCTTCTCCAAGAACATTGACTGCCCCTGGGCTGACAGGCTCTTCCTGACTTCCCTGCCTTGGCACTTGCTCTTCCCACAGCCTGAATTGCCCTATCTCCTTTTGCCATGCGGAAAATGGCAGAACATCCTCCTTCCCTGGTCCCAAAGAGAGTGAGTGCCCCATAGCTTGGGAACTCACCCCCATGGGGCTGGACTTCCCAGGCCCCAGCTCATGGCCCCAGCACTTAGAAAGGGCTTGCCTCCCAGCAGGGCTCGGAGCCACAGGAAGACAGGCACAGGAGGGGGTGGTCCCCAGTCCCCAGGCCTCTAGTGACTAAAGTTCTCCTTGGGAAATTTGGGGCCAGGAGAAGGAGGTCTAGAGCCCCCACATAGTTTGGGGCAGACTCCCACTCCTGCCTGGAGCTGGAACTCTGGTTAATTTCATGAAAAGATGGGTCTGCCTCGGCCTAGGCCACTGCCAGAGTCCCACAGAAGTTTGGGCCTCTCTGAGCCTGTTCCTCGGACAGCCTGGGGCCAGTGGCTGAGTCCAGGGACTTTGGGAGCAGCCTCCAGAGTCATTCTGAGGACCTTCAAGACAGGCTGTGAGGTTGCAGATGCCGAGAGGAAGGAGGAGGAAATGGCTCCCTTCCCTGGGTGGTCTGACAGACGCTATGGAGGCCCTCCTTCCTGTGAGGGGCTGGGCCCAGGGCTCAGACCTCCTAGCCTCCAATCTCCCAAACCACAGCCCAAAGGTGTGAAAGAAAGAAAAAAACAGGGGGAAGGGTGGCAGAGAACATACAGGTGCACACTTCACACCTTGACCACAGGCGGAGCCCGGAGCAGCTTCACTCTGACTAACTTCCTCCTCAAGCTTCCCCAGCGGCTGCTCAGGAGGGCAGAAGCAAGAAGCAGGCAGGCCCCTCTATCAGAACTCAGAGTGCAAAATCCTGGCCAGATATGTCTCCCCAAGGGCTGGGCCTGCCTTTCACCTCATCTGGGGGTTGCTTGGGAAAGGAGAGGACCGAATTAGAGGGGCTGGTAAGGGCTTGCCTCAGCATCATGACACAGACACCTTCCAAGACATTTGGGCTGGGAAAGACTGCCGAAGCCCACCACACAGCTGCCGTTTTGAGGCCTAGGTAGGAAGGAAACTGCTACTCACTGGACCCCTACCCTCTGCCAGACACTTCCCACATGCATCACTTGCAGTCCACAGAGCAGCCCACTCATGCATGCACTCTCTTTATCCCTCCTTTTCAGATGAGGAAACTGAGGAAGGGAAGCGAAATGGTTTGCTTAAGATTACACAGCTGGGAAGCTAGAGCATTAGGCTGGGACTGGCCAAACCCTCCCAGCTAAGGTGAATGGTAGCTGTTCAGGATGACCCACCCACGGGACAAATCCACACCTGCTGGCCCCATGGGGTAGCACAGCCTATCCCAAGGCATCCCAACACGAAGGCTCCCAGGGACTCTAGGTCTGTAGCCAATATCCCTCCCACTCAGCACTCTCAACTGTGCACCTGCAAAGAGCAAAGGCCTGTGCCAGGGGTCTTCCAGCCTTGGTTACCTCAAATTACCTTATAATAACCCTGCTGAGGAGACCAGCTCAAACAGTCATGTCATTTGTCCAAGGACACAGAGCTCAAAGAGAGTGGAGTCAGGGCTGGAGCCAGACCAGTTCAACGTTCTTCCCACTGCATCATAGCTGCACAGCCAAGCGGCCACACAGGGAGCAGTTGTCTGCACCATTGTAAAGCTCTTGCCTGACGTGCTCTCATTTCTCCTTCCCAGCAACCCAGGAAGGTGGAGATCAGTCCCCATGTGACAAACGAGGAGACTAGGGCCCAGGAAGGAGACCAGGGGTCCCTAGACTGAAATTCCATGTGGACCAGTAACATTGGAACGTGAATTTGGAGGACCCACAGGGGGTTGTCAACTCCTGCCAACAGGAGATACTTCCAAAACTCAGCTATTTCCACCAACTTCTCATAAGGAAAAAATCCTTTTAATACCAAAAAGGAGATGAAGGACAAACTTGCATAGTAGACCTTCCTTCAGGCTGAACAAATAGAGCTTTTTATTGTTCTCCTTTGTCTCATACATAGAAACCCAGTGAATGGAAACTGGTCATGCACCAGCATCAGGAAGCTGTGGTCCTGGCTCCCACATCTCCTCCTCCCCTGATAGGCAGTCACTTGCCAAGTCCTTCCTAACCTCTATGGTTTCTGGAACCCTCCCAGTCCCTTCCACAGACACTGCTCCTGACCTCCTCCAGGCCCTCAGTTCATCCTGGCCTGGCCCGAGCAGGTGACAAGCTGTTTGGAGCAAGATAGCCACACACCTTGTGTTCATACAGGGTGGGGAAGGGCCTTGGGGCTTCACCACTATGTATCTTGTCAGTAAGTTTGAACTGAATCCCAGGCCTTCGGCTGGAGGCTCTTGTGAAGTGCTCTGGCTGAAAAGCAGACCCCAAGGCCATGGGCTAGCCTTGTCTCTGTGTCTCCTTTTTGTCTGAGGAAAGAGAGGGAAAGAGGAAACTGCTTGGGGTAAGGCACATTAAGGGCCACCTTTCCCTGCTGATAATGAGAACAGGATGATAGGGAGGGGAGAGGAGGACAGGGCAGAGCTGAAGGCAACATGGGGAGCAGGGCTCCCCACAGTGCGCAGCCAAAAAGGGACTGGCTCCACAAACACTGTTCACAACTTCTCAAAATCAGGAGGTCCCCATGTCCTCTTCTACTTCCCCAGTCCCTTTCTTCTTGCTCTGGGAGGAACTGCTTTCGTGAACTTGTGGTATCACCAGCCCCTCTTTTAGACTTTTAGAACAAACTGCTGTATCCAAAACAACTCAGTCTTGTTTTGTGTGTGTGTGGTTTTTAGAATTTACGTAAGCAGTGTCAAACTATACACAATATTCTGTAAGTTGCCTATTCTACCGTGTGGTCACTGGCTTTTTTAGATGTATGCATGCTAAAATATATAGCTTTACTTCCCTGTGTTTTAGCTGCATGTATATAACATAGTTTATGTATTTAAAAAACTGCCCTGGCCCATGTGGCTCGGTTGATTGAAGCATTGTCCCATAAATCAAATGGTGACGGGTTTGATCCCTGGTCAGGGCACACACTTGGGTTGTGGGTTCAATTCCCAGTTGGGGCATATATGAGAAGGCAACCAATCGATGTTTCTCTCTCACATCAATGTTTCTCTTTCTTTCTTTCTCTCCCTTCTTCTCTCTCTAAAAGCAATTAAAAAATGTCCTCAGGTGAGGATAAAAAACATCAAAAAACTGAAGGCAGTGTGATGAGTGGTAAAAGAAAAGTCAGACAACTGTGGGTTCAGTCTTAGCACCCACCTGGTGAAAACCTTTCTCCTTTCTGAGTTAGTCATAAGGATAATCCCCACCTGACGATAGAGCTGTGTGGCTGGAATGAGGTAGTGACAGAGAAGGCACCAAAAGCAACATCTGACACATAGCAAGGTCATTACTATTAATACCCTGTCCTTGCCCCTACTGATTACCAGGAAGGGGCAATAGTAAAGGACTACATTTAATGTAATTGATTTCTTTTAAACACTTTGATTCTTTAAAGAAGGACAATGTCCTTCACAGACTTAACACATTTAGCAATCCAGTCTACAATCAGACAAAAAATAGACTCCGGTCCAGGATTGAGAAGCACAAGTTCTCATTTATTTGAGCATGGGCTATTCCAGTGCAAGAGAAACAGTTCTTTCCCTGACCACAGGGAGGGCTGTCCTTCATTCACTTCCCCACTGCTCTGTTTCTCCCTCAGACCTGCTCCCTGGGAGGCCCTGCCTCAGCCGTTCCAGAGGCCTCAGCCTTTCTGACCCCAAGCACCTTCCTTGGCCAGGGGAATGGCTGGGAGGGGGAGCTCCATGGCATTGGCTCTAGAGAGGTCTGGTGTACATAACCCCATGGAAGAGGCGGCGGTCGAGAAACACATGAAACCCTCACTTCCTCTGTGTAGTGCAGGTTCTCAACCACAAGCCCCAAGCACAGGGGCAGGTAGCACGCGCCTAGCAGCTTGTGCACCAGTCCAACCATGCTCTCTGAGGTAAGTGCCGCTGTCCAGCCAGGCCACTATCAGTGTGGAGAGCCCAGAACAGTAGGGGACTGGCAGGAGTGGCCCATGAGCCAGAAGCAGCAGAGGGTTGGGTGAGTAGGTAGAGAACGCAGCAATTGAGTGGAAGGGGTACCAGACGCGGAATCAAGAGCCTACCGTGGCTGCTGACTTGTGCCAATGGCCACCGGGTGAGTCACTTCCCTCTCTGGCTGGTGCCTCACCTGCAAAATTCAGGGGGTAGAGGATCACCCCTGACCCCCTCCAAGGCACCCTTCAACCCTGACTTGGAACTTTGACTCCTCTGTACTGCACTGAACTGGCCCTAGGGAGGCCAGCAGCTCTGGAGTAGTTTGTGGGAGAAGGGGGGAAGGCCTATTTCTGCTAGAGCTTAGTGGAGGAGCCCCAGGTGGGTGGCAGTCCTTGGTGTAAGGGAAAGAAAGGAGGGGCAGAAAGCGTGCATGGAGGACACAGTGATTTATAGAGGGGTCCCATGGGGAGCAGGTAGTTGGGGTCCCCAGACAAGGGCTGAGGAGGGAAGAAGAGGGCCAGTGACTGGGAGAGGGGACAGTGGGGTGGCACCCTGGGAAGGAAAGTGGTACAACTAGGCGTGGCTGGGACACTGACAATAGCATGCCTTGAAGGAATAGAAAGGAGAAAGAGGAGAGGGGGCAGGGACTGCTCTTGAATCAGGAGGAAAGCTTTCATCCAGCCCACAGTCCCTGTGCTAAAGGGATGGCCCAAAGGGTGAGGGAGAATCAGCCTTTGAGAAGGAATAGCCAAGGCTGGGCAGATGGTTCAGGAGGCGTGACCTTGTTAGAAAGGTGGGGACAATTACAGGGTGTGGCCCTGGCCTCAGGGCTTGCCTTGCAGTGGAGCCCTCCTAGAAAGGGTCCTCAGATGAAACTTCTGAAGGAGTCTGTTTACAGGGTCTCTGCCCTCCTTCCCTCCCTCCTTTTCTCCTCAGATCAGTGAACGAGTGGTGGAGTTCCTAGGCCACGAAACTGCCCAATTTCTAGAAAACTATAGCTCTTCCATTGACTATGAAGGAGAAAACGAGAGCTACTTCTGCTGCGATTCCCCACCCTGCCCTCAAGACTTCAGCCTGAACTTTGACCGGGCCTTCCTGCCAGCCATCTACGGCCTCCTCTTTGTGCTGGGGCTGCTGGGCAATGGTGCGGTGGCAGCTGTACTGCTGAGCCAGCGGGCAGCCCTGAGCAGCACCGACACCTTCCTGCTCCACCTGGCCGTGGCCGACGCCCTGCTGGTGCTAACCCTCCCCCTCTGGGCAGTGGACGCCGCAGTCCAGTGGGTTTTCGGCTCTGAGCTCTGCAAAGTGGCAGGTGCCCTCTTCAACATCAACTTCTATGCTGGGGCCCTCCTGCTGGCCTGCATCAGCTTTGACCGGTACCTGAGCATAGTGCACGCCACCCAGCTCTACCGCCGGGGGCCCCCCACCCGCGTGGCCCTCACTTGTGTTGTTGTCTGGGGGCTGTGTCTGCTCTTTGCCCTCCCTGACTTCATCTTCCTGTCGGCCCACCGTGATGCCCGCCTCAATGTCACCCAGTGCCAGCACAACTTCCCACAGGTGGGCCGCACAGCTCTGCGCCTACTGCAGCTGGTGGCCGGGTTCCTGCTGCCCCTGATGGTCATGGCCTACTGCTATGCCCGCATCCTAGCTGTGTTGCTGGTCTCCAGGGGCCAGCGGCGGCTACGAGCCATGCGGCTAGTGGTGGTGGTAGTGGTAGCCTTTGCCCTCTGCTGGACCCCATACTACCTGGTGATGCTGGTGGACATCCTCATGAACATGGGGGCCTTAGCCCGCAACTGTAGTCGAGAAAGTCATGTGGACGTGGCCAAGTCCGTCACCTCTGGCCTGGGCTATATGCACTGCTGTCTCAACCCACTGCTCTATGCCTTCGTGGGTGTCAAGTTCCGAGAGCGGATGTGGATGCTACTTCTGCGCCTGGGCTGCCCTGGCCAGAGCGGGCACCAGCGGCAGCTGCCGTCTTCCCGCAGGGATTCATCCTGGTCTGAGACCACAGAGGCCTCCTTCCAGGGCTTGTAAGGCTGGGCTGGGGGCAAGCTTTTCACCACACAGCCTGACTCCCAGCCATTCCAGGCTCCTCCCCCCTCTGCCCAGGGTCTGGCTCTCCAGACGCATATTCCTGGGGTTTCCTGGTAGCCCCAGCACTGCCAGGTCTCCCAGGGGGTACCCTCCTGACTCCGGGGACTTTGCTGCTCCTTAGTTGCTAAGCCCCATCCTGACAATTCAGAGTCGGCTGCCTTTAGGCCCTTCTTCCTTTGGCTGCCCAGAGCCCTACCACCCTCTTTATCCAGTAACTAGACCTTGGCCTTCCCCATATGCAAGGAGCTTGAGGCACACGGCATGGTGGAAGCTGCCCCCATGGGGCCTTGGCCCAGACCTCCAGCCCAGCAATGACTAGCTATAGCCCCCAAAACCTCTGTATTCGCTCACTTTTATGTATAAAGTTCTGCTTAAAACTTTTCAATAAATAAGAATATAAGTACCACGGTGTGCTAGTGGTGCATAATTCCAACCCACCCTGCCCAGACTCGGGGACACATGTCCTGCTTCTCCTTGCCTGTGCCTGGGACTGTGCCAGCCAATGCTGCCTGTGTTAACATTCACATCTGGCCTACTCTCCACCCGCCTGGGCACTCCCGTCATTTGCAGGGAAGCACCTAGGTACACGGGTACAGGGTAAACAATCAACTGGCTGGCTGGACAGAGTATGTGGGCATACTCTGGGGAAGGGGCCTTCAGACATAAGTAAGACATGGTCCCTGTACTCCAGAAGCTGAGGATGTGGCAAGACATAACAACACCCTGCAGTCTAGGCCACGAGGCAAATATGTGGCACACACAGCAAACACTGTGGCTGGAGCCATTTGGGAAGGCTTCCTGAAGACAGGAATGAGCCAGAGGTATTCCCAAGGGCAAAGAGAAGGAAAGATGGTGTTTCCAGGTAGAAGGGAGGGCAGAAGCAAAGGTGGGAAGGCTGAAAAGAGCAACGCTTCCTGGAGGAATTATAAGTGGTCCCAACAGACTGAAGGATTCAGAGGGGGAAGGGTTGAACACAAGACTGAAAGTTAGTTTGGGGTCAGGTGATGGTATTCTAGAGACCAATTAGAAGGCAGTTGTGATTAGTGAGGTTACAGGTAATGCAGGCTTTTACTAGGGAAATGGCATGGGATGGAAGACAAGTGATGAAATCAGATAACAAGTCAATAGTCATTAGCACAAAGGCCCCCTGGAGGCATGGGTGGGGTGTGAGCAGCATTTTCCCAGCATTTTCCCACAGCTATAGCTAGGGTGGAAATGAGTGGAAGAAATGCCCAGGGCTCCCCAGAAAGGCGGGTTGACAGGGTTACTGAGTTCAGACAGAAGCCGGGCCCCTCCCTCTGTAGGGATGAAACCACCACACTGTGAGGTCCCCTATCAGCAGCGTGTGGTGATCCAGTCTCACAGGCCGGCTGGACATGGAACCACAGAGGAGACCCAAGGATCTAGCTGGGAAAGCTCGTACCAACACCCTGTGCACCACACCCAATCCCCCCTAGACTGGTGGCAAGACTTCCATTGGTAGTCACTAAAGGGTCACTGAGCACCCGCAAAATGAAGGAAGGACGGAAGGAGGGACAATGACAGAACACATCCAGCCTCTAAAAAGAGCAGTGACGCCAGACCAGCAAAGATGTGCCCATACTCTAAGCCCCAGAACTTGGGAAGATGTTACTTTATGTGGCGAAGGGAACTGAGGTTGCTCACCAGTTGGCCTAAAAAGAAGCTGCTCCTGGATTACCCAGGTCGGCCCAGTGTCATCATGTGGCCCTTAAAAGTGAAAGGAGAAGGCAGATGCAGACAGAGAAAGTCAGAGAAACAGAGGCAACTGGCCTTGGAGATGGAGGAAGGGGCCACACACCAGGGACTGCAGCAGCCTCTAGAAGCTGGAAAAGACAAAGAAACAGCTACCTCCACACACCCCCAGGGCCTCCAGAAAGGAACGCAGCCTTGCCCACGCCTGGATTCCAGCGAAGTGAGGTCCGTGCCCACTCCCACCCCACACAGTTGTAAGACAATGCGTGTCACTAAGCTTGTGGTCATCTGCTACAGCACCAATATGCAATGAATACAAGGTTGATTCCATCCACATCTCAGACAGCTCCCACAGGTGGGGAGGCTTCTGAAAACCTTGTGAGCAGTTACAAGAATCAGAGAAAACCCAAAACACAGAATGCTCTTCCCAACATATACAGGAGAGCATCAGATGTCGGGGTCCTAGACAGAACACCCAACGGCTTATTCTGCTGTCGGCACAGGTTGTCAATGAACAGACTTTGCTAACTAGTTAATTGCAGAAAACACTTTATTTTTTTGTATTTCATGAACAATTACATTGGTTCAGATGGCAAAAGTAATTTCATGAAATATGAATTTTATTTCTAGCGAAGTATAACAGGTTACATCTGCCAGGAGCCCTCATTTTGAAACACTACCTTTAAACATGTTCATTTTCCAGAGTTACTCTCATTCTCAAAAATCTAATTTGCTGTTAAATTTTGTTCTACATTTCATAACTACAGAGCAAAAATATGTTCCACACATCACAACTACAGAGTGTAAATATGTTCCACACATGACAACTACAGAGTCTAAGTTTATTCCACACATATTAACTACAGAATCTAAGTATGTTCCACATGTCTTAACTACAGAATCTAAGTAGGTTCCACACGTCTTAACTACAGAGTCTAAGTTTGTTCCACACGTTACAACTACAGAGTGTAAATATGTTCCACACGTCACAACTATAGAGTATAAAACACAAGGTGGGGTCCAAAGGACCTCCAAGTACAATCAAGGGCACAAAGTGCTGAGCGAAAGAACACTTGGTTAAAGAACAATCATTAACAATATGAAACTTTATAAAAAAGATTTAAATTCTAATATTCATAACATCATAGAAACAGATATTTTCCTAAAACTTCTTCATAAACAGAGGACTCGGCTCATACAGATACCCTCTTATAAACTTAAAGGGTGTTGTTTTCTTTGCAGATGAAATAATCCTTGCTGAGCTGTCTCATCACATCCCCATGGGTTGCATTTTCCATTCCCTGCCTGACGATTCTATAATGCTGTTTCACATACTTGGCAAAGGGTCTAACATGCGGCTTGATGGGGGTTCCATCTTTGCGAGTTAACGGCAGCAGGACCAGACGGCCCTTGCATGAGGTACACACGCTGCGCTCGGTGTCCAGTGATCTGGAGTAGCGGCCAATCCTAAAGAGGAAAGCGACAGCACACAGCAAAGGGTCAGTCACTGTAACTCAGCCTTTTCTCTGAACTGCTGGCCTTGGGCCCAAAGCCAGACTTTTCTGGGGGTTCTCAGAGAGTGGGGCACCAAAGTAGCAGCAGTGGTCAGGCTGGCTCAGAGTAGGAGCAATTGGAGAAAAGAGGACGTGAAAGGAGCAGAGAGGTCTTATTTACTTCTCAAGTCAGATAGTCAATAAAATCACTGAAGAGCCACTTGGGAGGCTATGGTAAAAAACACCACTGGGAAAAGTCTGAGGAGAAGGGGTCTTACCTGGCTTTGCACCGAGTGCACTCATAGTAGATCTTGTAGTTAATCTTGTAGTTATGGAAACGGGTGACCAGCGGCAGCTCTGGGTGGGCCAAGTTGCATTTCCTGGCATAGTATCTCCATGTGTAACCGTGCGAAGCATGGATGCCATTCAGCAGCCAGGAGGCTGCGTGGCAGAGCTCATGGGCCAAAGTATCCCGGATTCGGTCTTGGAAGAGGAATAAAAAGAAACCATGAGCACTTCAACCAACTCCCTTCAAGTCACTACACAACCAGCCCTGGACTCTCCACCTCACCAGACAGAAAGCCATCATAGTTAAGCACAGGCAGAGGCAAGAATGAGTGTTATCTCCCCAAGGTTCTGAAAGTAAAATTTCCACCCACTTCCAGCTGATATGGTCAATGAGGAGAGCCTGGGGTGGGTGAGTGTTTTCGGAGCAGCTCCAACCTGCTCATCTTTTGTGGGACGTCACTGTCAGAAACACATCTGGCCAAGACCTGCTTTCCACTCTCTGGGAACATAAGTGGGCAGGGCGAAGGACAATTACCAGGGCTATGGGATTAGGTCAAGAATAGTGCCATGGAGAAACTGGGACCTGAGCTGGGCCCTTCACAATGGAGTGGACTTGCAAAATTAGTAAAGCCATTCTAGGTGAGAACAATGGGAACAAAGGTGGAGGTTAGGAAAACATAGGGTCCATTCTGAAAGCCAATGGGAAGACAGTCTCGAGGGAGCACAGGCTGGTGGTGGAGCAGTGGGAGTCAAGACTAGCAGAGAGGTGACAGGCCGAGAGGCAGACTAGGATGGCCCCAAAAGCCGGGCTCTAGGCACTGGCCAGCTGTAGGTTTCTTAGCAGGAAAGTAATGCAGTGTGCAGGAGACTGAACGCAGCAGGGAGAAGAGGGAGGTGATGATGGCCCATAACCTGGGCAGAGGCAAAGACGGAGGACAGATAATGATAGCAGAGACATTATGAAGATTTGGTTATTGGCTAGACAGATAGAGGCAACCTTGAACCTCAGTTACTGGGAGAATGGAGCTGCTGCTGCAGGCAACAGGGAGCTGTGGAGAGAAAGTGAGGCTTACTAGAAAGATGGACAAGTGGGACTCCCAGGGATGGTGAGACATCCAATAATAGTGTCCTCTAAGCAACACACAGTAGGCATGTCCCCCCAGGAATGACAGGTAGAGCTGTGACGTGGGCTGCCAGAGAATACCAGCACCTAAGCATAACTCATCAGGCGCAATGTCAGAAGGAAAGAGCCCATCAAGACAGCTGCCATGCTCCTGCCATTACCTGCAGAGTCGCAGACTTTCAGAGAAATATCAATCTTAGTATAGCGCCGTGCCGGGTTAGACGAGTGGTTAGAGCTGCACAGGCCCGCGGTTCTCAGCATCTTCTTATTCCAGCAGATATCCAGTTTCTCTGGCAGCTGAGAAAGACAAGCAAACAGGGAGTCAGCACGCAGTTCTAAGAGGGCCAGAAAATGTTAACTCAAAAGAGTTTTGCAAATCAAAACATTCCAGGGAGAATAAAAGCCAAGCCGAGGCCCAGGTAAGGACAACTAGCAGACCATCAGGACATGAGGGGGACTGCTCAGAGAGCCCTGGAGAGTACACAGGATTTGTGTTCCCTGGCATGGAGACCAACCCAGGGGCAACCAAGGAGAGTAGGACAAGCCAGCTGACGTGGATGTGACCCATGTATGAGAGTGCTGTGGCATAACTGAAAACGCAACTTGGAACTTAAGGTTCCACTCAATGGTCATCTGATATGACATCAGGAAGGGCACCAAAGAATAGGGAACCTTTAGAACAATAGAACTTTCCCTGCAGAAGTGATCAAGTCTGAAAAACATAATGACCCAAGGGTCTGTCTCTCTGCCTCCAGGTCCTCTCCAATCTTGTGCGCACCCCTGCTTCTGAGTGATTAGTTTCTTTCAGCAGCCATTTCATATCGCGCGTCCCTGTGCAGTGGTGCCTACTCATTTTAATTTAAGCTCCTCTAAGCTGATTCCCAGGACCCTCCATGATCTAGTCCTATGCTATCCAAAAAAAAAAAAAAAATGTTGCTATGTGGCAAGTCCTGTTCTAAGAAGGCCCTGCAGGTGTATTCACTTACCTAGGCCAAACAATAATTCTATGAAGTAGGAGGTACTATGATTGTCTCCATTTTGCAGACGAGAGAACTGAGGCCAAGAGGACTTAAGTCCCTTGCCCAAGGTCACGTTATACTTCAAAAGGAACCCCCTCTTCCAGATAGTCAGGCCTCAATACATGCCCTCTTCCCCATCACTGTTTTTTTCTCCACTTATCATCCTTCAAGAACCAGAAAGAGTCTCACTTCCTCCAAGCAATCCTATTTCCTGAACTCAGTGATTTCCCCCTCTGCTGACCTCCCGTGGCAATAACAGTCTGTACTGTATATTATAATCCACAAACATTCTCTCTTTCACATAAGTACATCTTATCTCTCCACCTAAACTGACACTTCTCAAGGACAGGAAATATACAGTTAGCACATCTGCACACCTCACGACACCCAAAAGTGCTGGGCATACAGCAGGTACTCAATAAGGGCGTCCTTACTGATTTTACCTTTTTATTAAAGACAGTCTCGTTGAACAGGACGTACAGTCTCCTGACCAGTTCATCTTTATTTTTCTTGAAGTTCCTTCCAGAATACTCCTTCAGCTTTTCAATGCCACGCAAAAAACATCCAGGTATGTTGCAATTAGCATTCCTGCAGAAGGAAATTCAAATGAATCTTGTATGGCTAAACAAATACATAGAAGAACTGCATACATACAGGTCAAGAGAGACTTGGAAAACCTGCTAGTCCCTCCTCCTTCCAACTTCTTATATGAGGGTGTCTCCCAAGGTTCTATTTATAGCCTTTTTTTCTTCACTCCTCACATACTGTCAGAGATGTGAAGCCCACGGTTTCAACCTCAACAGGAGTGATCCCACACCTACATCCTCATTCTCCATCTCTCCCCTGAGATCTAGTCCTGAGTTTACAATTAACTGTCTGATGCAATTTTCCAACAGACTGACACGAGCACGTCTCTGGCTCAGTGTGTTTAATGATCCAACTTGTATTTCAACAGGTGGAAAACCTCAGACATTTGTTAATTCATTTCTTCCTTACCCTAGAGCCAATTATGCACGAAGACACACCGCTGTCTCCTTCCCACCACCTCGTCCATCCTGCACCTCAGTCACCAGCCTAGATCAAGTTCCTGGCCTTCCCTTTTTGCAGGATATGATGGCATTCCTCTGTGTCCCTTCCAGACTCTTTTTCTTCTAATGGAACCCACAAACATACCTCTAGATTAATTTTCCTCAGCCATATCCCAATTATGTCCCACTGACTTCTTGACCTGGCAATCAAGGCCCAGGGCAAGCTAGTCTTGATTTCTATTTCCAGCTGCCATTCCCACTCTGGCCAAAGTGGGCCGCTCAAACATGCCCTGGATGGGAACTGTGACTGGCCACACTGGCCACAGTTCCTTTGGGCTTCGGTACAACCTATTTGTCCATAGCCTAGAATGACCACATCTGCACCAAGAACAACTATCTGTGTAGCACTTTATAATTTGCCAAGAAGTTCCTCTTGCATCGTGACAGTCAATCCTCATAACCACCCTGCAAAGAAACCATCAACAGTCTTATGATCTCCACTTTGCAGAGAAGAAAACTGAAGCTCAAAGGTTGTGACTTATGCAAAGTTCACAGAGACACAATCTTCTGCCACCAATCTCATGGTCTTTCCATTAGACCACTATTGCTGCCCCACTTTTCAAGGCCTAATTCAAGTGCACAAGGAGTACTGCTCCACACTTGAAGGACTGACACTGGCAATACCTATTTATTGAAACTGAAGTGTTTTTATCTTGGCTGGAACACTCCACAAGTCCAAAGAGATGAGCCACAGAGCTGGAAAAAAAAAACAGGAGCAAACACGGGGAAATGAGTTTCTGACTTAACAGGACACTCATTAACCCTTTTAAACCACAAAATAAACCCCGTGTGAGGTGGCTGGGACAGAGAGAGGGAAAAAGTACCCGATCAGGCAAACACAGCTGAAGGAAGGTTCTTCATCTCAAGGCCTGATAGGACCTATCTCTGCCTCAAGAAATAGGTATTTCTGCCTCAAGTTACTTAGTTCAGAAAGCAAGTATGCATCAGAAAAGGTAACAGATGAATACCTGAACCGTCTGCAGACCTCAGCAGAGAACAGGACCCTGCATGTGTCTGTATGCACGTCAAGTGGGCCTTGTGGCTTAGCACACTTTTACCTCAATGTTTGCGCCACTTTACTGCAGGCTGAGCATCTCCACATCAGAGGAGTCAACAAGACCCCATATGGAAACATGACCAGTAAGCAGCCCCCACAGGTACAATACTAAGCACAACAGGAAGCCTACAGACTGAAACAGGAAGTACCACAGCAACAGGGAGCAGTCCAGACAGGCTAGCCTCCCTTGTATGATGCAGAGCACAATGTCAAAAGGGGAGCTTCTCTCTTCCTTTTGTCACACTCTGCAGTCAAGCAACCTGGCAGTGACCCAAAACACACGTTCCTATAGGCAAAGCAGGTTAGCTAGATATCTAGGAATCCAGAGGAGAAAGAGTGCTGAAAGGGGGGCCATCTTAATGGAGAACAAGCCAAACTGCTGCCAGCTACCTCACGCAGTGAGAAGCTCAGAACGAGAGCCTCTCTGCTCAGGCCCAAGTCACTCTGCTGCCCAGTGCTTGACACATCATTCTTCTCCCCTTCGGATGCATTTATGGACTCAAAATACAGGTGAAGAAATAAACATACAATCCTTCAAATGTTTTCTTCCTTCTCTTGTAAGATAATTAACATCTAAGTATATATTACTCCTGAATGCCAGTAAAAACAAATGAAGAAAACTCTGTTTACTACCTCATGTTATTAAGGGAAAAACTGAGAAGTTCCTGGAATGTAAATGAGAAAATGTATTAATTCCTTGCTTACTTTAAGTATTAGCATGTCTTTGGTCTAAACGACCTGTTGTTTTCGGTAACAATTATATACAGCTTAATACAAATAAAGGAACTATAAACAATCTATTTCACCCTAACCTCTAACAAAGCTTGAAAATCCTGCAAGAACGCAAACAAGTAGTGAGAGTAACTGAGTTCATACAAAGCACCAGAAAAGCCTGGAAGACAATCCTGACTCTGCCCTCCCTCTGATTCCAATGGATTGGAACATGTCCATTCTGCCTTCTCACCATTGCGGCTGTGTTTGCTTCGGTTTACGGCAAACTGGTGGCCATGAGGCTGAAGAAAAAGAGTATCTTGTTTGGTTACACATCACTCTTTAACCCCAGTTAAAGGGCAAAGGAAACCTCAGAGGCCAGAGCTGCTGCGGGAGCAGAAGGCCCCCGTTGCCTGGGGAACTGCAGGGGTCATCGCCCAGCTCTGTTAGGGGAAAGTGAGGGCAGCAGCGGGGAGCGGCCACAGCCTCCTCCTGCTTATGCTTTCCCAATTCAGGGATGGAAACTTTGTCCCCGTCCTCCACCAGACTCCTTCACTCCCTTGAATCCCCCGACATGTGCCCAGTGGGCTGCTTAACATCTGACAATCAGGCGATCAATTCTGGTTTGGTTGAACACAAACAGTACATACTCAGGCTCATGCTGGTGAGATGGCTGTGGAGACTTTGCTGCTCGGGGTTTCCTCTTTGGAGGCTCAGCCTGCTTTCTCTTGGAAGGAGGCTCAGCTGACTCAGCCCCCTTTCTCTTGCAAGAAGACTCAGCTGGCTGACTCAGCTTTCTTCTCTTTGGCTGCGGCTGCTGAAGTTCCTCCAAAGACCGAGTCCGCTTTTGTCCTTTAACAACAGCTGAAGGGATAACAATCAAAGAGATAACAGTTCATTTGTTCCCTGAAAATTGGCCCCATCAAGCAACTGGCAGAAACCCAGGAGCAGCCCCCACAGCCAAGTCCTGGGCAACATCTGCAAGTGACAACTTGGTCAGTCTGAAGCCCACATGCTGCTGTCAGCATGAAAGATTTTATGCCTGTGACGCAAAGCTGCCAGTGGAATAAGCTGGGTAGGACTCCATCATAGGCCCCAAGACCTATAATGAGGTCACAGGAGCAAGTGTCCAGGTTGGACTGTGAAGGCAGCTAAGGCGTGAGCAGTATAAGGAGTGGCATGGCCTCTCTCACATGCTTGCTCTGAGCAAAGTGGCTCCTGTCCTAGGAAGCACCTTCACCCAATAGGAAAGCCAGATCTTCCCACCATTATCTAGCACCCATACTGCCAGTGGCTCTAGCCAGAGACTTGCTATCAGTAATGACATGCATTCATTTA
This sequence comes from Desmodus rotundus, assembly GCF_022682495.2. NCBI lineage: Eukaryota > Metazoa > Chordata > Mammalia > Chiroptera > Phyllostomidae > Desmodus > Desmodus rotundus. Next base: position 8,506,432 of record NC_071400.1, on the reverse strand, counting down.
AAATATTTATTTAGCACCTGTTATGTGCCCAACACCAGGCTAGACCCTGGGAGAGACAGAAACACCAGTAACTGCTCTTCAACCAAGAGGCTTACCGTCTACCCACGGGACAGATTCAGATATGCTTTAACAGAGGCGCAGTCTAAGAACCGTGAGAACCCAGGAGGGAGGAGCGACTCTGACTTACCCCTTCCTACAGGAAACAACAACAGGGCTGGGTCCTCAGGAAAATGAGATATCCTCGGGACAAAGAGGTCAGGGACAAAGCACTCCAGGCAGATGGAATGATGAATACTAAGACTTGGGCGTTCCCACTTCCCCCACCCATTCCTAGAAAGACCTTCATTGGGATGGTGGCCTCCCTTGGCTACCAGGCAGCTGCTAAAATGGCACAGGCTGGTAGGCAGAAAAGGCAGACCCAACAAGACAAACAAATTCAGGGCAAAGGGCAAGGCAGGCACAGCTGGCACACTGGGTGGGCCAGGCACATTCAGGGGGTCAGGGGACAGGGATACTTGGGTTGACAAGCTTACCAGGTGGCACACATAAATGTTTGGTTTTACATTTCCTTTTCCTTGGTTGGTCCACCACAGGTAGAACCTTTCCATCAGTTGGCATCTTTTCACCTGGAATCTCTAGTTCAGCCTCAGGATCATTTAGTGGTTGGCTGGGATTTCTACTAGTAGCAGATGAATTTGGGGGGGAGATAGTAAACTGCATCATCTCCTTTTTAATTGAGGCAATCTGGTCGTCATCAGATGAACTATCTTCTATTACCACAGGACCCTCCACATCACTATCATCACCATCACTGATAACTATTGGCATCTCCTGGTTCACATACTTCTTACGACTATCAGAAGACACTGTCAGAATCTTATCTGAAATTCAAAAGGCATAATCACATATAAGCAGATTTCCTCCACCCCACCCCTGAGACATTAAACCAGATTATTGAACAGAAATTAAACAAGCAGGGAACTGTCACATTATGAATCACAGTTAAGAATCAGTTATTTCAGATTATTTTCCTTCTATTAGTTTTGTACTTTACAGAGAGCAGGGCCAGATAAAACAGCAATCCAAGTCCAGTGGTAATTTTTAAACGACATTCTCTGAACGGCACAATGTAGGTGCTCAGAGGTTCCCAAACACAGCAGCTCTGCAGACTTGTATATTTTCACTGGTCCATAGAAAAATAAGACAACAGAACACTAGAGTGTGTTTTTTTCCCATCAGTTTCAACTTCTATAATTTAAAGGACTGTCCTTTAGTTTGAGATTAGCTCCTCAAGAAATTTTTGATGCTTTTTACTTTATGAAATTATGGTGATAATAGATAATGGTTGGAGTATATTTCCATCGTCGTACAAATTAAAAATTGGCAATTGTGCATTTACTAGTACAATTTCACTTTCTCACTAGTCCATAAGTGCAAAGCACTCAGAAACACTGATGTAAGACACTGAGGGGCCCTGGGAACATTGGAAAGGTCGTCCTCCCTCAGGTGACTGTCCCCTTCACCTGAAAATGAGCGGTAGCATGTCTAATACCACATGCTCTCAGGAGTCTGTTCAAACCTTAGTTTCTAAGTTTCTATGATCCTGGATGTAAAAAATATAAACCAGAGCATAGGCAAGATGTGAAAACATATTTATGGTGCAAAAATTGCAGATTTGGGAGAATGTATATTGAGATGCTCATCTATTACTGTGTATAATGAGCACTTTTTAGCTCAAATTTTTGAGGGAAAAATAATGCGCATTATACACGGGTATAATGATTACTTAGCATGGGTGTAATACTGGATATAATAACCCCGTGTATGATGTGCACAAAAATGTGGCTGTGCGTTATACAAAGCAAAATACAGTATTTGAATTAATTATCAAAGGACTTTAGACATGTAATAAGGAAAGAGAAAGGAGTGGGTGTTTCTATGGTAAAAACTCATTCTTCCTAGAAAACTTCAAGATTTCCCACCTGCAGTTCAAATTTTAAAAACAAAAATAGTAAGGACACACTGCTTACAATCCCTAAAAATGACCTTGCGCAGTTAGAAGTGGGGTTGGAAGTATGTGTTAAAGCTCCTCAGTCCCTTTTTTCCCCTGTAAAATCACCAAAATTCATTACAGTAACAAAGGAAATGGCATGGGGACAAGAGTAAAGAGACAAAGAGAGTCCTTCGGAGCCTTCTTCATCCCTCCAAGACTACAGTGGATGCCCACAGTTACGGTCCACTGGTCAGACAGGCAAGAGCAGCCTGAGTTGCAAGTTCACCCTCGAAAGACTATGGATCTTCTGACTTAAGGAGTCAGCACGTGCTGGCCCATGGTGATGAACTGGGTTGTGGCTCTGTCACTCATGCTCTACAGTTACCTCCCTGGGGGCTCCCTCCACATTCAGCACCTGGAGCACTGTCCTGTTCAGGTGCAGCTAGAGGAAAGGAGGAAGAAACAAGATTTGAGTGGACAGGTGGTAAAACAGCAGACTAGGGTTCTAAGTCACCTCTCCTTCCCCTGCTCTGATATCCCAGGTTAGCTAAGAAACTCTAGCCAACAGTAGCTCTTGGGTAGTTACCAAAGTAGCCAGTACTTTAACTAGGCACCTAGGTATCATGGCCTATACCTTGCACTAAGTGAACAAAGATGAATAAAACAGCATCCCTGATGCTTAAGAAGCTCTTAGTCTTCCTACATTTCACATCCACTGAGGAGGTTCTGAGCTAGGAGTAAAGCTCCACGTCTCCCACAAGGCTAAAAGGACCTCTGAATCCAAAGAAGCAAGGGTTTGCTACAGGAAACAGGCTGTGAGAAAAACAGGAATCTCCAGAAAGTATAAAGGGATTAGCGAAAGGCCAAGGCAAGTAGATAGATGGAGAAAGCATGGTTCCCCTAGAAGTCACTGCCTGCTGGCCCATGGCCATCACCCACCCAGGCCTCCATCACACAGGAAGGAGCCTGTGCCTCTCCCTCACTCCCCCTTCCTCCTCTTTGTCACTCCCTTGGAAAGAGAAGGAAAAAAGGTGGAAGGGGGAGGAGCAGAGCAGCCTGCCTTCATTCTCCTCAGCCCCTGGACTTGACTTTCTTCCCTCTGATCCCTTGATATACTGTGACATAGATGAGAAGTGGACTGGGAGAAATGCCCGGGGTCTGAGGCAGCAGCAGGAACGTTGCAGCTGTGTTAGGAAATCTACCAAGGGCTGTGGGCATCCAGCCACATCCATACCCGGCACACAGAAGGGAAGAAATGGCAGAACAGAACGCTGGCTGACTTATCCTGAAATGCCTGTGCGTGACAGACAGCCATCAGAGTGCAGCCACCTCCCTCAGGCTGTGGTATACTTGCCTTGGTTAGTGACTTTGGAGGTATTTTGCCGTTTCTTAGGGGGCTGTTCATCATCATCATCATCATCATCATCATCCGAGTCCAAGTCAATCACCTGGAAGCTAAAGGACGAGAGGGGGAAACGCCAAGGAGAAGCAAGAATGCGACATTCTTTTCATAACATTTTCTCCCTTTTCTACAATGACTGGGATCATTTTTTAAATGTTGGGTTCATTTGTTTTCCTGCAGCAACTCTGTTCAACTACTCAGTCATATTCCTGACCTTCCATCTTTCTACTCAATCTTTCCATCTGTCTCAATCCTTTCAAAAAGGGGTATCTGTCAAGTACTGAGCACCAAAAGGGCTGCCAGAGGGTATGCATTCAAACACTTTGGGTGTAGGGGGAAATTGTGTAGGGAAATGTCGAGTTAATCGCCATTTTTCTTTATCAATGTTGAGATCCAGCTGCCTGAGAAGGGCAGAGGGCAGGCTTCTCCGCAGCACAGCCAGCACCCCTTGCCCTCGTTGACAGACTGCTCTGGCAGAAACCAGCCTCCGCAGCACCCCTGCACCACCCAGGGTGCTGGTGCCAAATGCACACCCTTCTGGGGCCCTCATTCCCAGCTGGTCCCAGTGTTTGGGCCAGAAGTTCTGGAAGGCTGAAATTTGCCACCTCTCTGTATTTCCCAAATAGCGTACAATAAGCCTGATACACCTTTATGATGAGGACAGCTAGAGGACTTGTCTACACCTGTTACAGATACAAAACAATCCACCTGTTTCCACCACATCCACCACTTTTTATTTTTACATTTAAAGTGAAATTTTAATAATAAGATAATGAAAGAAGAATGAAAAATTACAACTACTAGCTCAACCTCTAACACCGAGTCAGTATTATGTGACCTGGGCAGTGTGTGGAATGGCCTGGAGAGCTTTAAATTGTTCTAAGGCCTTGACTCCATCCCAGGCCAATGATTTTGGACTCTCTGGGGTGGCTGTCCGGGTGATTCCATTGTGCGGCCCAGTTGACATTCACCACTTTTAAGCTGCCAAGATGGGCTTTTGCTATCCTGTTGACCTTAAAATTTCTCTTTTCTTGATTTCCAGGATACTGTTCTATGTTGGTTCTCTTCTCACCTTTCCAGCCACTCCTTCTCCAACTCACACCCATAAGTTCAGCCACAGCCCTTTCATACCCATATGATCAATTCCTCGGGATTGGGTAAGCATCATCTATCTGCTGGCCCAGTCCATTCTAGCCAACCCAACTTTGCTTCTGACTCTTAGCCCCTCAACTCCAACTTCCTACCTGGATGTCCTGTGTGTAGGGACGATTTTTCATCAGCGTGAACAGGAATAGCCTTCCCAACTGTTGATCGATGGCGTCTGTTCTGGCCACTCAGGCAGCCATCCTGCCTACTCCCTGCCTGCACTCTATTGGTTAGTAAATGTTTTGAATATCAGCCCTGGCTTATATAGGCCCCTTAATTTTAACATTCCCCAAACCGAACTCATCACTTCCCTCCCCAAATCCACCTTTCTTATACTTTAGAAAGAAGAGAGAAGCCGCCTGGCACTGAACCAAGATCTGTGGGCACTCCCAGCAGGCCCCTTAAAATAGATTTTCTTTACTTAAGTGTGAATTTTGCTGTGTGTAAACCCACCTTCAATAAACCTGACTTAAGGATAAATAATAGAACCAATCATTTCCAATAAATGGCTTTATACAATGCATTATTTGGCTCTAGACTTTCAGCTGATTCCAACTACTGGCTTTAAATCACTTTTCACACACTGGTGTCATGCTTGACCACTTACATGTTGCAAAATAATCAGCAGAGATAAATCAGAGCTAGCTAGAGAAAATTTTCCTGCTTGACAGTGCTATTTGGCTTGGTGGTGGGGAAGGGGAGGACAGGGATGACCAATTCACACTTCTACAGAAATTTAAGGAGACAATGTGGAAACCACAGCCATCTAGCAACATATCTCGGATTTGTTCCAGTAATTATTTTAGCACCTCTTTTGGTTTGGCATCTGGGCAACACCTGTTCATCTAGCTCTGGCTAGATTGGAGGGCTCCTTACACAGGAAGAGTAATAGATGATGCTGAAAGATAGGTGAGGGTCAGACCACAGAGGACTTTAGCTACTGGGATAAACAGCCTGATTTTCCTGTTACAAGCAATCTAAATAGGGTATCGATATAGCCAAAGCAGTGCCTCTGGAAACTAATCTGGAAGTGGGATGCAGACTGAATCAGCGGAAGAAGAGATCAAGGGGAAGAGCCACTTAAAAAAAGAAAACTCTTCTCAACCCTTATTGCTGCAAACTAACCAGAACATACTTCCACTACATGAGTTACTTCAATATGCTTTTTTCTACTGCACTTTAGCTCGTTATCGCTAACATTTGTGTCAGCATTCTCAACTATGGATCCTCTTGAATCTACTTATCTTCTCCACTAGAAAGCTGGAGTTAAAATGTGTTCCACCTTGTAAATGGTTCTGTTGCTGATGGCTCCATTTTTCAGGATATCCTGAGCTACATTTCCTACAATCTGTAATTTACCCTGAGTTTAAGAGCAGGAACAGCACTCACAGATCTACTGTCTACTATTACTATCATAATAAAGCTCTTCCCCAATTCCTGAAAAGAACAACTCTTGCACTAACACAAGAGTAAAAACTGATCAGTGCCTGCATGGTGGAGACTAGAAGAGATGGTTCTGAGACATTCTGAAGGAGAATCTGACCGATAGATAATGGGCCAGAATTAAGGAATCTAATATTTTGAACTTATTATGACCCTGAACACAGTGTTCAGAGGAAAAGCGTTGTCTATTCTGAAATCTACCCAAAACATTGTTCCTTAAGAAAGGTCAAATTTCACTAATTCTACTCACCTCACGCTCCCATTCTGCACGGTCCTTCTAGTAACTACTAAATCAGAGAGAGAAACAGGGCATCAGAAAGCACCTGGAGCATGACAAAATCTGCTTACCCATGTTTTTAACTCCCTAAAACCAAAGTCCACAAATTGGAGCTGGTTAAAATTTATGGTGGACTCGTGTATTTCCCATAAGTGATAGAGAAGAAATAAAAGTAAGGAGACCTAGAATGAAAAAGATACAGGAAGAAAGTTAGAAAAGGAGCATAGGGAACTTCCAGAGAGTGCCCTACAAGAGACAAACCCAGGACCAGCTCACACCCAATTTCCCAAGTCACATTTCAGCCATCTGTACAAAGACATGGTTAAATTACACTGTAAAATGCAAATTACTGTTTTGAATGCAGTCTACTTACAGGGCTCAAGTTCTTCATCACTGCTTGAGTCCACAAGAATGCTATAGCAAAAATAAAATAGATATTGTTTTAAAGGAAAACTACAAAGATCATCAGCAACTAAATGTCAAAAATCTCAAATGAGGAGAACCCCCAAACATAGTTTCTAAAGTGCAAATTGGTTTTAAGGGCTTATGAAGTTAGGAACACAATAGGGGAATTAAGAAAAATTAGAAGTAATTTGGTCTTTATCAGAGAATCAAAGACAAGGGGAAAATGTTATTTGAGTATCATTAGCTATCAGTGAGAAGCCTGTTTTCTGCCTAATGATTTCTTTCTATTTAAAGATATAAAAGTGACTTCTGCCCTGGCTAGTGTGGCTCAGTTGGTTGGAGCATCATTCCATAACCAAAGGGTTCTTGGTTCGATTCCCGGTCAGGACACATGGCTAGGTTGCGGGTTGATCCCTGGTCCAGGCACGTACGGGAGGCAACCCATCAATGCTTCTCTCTCTTGCATCGATGTTTCCCTCTCTCTTCTGTCCTCTCTCTCTAAATACAGTGAAAAAAATGTTCTGGGGTGAGGATGAAAAAAATAAAGATATAAAAGTGGATGAAGAGAACAAAAGTGGATGAAGAGTTAAAAATGAAAAGGGCACAACATCAAGGACATCTTTTGGAACCTAACTGCTTGAAGGGACTACTATCAGTGCTAACACCAGTATTTACCTAGAAAGGGGGAGCAAAGGGAACTAGACATTAAGCTTAACAAAATGGGGAACATAAGTCTGTTTGCTTGCTTAGCCAGGAAGCTACAGCTTCACACCCCAGGGGATTACAGCATTGCTCCAACAAGGAGATTAACACCTCTCCCTTCCCCTCTCTAGAACCAGAACCTGGCACAGGAGGAGGTGCCAGACCAAAGAGGCCTGTCAGTCTCACTAAGGAGTATAAACCCATCCAAGATCCACAAAAGTTTGGGGAGTTGACTGGTTCTTTTGAAAAGGCACCTAGTCTGTCCCAAACCCAAGCCCCCGGTTATAATCCCAGGGAAAAAAAAGAAGCGCTCTCTCCCTCTTTCTCTTACCCACCTGGTGATGCCCTCACCCTGTGCGCTCATGTGTTCTCTCTCTATAGCTATGTGGCCATAGCAGCTGCTACGGACTCACATGGACTCCGTCGCCGGGGCAGCTGGGAACTAGCTAAGATATGTAGACGGGGACTGAGACCGCTTAGCAGCTGCATGCAGATTCCAAAAGACTAAGCTCTAACACGAATTAGAAACTCTGGACACTGGCTTTTCTGTTGACCCTACTGAGGACAAGATTGGACGTTTTCCATTGTGGGACAGAGGGAGATGGGACATTGAAACCCCAGGGGCAGCTTCTATTTCCATACATATAAACCATGCCACACCACAGTCTCCTAGGCGTGGGTCTGTGGAATGCTTTCCTTGTGATCCCATGCAAGAACCTAATTCCACCTACATCGGGACTACCGTCTAGGTAAACACACAAATGCTGCAGTGCACTTCTTGGGGAGCAAACAAAGTGTGCCCTGCCCTGAGCTACGGATGTTAGGGCCTGTGGCTTCTCTGCCTCACAATTTGCCAGGGCCCTTGTACTCATTCTTCCCCATCCGGTGGCAGCCTGAGGTGAGGCCAAAGCACACCAGATAGCAGCTGACTGGATATCCCATCATCAGCCATGCACGATATAGATCCAAAATCCAGCTGGGAGAAGTCATGCCGCAATGCTGAAACCAGCTACATCCTAGGACATAATCACAGGTCATCTTAGCATCAGTTATAGTGACAGAGCTCACAGAGGACACCACAAGTGCTAAAGAAGGTGGACATAATAGTTATAAGGGCTTACATGTATTTATGTGGTTTTACATGATATTTATAAGGTTTTACATAATAGTCACAAGGTTTTACATATGGAAAGGTAGCCTTAACCACTTTTTGGAGACTTTTATTTTAGCCATGAGGTTGATTACTTGACTGATTGCATGCCTTTTCAGTCTTTCAAGACACAGGCTGGTTCACTCCCTTCATTAAATTTCCTATTCATTTATTCATCACTGTACACTGGACTTACTAAGTAGTAGGCTTCAAGTTGTTTTGTTTTTTAAATCAAGAAAAAGAATTTTGCTAGGTATAAGGTTTCCCAGGTTTTGGTCAAAATGTGACCTTGGTTACCTTGAAACCTATTAATAAAAAGCAGTGTACACAAATTAAACCCTATACTTCAACTATTTCCTGTGTTACACAGACACACACATTTTTTAGAAGTCAGGCAAAAGGAACAAAGGATTAGAAACATGACACAAAAAGTTATATGACAGAGCCCTGGCCAGTGTGGCTCAGTGGGTTGAGCGTTGTGCTGCAAAGCAAAAGGATGCTGGTTCAAATTCAACAGGGCACATCCTGGGTTGCAGGTTCGGTCCCTGGTCAGGGCTCATGCAAGAGGCAACCAATCGATGTTTCTCTTACACATCGATGTTTTTCTCCCTCTCTTCTCCTATGCACCCCTATATGTTTACTGCAGCATTATTTACAATAGCCAAATATGGAAGCCACGTGAGTGCCCATCAATAGACAAATAGATAAAAAAGCTGTAGTACATTTACACAATGGAATACGGTTTGTTTGCTAAATTCTTTTGCTAGTCTCCCACATTTTAATGACTATGACAAAATGTTTATCAGTTTTGTGGCTGATAAAGAACACTGAAGAGTGAGGAAGAGGGACACTTTGTGCCTGTTCTTTCAACAGTCCTACTCCCTAGAGATAAACTGTATTTTATTTATTCTTGTAGAAAGTTCTTAAGCATACGCACATACCAACACAAGTCAAATGCACACAACTTTTTTTATTCCTCACCCAAGGATATGTTTATTGATTTTAGAGAGAGTAAGGGGGGAAGAGACAGAGACAGAGACAGAGACAGAGACAGAGGGATCAAAGTGACAAACATCGACCAGTTGCCTCCCAAATGCGCCCTGATGGGGGATCTAACCCACAACCTTTTGGTGTACAGGACAAGGCTCCAACCAACTGAGTCACCTGGCCAGGGCCCCACAACTTTTGTTTAAAAATAGTATTATGCTGTATGGATTGTTCTGCAGCTTGCAGTTTTTCACTTGATGTATCTTAGTAGTCTCTCCATTATCAGTACATATAGCTCTTGTCACATTTTTTGGATGAACCACAATTTATTCAACTATACCCTTAGGACATTTAAGCTTCTTCCACATTAGTGCTATTACAAACAATGCTGCAGTGAATATCCTTGTATGTATTCATCTGGGTACTAGTAATTAAGCCATATATCCTTCTTCCACAGAACTGAACAAAGACCAGAACACTTTGTGCATGTCTGCAGATGATTAAATGAACATGAATTACCGGGAGAAGGGACATGGAAAAGGGGGAAAGGAGTTGAGAGAAAATAAGTCAACTACAAAAAGAGCATGTATGCTATGACCACATTTATGCACTTATGTGAGTACATGTATACAGAAATTAAATTGTTCTGAAAGAAAAAGTCCTGGTAATAGAATTACTGGGTTAAAGAAAAATGGGGGCATTTAAAACTTTTGATATTGCCAGACTGCCCTCCAAAAAAGGTTGGACCAATTTATATCCCCACCATGACAATAGGAAATTGCCTGTTTCCCTATAAATTTGCCAATTCTGGGTATGATCAAATTTTTTAAAATCTCTACTAATCTGACATGAAATATCGTATCTCATTTAAAAGTTTCCATTTCTTTAAATGTAATTAAAAGTTGAAATCATTTTAATGCCTACAGCCATTTGTATTTTTCCCTGAGAATTATCTTCAGGATGATGCCCAACCAACTGAGCCACACCGGCCAGGGTATGTATCTTTTAATCCATTATTTATGTGTTTTTTCCCCTTTTTAGAATTACTGGTATGTAGCCCTGACCGGTGTGGCTCAGTTGGTTGGAGCATCAACCAATAACCAAAAGGTTGTGGGTTTTATTCCTGGCCAACTCCTGGGTTGCAGGTTCAATCCCTGGTCCAAGCACATGTGATCAATGGTCCTGGCACGTAAGGCAGGCGATCGATCGATGCTTCACTCTCACATCAATGTTTCTCTCTCTCCCTTTTTATCTAAAAAGCAATGAAAAAATGTCCTCAGGTGAGGATAAAAATAATTAATTAATTAAATTGATATATAAATATTCTTTGTAGATTAAGAAAAATAGCCTTTTATTGTAGGTAATGCAAATATTTTGTATCTTATATGTCATTTTTATGCTTTTGTTTACTATCAAACTTAGACCTGCTCCACTCCAAAAGTATTAGAAACAAAATCCACCTCTATATTCTAATATTTTTAATGGTTTCAATTTTTATTTTAAAACATTTCATCCGTGTGTAATTTGTTTTGGTATAAGAGTAGTGAGGTAAGAGTCCAATTCTATTTTTTCCCAAACGGTCAGCCAATTATCTTCAAATAATTTGCTGATTAATCTATCTTTTCTCCACTGATTTGAAATATCATTTTTATCATGAACTAAAATTTTTAAAGTATTTGGATCTCTTTCCAGACTCTGTGTTCTGTGATTTCTATATTCTCCCATATTATATACTTACTTGCTTGTCTGTGAAGGAGGAAGACAGGGCAGTGAACCAGAAGACGATTTAGAGGAGATAAGACATCTTAAAACACTGTACCTCCTTACCACAGAGCAGAAAAATGCTCCATCTGTATACCTCTAGAGCTCTGCACTATGAATGGGATGGAAGTAACATAAGGGGAGGTTTGAAGTTCCTCAGCATGAAAAAAATTTCAGAAATTACCCTGTACACATATTCAACAACGTCGTTGTGTTACTTAATAGTTGTGCGTTCCTGGCCACTAACAGAGATGTGACATAGAGCGGTGGTCCCCAACCTTTTTGGCACCAGGGACCAGTTTGGTGGAAGACAATTTTTCCATCAATGGCGGGGGGGGGGGGGCGCGGGGGGAGGTGGAGAAGGCAGAGCTCAGGAGGTAATGCGAGCCAAGCTTCACTTGCTTGTGCTGCCTGCTGCTCGCCTGCCGCTTGCCTGCATTTGCGCGCTCGGTTCCCAACAGGCTGTGACCGGTACCAGTCCGTGGCCCAGAGGTTGGGGACCCCTGATATAGAAGATTAATGTATTGCATAGGAGGTTGGATTCCTCTTATTTTAAGATCCCTTTTTATAATTCTCATTTTATAACTAACCAAATTATACACTCTACAGGCTCTGAATAAAACAAACATACTTTTTGAGAAAACCGTTTTGCCAACAGAGTAGGACTAAACTAAAAGAGAATTTTTCAAATCTCACCAATCATTGTCCCAAATATTAAATCGGCCAATCCCTTTTCTGGACATGTTCTCGCCTGTAGTCAAGACAAAGATACATTGTGCATTTTTATCTTTGAGCAGCTTCTTTACCCTAATTTAAAAGCAAAACTTTGCTCTGTGAAATGAGAAGTATTTAAATTTCTTTGTTGCAGAATGCCTGGACGGAGAAAACTATTGACAGGGAGTGCCATACCCCTCTCCCACCCTGCCCCCCATCAATGAAAAAGCCCCAAAGCACCTTATATTCCCACCTCAACCGCCACGTTATGCAGATGTGCAAGGAGGATGATCATTCTTCCACGTGGTAAGGTTTTAGTATGCACTAACCCCTACTCAGTCGCTGGTCCAATGCTCTTTCCCCCAATTTCCTTACCCCCATACCGGCCCTCCACTCTCCCAATGCCTTTACTTCCCTTACTCCTGCCTCACATTTCATCTCAAAGAAGTCTACCTATCAAGCTTCGAACCTTCTAACCTCTCCCACCTCTCCATCTCCCTAACACCTGCTCCTAGCAGTGTTACACAGACCAGGCCACCACACCCCCCACACACTTGTAGCCAACCACCACCCTCCGACTCCCTCAGACTCCGGCTTTCTATCTGCAGCCAACCAGGCCTCACGTCCACTCTCCCCGCCTACGGCGCCTGCCCTGGGAAACCGCCTCTCCTCAACCGGAGGGCTTACACTGGGAAGCCTAAACCCCACCCCAGCTTCCAGCCAATTAGGCCTCAAATATTCCACTAACTCCACCCATGACCACCAACCCTCTGCTTCTGCCTCTCCTCATCAGGAGAGCTTCCCCATGCCTCTCCTGCCTCTCCTCATGAGGCGAGCTTCCTCTGAGGCCTAGACCCCTCCCCCACTCCAACTTCCAGCCAATCAGAAATCGACTCCTCCACTCACCCCTCCCATCCATCCATGCCCCTCTTCCTGCCTCTCCCCTAGAGGAGAGCTTCCACTGAGGCCTAGACCCCTCCCCCACTCCGACTTCCAGCCAATCAGAAATCGACTCCTCCACTCACCCCTCCCATCCATCCATGCCCCTCTTCCTGCCTCTCCCCTTGAGGAGAGCTTCCACTGAGGCCTAGACCCCTCCCCCACTCCGACTTCCAGCCAATCAGGAATCGACTCCTCCACTCACCCCTCCCATCCATCCATGCCCCTCTTCCTGCCTCTCCCCTTGAGGAGAGCTTCCACTGAGGCCTAGACCCCTCCCCCACTCCGACTTCCAGCCAATCAGGAATCGACTCCTCCACTCACCCCTCCCATCCATCCATGCCCCTCTTCCTGCCTCTCCCCTCGAGGAGAGCTTCCACTGAGGGCTAGACCCCCTCCCCCACTCCTACTTCCAGCCAATCAGGAATCGACTCCTCCACTCACCCCTCCCATCCATCCATGCCCCTCTTCCTGCCTCTCCCCTTGAGGAGAGCTTCCACTGAGGCCTAGACCCCCCCACCACTCCCAGCCAACCAGGCCTCGAATCTTCATCACCCGCCATAACCACCAGCCCCCCCCCCCCTTCCGCCTCTCCTCATCGGGAGGGCTGAAGCTGGCAGGCCTAGACCCCTCCCCCACTCCCACTTTCAGCCAATCAGGAATCGACTCCTCCACTCACCCCTCCCATCCATCCATGCCCCTCTTCCTGCCTCTCCCCTTGAGGAGAGCTTCCACTGAGGCCTAGACCCCTCCCCCACTCCGACTTCCAGCCAATCAGGAATCGACTCCTCCACTCACCCCTCCCATCCATCCATGCCCCTCTTCCTGCCTCTCCCCTTGAGGAGAGCTTCCACTGAGGCCTAGACCCCTCCCCCACTCCGACTTCCAGCCAATCAGGAATCGACTCCTCCACTCACCCCTCCCATCCATCCATGCCCCTCTTCCTGCCTCTCCCCTTGAGGAGAGCTTCCACTGAGGCCTAGACCCCTCCCCCACTCCGACTTCCAGCCAATCAGGAATCGACTCCTCCACTCACCCCTCCCATCCATCCATGCCCCTCTTCCTGCCTCTCCCCTTGAGGAGAGCTTCCACTGAGGGCTAGACCCCCTCCCCCACTCCTACTTCCAGCCAATCAGGAATCGACTCCTGCACTCACCCATCCCATCCATCCATGCCCCTCTTCCTGCCTCTCCCCTTGAGGAGAGCTTCCACTGAGGCCTAGACCCCCCCACCACTCCCAGCCAACCAGGCCTCGAATCTTCATCACCCGCCATAACCACCAGCCCCCCCCCCTTCCGCCTCTCCTCATCGGGAGGGCTGAAGCTGGCAGGCCTAGACCCCTCCCCCACTCCAACTTTCAGCCAATCAGGAATCGACTCCTCCACTCACCCCTCCCAGCCATCCATGCCCCTCTTCCTGCCTCTCCTCTTGAGGAGAGCTTCCACTGAGGCCTAGACCCCTCCCCCACTCCAACTTCCAGCCAATCAGGAATCGACTCCTCCACTCACCCCTCCCAGCCATCCATGCCCCTCTTCCTGCTTCTCCTCTAGAGGAGAGCTTCCACTGAGGCCTAGACCCCTCCCCCACTCCGACTTCCAGCCAATCAGGAATCGACTCCTCCACTCGCCCCTCCCATCCATCCATGCCCCTCTTCCTGCTTCTCCTCTTGAGGAGAGCTCCGAGGCCTAGACCCCTCCCCCACTCCCAGCCAACCAGGCCTCGAATCCTCCACTCACCCCGCCCATGACCATCAGCCCTCTGCCTCCACCTCTCCTCATCAGGAGAGCTTACACAGAGAAGTCTAGACCCCTCCCCCACTCCTACTTCCAGCCAATCAGGAATCGACTCCTCCACTCACCCCTCCCATCCATCCATCCATCCATGCCCCTCTTCCTGCCTCTCCCCTTGAGGAGAGCTTCCACTGAGGCCTAGACCCCTCCCCCACTCCGACTTCCAGCCAATCAGGAATCGATTCCTCCACTCACCCCTCCCATCCATCCATGCCCCTCTTCCTGCCTCTCCCCTCGAGGAGAGCTTCCACTGAGGCCTAGACCCCTCCCCCACTCCGACTTCCAGCCTATCAGGAATCGACTCCTCCACTCACCCCTCCCATCCATCCATGCCCCTCTTCCTGCCTCTCCCCTTTAGGAGTGCTTCCACTGAGGCCTAGACCCACCCCCACTCCCAGCCAACCAGGCCTCGAATCTTCATCACCCGCCATAACCACCAGCCCCCCCCCCCCCTTCCGCCTCTCCTCATCGGGAGGGCTGAAGCTGGCAGGCCTAGACCCCTCCCCAACTCCCACTTCCAGCCAATCAGGAATTGAGTCCTCCGCTCTCCCCCACCCACCCATGCCCCTTCCTCCTGCCTCTCCTCTTGAGAGCTTCCACTGAGGGCTAGACCCCTCCCCAACTCCCGTTTCCCACCCCCAGCCAGTCTTGCATCACCCAGGACTTGACTTTCACTTACCCCCCCTTACACCGCTTCTTGCCCCCAGCCAGATTATACATTGACTCCCCAACCTGTCCCCACCTCCACCCCCCATTCCCATTTTAGCCAGCCAACCAGTCTTCCACAGATCAGACATCGACTACCTGCAAACACCGTCCACCTTCCCCCCCCACCCCCCCAACCCCCCCACCCCCCACCCCCCCACCCCCCCACCCCCCCCCCCGCGACCCCAACTCACGTCTCACTCCCCGAGCCATTCTCCCACCATTCAGCGCTAGAGCCTCCCCATAGCCTCACCCCCTCAGGCTCCCAGTTTCACCTGCACCCCCCCCCATTCCCCATCTTCAATTTAGCAGAGTTAATATCGCTAACAAAAAAAAAAAAAAAAAAAACCCTTCTTCTGAAAGCCTTTTTTAAAAAGTTCAAACAGGCAAAATGTTTTATCAGAATCTCTGTGTCCTGGTTCACAATCAGTGCCCAGGGTGTACAGCGGTCCTGAATTAAGTCTACTCAACTAGGATGAGCTTTCAAGATTGTTCCCACTTCACTACCCACTTCAGCTCCTTCAGTCACCTACCTGTTTCTGCCGCTTCTGGAGTTGCCAATTGCCACTCAGCTTCCACGTCGGCTGGAAGCTGAGATCCGGAGCAGCAAAAAGGGACTTAAGTTCCTCGAACACAAGCTTTTATAGAGCCCGGCTGAGCGGGAGGTAGTATCCTGCATGTTCCGCCCTCCCTGTACCCACCTATCACAGTCCACTATCATGATCCGGTCGTAAGGCAGATTTAAACTTCGCGCTATGAACTGAAATTTGCAACAGTCACAGTGCCCCTCCCCCCTCTCAGGAGGTGTTGCTTATCCGACCCGAAAGCACCATTTTCCTGCAGAGCTCAGGGGCCCCATTTCATTTCTGCAGTTTGGCAATGCCTAAATTAACTTTTTGGGTGACAGAAGAAAACTGAGCTGAATCTTTGCAAAGTTTCTCCATCCTTGTGAGAACTTGGGACAGGTGAGCCCAGTCCGCTCCTTGCTTGAACTTCTGGAACCTCTAAGGCTGTCTGCTTGCCCTCCAAAGTACTCGGCGCTGGGGGGAGGGCACCTAGACCCCTAGATAAGAGCAGAGCAGCAACCCAACAGTGCTTGGCAACACTGACCTTTGCTTCCAAAAGCCTTCGAACCCAGGAGATAAAGAGGGGCTGGTTACTTGAAGCTTTTTGGCACTCTCTCCAAACACACTGAGAAAAACACACCGGGGAAGTAAATGCTTTCTAGATTGTGCCTGTTTCTCTGGCAGGCACCTGTACATTCCATAATTTAACCATTTGGCCAACAGAATACGAACATGTCCTTGCATTTAATAATGTTAATAACATCGAGTTTATTTCATGCTAGGCACTGCTCCTACTGTCTGGTGCAGATTTAATCTTTACAACACTTGAAAAAGTAGACAACGTGGGCAGTCTTGCTTCCCAGCAATCGCATCCACGGCTGGAAAGTGGCAGAGCTGGGATTCCAACCCCAGAAACACTAGTTCCAAAACCTAAATGCTTCAGCACCAAACTGTCTACATATATAAAAGTACTCTGAATTGATAGGGAATTGGATAAAAGACACCTGTCGTTATCATCTTATCTCTTGAACAAACTGCCACTTTACCTCTACAAGCCTCTTCTATAAAAGTGGGGGTTACAGAACTGTATGCCTCAGGGGTTTGGGCGATGAACTTGAATGTTAGCTGTTGTTAATATTAAGAACCATGTGGTTCAGGTAACGAGTGGGTTAGGACTGGAATCAAATCTTAAATTACACAAGTTTATTCAAGGTGCACAAGCAATTCCTTTAATAACTAATGCAGATTCCTAACAAAGAGAAGAGGGTGGGAATAAGATCTTTTACGAGAAGGTTACTGGACAAGTTTCTTCCCCCACTATCTTTTAGGAAACACGCTAATCTGCATTAGGGCTTTGAGGGCCACAATCCACAGGAGTCCGGGGGTAAATTACCTGAAATTTTATTGAAAAGGATTCTCATTCATATCTCTGAGAAAACGGGCAGCTAAGCAACCTGTTTTGGTCCCTGAAGCACTGCTATTTGTTCTGGGTCCCTCCGTCATGCCAGGGGGCCGAGTTCAACCACTGGACTGAGCAGGAAGGACAAGTCCACATAAAGAAAGACTGGCAAGGGTAGTGAAGCCAGAGCAGTCTTAAGCAAAACAAGAACAAGCACGACTGAGTGTGCTGGGAGATGCAGGCTTTGTCATCTTAAAGGATCGCCAAACTATTCTGTCCAACACTCCATCTGACAGAACACAAACAACATCAGCCATATTAAGGGCAAATCATTCATTTATTATTTAAAGATCACAAGACAACACCTGATTTCTGTAGCACAATTTAAATGTTTTACTTTTTTCATAAAGCATAGCATAATAGAAAAAACAATTCGTTTCCAGTAATATCTATATCTCTATTCATAATTAGTCTTCCATAGACATGTTACCTGGAAACCAAAGCCTGTTACAATAAGCAAAGCTTTAACCAGAGCGGCTACTTTTCGTGCCAGGAAAAAAGTCATCCCTATAGGAGGAATGATGTGCTATGTGAAAGGGCTGGAAGGCCGCAGCCTTGAGGGCACTAGAAGTATATCATCCTATTCCACGTTAAGTAGTTTGGTGAATTGCAAATATCACTTTATCTGCAATCATGCTGGCAACCTTTAACTAGTATTTCAATCAGGTAAAAAATAAATTAAGAAAGTCCCTAAAGTGATGTTCCTTGATTCACGCCATTAAAAGATACACAGTTCATTAACACATAATTCTGGCTAAGAATTATACTTGAGACTCCTTGCTCAGATTTTGGTTAACAGTAAGACTTTCAGAAATTCAAGTTCTTATTAATAATTTGTCAGCTAGGATACATTCAGGCATCAGCTGCAACTACAGAATAGGTACACTGCCTCAGTGCTTTGGAAAGACACTATAATCTAGAACACTACTAGCAGACAAAAAATTATCTGTTACTGGATAGCGTAAGTGCAGTACAGCAAGACAAAACATATATTCATATGTTGGTTTGTTTAAGCCGAGTCCTCAATCCTTTGTTGAAATTCAGTAATTTCATTCCTATGGTTTAAAAATCAAGCTCCAGGTGGCCTAGTCTAATTTGTACTCCAAACCAAGCAGCAGTACAGTTCGCTACTGCTGAGGCTGAGTATACACAGACTTCAAGACCAAGTCCACGCGACAGTTATTACATAATTCCCTAGAAGGTCTGAAAAACAATGATTCATACACATAGCTGGTCCTTCAGTGCTTTTCACCTATAACGTGTTTTTGACGCAAGTTATTTAACATAGTCACACATAATTGTAACTTACTGATCAAATATTTGAATACTTATACTTACCTGGGATTTCATTTCTGCTGACAGAACTAGGAAGAACAGGACTCACTTTTTTTAAAAAAGCAAACCTTAGAAAGAAAAGGTAAAAATCTTATCACACACTATCACTCTGGCAATAGCATAGAGGGGCAGTCGAAGAAGGTAAAACACTGGTGAAATAGGTGAAAACTAGGCCAAAAAAAAAAATCAGTATTATTATCAACGACAGTACCACAACTGTGCCCTGCATAATTAGTAATCATTCCTAAGAATTTTCATTTGGCACCAGATAATGTGTTTCAGAGAAACACTCTGGGATATTCTGCATCAGACTTGGTTTTGTTAACTGAGTTACAGAAGAAATTTTAAAGTACGGGGAAGGGAAGGAAATAGACCAGAAAAAAACTGAGTCATCATCTACACCAACAAAGCACTGATAGCTCCAAACATCAGGTCAGACACTCAAACGACTGATATAGGCTCGAGTGGTTTATAAAACCTATAAAAAGACTACACCAGCGAAGTTCCCAGTAATCGATTGAGTTCTGAAACTAAAACAAGGAGCAACATTTTAGCCTAAAACCTTATCTCAAGAGAATCATATGTACTTCACATGAATAAAAACACCTGAAACCAAACATTTTTAAAAACTCCAATACCCAAAATATAAAGAAAGAATTAATTCAGAAGACTCAATCAAGCCACAGAATCACAAGAACAGCTGGACAGCCTAGGTCTCCCCTCCACACTAACCATCCCGCGGAAGACCAAGGGAGAGCAGACCTTCCAGGCCTATGCACCACCTGGTTGCTGCAAAACTCTATGGAGATTCCTTGTAGAACAGCAGTTTCCAGCTCGTGGGTCTCTCCCTATCAAGCGCGAAGCAACTCCGGCTGTGCTATTCTACGCTCATCATTTGTCATTCATCTGTAACATGATGCTATACAGATAAGTAAAAAGTCCATTTTCTAGTTCCCTTTCCCCCGAAGGTTGAGGCTCAGGTAGAGGGCTAATTCTCCTGTGCACAGTCTTTAGTTAGGCCGACTCAGTGACTTCAACAGGCTTAATCATGTGATCGGGTTTGTTGCCAGCTGCATAATGCTCCCACATCTGTAGATAGAGCCGCTCTAGTTCCATTGTATATTGTTTGGTGTTGAACAGGGGGCTAGATATTCTCTGTTTCCAGACTTTGCCACGAATTTTCTTCAGGCTGAATGATTTAAAAAGAGGGAAAGAGAGAGCCGAGTTTACCAACAGAGCAGAAACCTTATCTTTGGTAAAATGCACGACGAAACTTCACATGACCTCAATGCTAAAAAAGGGTCACACCTCACATAATGCTAACACTTACAATTGAGTTCACATCCCCTGAAAAATTTAGTTCTTGCTTAAACAAATAGTATCCAGGAGAGACCGTACTTTTTCCACTGAATCTCATTTCTACCTTTAAAATATGACACGTCTATTCCTATGTGCCACTGGTTAGAATGTAAACTGCTCACCATCGTGGTAATTAATTTAGTAACGTGCATATTAAGAACTTAAATGTCCAGAACCCTCTGACAATCAAAAACACTTTCAAATCTATTCAGAAGAAATAATCAGAGATGCAGATACACCTGGCCACGCAAAGATGTTCACTGAAGCACCATTTACAATAGCTAAGGCACATACACAAGACAGAGTATTCAGTTTACTAATACAAAATATTAAATGTAAACTGTAATTGAAAAAACTTTTAAGAAGAGAACCAACAAAAACAAAAATAAAAAGTGACTTTAATGTTTGTTGTGATGGAACTAGTGAGATGGCTGTATACATACATCTATTGCTGCTGGTCTTAACCCAACCACGACCTTATTCATGCTGCCTTCCAAATAAAAACACTTTTGTGCTCTATTTGTGTAAGTTCTGTACGCCAATACTAGAATGGCTGGCCCTGGTTGGTGTGGCTCAAGTGGATTGAGTGCCAGCCTACAAACCAAAGGGTCACCAGTTCGACTCCCAGTCAGGGCACATTCCTGGGTTGCGGGCCAGGTCCCCAGTGGGGGTGCACAAGAGGCAACCACACATTGATTTCTCTCTCCCTCTCTTTCTCCCTCCCTTCCCCTCTCTCTAAAAAGAAATAAAATATTTTTTAAAAGATGGGTAAACTGTGATACATCCATAGAATGAACTACCACTCAGCAATAAAAAGGAATGAATACTGAGAGAAGCCAACAACATGGACAAATCTCAAAATATTAGGCCAAGTAAAAGAGGCCTTCAAGAGCACACGCCGTGTAGGTTCCATTTGTTAACATAAAATTAATTTATGGTGGGGAAAAATTCAGAACGGTGGTTGCCTAAGGATTGCTGAGGGGAATGAATGGGAAAAGGCATGAAGGAACTTTCTGGAATGATAGACGTATTCTATATCTTGTTAAGGGTTTGGGTTATAAAGGTATTTCTCAAAACTAGTGTAAGATTTGTACATTCCACTGTACATAAAGTTTGCCTCAAAAGAAAAAAAAGATATTAAACTATAGTTAATGATGTCCACATTCTCAAGTATTTGGGGAGAAAAGTACTATCTTCAATTTATTTCAAAACATATCAAATAAAACGATTGCTAGATGAATAAGGAAATAAATGGACAGATATGTAATAAAACAAGCATAGTAAATGTTAGTGGTGGAATCTAAGACAGTAGATACATATATATGTATATGTATTTACTATAAAATTAATAGTTTTCCTTACAAAATACTGACAAAAAGTATTGCACGAAATCAACTCTGTTAAAAGTTTTAAAAAAGACACTGAAGTATTTGCTATAGCTATCTCTGGGGTGATGGACATGAATCTTAATTTTGTTAAGTCCAGGGCTCAGAATTTTCATTCATTTTCCTTAGATGTATATGATGTTCATTGGAGAAAATTATGAAAATACTTGACATTTGCTGAACGCTTACTATGTACCAAAAACTGTTGTGTCTTACACGGAACACCTTTTTGAATCCTCACAACATCTCTGCAAGGTAGGTACTATCATTCATCCCCGTTTTGCAGATGGAAAAACCAAGGCATGTAGACCCTACAGGTACTTTGCCCAAAGTCACAAGCTTGTAAGTGAGACGGCCTGGATTCCAACCCAGGCAATCTGACTGAAAGAGGATGCTCCTTTAAACTTCTATGTAATATACTACTTCTTAGAAAAACACACACGCACACACGCACACACACGCACACACATGCGCACACACACAAAATCCATAATACCCAAAGAAAAACCTTAGTGAAGAGATACTTTTTCATTGTATGGGTAAAGCATCACTCCTGTTATTTCCCACCCCTTTGGGGGCATTTAAGTTATGCCTTTTCTTTCTGACGCTATAGTGAAGATGTGGCATTATTAGGGTCAAAGCTCTGGCTTTTTAAAAAGAATCTTATGACTTTGAGGAAGGGTTGTACCAATTTACTCACCAATGTATGAAAAGGCCAGCGCCTCAATGCTCCCTCATCATGGGTATCATATTAAAAATCGTTTGTGTTACAGGCAAATAATGGGTATGCCTCAGTGTTATTTTAATTTACATTTCTACTACAGAGGATGAAACTTTTGTCTTGTTAAGCATTTGTATTTCTACCTCAGTGAGTTGTCTGGTGATTTCCTTGTTTATTTTCCTATTAAGGGATTTAAAATGTAAATGTGCTTCAGTCTTTGTATAGCCAGGCTCTTAATATTTGACATAAAAAACAAAGATCTTGTTCTTCTTATTTGCCTTTTAATTTTTTTTTTTAGTTACTTTCATTCAGGCATTTAAATCTTTACAGAGTAAAACCTATCGATCACTTCATTTATGAAAGTTTAGAAAGTTCTTCTCCCATCCAGAGATCATACAACTAATTCACCTATTTTATATTACCCTTACTTTATTAATTCATTTTATAGCACCTGTGTTCTCTTTAAACTTTCCAGATTCCCTTCACTTGATCATATGATTTGTTAATGGAAAAGTTTACTTACTATTCTAGGTCAGTTCCCAGTTTCACAGCTATATCTTCATATTCTTGTCTACTTTTAGCAATAAGCTCAAGGCAACCTAAACAAGTGAGCTGGGAAGCCGCTACTCGAGAAGCCAGAGTTTCTCCTGTAATAAGAAAGATAAAAATTGCTCATCTGAGAATGCAAATAGCACATGGTTATTAATGTTATTCATGGTAAGTATCCACACAACATAAATGTGGGGGATGGAGCCAAGTGCTCAAACTCTCATTTTTTTATCATCCTCCCCCAGCACACACAATTTCACCTGGAATTATGAATCTCCCTAAAGGAGATTCAAAAATTAACAAGGAAGCCCTGGCTGGTGTGGCTCAGTGGATTGAGCACCGGCTGGCGAACCAAAGGGTCGCCGGTTCGATTCCCAGTCAGGGCACATGTCTGGGTTGCAGGCCAGGTCCCCGGTAGGGGATGCACGAGAGGCAACCACACATTGATGTTTCTCTCCCTCTCTTTCTCCCTCCCTTCCACTCTGTCTAAAATAAATAAATGAAATCTTTTTTAAAAATAACAAGGAAGATTCTAATGATTTAGCTGCAACTTACCTGGCATAGTCACCATGGGTGTCCCAGCCCACAGGACATCCATGCCTGTGGTGTGCCCATTACAGAGTGGGGTGTCCAGGCAGACATCTGCCAGCTGGCCTCTCCTGACATGTTCCTCTTTAGGAGCAACAGGTGAAAAAATGATACGGTTCTGGGGAAGGCCCATGTTTTGTGCATACTGTTGGATATTAGGTTCTCCTACTGCTGGAAAACGCAACAGCCACAGCACACTATTGGGAACACGCTTCAGAATCTATAACAGGGAAAATAATAATTATTAACAGCAGGTCTCCCCTTCTCAAGAAAGGTTCCTATAGATCTCTAATAATTAAACCATACTCTATTCTTTTCACCCAGATAGCAGCCCACTATGAACTGGTCTTTCCTTCACATAGATGAATTAATCAACTGAGTATTGGTTACTGTCCTGCTAAGCTGACTCCAAAGAGAATTAAAAGAAAGAAGAGGGCCCTGGCCGGGTAGCTCAGTTGGTTAGAGCATCGTCCTGATATGCCAAGGTTGCGGGTTCGATTCCCGGTCAGGACACACGTAAGAAGCAACCAATGAATGCATAAATGAGTGGAGTAACAAATCAATGTCACTGTCTCTCTCTCAAGTCAATAATTAAATAAAAGGAAAAAAAAAGAGGACATCGATGAAAGAAGACACAAGACAAGATAAACTAACTGGCAAAATCTGAGGCTGCTATGTCCTGTGGGAACTGATACTAGCAGAGATTTTGTAGAAGAGACAGCAATTTTCCACTTCAAATTTCACATCACCCACTGTGACACAGCAGTTAGCTCACACTTGCCTAACTTTATTTGCCTAATCCATATCAGGTGTCAGCAGACTTTTTTTGTGAAGGTTCAGAGAGCAAATAGTTTTGGCCTTCCAGCCACATGGGTTGCACGCTCACTTTAGGCTCAGTTCTCCCCTGTCACTGGAAGACAGCCACAGTCAACACGGAAACAAGCAGGCACAGTTGTGGGCCAATAAAATGTTATTTACAACAGCAGGCAGTGGGCCGAATTTGACCCAGAGGCCAGTTTGCCAACCCCCGATTTAAGTCTACACCACTCAGTGTACCACAGACGCTCGCCACCCCCTCTCTGAAAGCCATAGGAAGAGATGACATTTCAAAGATAATTCGGACTATTTCAGATTTTTAAAAAGTTGTACAGGGCCCATGTACATTACACCCAGCAGTGAGTCCCTGTAAACAAACATGTCAGTGTTCCTGCACTGAGATGCAGGAATATTCACACTAAATGGAATAAATAAAAGACCATCAATTAAGAGTAGTGCAGGGATGGGGAGAAAATGCAGACAACTGTAATTAAATAACAATAAAAATTTTTTTAAAAAAGAGTAGTGCAAGTAATTCTGCTGCCAAATATATTTGCCACAATGTGTCACAAAGATTTTTAGTTATCAGATTTGTTTTGAAAGCTGAGAGGTGGAGATTAAGGGATAAGAAGCCTGCATTCACCTGCTGCTGCTTCTCCTCTGCCCTCCTCTCTCCAAAGGAAAAAAAATAACCAAACAGACATTCATCAGAAAAGAAATCAACCAAGAATCACCTGCATTTCAGCTCTCTAGAATAAGAGCAAATTATGAATACCAAAGGCTAGAACCTTCAGAGGTCCTACTTATGCAAACTGGTCTGCTGAGCTAAAAGGTAATGACATAAATGGATTCCTTCCTAGTGACAGATTGACAATATTGCGAGAAAGTTAAACACGGGTGAGTAAGCATGACAACTTTTGCTATCAGGTCAAACCATGGGTTGGCAAACTACGGCCTATGAGCCAAATCTCACATGTTGCCTGTTTATTGAAAATCAAGTTTTACTGGAACACACCTACACTCGTTCATTTATAGAATGTCTATGGTGTTTTCCTGCTACCATGGCAGAGAAGAATAGAGGTGACAGGGAGTATGGATTGCGAAACAGACAATTTTAACCATCTGACCCTTCAAGAAAAAGTTTGCTGATCCCTGTTTTGGAATACATAAATTAAAAAGGCTCATAAGGTATTATTTAGACACTGGAAGGAGAAATCAAAAATGGCTAGAAAAGTTACAACTCTTTTGAAGATTCAAAATGAGCACAACCCACCAGAAGGTCAAGACAGCAGAGTAGGTAAATTAATCTCTCCTCCTACAACCACATCAAAATTACAACTAAATTACAGAACGATCGTCATTGAGAACCACCCGAGGACTAGCTGATCAGAATTCCCATACCTGAGGATGTAAAGAAGCCACACCAGACAGGTGGAAAGGGCAGAGACGTGGAGGAGGCGAGCCCCACACCCACGGCGTGCTAAGATTAAGAAAGAAGAGGGCTGTTTTGGCTGTGGCGGTCCCCTATGAGGAGCTCAGGGTCCCAGGCACACAATAGGCTCCCCAGCCCAGCACACCAGTGATGAGAAGAAAAGTCCCCATAACATCTGTGAAAACCAGGGAGATTGTGTGCACAGACGGACAAAGGGCTGCGGGACACTGAGTCGGGCTGTTCTTAAAAGGCCGGCACACAAAGTCCCTCACTCTAAGCTCCAGGAGAAGGGCAGCAGCTCGAAAAGCACCAGGCACACATGACAAACTAAACTGACTATCTTCACGGTGAGGGCTGGAGGGGCGGTGGTCAGGGCAACCGTCTCTGGGGATTGGAGCACTGGCAAGTACCACTGTCCCTTTGTTGAGCGCTCCTCCAACCCAGCCAGCCCCATGGAGGCAGATGCCAAATCTGTGCTCTCCTTTAACCTGCCTAACACTGTACACCTTGCCCTGGAGGATTCCCTGAGAGCCTGCCCCAGCCAAGTCTCTTCACCAGGCCCAAGCTTCTTCCAGTGGCTCCTCCACAGGAATGGTCTGCCCCGGCTAACGCTGCAGACTCACTCAGAGGACTACAAACCCCATAGGAGTGGTGGCTGTCCAAGGCTTGTGCTGCTGACTTTCTCAAAGGTCCTCAAGACGCACAAAAGTAGTGGGTGCCCTAGGCTCACGTAACAGACTCTCTCCAAGGTCCACAAGCCCCATATAAGCAGGCGCTGGTCTCAGCAGAAATTATAACTCCTGCCAAGCAGCCCCAAATCTTGCACAAATGGCAACTGTTTTCAGCCTGAATCAAGAGCCCCTCCCAAGAGGTTCCAGTGGCCAGCTTCAGAGTGCATCAAAACCCCACCCAACCAGCTCCCCAACACACACATCCAAAAGGCAAAATCAGCCTGAACAAGAGTCCCGCTGAAGTAACTCCTACTATGAGGGGCCAGCCCCGAGACAGCAGGTCGGCTGCAGTAGGCACGGCTAGACCACACGGCCAGTCAGTGGGAGGGTCACCTCCACCTACTGACATATCAGCACCAACCGGGGCCTAACTATAGCAGGAGGGGTAACAACCCACACAAGGAACACCCCTGGAGGACCCAGCTCAGGTGACGTGGGAGACTGTGCCACTGAGCCCCACAAGACACTTTCTATATAAGGCCACTAGGTCAAGACTGAGAGACAGAAGAGATCTATCTCATACATAGAAATAAACACAGGGAGGCAGCCAGAATGAGGAGACAGAGAAACATATCCCAAATAAAAAAAAAAACAAGACACAACACCAGAAAAAGAATTAAATAATATGGAGGCAAGCAATCTATCACACTGAAAGTTCAAAACACTGCTTATTAGGATGCTCAACGAACCTAGGGGAAACACAGATGAACTCAGTGAGAACTTAATAAGGAGAGAAATACCATAAAAAAGAACTAGTCAAAAATCAAAAACAAAATAACTGAAATGAATAATACATTAGGTGGAATAAATAGCACGTTAGATGTAACAGAAGACTGAAACAGCGATTTGGATGACAAGGTAGTAGGAAACACCCCATCAGAACAGCAAAATCAAAAAAGATTTTTAAAAATGAGCGTAGTTTAAGGGACCTCTGGGACAACACCAAGTATAACAATATTTGCATCACAGGGGCACCAGAAGGACAATAGAGAAAGCAAGAGATCAAGAACCTATCTGAAGAAATAATGACCAAAAACTTCCCAAATCTGGTAAAGGAAAACAACACCCAAGTCCAGGAAGTACAGAGTCCCGAACAAGATGGACTCAAAGAGGCCCACTCTGAGACACATCATAATTAAAATGGTAAAGGTTAAAGGCAGATGGAGAATCATAAAAGCCTCAAAGAAAAGCAGTTAGTTACCTGCAAGACAGTTCTGATTAAGACTGCCACCTGATTTCTCAACAGAGACAGTTCAGGCCAGAAGGGATTGGCAAGAAACTGTCAAAGTGACGTAAAGAGTGATTCAAGACGTCACTGGAGTAGGTGGATGTTATACTCACCTCCCTCCAGGACCAAACTCAAATTACAACTAAAATATAGAACAATCAATCTGAATAACCAACTGAAGACTAGCTGGAGAGAAGTTTCAAAACCAAGGATTTACTGAAGAAGCACATTGAGACTGGCAGGAAAGGTGGAGATACAAAAATGACTGGCCCCATTCCCACGGATGGCGGCTGAGATTCCGGAAGGATATCCCAGCTGCACAGGTTCCCCCAGGAAGTGTGGGGTCTCAAACCCATGCTGGGCTCTCTGGTCCAGAGCACCAGAGCCAGAAAGAGGTGCCCACGAAGCATCTGCCTGTGAAAAGCGGTGGGGATCTGGTCCGCCAGGGAGAGGCAGGACTCTGCTAGAGACTCAGGCATCCTCTTAACGTGCTAGTGCACAAAATTTTGTTTGTAGCCACTCACCCTGGGCTCCAGCAGAGGGAGGGTGGAGTAGACTAGAGTCGTGTCAGGAGAGACTGGGGTTTGTGGCTCTGGGGAAAGACCTGAAGAGACAGCCGTCAGGATACCTGTGCTGAGTCCATCTCCCACACTGCAGACAAGATTGTTCTTGGGTGGAGCACTCCCCTCCTTACGGCATCAGCCTAGGGGGAATACATTAACGCCATGCTCTGGAATCCTGTCGCCCCACAACTCGGAGCTCACACCACGCTCAGGAGTCAGCTGCCTGGGCTGGCATGTAGAGAGAGGCCCATGCAGCCTCAGGGGATGTCAGTAACTGAGATGTGTGGCTTTGAGGCAGGGGCCATTCCCACAATTTCCTGAGAACTTAACTGGCAGCACCTGCCCTACAGAGGATCTGCCAGCCCCACCCTCAGGGCTCTTGGAAGCCCCGCCCTCCCAACTCCTGGCAGGCCCACCCTGCTGAGCTCAGGCTCATGGCATAATCTAGGACACATGGGGTTGCTTGGCTTCATGGCAGGGGTCATTTTCCCCTCACACACCCGACCAGTGCAGAACCTTACCTTCACATGGCCAAATCTCGGTCTGTTCGGGCCTGATAAAATAGGCTGGCCTCACCCTGATGACTCCTTGGAACCCTGTCCCACCACCAAGGTGTAAGGGCACCCAAGCAGCGGTCATCTAGACTTGGTATACCCCGGGACTTTTGCTGTGCGACCTCAGACCCAGCACAGGCGCTGAGTTTGAATCTGTATCAACCTGGTGAACAGCACTCGCACCTACCTGGTGACTCACGGAGAACCTACCTCATGCAACTTGAGTACTGCCAGGGGCTCTTTCAGTGACTGAGCCTAACAGGCAATCGACAGGTGGAGGCAGGCAGAGCCGGATCTGGGGTGCCTCGAGCCTTTTGCTGACCTGCCCCCAGATCCAGTGCTGGCGGAAGCCAGCCTTGGTGCACAGGTTGGTCCTTCCAATGCACACCAAGGACCGGCAGAGGCAGCCACAACTGTGGATTGTTCTGTAGCTCCAAACAGGCTGCCCACAGCAAGTCACAGGCAATGACTGAAACTAACCTGCACCAGAGTCCCTGCCAAGAGGTTCCAAAAGACACACGCCCAGTGGCCAGATTCAGACAATATCATAGCAGGATCCAATAGCTTCACAAGCAGCATAACCAGAGAAAGATCTCAGCAGGCAACAGACCCTGCGCTGAGGCAAAATCCACTCAGTAGTGATCAGCACCTGAACAGCACCTCATACACTGTGGACAAGGTTGATCCTCATAGTCAGCAAGCTTCAGGGTCCTGCCCACAAACAGGCCAATAGTAGTTAAGGCTCAACTGCAACAGGAAGGCCCACATAACTCACAAAAGGCACATTCCTGGAGCACCCAGCTCAAGTGATCAAAGAGACTGCACCACGGAGTCCCACAGGACACCTACTACATAAGGCAACCCCACAAAGACTCGGAGTCAAACAGATCCATATAATACATAAAAACAAACACAAAGAGGGAACCAAAATGGGGAGACAAAGAAACACGCCCCAAATGGAAGAACAGAAGAAATCTCCAAGAAAAAAGCTAAATAAAATTGAGGCAAGCAATTTACCAGATAGAGTTCAAAACACTGGTTTTAAGGATGCTCAAGGAATGTAGTGAGAATTTCAAAAGCGTGAAAAAGGACATAGAAAGCGTACAAAATAACCAGTCAGAAATGAAGAATACATTATCTGAAATGAAAAATATGTCTACGGCCATACCACCCTGAACGTGCCTGATCTCGTCTGCAATGAAGAATATACCAGAATGAATAAAGCATAGGTTGGGTGCAGGAAAGGCTCAAATCAGCAATTTGGAAGACAAGGTAGCGGAAACACCTAATCAGAGCAGAAAGAAAAAAAGAAAAGAAAGAAAGAAAAAAAAAGAAGTAAAAAAAAAATGAGGACAGTTTAAGAGACTTTTGGGACAATATGAAGCATAACAACTTCCACATTATAGGGGTACCAGAAGGAGAAGCGAGACAGCAAGGGATTGAGAACTTCCCTAACCTGATGAAGGAAAAAGATACACAAGTCCAGGAAGCATATAGAGTCCCAAACAAAATAAACCTAACAAGGCTGACACCAAGACACATCATAATTAAAATGCAAAAGTTTAAAGAGAAAATCTTAAAAACAGAAAGAAAAAACCAGTTTATCACCTATAAGAGAGCTCCTACAAGAATGGTACCTGATTTCTCAAAGAAACATGTCAGGCCATAAGAGATAGGAATGAAATATTCAAAGTGATAAAAAGCAAGGACCTACAACCCACACTATTTTACCAAGCAAGCAATCATTTAAAATGTAAGAACAAATACAGAGCGTCCCAGATAAGAAAAAACTAAAGGAGTCCATTACCACCAAACAATTATTACAAGAAATGTTAAAGGATATTCTTGAAGAAGAAAAGGAGGAACATAGTTATAAAGAATAAAATGGCAATAACTATATACCTATCAATAATCTGATATGACCTTCCTTCCTTTCTTTTCAGAGGGGAAGGGAGGGAGAAAGAGGGAGAGAACCATCGACGACCAAGACAAATATCAATCAGTGACCTCCCACACACGCCCCAACCGGGGACCAGCCCGCCCGCAACCCAGGCATTTGTCCCGACTGGGAATTAAACCAGTGACCCTTTACTTTGCAGGATGACCCCAACCAACGGAGCCATGCTGGCAAGGGATCAATAATCACTTTAAATGTAAGTGGCTTAAATGCTCCAGCCTAAAGACACAGGGTAGCTGAGTGGATAAGAAAACAAGACACATATATGTTATCTACATGAGATCCACCTCAGAAAAAATAAAGGGATGAAAAAAAGGTACTTCATGCAAATGAAAAAAAAAAGATGGGGTAGCGATACTTACACGAGATAAAAGAGACTAAAACAAACACAGGAGCACCTAAATATATGAAGCAAATATTGATGGACATAAAGGGAGAGATATGCCAATGAACTGACCATAATACAGTCACAGTAAGGGATTTTAACATCCCACTGGCTTCACTGGATAGGTGTTCCCAAGAGAAAAACAACAAGGAAACAGCAGCCTTAAATGGCACACTAGACCAGATGGATTTAATTGACATCTTCAGAGCATTTCACCCCAAAGGAGCAGAATATGCATTCTTTTCAAGAGCAGAAGGAACAGTTTCTAAGATACACACATTAGGACACAAAACACATCTCAATAAATTTAAGAAGACTGAAATCTTATCAAGTATCTTCTCTGACCATAATGGTATGAAACTAGAAATCAATCACAAGAAAAAAACCCTGAAAAACACAACACACAAAGACATGGAGGCTAAATAACATGTCACAAAATAATGAATGGCTTAGCAATGAGGTCAAGGAAGAAATTTTTAAAAATGCCTTGAAACAAGTGAAAATGAGAACAAAATAACTGAAAATTTATGGGACACAAAAAACAGTTCTGAGAGGGAAATGGATAGCATTACAAGCCTATGCCAAGAACAAAGAAAAATCTTAAATAAACAGTCTAACTTAACACTTCAGGGAACTTGAAAAAGAACAACAAACCAAATACAAAGTCAGTAAAAGAAAGGATATATTAAAGCTCAGAGCAGATATAAACAAAACAGGATTTAACAAACAATACAAAAATCAATGAATCCAACAGCTGGAGCTTTGAAAAGATAAACAAGTTTGAGAAACCTTTAACCAGATTCGTCAAGGAAAAAAGAGAGACCCAAATAACTATAATCAGAAATGAAAGAAGAGAAGTAACAAATGACACCACAGGAATACAGAGGACTGTTGGTAAATCTTACCAACAAATATATGCCAACAAATTGGGATAATCTGGACACAATGAATAAATTCCTGGAAGAAACATACAATCTTCCAAAACTGAATCAGTATCAGAAAACCTGAACACACCCATTACAGCTAATGAAATCAAGCCAGTAATCAAACCATTCCCAGCAAACAAAAAGTCCTAGGCAAAGGGTTTCACAGGTAAATTTTATCAAACATACAAAAAAGAACTGACACCTATCTTTCTCAAACTATTCCAAAACTTGCAAGAGGAGGGAAGACTCATTTTACAAGGCCAGTATTATCCTAGTTCAAAAACCAGATAAAGACACTACAAAGAAAAAAAAATTATAGGCCAATATCCCCGATGAACATAGATGCTAAAATCTTCAACAAAATATTAGCAAACCGAATCCAGCAATGCATTAAAAAGATGACATACCGTGATCAAGTGGGATTTATTTCGGGGATACAAGGTTGGTAAAATATCCACAAATCAACAAATGTGGATATATAATATAAACAAAATGAAGAACAAAAATCACAGGATCATATCAATGGATGCAGAAAAAGCATGTGATAAAATTCAACACCCATTTCTGGTGAAAATTCTCAGCAAAGTGGAAACAGAGGGAACATATCTCAACATAATAAAGGCCATATACGACAAACCCACAGCTCAGACCAGACTAAACGGGGAGAAACTACAAGTGTTCCCCTTAAGATCAGGAACAAGACAGGGATGTCCACTTTCACCACTCTTATTCAACATAGTACTGGAAGTCCTAGCCAAGCAATCAGAAAAGAAATGGAAATAAAAGGCATACAAATTGCAAAGGAAGAAGTAAAACTCATTATTTGCAGATGACTTCACATTGTATACAGAGAACCCTAAAGATTCAAAAAAAATTTACTAGAACTGATAAATGAATTCAATAAATTAGCAGTATACAAAAATAAATATCTAGAAATCAGCTGCACTTTTATACACCAATAATGAACTATCAGGAAGAAAAACTAAGAAAACAATACCACTGGCAACTGCATCAAAAAAGAAGAAAATACCTAGGAATAAACCTAACCAACGATGTAAAAGACCTGTGCTCAGAAAATTATAAGACACTGAAGAAAGAAAATTGAAGAAGATACAAATAAGTGGAAGCATATACCGTGTTCATGGATAGGAAGAATTAACATCATTAAAATGTCCATACTACCCAAAGCAATGTACAGATTCAACACAATTCCTATTAAGAGACCAATGGCACAGTTCACAGAACTAGAACAAATATTCCAAAAATTTATATGGAACCACTAAAGACCCCAAATAGTCACAGCAATCTTGACAAAGAAAAACAAAGTTGGAGGAATCATGCTACCATATGACCCAGTAATTCCACTTCTGAGTATTTATCCGAAGAAACCCAAAACACTAACTTGAAAGTATATATGTACTCCTATGCCCAGTGCAGCACTGTTTACAATGGCCAACATATGGATGCAACCTAAGTGTCCATTGATAGATGACTGGATCCAGGTGCACTGCATATATATAAAGTGGAATATTACTAGGCCATAAAAAAGGAATGGAACCTTGTAAATCTTATCGTTTGTGACAACATGGCTAGACCTCGAGGGTATTATGCTAAGTGAAATAAGTCAGACAGAGAAAGACAAATATCATATGGTTTCACTTATATGCAGAATCTAAAGAACAGAATAAGCCAACAAAACAAACTAAACTAACTCATAGATACAGACAACAAACTGATGGTCACCAGATGGGAGGGGGTGTGGGGGAATGTGTGAAAAAGTTGCGAAAGGAATTAAGTAGTACAAATTGCCATTTACAAAAATAGCCATGGGGGTGTAAAGCACAGCACAGGAAACGCGGCCAATATTGTAATGACTATGTATGGTGTCGGATGAGTACTAGATGTATCAGGGGTGATCACTTTGTAAGGCGTATAAATGTATAATCACTGTGTTGTACATCTGAAATAGGACTGTGTGTCAACTCTACTTGGAAAATACAATTGTTTTCAAAAAGAAGAAATGAGCACAGCAGCTCATGAGTGCGTGTGGAGGCGGCCTCAGCAAGATGACCTGTCTACAGGATCTTTACCAGTCTCTCACTATTCATGTCGAGTCTACACATACTCACATTTGCCCACATCTGCAAAGTAGAAGGGTCAATTTTATACAACTGATTAAAGTTACAATACACAATGGCATCTTCTGGTAAGCCGTACTGAGAACGTGTGGTTACGATAATGGTGCGGGGAACCTCCTCTCCAGTGGCAGCCTTGTTGTTGATCTAGAACAAGAAAAAGCATATGATAATTATATTTCAGGTCGCCATAGTCCAATACTTTTCAAGCAGTGAAGAATCTTCAAGATGCAAAATAGTATAACCATTAAGAGTCACGTCACTGAACTATAATAACGAGAAAATATTCAGGACACATTAAGTTAAAAAGAAAAAAGTTGCAGCACTAATTTGCAGGGGTGGGGGAGGACTGCACTATGGAACTTCTTGCTCCAGCCAAAAAGTTATGTTTGAAACCCTATTAATCCAACAGCAAGGTTTAGCTCACTCTTCTTCGCGAATGAAATGTCCTTTTCTAAGTCATATGCACCCTTTCAAGGCTAAACTTAAATTACTCCTCCAAATATTCTTACTAAGACTCTCCTCAAACTGATCGTCACTTACTATTGAGCATCCACGTGCCTGGTTAGAGTCTTATCTTGCAATTCCCACACACCTGAGTACTGCCTGACGTTGCTATGTAACTTGTTTCTTCTTTCTTCTTTCTTCTAAGACCATTTCCATACATATGGGCTTCGTGTTCTACACTCAAAATTTCTGTAACTGTGCATTTCGAGAACTCTCCTTTCTTTAAGTCAAATGTGTCTGCTCACACGCCTGCTCTATTGGTTCCAATGCCAGGTAACCAGAGGGAAAAAGAACACGACATTGTCTTTTTAGCCCGATACACAGGGTGAGCGATTATTACCAACTCCTTTACCTTCTATTAAGGAGCTGGCCTGTGAGCAAAGAGTTCATTTTAAGCACCCTTGGGATAAAATGTTGTACAAGTAAAAAATTTTAACTCATAAGAGGTCGAAGATCTTTGCCATATGATCTCTTGACAGAGCTACATATTCACTTACTCAAGTACGCTTTATATATATGGCTAAGACGCAGGTCCCAAATTCCGTGGAGAATACAAAACCAGGAAATTATGATGTGTTGCACTGGATGTAAAGATAGATCCCAAATATTACAGAAGTTACAGTATACAAAGGCATCGGGGAAATGC
Organism: Desmodus rotundus; assembly: GCF_022682495.2. Classification (NCBI taxonomy): domain Eukaryota; kingdom Metazoa; phylum Chordata; class Mammalia; order Chiroptera; family Phyllostomidae; genus Desmodus; species Desmodus rotundus. Next base: position 8,471,176 of record NC_071400.1, on the reverse strand, counting down.
ACATTAAAACCACAATGAGATAATACCTCATACTGGGCAGAATGGCCATCACCAATTAAGTCAACAAACAAGTGCTGGCAAGGATACGGAGAAAAGGGAACCCTCATGCACTGTTGGTGGTATTGTAAATTCCTGCACCCACTGGGGAAAACAGTATGGAGGTTCCTCAAAAAATTTAAAAATAGAATTATCATATGACCCAGCAATCCCACTTCTGGATATTTAGCTGAAGAAATCTGAGGATAAAGACAGGAACAGATTCTTGGAGGAGCTCTCTGAACTGAAAGTCTTAAAGATGAGTAAGAGTTAACTAGGGAAAGGATGAGTTAGTTACGGAACCAAGTTTATCATTGCTCAGTGAAGCACCAGCAGAAAATAATGAGATATGAACACAACAGACTCTCACTAGTGTAACCTGCTGGCTGAATCCAGGAGAGTTTTAAAATCAGACAAACTGCCCTGGCTGGTGTGGCTCAGTAGACTGAGCACCGGCCTGCGAACCAAAGGGTCACTGGTTTGATTCCCAGTCAGGGCACATGTCTGGGTTGTGGGTGGGGTCCCAGGTGGGGGGCGTGCAAGAGGGAACCACAGATTGATGTTTCTCTCCCTCTCTTTATCTCTCCCTTTCCCCTCTCTAAAAATAAAAATAGAATCTTTTAAAAAGCAGACAAACCTATTTAAGATGCCAATTTCCTCTGAACTCATTTCCTCTAAAATGGTAATAATTATTCTTACCTGCTAGACTTATTATGAGATTTCAAGGAGATGAATGTATACCTGGTGGTACGTATTATGCTCTATTATTCACGTCTCACCTGTGTAGTTGCCAGTCCGTTGCTAATACTGAATCCATTAATTGTTATCTGAATCTGTCCTCTATTAATCATTTCAATAACCGCTTCTGCAATAGTATTCATAGGAATAACTGGCATATTAAGAGCTGTGTTACTGCTGTCTGCATTGTCTCCTCCTTCAGGACATTTCATCTTTAAAAAATGGCACAAAGTCCATCATTAGGGAAAAGATCCCAAATGCAGATAACTTTATCTCAATGACAACATTGACCAGGTTCTGACCTTGACAATTTTCACATCTGGTAAACTATCAAGAAATGCTTTGAGGTCGATGCCATTCAGAACAATCCGATTGTCATAAATGTGCCCGTTGGACTTGAAATCGATGACTGCCTTTTTCTAAGTGGGGGGAAAAAAGTTTTAGACATGTCTTTTAGGATGTATAGGGACGATAGCAAGAAAACAAATGACTACAGTTCTTTGCAACTCCCCCATAGCACTGTTTTTCTACCTACCTTCAGATGAGGAAACATATTAGCATGATCGCCAATAAAGAAAGTATGGGGCATATAAGCTAATTTCTCAGAATACTGCTCAGCAACTTCAGCTGGCGAAGTTTCCTGATCCGTGATGATATAATCCATGAAAAGCGCCCCACTTGTTCCAGGGTATCCCAGCCACATTGCCTAAAAGAAAATGAATCAGACCCAAAACTAAGAACCTTCATCCAAAGGCTCCAAAATTAAATAAGTAAACAAATAAGGAGGACTGACTTCATCAGCCAGGAACAATCAAATAAATAGTACTCCGGACTAACGTCAGTGCTAAAATGTTTTTCCAACTTACAAAACAAGACAGAACAACTACAGGGGCAAGTGAAAGTAGATTTACAGTTGTGAATATGCAAAACACAGTTTATTCCTTTTTTTTTTTTAAATCCTCCCCCAAGGATATGTTTATTGATTTAAGACAGAGAAAGAGAGAAACATTGACTGGTTGTCCACCATTCACACCTGGACCGGGGACCGACGCCACAACCTAGGCATGTGCCCTGACCAGGGATCAAACCACAACGCTCTGGTCTTCAGGACGACACCCAACCAACTGAGCCATCTGGCCAGGGCCAGAGTTTATTCTTGTATTATTATTTATTAATTATTGTATTATTTATTTGTATTATAACTGTAAACCTCCTTTTGCCCACCCCTGTATTTATACCCAACTATGGAATGCATGTCTCCGCATACATGTACTGTGAGCATTGTGTTCTACACTCAAAATTCTCTGTCCCTGTGCATTTCGAGAACTATACTTTTTGCCCTGGCCAGGTGGCTCAGTTGGTTGGAACACTGTCCCATACACCAAAAAGGTGGTGAGTTCAATTCCCAGTCAGGACACATACCTACGTTGTGGATTTGATCCCCAGTCAGGGCACATATGGGAGGCAACTGATTCATGTTTCTCTCTCACATCTAGGTTTCTCTCCCACCCCCACCTCAACCCTCTCCCTTCCTCTTTCTAAAATCAATAAACATGTCTTTGGGTGAAAATTAAAACAACAACAAAAAAGAACTATACTTTTTCCCCTTAAATCAGGCACGTCCGTTCTATTGTTTCCAATACAAGGTAACCAGAGGGGACAAAAAGCACATTACTGTCTTTTCAGCCCAATAAACATTGTGAGAGATTATTAATTCCTTTACCTGAATAGGAGCTGGCCTGAGAGCAAAGAGTTCATTTCGAGCACCCTTGGTATAACCATTCATATTTACCAGAATGTGTATACCATCCTGATGGATGCGATCAGCTGCTTTTCCATTACATGGAATCTATGGAATAAAGTAAGAACTCATTATGTATAATCTCAGACTAATTCAATTGGTTTTAATGGCGTTAAGAATTCAGATTCCCAGATGCACAAGTGGTAAGAACACAAATTATAGAAATGCAGGGTAAAGATATGGTTAAGTGCCAATAAAATAGGCCCAAGGCATTACAGAAACTGAATATATTTGACCTGTGAACAACACGGGTTTGAGCAGTGTGGGTCCTCTTAGACACAGGTTTTTTTTCCAATAAATATACTGGAAAATTTTTTGGAGATTTGTGGTAATTTGGAAAAACTCAACAGACAAATCACATAGCCCAAAACTATTGAAAACAATTAAGAAAAAGTTAGCTATGCCATGAGTACAAAAAATATATACATACTCTCATCTATTATATCTATATATATAGATATAGATACTAGTCTATTTTCTCATACTCCCATAAAATATACACAAATTATAAAAGTTAAAGCTGATCAAAATGTACACACTTACAAGCAGCTGAGAGAAATGTAAACAAAGATAAAGATGTGGTATTAAATCATAACTGCATAAAATTATCTATAGTACATACTGCACTAGCATAATAATTTCACGGCCACCTCCTGTTGCTATTGCCGTGAGCTCAGCTGCTGCGAGCATCTGCTTAAAACGCTGCGTGATGCTGATCCTCTCTGCGTGAGAAGTCCCTGTCTCCAGTAAATTGCATATGGCAGTGGAAAGTGACTTTCTCACAGTTCTCGTGTGCTTTTTCATCATGTTTGGAACAATACCATAAACCTTGAATAAAACACCAGGCAACCCACAGAAAGTGCCCCTTGTAATGCTGAAAGTGCTCCCCAAAAGCAAAGCAAAGTCATGACATGATGAGAAAAAACTGAACAGCTTGTTATGCAACACTGTGCAATGGAGGCCTGCAGCTGTACTTGCCTGCCATTTCCAGTGCATGAACCCAGCACAGGGGCCATTAAAAACAGAAAAGGAAATCTGTGAAGTGTCTCTGCGGCTATGCCAGCAGTCTCAAAAACCTTGCACTTCTGTGAAGTACCTTGCTATCTTGTATGGAAAGCGCGGCTTTTATGTGGGTGTCGAACTGCTGTAAGAAAGGCTTCCCTATAGATTCTAATATGATTCGAGAAAAAGCAAAGTCATCATATGATAACTGAAAGCACAAGCAAGGTGAAGGATGTAAAGAGGAAGAATTTAAAGCTAGCAAAATAAGGTGTGATAATTTTAGAAAGAGGTCTGGCTTAAAAATGGCAAGGTAACAGAAGTAGCTTCTGTCAACCAAGAGGCGGCAGACGAGTTCCCAGACACCATTTAGAAAATGATCAAGGAGAAGGAATATCTGCCTGAACAGGTTTTTAATGAAGATGAAAGTACCCTAATCCGGGGAGTGGGGGGAGACAGGGATGCCACAAAGGACATTTATTAATAAGAGAAGCAGGCACCAGGATTTAGGGCAGGAAAAGACAGACTAACTCTGTTCTGTGCAAATGCAGCTGTGCACACATCAGGACTGCCCTTATCTACAAAGCTGCTAACCCCCCACCCCACCCCCACCCAGCACTGAGGGGCACAGATCAACACCAGCTGGCAGTCTTTTGGTTTTACAACAAGAAGACCTGGACAACAAGAACCCTAAGTACCTTGCCAGTAAGAGACTGCCTTTCAGGCTTTTTTGATACTGGACAACGCCCACGTTGAACTGGGGTTCTGCGTGAACATGTCAAAAGGGACTACTTGCCCCCAAACACAACACCTCTAACTGAGCCTCTAAATAAGGGAGTCATGAGGACCTGTAAGGCTCATACACGTGGTGCTCCGTGGAAAGATTTGTCAACTCTATGAAAGAAAGGGAGCCCCGACTGAGAGAACGTCATGAAAGTCTGGAAGGATTCCGCCACTGAAGATGCCATCGTTGTTACGGGAAAGGCCGTGAAAGCCATCAAGCCTGAAACAATAAATTCCTGCTGGAGAAACTGTGACCAGATGTTGTGCGTGACCTCATAGGATTCATAACAGAGCCAATCAAGGAAATCGTGAAAGAGACTGTGGATATGGTGTAAAAAGGCCGGGAGGGTGCTGAAGGGTTGCAGATCTTAGAGAAACTGAACCGCTAGCGGGCAGAGCACCATACCCAGGGGAATTAACAGAAGATGACTTGAGGGAGATGAGTGCTTTGGGAGCAGTGCCGGTCACCGAGGAAGAAGAGGGACAGGCAGTGCAAGAAAAGAAACTGATATCAGGCAATCTGGCAGAAGGGTGCCAATTATTCAAGGCTGCTTTTGACTGCTTTTACGCCACGAGCCTTTCTACGATGTGGACACTGCAACTAAAGCGAACAATGGAAGAGGGGTTGGCACCATATAAAAACATTTTTTGGAGACATCAGAAAGCAAACACTGCAGAAAGAAATTACAAATGTATTTTTGGAAAAGTTACGAGTGCGCTTGCCTCTCCTGCCTCCTCTTCCACTTCTACCTCCGATGACAGCAAAACCATCCCCTCCACTTCCTGCTCCTCCAACGACTCAACGTGAATCGGAGGATGAAGGCCTTTATGACTCACTTCCACTTAATGAAGAGGAAAGTATCCTGCTGTACAGTGAATAATGGCAAGAACGGTATGAGTCATTTCTGTGTCATCATCATCGCCTACGTAGTCATCAGTGTAGAACATCGTGTGCAAGACTTGTATGGAAGTGGGTGGGTAGGATATGCTTAAATAGGTATTACGTGAGTACCATTTCATGTTAAATTAAAAATGCGTTAGTTTTCTGTTTTATAACTTTGCTTTTAAAAATTACATTACCATGCAGCATACCTATCAGCCTATAATCACAGGTAAGTGGTTTTGTAAAAATGTAACAATGTTTCCAATAGTCTTATGAATAACACTGTAACACTACATGCCACAAAAATTTTATAGCAATTCATTCATGAGTGTATAGGCTAGGCTACCATAAAGCAATCATATTGCTGCTTCTTTATTATCAATGTATGAATTGTTATACTTGTAAATGAATGTCTACTTTTCATGTTATCTTTTCGTTTTTCATGTCTAGTGTTAGTAAGACATAGAACAGTGTTTTGAATCACATGAGCCAATACTGAGACAGGTTCTGACAGATTATTCATTTTGTAAACAACGTTACATGACTGATAAATACAGTTCAATGCAATACATATATTTTCTCTCCATTATGACTTTAACATTTTCTTTTCTCTAGCTTACTTTATTGAAAGAATACAGTATATAATACATATGACATAAAAATGAGTTGACTATCTGTTATTAAAAAGGCTTCCAAGTCAACAGTAGGCTATTAGCAGTTAAGGTTTTGGGGAGTCGAAAGTTACACATGGGTTTTCAACTGCACAAGAGTCAGCGTCCCTAACCCCTGCATTATTCAAGGGTGAACTATACAGAAGTTTACCTCCAGACTGAATATAGGAATAACAAGGCTTCAGAGAGTAATTGGTATTTGAAATGGGCCTTCAAAGATGGATGGGAGTTTAAGGGAGTTGGGCAGAATACACTCTCGGTAGAGAACAGTAGGAATAAAGAACCAGAGCAAAGTGTATGGTAGGTTTAAAAAATGGCGAGTACATCACTTCCATTTGGTATAGGGTATACATGAGGGGGAATGGTGGGTGAAAAGTATTGGCAAACAAGGTTGTTGTCAAACTTAGAAAGGTTGTGAAGGCCATGCTGAAAAGTTTAGACTTCAGTCAATAAGCAGTGAGTCCTTGCCCTGGCTGGTGTGGTTCAGTGGATGGAGTGCCAGCCTGCAAACCAAAGGGCCACCGGTTTGATTCCCCATCTAGGGCACATGCCTGGGTTGCAGGTCAGGTCCGCAGTAGGGGATGCACAAGAGACAACCACACATTGATGTTTCTCTCCCTTTTCTCTCTCTAAAAATAAATAAATAAATACAATCTTTAAAAACATAAGCAGTGAGTCCTTGAAGATCTCAGAGGTAGATGGCAGTATGTATGATTCTCAGTCACAAAGACTCCAGCCCTACATCAAAAGTGGTCATGTGCACTTCCAAAGCAACGGCTATATTGCAAAAGATGTTGGCACATGCTATGTATTAAACGACAAGTCTCACAACCCTCCTGCTACGACTTTAAAGACTCATGTATGAATTACAAGATATACCACACATTGCGTATCACTTATTAGTCACCAAAGTGACCAGTAGAGTCTATACAAAAATCACTCTAGTCTATACCCTCAGCAAATTAATTCCCTCATAGGTTTCAACCTTGATGTAGCATAAAACTTAAGTTCCTAGAACACAGGTGGCAAACACAAGGCCTGGGGCCGAATCCGGCCCTCCACCTTATTTTCTCAGGCCCTGCACCTTGTTTCAACCTGGCAGCAGCGCCGAGCTCTCGCTTAACTGTCAAGGAATAGTTACATTTACACAGTCCTAAAATTACATTCAGCCCTTTGAAGGCAACCACGAGGCTGATGTGGCCCCCGGTGAAAATGACTTTGACACCCCTGTCCTAGAAGAAATAGCAATAGAGCAAGTAGAGAAATGAAGAAACCAAAGGCCAAGGTCCATGAAAATAGATGAACCATTTTTAAATGACCTATTTCTTCTTCTTCCGGGCCAACACTTTAATTTATTCAATTAATATTAAGTGTCTACTGTCACAAGTGCTGGCTCAAACCCCAGGGAAGTTTTATGTCCAAGCACAAACATACCACATTTCTATTTCATTTCCCTCAGCGAAATCCATGCCTTTTATAAATGTAAATAAATGATCAAGGAAATACGATCAAAGCAATTGCCCAGAGGTAGGAGCTAAGGTTAAATATCTGTCATGCAAGCAATAGACCAATGGTTTTAGTTACTATTTGCTCAAGACAAAAAGCTGGCAGTGTTAAGCGTTTCACGCACCTGAGACAGATCAATGAAATGATTGGCTTCTGCCATCACCTTCACCCGGAAGTTTGTGCCATCATCTGGGCTCAGAGCATAACAGAACACCTGAAAGGCAGCACACAGCATATTTAATGACCTTGGCCCGAACCTTTCCAAAGGACACTGGGCTTAACACCTAATGGTGCCAATAAAGCCACACTGTGGCTCTATTTGGTTTGTTTTAGAGACAAAGAGTGCCTTTAGGGAAACATAGATCTTACCTCAAATTTATCAGGATTGTGCATGCCTGGAATAGACTGCATAAGGTGAGAAGTAGGATGATTCCCAAAGTCAGAACTCACATAGCCCACACGCAGTCGACCATCACTGAGCTTCAAGTCCTTTGGATGTTCATATGGTGGTTTATGAAGGACATTAATCTACCAGTGGAATCCAATGCATGTTAGTCAAGCTGAGTCTACATGCAAATTTTCGTCTAGAAAAGAATGACTAAGACCACAACACCAAACCTGCACCTCGCTCCTGTTGGGAATGGTTTGCCCAAAATACTTCCTTTAATTCACATGGCCAGTTCAATGCAACCTTAGCAGTTTATATAATATGCTTCATACTTTCACCTGTTCTCTCAGAAATAGCCTGAGCAAGTCTAAAAGTTGTAGGAAAGAGGCAGTGTAGACAGAGCATGACAATCTCTGCATTTTAGAAAATTTTGTAGGCAAGCATTTGGAAAAAAAAAAAAAAAAAGTATATCTTAGAAGTCCAATATATTCTGCCAAGCAAATTTCCACCTTCGATCAAGTATGTAGTGCTCTAGTTCTCAAAAGCGAGTATAAAGTACCATCATGGTTTTCTTTCTCTTTTAACTTTCATTGAATTTATTGGGGTGACATCGCTTAATAAAATTATATGGTTTCAGAGTTATACTTCTCTAATACATCATCTGTATGCTGTACTGTGTGTTTACCACCCAAAGTCAAGTCTCCTTCCATCACCATTTATCCCCCCTTTATCCTCCTCTACCTCCCGTACCCCCTTTACCTCTGGTAATCACCATGCTGTTGTCTGTGACTATCAGGGGTTTTTTTGCGGGGGGGGGGGGGGGGGGGGGGGGTTGGCTTAATCCCTTCACCTATTTCACCCACCGTCTCATCCCCCTCCTGTCTGACAGCTGTCAGTCTGTTTTCTATATCTATGAGCCTGTTTCTATTTTCTTTTGTTCACTGGATGCTCCTGGAGAGTATTATGTTCAGTAAAATAAGCCAATCAAAGACAAATACCATATGATTTCACTTATATGTGGAATCTAATGAACACTGCAGTTTTCAAATTAAAGAAAAACACCATTGGTCTATTGTCAGTATTTCAGTTAAGAATTTCGCCCTAGCTGATGTGGCTCAGCGGATTGAGCGCCGCCAGCCAGTCTGTGAACCCAAGGTCACCAGTTTGATTCCCAGTCTTAGGCAAGTGCCTGAGTTTCGGACCAGGTCCCCAGCAGGGGGCGCAAGGCAACCACACATTGATGTTTCGCTCCCTTGCTTTCCCTCTGTCAAAAAATTAAAAAATAAAATCTCTAAAATTAAATAAATTCTATTAAAAAAAAATAAAGAATTCCCCCTTGTGGGATGGCCTGGGTTGTAACTGAAACAGGACACAATGGAAGGGGCTTCTGTGGTGGCTGACAGAGTTTCATGTCTCATCTTGGATGGGGTTCACCTAATGATAACTTACCAAGCAGCACATGTGACTCATGTAGTTTCTGTATGTGTTTTACCTTACAACCAAAAGATTAAAGCAAAAGACTCGCACCTTATCCAAGCAGAGGTTCCCGTGCCTCTCAGCAATAGCCTTCCTGAAGCCGTGAGAAAGAGGGTACAGCATACTATGATGAGGATGCACAGAGGGCAGCCTGTTCTTCTCTAACTGGTCAGCCACAATGCTGACCAGCTTCTTCATTCGCTCATCATAGTCTGTCCAATCACAGACAATCTAGAGGAGGCAAAAAAAAAAAAAAATTATACAGAAAACCCTACTGCAGGACTTCACATTTTCTTTGTCCTTGGCCTAAAGAATGTCAGTCAGATAACCTATTCAACAACACTGGCTCCAGGCAGGCTTTGATTAATAAGGCACATAACAATACGAAAGTGATTACAACACGGGTCCCCAGTAGGGGGCGTGTGAGAGGCAACCACGCATTGATGTTTTTCTCCCTCTTTCTCCCTTTCCTTCTCTCTAAAAGTAAATAAAATCTTCAGGAAAAAAAAAGGGATCACAACATGGCAAGCAAATCACTAGCCTGTTATTCTTTACCTGCAGGCAATGAGCCAAGTTGCAATAAGCATCAGGAAAATCAGGTTTAAGTTTCAGAGCAGTGCGGTAAGAAGCTATTGCTTCTGGAATATTTCCCGAATCCTGGAAATAGAGTGGAGTGGTTAAAATGGTGCTGAAAACCAAACATTAGGGGCCAAGATGCATGCAGTATAATAAATAGGACTACCTTGTGAATAGAAGCCAGATTGCTGTGGGCATCTGCAAACGCAGGGTTAATCTGAATGGCCCGAGTGTAACACTGCAAGGCTCCCTGGACATCCTGCATCTCCTTTAGCGTGTTCCCCATGTTAGAGTAGGCATCGGCAAAGGTGGGACTGATTCTAAAGAAGAGGACATGGGTGTCATTTACCAGATACAAAAACTTTTAAACTCCCTGTAATGTGAATTTAGTCTGCTGTTATCGAAAGTCATTTCAGCATGTGCCAAATGCCAAACATTTAAAAACTTAACAGACAAAAAGAAGGCTGTGAGTCTCTTACCGAATAGCCTCCTTATAATGCATCAGAGCTTCCTGCAGTTTTCCCTGCTGCTGCAGTACACTTGCTAAATTTGAATGGGCAGCAGCAAATTCTGGGAAGACCTATAAAGAGTCAAGAAAACTGAAATTCAAAAAAACTGCTAGAACAGCAGTAATGACTTAACCACAAGAACTTCGCTCAATTACCTTTATACCCCTACATTTCTCTCTGCCTTCCCCAAGCCTACTCATTCTTCAAAGACGAGTAGCTCCCATTCTATTGGGTTGGCCAAAAAGTTCATTTACTTTTTTTCCTGTATGATGGCTCTAGTAGTGCTTACTTGTCTTTAACTTCATTCAAAACAATTTTGTGAGCCCTGGCTGGTGTGGTTCAGTGGACTGAGCACGGGCCTGCAAACCAAAGAGTCGCTGGTTCAATTCCCAGTCTAGGGCACATGTGCCTGGGTTGCAGGCCAAGTCCCCAGTAGGGGGTGGGAGAGGGGCAACGACACATTGATGTTTCTCTCACTTTCTCCATTCCTTCCCCTATCTAAAAATAAATAAATTATCATAAAAAAAATTTTGTTAATGTTGTATTGTGACAGCTGTCATATCAGCATGGATTTTAAAATGTTTTGTGCAGCCATTTTAACATGGAAGATGAAAGAAGATATGCAACATTTTCAGCATATTATGCATTATTATTTCAAGAAAGGTAAAAATGCAACTGAAATGCAGAAAAAGATTTGGGCAGTGTATGGAGAAGGTGCTGTGACCCATCAAACATGTCAAAAGTGGTTTGCAAAGTTTCTTGGTACTATTGACATTCTGGCCAAATAATTCTTTGCTGTGGGACTGTCTTATGCATTGGAAGATGTTGAGCAACACCCCTGGCCTCTACCCACTAAAAGACAATAGCGGGAGATAGCCAACATACTCAAAATATCCCAATCAATAAAGTTATTGGTGAAAATGAAGCCCTGGCTGCTGGGGCTCACTGGATTGAGCACTGGACCGCAAACCCAAGGGTCGCCAATTCGATTCCCAGTCAGGGCACATGCCTGGGTTGCGGCGCCTGAGAGGCAACTACACATTGATATTTCGCTCCCTCTTTCTCCCTCCCTTCCCCTCTGTCTAAAAATAAATAAATAAGATCTTTAAAATAAATAAATAAGTCTTTTTAAAAAAATTTAATATTTAAAAAAAAGAAAATGAAAAATTTGTCTTTTATTTTATGGAAAAAACCGAAACAGACTTTTTGGCCAACCCAATACCTCTTTCTTTTATGTTATACCTCTCCTTGTTTCATGTTTTGAAACAAGGTATAACCTTTTCATCTTCATTTATGCTGATCACTCCAGCTTCTCTCTCTTCTGAAATCTCTCACTTCCAAAGTCCTACCACACCTAACCGACCACTATTAAAAGCCAGCAGACCCTGGAATGATATATTTATTGGTAACTTCTCTTGAACCGTAACTTACCGCTCCATTTTTCTGTGCAGATCTCACTGACCCATAAATTATCAAAGTCAATGTAGGAGTTTTCTTAAATGTCACACAGGACCTCGCTCGTACCTTAGGTATTCGATTACTGGTTCAACGAATGAGTCAACCACTACGTTTATAAAAGAGGTGGTTAACAGGGCAACCTGAACTGTCCTCCTCCGCCATCGCAGAGACAAAATACCCAGCCCCATCACCGTCAACATACTTCTAATGCTTTCCGATACAAGCGAACTGCTTCTTCAATGTTTCCCTGTTCTCGTTTGATATTGGCTAGGTTATTCAGAGAGTCGGCATGGGTGGGGCACAGCCGGAGAGCTGTATTATAACAATCTTCTGCTTCAGCAACCTAGGAAACAAAGCAAACTATTCAAAACCTATACAGAGGAATCACAGAACCACCACTGATATTGTTCTAACAATTGCTTAGTTAAGCCTGACGGCTGGTGAGATTTCAGAAACTAGGTTATTTTTGCTATTCTTCCTCTCAACCAAAAACTCCGAAGGAAAACAATTTACCACCTCAATACTTAATACAGTATGTACAAAAAGACTTTTTAAAATCAAACCAGGTAACAAGGAAATAAACTGAATAAAAATCCTTACACTGCCCTTCTCTTTGAGAGCATTGGCTAGGTTGCAGTAAGCATCGGGGAAATGTGGTTGCAGTTCAATAGCTCGCCTGTAGGTGTCTATTGCCAGATCTATTAGGCCTTGCTCATAGTATACACAAGCCAGGTTGCCGTGCACCACTGCATGATTTGGACTCAAGCTTAGAGCACGAAGGTAAGCTGCCACAGCTCTGTAAATAAAAACACACACACACAAAATGCGACTAACTTTTAATGGATGCTTTGTTACAACTAATTCATGCTATACTATACCTAGGTATATCAATTAATCGAAATTAGTTACAATTAATTCATGCTATAGTATAGTTAACCTCGATCAAAACTGCATCTTTATGAAATATAGTTTAATCTCAAATCAAAATTGCAGTTTATAAAATATAGTTTTACACGGAAAAGTTTTCTATTCTCATATAAGAAATAGGCTTTCTTTTTGACAACAACACAAAAGTTCAAAGTCAAGATTTACTTAGCTAACTTTCTGAATCAGATCAAAGGAGTAAGTTAGTCTAAAAGGTAACCATTTCAGCCCCCCCGTTGGTGTGGCTCAGTGGGTAGAATGCAGGCCTGCAAACCAAAGTGTTGCTGGTTTGATTCCCAGTCAGGGCACATGCCTGGGTTGTGGGCCAGGTCCCCACTAGGGGGCACGTGAGAGACAACCACACATTGATGTTTCTCTCCCTCTCTTTCTCCCTCCCTTCCCCTCTAAGAATAAATAAAAATCTTTTAAAAAGAAAATAAAAGATAACCATTTCAACATTTTTTAAATAAATAAAATTTCAACTGAACTCTGCATAAGGATAATGGCTTTGTGGATAGCCAACAATCAAGTCAGGCAACAATACCTATAAATAAAAGGTAATAAAGCAGACTTGACCAGGGCAAAGCAACATACTTGAAAAGGAAAACGGGTTTCAGGAGATCACTGTCATAATTTCAGTCTAAACTCTCAAGTGTCACTACAACAAAGACTCAAGAAAAGTATCAAGTAACACACTCTCTCACCTGTCAAAAATCCGTGCCTCTTTCAAGACATTTCCTAAATTGATATAAGCATCCAGAAAATTGGGATCAAGAGTGACAGCCTGAAAGGTACAAGACAGTTACTTAGAGCAAGTTAAAGTTTCAGATTAGCTTCCCAATTATAATTTTTATTGAGATCATTTTAGACCTCCAATTACCTTTCCTAGGACATTAAATCTTATTTCTTTCATTTTTTAAACCCAATTATTTTAATGTCTACTCGTTACTCACAAAGCTCAGTGTGATCAAAATAACTCTCATGTAATACTAAGAGCGAAATGTGTCCTGAAGGGGAAAATTTTTAGTTGGGTCCACTCCAATTTCATTGAGCTGTGTACTTCTAATGGTTGGCCTTACTTTATTAATGGTTAATCAGCCTAATTATTCTAAAAAAATAATGGCAGGAAGCAGCAAACTCCAATTGAAAAAGCATATGTATATATATATATACACCTCAGTAACTACAAGTACATACTCAGTAAGGCCTTAATAAGCTATGTAATTAGGTATACTCACTAAGATACGTTACTTCAAGGAGAAACTAACCATTAAATGGTTGCATCCAGACAGTTCTGAAGTTGTCTTAAAATACAACCAGACATATCTAGAGCAGTGATTCTCAACCTTGGCAGTATATTAAGAATTTGCCTCCTAAAAGGTGCCCAGCCTTCATCACTGATGAAGTTATACCCTTGGAGGATGGGACCAGGACAACCGTATCTTTTATAAGCTTCTCGTATACAACCAAGGTAGGTAATCAGCGAGCAAGAGAGGTGCAATAAGCCCTGGCTGGTGTGGCTCAGTGGATTGAGTGCCAGCCTGGGAACCAAAGGGTTACCAGTTGGATTCCCAGTCAGGGCACATGCCTGAGTTGTGGACCACGTCTCCAGTAGAGGGCGCACAGCAACCACACATTGACGTTTCTCTCCCTCCCTCCCCTCTCTAAAAGTGAATAAATAAAATCTTTTTTTAAAAAAGAGGTGCAATAACTGCAAACCTTAACTGAAACACTGAAAAGGTAAAGGTAGTAACTGTGAATACTTTAAAGATTCATAAAGAACACTTCCTCTTCACTGAGATGGCAACTCTATAGTAAAGACAGCATGATGCTGTTGTGGAATTGTGCACCTGAAACCTGTATAATTTTTTTTAACCATGTCACTCCAATAAATTCAATAAAAAGGAGACAAAGATAGCACGATGCATTTAACTTAAATTGTCTATAGTCATGGATATCCACCCCTAAAACTTTTTTTTTAATTTTTTTAATTTTTATTGTTATTCAATTACAGTTGTATGCCTTTTCTCCCCCTCCCCCACCCCACCCCAGCTGAACCCACCTCCCTCCCCCTCCCCTAAAACTTTTAACATTTTATTACGAAAAATTTCAAACATACACAAAAGCACAAGAATAAAACCAACCACCAGATCTGCATTATCCAGCTTCAACAATTAATCAAGTTCAATCTTTTTTAGTCTGTATTCCAGTCTAACTCCCCCTCTTCCCAGATCACTTTGAAGCTGTCCCCAGACATAACAGTCCATCTGAAAATATTTCAAAATGTATCTCAGGGACTAGGCGGAACACCTGTTCCTCCCAATATAACCATAATACCAATACCACACCTACGAAACTGACAGCAATTCCTTAATATCAAATAGCCATTCAGTAGTGCAATTCCTTGTCAACTTTGATTCAGGATCCAAGACAGACCCATCCAATTTGTCAATGTGACTTTGTCAGTTTCTTTTAATCTTTTAAATTAAAGGTTTCATTTAAATCTCCAGTTTTATTCCTGTAATTTGTTGAAGAAATCGGATCACTCTCCTAAACAGCTTCACATGGGTTTGATTTTACTGATTGCATCCCTAATGTGTCTTCTAACACGTTTCCTTGTCCCATGTATTTCCTATAAATTGGTAATTAGAACTACAAGCTTAATCCAATTTGGGTTCTTTTCTCTTTTTGCAAGGCTACTTCCCTGGTGGAATTGTTTACTTCTATCATAAGGTACATAATGTCTGATTTGTCTTTTTTGTGCCACTGATAAATTCCTAAATCTATTAATGGTGATACTCTGATTCTATGATTCCTTCTTCATTTATTTTTAAAAGATTTTATTTATTTATTTTTACAGAGTGGGGAAAGGGAAGGAGAGGGAGACATCCATGTGTGGTTGCCTCTCGCATGCCTCCTGGTGGGGACCTGACCCACAACCCAGGCATGTGCCCTGACTGGGAATCGAACCAGCCACCTTTGGGTTCACAGGCCCCCGCTCAATCCATTGAGCTACACCAGCCAGGGTCCTTCTTCATTTATTAGCTGGAAATACTTTTATAAAGAAATTTTCCCCTATCAACTATTGGGTTACCCCGAGGTCAGTTCATACAAGGGAGGGAGGACATATGCTTTATTCTTCTTCCCTTTTCATCCAGTTTTCAAAATGAGTTACTCCTTATCATCCAAAGGTAACCAATGAATTCCTTCTGAGTATCATCATGAATTCATGTATTTTAATGTATTTGACAAGTCTCAATATATTTCAGTTATTTTTTCCTACTGATGCTCAAGTTCCCTCTTTAGCCAGTGGAAGCCTTTTCCAGTTGCCTCCGAAGTCTTTTTCAACGTGATCAAGGTAATATATCAAGGCTTCGTGGCTTTCTGGTATGACACTCCAGATTAATTAATTTCTGGTAAAGCAGCCCAGGTTAATTTTGTACATTCCCTACCCTGGATCTAGAATCAGCCTTTGCACCAAGAAGCTCTGCTTCTGTACAATAAAGCTGCCTGTTTTTTTAAAAAGGATTTTTTATTACTAAAATATATATTCAATGCAAAACTGGAAACTGTCATATAACATACCATCCGGCAAATGCTGTTGCAGTATTGTCCAAGAAGCAAAGACATTATGTGCCTGGTTAAGTAAAGGCTTATTATTTAGTTCTAGTAAAAACATCTTGCACGCATAAGCACTTCATAATACCAATTATTAATTTAACGACTAACCTTTTCAAAATGATGAATTGCAAGCCAAATTTCTCCTTGTGCATTGAAAACACAGCCAAGATTACTCCAAGCTACTGCAAAGTTCGGTTGCGTCTCAATTGCTTTCAAATAACATGCCTTAGGAGGGGTTAATGAAAGAAGATGGGAGGGGAAGGAGGTAAAGGGAAAGGGGAAAATTTGTAAAGGGAAAAAAAAAGATTGGGGGAGGGGGAAGAAGGTGATATCATTATTCCTTCTCTGACCAGCCAAAAGTGACCCTGCAGCATAGGCTCGCTTGCGCCAAAACTAAAGCGCTGCCACAGCTGGCTGCTCCTGCGCCTGCGCCACCAGAACCCAAGTGCAAACCACCATGTTCAGTTCTGCCAACCAGTGACCAACCCTTATACTGGGACTTATCTGGGAAGTCAGTTGCCTTAAGACTCACTCTACTCTAGACTTGTCTTACCTGAACACCTAAGAACTTGTTATGTTTGCAAGTGGTCTCCAGAGGACACCACTTCAAGCCAAGTTTTCCCATCACTCCCTCAACCTGTTTCCCAAAGTGTGTTCTCTGAAGTATTAATAGGCATCACTGGAAAAGGGGATTTCATGATCAAATAAATTAGAAAAAACAGGTTTCTTTACTACAGGACTTCCCTAAGCCTTTAATAGTAGTATATACAGGGTTCCCTGATCTCAGTTGACCATGGACCTCTTCCTTCACTGGGCATTTTCTTTTGTTAGAATGCATATACTAGGAAACACATTTTGGGAAGTGCTGCTCTGAACCATAATGTTCCTCACTAACATCAAAACTGTGCTACTAAGGAGGAAAAAAAAAAGTGTTTCTGCCAAGTCAGATAAAAACCCAGGGTGTAAGTGACGTCCTTGCGATGTCCCTATCTCCCAAGGGGGGATGAGGCTGAAACCTCCTATGACAGGATTGCACCTAGGTTGAGGTCCCTGTAATGCGAGCGCAAACATCGCTTGCGCAACCTAACAGCATCGCATTGCGCAATCGCTGCGAACTGCTGCGCTACATAGAACACCCCTAGACGCAGCAAACGGCCAACCAGATCCATTAATCTACTAGACAGGCCCATAGAGAATATTTGCTTAATGAGATTAGCTGGACTTGAGGTACGTTAAAACCCAATTTTATCCAAAAAGGCTACAGAATAGGGCTGAGGGGGCCAGTCAATCAGATTACTCATCTAGTCAACCGTTCACAGGGGCTCATTCGCACGCATTGCGCATTAACGCTGCGCAGCCTTTGCGCTACTGCAGGGTCACAGCGCATCATCAGAAGAGCAGAATGCTGCAATCCAAACAAAGAAGAAAAAAGGAAAAAAATGAACAACAAGAAGAGTTAGAAGCTTTTACTAGTAAATTATCTAATAATTTTTAATATCAATTAACTTTTACTTATCTTTGACAGAATTGTGGCTATAGTTTACAACATTCTCTTACATAACTTGCTTGTAAATAAAATTATTTTAAGCTGTTTCTGAAGCCACAAGACAGAAGATTCAGGCATGGAGGCAAATTGTTTTGCTGTGGCAGTTACAAACCCGTTACCATATTTCTCATCATGTGACTTTTCGGTGCGTTCCTTGCTGGAAGAGGAGGAGGTGTGTGTCTGCCCTAGATCCAGGCCTCGAGCTCCCTTCAGCGAGGCACCTTACGCATGGAATAGGAGGTTTCACCCACCTGAAACCTTCTAAATACAATATCAATGGTGAAAAACCAAAAACAAGAGAGAAAATAAAAACAAGATCATTAGTAAAAGTTCAACAAAGCAATTGAAATTCTTTGGATGTCTATTACATATGGGAATGAGGACAGTCTCAAGTCTGTAACATGGGAAACATGCAGACGGGAGAGGGTTAATCAGGGCTATTGCATACAGCAGGGATTTTTGCTGGAAGAAAGGCTCTTCGTTTTCTACAAAGGCAACATAATTTTGCTTCCATCTACTAGGAATATGCTGGCTTGAATTTTCAAATGCACTGATTACAAAAGAAATACATTGCATTTCACTCAAGAGTATTTTCTTGTTCACTAGTTCTCACAAAAACAGAATAACATTTTTCAAACTAGGTGTCTCCAGAGCTCTGAAATAAAGAAGTCAGCAACCTAAGGCAGGCGCAATGTCTCAGCCTAAACCGATCTCTAAAGCTGCAGTGAAGTGCAATTCATGTTAGCTGTCCGCTTGGTGGGGTGACAATTAATAGGAGCTTATCAAATATTTGTTCTATAAATTACCAATTGCATTTATCAGCTAAGATTGAAATCAATCACTACAATTCATAAGCTGGAAACCTACATAAGGTTAATCCAAAGTGTCAGCAGAATTTACAAGCTATGCACTTAAAACTAGTGCCTTTGAACGTGAGATGGTGCTAAAAAGCCTTCCTCCTCCCTGGATGAAGCAAACAGACAGCTACGCTGCGCATACACTCCACGCATTAGCATGCGCGTGGGGCTCAGAGCAACAGGTGGGAGTTTCAGAAGCATTCTGGTTTCTCCCCACTCCTCACCCCTGCAGCGCGGTTGCGTAAGGTGGCTTGTAACAAGGCAATTTCATTTATAAATTTAATTTAAAATTATACCAAATGCTTTAATAACCCAACCTGGTGTTCAAATTCATTATTTGGAAACACAGAATGCTAAAAGCCACCTTTCCACTTTGGCAAGTTTTCTTTCGATCAGTCCATTTCCCAAACAAACCAGCTTTGTCCTTTTTTTTTTTTTTTTAAGGAGGTGGGGTGGGGAGGAGTAAAAGAAGGAAGTAAAGAAGAAAAGAAGGCAGATGACTAGGATCGGAAAAGAGGAAAAGGGAATTTGGAGGAGGGAGTGGGGACAAGAAGGGGCAGGATGTTCCAATTATTTAATTTGCAATCATTTTAACAGCCTTTCTTCCACTGTAAAAAGGGTGAGGAAGATGAAGGGAGGAAGGTTAAATAAGAAATTTAAATGCCAGTATTACAGGGAACATTTGGATGAAGTTCTTCTCCACTTACAAGCCACAAAGGACTTAGAAGAGCAGCACTTTCAATGGCACCTGCATCATAAGGCGTCTTGAGCCAAATCACAGGCGCTCTGCTTGTCACCAGCAGGCAAGCCTCAGATTTGAAGGAATGTTATTTATTCCCACATAAGATCACGTCGGAGCCCATTGTTATAAAGATGATCTAGCTCAGCAGAAAGGCTCCAAGACGTTCAGGTTCTTGCTTTACCCCCAGATTTAGAACAGATATGCCAAAGCCTGGCCCTGCTCTAGTCTGAGGCGATTCATGCCGTCAGTTTTCCTCAGTTTCTTAGGACTGTTTTGTGAAGACAGCTCAATGAAGAGTTGAAGACTTGGCAAAAAGTACAAGTTTTCATAACACTGATGTTTAAATGTGTTCTATCAAACACCTACCTTGGCTTCTTCCAAGCGACCCAGGGCTTTGAGCAGGTTCCCCAGGTCACTGCGAACACAGTACAAATCCTAGAAACCCAGAGACAGCATCATTAGTTACACTCCTTCGCAACCAAAAGCAGCTTGAAATAAGTGTATACATCCAGCTTCCTGTCATTTTAGTCTGTCAGCTAAAGCCACTGCTTGACAAATGTTAAGTACAGAACCACAATCCCTCACCCTCAATTTCAAATTCCAAAAAGTTCCCAGAACTCATCTGATGATTCGGCCTGGCCTGAACTGGCACAAAGTTGGTTATATAATTTATTGAGCCCGCTTACTGTGAATACTCATACCGTTTTCGGCAGAAATATAAATTTGTTTCACTGCTCCAGGTGCTGCTCCAGACCCACCTAGGAGTTTTATACATGGTATTAGCATCTCTCTAAAATCCTAAAAAAATATGAATTTTGAAATGCATTTGATCCCAAAAGTTTCAGGTAAAAAACCATGGGCCTCACTATAGCTTCTCCTCCCCCCAAATGTTAGTCATGTTTAAAAAAAAAATGTTTGTTCAGCTATTTTGTTCACGGTTATAATGAATCACTCCTGTATCAAGGGCCAAAAATTTTCCATAGCAAAAAAGAGTATTTAGCCATGACTAGCTATCAGCAAACCTAGCGCTAGGCTGTCGGGCATATTTTAAAAACCTGACTTCAGCCCTGGCTGGTGTGGCTCAGTGGACTGAGCACCGGCCAGCGAACCAAAAGGTCGCCAGTTCCCAGTCAGAGCACATGCCTGGGTTTTGCCAGCCAGGTCCCCAGTAGGGGGCGCGTGAGAGGCAGCCGATTGATGTATCTCTCCCACATTGATGCTTCTCTCCCTCTCTTTCTCCCTCCCTTCCCCTCTCTCTAAAAGTAAATAAATAAAAGTCTTTAAAAAAAATAAAAACCTGACTTCATTTCACTGTTAGAAAGAAGGATTTCCATCCAACCAAAGCTTCAATCCTGGCACCTGCCACCAGATTACTCATTAGTATTAACTGCCATTGGAGTTGAACAGGTGAATAATGAAAAGCAGTTGGCTCTGCTTTTCATTAGCAGCACAATTGTGTTGCTAGTCATCTGACTCACCAGTCCGTCCATCAGTATAAAAAGACATGTCATCAGAACAGTGAGTTTAAATTTTCATACATCCTTTTTTGCCTTTGTCAGTCAAATCTGTCAGTCAACAAGCAGAGGCAATGGCAATAGGGAGTATAGGCTTATGATTCCAAACTGTTCCAAGGGTGGAAGAGCCTTGTATTAAGTCACAGAAAGTGAAATTTTGTCAACTGTGCCAAAGTATCATCCCATATATTATTCTATGTGTAACTGTATTAGAACCAGGTGATTAATTTTACCAATAAGCAGCTTTTGTGATTGTATGTTATCATCCATCAGGTGAACTCAAAGTCAGCCAGCAGACACTCTCCAACAATAATCATCCAAGGAGCTGCACCTTTTATCCTTGATAGGTCAGATCCTGTCTCGTATTATAATCCACAACTTTTCCCGCCAACAATCTCCCTAACTCCTAACGAAGTATTGTACACAAAATAAACACTCAGATTTTTTTTAAAATTTATTTTTAGAGAGAGGGGAAGGAAGGGAGGGAGGAAGAGAGGGAGGGAAACATCAGTGTGCAGTTGCCTCTCACATGCCCCCCACGGGGGACCTGGCCTGCAACCCAGGCATGTGCCCTGACCAGGAATTGAACCTGTGACCCCTTGCTTCATAGGCCGGCACACAATCCACTGAGCCACACCAGCCAAGGCAGCACTCAAATATTTAAATGTGACACTTACATGGCAAATTTAAACAGCAGAGCAGACAGAGCGCAAGTCAGAGAAATGTGCTCCAGCAGGCCAGAAAGAAAGCAAGCATTCATAGTGTGAGCTACCTACAGGGCAGGTCATGTGGCAAGAACTGCAGACAGCCTCTAGCATTTCAGAGCTGTCCCTCATTGACAGCTAGCGGGGAAAGGGACTCCTGTCAATACCAGTGAACTTGGAAGAAGACCCAAGCCCGAGATGAGTACCTCTGGCCAGCACATTCATTTCAGCCAGAGATCTGGAGCAGAAAATCTAGCCACACTGTACCCAGACTTATAAAAGCTGTAAGGAAAAACACTGGTATTATTTTTAAGACATTATTTGCGGTAACTTTTGAGACCACAATAGGAAACTAAACACTTACGCTATTCACGAGTTTTAGGGGCTCAGATGATGCAAAGGAAGCCATAAAAAAATAGCAAAGCAGTCCTGGCTGATGAGGCTCAGTGGATTGAGCGCTGCCCTGTGAACCAAAGGGTTACTGGTTCGATTCCCAATCAAGGCACACCACCGGGGTGTGTGCCAGGTCCCCAGTAGGGCGCACGCAAGAGGCAACCACACATTGATGTTTCCCTCTCTTTCTCCCTCCCTTCCCCTCTCTCTAAAAATAAATCAATCGCTAAATACATCTTTTTTTAAAATAAAAGAGCAGAGAGGAATAGAAATCCATGGTGTCCTGCAGTGTAGCTGTACAGAACACCTTTACTGTTGGCCGTATTGGGTCGTTTCCATGATCTACCCCATCTGTCTGTCCACCAAGCAGTGACTGGTGTTTTGGGAGAGAACGGCTGTCTCTACTGAGCTCAAGCATAAAAAGCTAATATTAACACTATTCTCAAAACATTATAAATGTCATTACTCTTATTACAGACTTCTCCTCCCATCATGAGTCTAAGCACTTTTTAACCCTATTTATACTGTCCGAAGTAATGAATTCTACCATCTCGATATCTACTTTGTATGATTTTCTCTACACTTGCAGGGCTATCCTTCTGCTTTTGCAAACCATGACTGAGCCAGCTATTCTGTTCACACAAGCTCCTGCTACACCCGATTACTGTGGTTATACATAGCTTTGGACTTTTACCAATTCCTATGTCTTTTCCGAGCCATAATAATCAGAAGTCTTGCAATAATTCTCCAACAATGGCCCTAATGGGCTATACATCATAGCCAACTGTTGCATAATTTTACCCTCTAGTTTCCATAAACTCTTGGATGGCTGCCACCCCAGTCCTGACGGCGTATCTATCTAGATTCAGTTGTATCATGGAGATCCATCACAGCACACTAAATCACGTTAGCACAATGACTGTAGTTAAAAATAGATTATCTTCAAGATCACTATAAGATAATCGATAAGGCAGTTTTAGAGAAAACATAAAACACACCACACTAAATATAAACTAAATGTGACAGTGAAATCTGATGCTCCCACTTGAGGATGCATACCTTATGCACGAACACCTTATGCATGAAGGTGGTAATTCTTCAATGGAGAATTACCACCATTCTCCCAAAAGTTCAAAACCTAACACATACATTGTTTCATTTGTCAACTCAAAACATCTGCTAAGAGAATACATTTCTTTTTTTATATAATGTGTTAAAGATTTTATTTATTTATTTTTTAGAGAGAGCAGGGAGAAAGAGAGGGAGAGAAACATCAGTGAGGGAGAGATACATTAATCAGTTGTCTCTTGCACGCCCCCAACTGGGAACCTGGCCTGCAACCCAGGCGTGTGCCCTGACCAGGAATCGAACCGGTGACCCTTCAGTTTGCAGGCTGGTGCTCAATTGACAGCCATACCAGCCAGGACGAGAACACATTTCTCAAATCCGGCCCATTCTATCCATTCCATCCATTCCCAGGTTAATACCTTTTACGCAAACCTTTATTCAATTCAGTATCATATCTGGAACTGTAGAGAAAAGAAACTAAAAGAATCCTTACCCTAGAGGGGACTACAGTCTATGTGGAAAGACAAGGCACATACATATTAAATGCCCACATGGTGGTAAAGATTTTTAGAGAAGTAAATGAACTCAAAAAAGAAATTTAAGCTGGGCCTTAAAGGATGAGTAGGACTTTGACAGACAGAGGAGGAGGGCACTGTAGACAAGGGGGAAAGTATGAATAAAGGTAATGAGATGGAAATGAGTAAGAATTTCCTGTATATCCACGCCTCCTAAGATAGCATCTACTTCCTGCCCTTTCTCTTAGAACTCCCCCGCCCCACCCTCACCATCTATTAAATATATACACACATGGACATGAAGTAAAGTCAGGTTGATTTAAACCTACAGTTCTTAACTGCCTCTTAAATTAAACTCGAACTCCTCAGCCTCTCTACTCTTTCTAAATCTTCCAATTGACTCTCCTCTACTACACTCACTTCTTCGTACTACTTGACTCACCACTTCAGCCAAGGAAGTCGACTTGCTATTTGCCTTCCTACAGGATGCTTAGGTTATAAGCACCCACTCAAGAAAAATCCTCTGATTAATACTCTCCAATAATAATCATCCAAGAAGCCTACACCTTTTATCCTTTATGGGTCAGATCCTGTGTCATATTATAATCCACAACTTTTTTCCCCCAACACGTCTCCCCAATTCCTAACAAAGTATTGTACACACAATAGACACTCAAATATTTCAATGTGACACGCGTGGCAAATTTAAACAGCAGGGCAGAGAGGAATAGAAATATATGATTTCCTGCAGCGTAGCTGTATAAGTGAGGCGAGTGACAGGAATAATTAACATAACAGTAACACGTGCTGTCAGGATGCGGGTAACTCTCAGTGCCGTGCATCCACTAACAAATCAGAAGCAATGGTTCAACAACCTATAGTCTCAGAAACAGGGCTCCTTAGAGAAACTCAGGATTACAGAGAGCCATTTTACAAAGGACAATTTTACACATAATTCATAAAAGGGATTGCCAGGTAGGGACAGCGCTAGTGAGCCATCCTGTGAAAAATTACCAGCTACAATAGCACCTTCAAATAGGATGGACTAAAATTTTAGTGAAATTATTTATTAAATCATCCATCATTACAAGAGACAATTCAGAATGCAAAAATATGAAACAGTTGTCTTAAAAAGTAATTTCTATATTCAAGTCACAGAATAACTTATAAATTGATATACCATTAACTTAAAAAGATAAACACTACTGAAAAACAGGTTACCAAGAACACTACACCTTAGCCCTGGCTGGTGTGGCTCAGTGGATTGGGTGTTGGCCTGCAAACCAAAGGGTCACTGGTTCGATTCCCAGGCAGGGTACATGCCTGGGTCGTGGGCCAGGTCTCCAGTACGGGGTGCATGGCAACCACACATTGATAAGTTTCTCGCCCTCTCTTTCTCCCTTTCTTCCCCTCTCTCTAAAAATAAATAAAATATTTTTTAAGAAACACTACCTTAACACTTTTTCACTGCTGCAAAACCAAAATACCCTGAGTTTCTTTAACTATTTTTCATAGAATGCAAACTACATCTATAATTCAGGCCAACAACGCACTGCCAGCAAGAGCACAAATTAGGAACAGACTCAAGATTTTGCCGGCACCAAACTGCCATTGGCATTTGACAGTAAATCGAGTTAAGACTAGATATCCTGAAATACATTAAAACATGCTCGCTATGGTATATTTAGGGTAAATCAAGGCAGTTTGCACAATGCCTTTTTCATTCTTACTGGTAAAGACAGAGAAATAAAACAGCACTTTCCACTAGTAGAAACAGAACCAGATGGGGATGCATAGCTATGTGATGCCTGCCCATGATTTATTTTAGTACTATATTCTTTGGAAGGACGTAATGATAAGCTTCCTCTTAACAGCTTAGGTATTGGAAACCATGCTTCTGTCTCCCACTTCAGTTTTCCCTCCTCATCACAGTCCTCTGGTGTGGCATACTGTGAGCAGCAACGACCGCCCTGCTCCACACGGAGGTAACTGGAAACCTGAGCCAAGGGGATCAGTTCAAGATGTTTGGAGCCACAGCTATGTAAGAGGGCACGAGTGAGCTTCCACTCAGTCAGCAAGTGAAGGGTGAAACCAACCCTGATTAATCAAGGGCAAGAATTTAACTGTGACAACCAAGTGCACAAGTGAGCCCCGAGCCCTGCGAGAACAGGGTCCAGGCCCCAGTGGCAGTGCATACAACAGGGTTCTCTAAAACATCCTGTTGGTAACTAGCTGCATAGTACTGTAATACAAATTAGAAAATGCACTCAAATTTACATATACAGGGGCCAGCACAAATAATGCCCCTCTTTTATTACAAAATCTGTTATTACAAAATCATAAGCATGTCATTTTGTAACATAACAGTATCACATTCAAGTACACCAAATGACATTTTAGGTGAAATGTTCCAATTGAAACTATAAATGATTACACCCACACTGAAGCAGGCCGTACTTCTGCCAGACCCTGGATATACATTCGGTATCTCTGAAAAATATATAAGAAATTGGTTTCTTGGCTACCTCCAAGAAGGAGGATAGCTGGGAGACTGTTCACTGTATCCATACAAAAAGCAATGAATAAAAAAATTTTGCCCTGGCCAGTGTGGCTCAGTTGGTTGGAGCGTGTTCCTGGAAAGGATGAAGATTCATTTCCCGGTCAGGGTACATGCCTAGGTTGAGGGTTTGGTCCCTGTCGGGGCATGTGCTAGAGGCAGCTGACCCATGTTTTTCTCTCACACTGACCTTTCTCTCCCTCTATCTCTCTCTAAGATCAATAAGCATGTCCCCAGGTGAGGATAACAATTTTTTTTAATTTACACTCTCAAAATTAACTGAAAAGTCCTGGCTGGTGTAGCTCAGGGAATTGAGTGCTGGCCTGCGAACCAAAGGGTAGTCGGTTTGATTACCGGTCAGGGCACATGCCCGGGTTGTGGGCCAGGTCCCCAGTAGGGGGTGCGTGAGAGGCAACCACACATTGATATTTCTCTCCCTCTCTTTCTCCCCCAGTCCCCCTCTCTCTAAAAATAAAATCTTTTTTTAAAATGTTCACTTTCAGCAGAGCTGAAAAAAATTAACTGAAAAAATAATTGTTAATAGATGTCATGAGAAAAAGTGATCTCAGATCTTTGCGCAAACGACTGTGTCAAGCTTCAGTTTCCTAACCTATAAAATAGGAAATAGGGATTAAGGGAGAGCAGGAAATGATGGTTTTCAAACTGTGCTGGGGGCTGCCTTGAGAGGTACATGCCCTCTGGACACGTCATCCCCATTTTGTCTTTTATTTCTTCTGTCTTGGATGTTTGCTTTCCAGCTATTTGGGCTCAGGTTTTAATACCCCCTTCATTATTACTAGCTGTGTGATCCCCTCTAAATTACATAACCCGTGAGTCTGGTTTTTTTAATTGGTAAAATTAAAAAATAATAATTGAAAATAATAGCACCTATTTTAAAAGCTTGTTGTGAGCATTAAGACCAACATCTGAAGCAACTGCCCTAGTGCCTTGAGCAGAAAGTATACTTTCAATAAAATGGGAGCAGTAACAGCTCATTAGTAAGCAATTCCAGGGTTGCTACAAAAGTAAATGTTGACAACATAGCCTGGGAATGTATTCTTACGTTTTTCGGGATTCCTTTCATCCCTCTCTTTCTCTCTTACCTTTTTAGTTTCAATCTATCTTATCCCTAACCACATCAAAAGCTGTGAGGTAAAGTTTTACTCTCTGTGTGTCTTTCAGAGACTCTGACACAATGTAAACTTAATGCCTGCCAGCTTGCGCCCCTGTTACTCTAGAAACCATTTGCAATTTTGACCAAAAAAAAAAAACAAGTTAAGAATGATTCAAAAGCTTGATGTGGATACTATCACTACTACCACTTCTAGTTATGTTGAAAGAAAACGGAATTTTGAGGAACAAATTGTGCAGCCGAATTTTCTTGTCACTGATCCATATATCGTCATCTTGTTTCAACTGTTTTATATTACAGGGTCAGGCAGGCCCTTCATCCGCCGTTCCTTGAAAACCAATTACCTGTTGCAAACACCTACCAGTGTGTATCCAAATTTAATCAAAACGGCCCCCAAAACGTCATGTGTTCTGTACTTTCACAGGTATATAAAAACATAGACAGTTTCTTGCAAGAGAATAATTTTTATGTTTTCGAGTAGAACTTGCTAGATCAAACAAATTTTTAAAAACATGCTTTGTTTGTTTTTAAACGTGCTTTGAAACAAACATTTGTAAACTCTTTATTCCATGTCTGAAATATCAAACTATGCTTCTTTATGGGCTTTTATGAAGGGCAAATAATAATAACTACTAAAATTGTACTCACAGGATTGTACTGAAGAGCAGAGACGTAAGCTTGTACTGCCCCTTCCATGTCACCTGCTGCGACCAATGCGGCTGCCAGGTTGATATAACCATCGATGAAATCTGGCTTGAGACGCAATGCATGCCGGTAATGCTCAATTGCTTCTTGCAACTGTCCTCTTTCCTTGTACACATTCCCCAAATTCGAATAGGCTTCTGCCAGAAGGGGGTTCTGTTTAATTGCCAGAGTGCTAAAGTGAGCAGATCTGGAAAAGGCGAAAAGTGTTGATGCAGGTGTACGCATGACCCTGTGCTATTGCTAATTATGTAACAATCACATCATCTTTTAGCCCTGGCTGGTGTGGCTGAGTGGACTGAGTGCCGGCCTGCGGAAAAAAGGGTCGCCAGTTTAATTCCGGGTCAGGGCACATGCCTGGGTTGCGGGCCAGGTCCCCAGTAGGGGGCACAGAAGACACAACCACACATTGATGTTTCTCTCCCTGTGTTTCTCCCTCCCTTCCCCTCTCTGACAATAAATTAATAAATATCTTTATTTAAAAAATTATCTTTTAACTAGTGCACAGGAAACATTTTGGAAATGAAGTTTTTCAAAAGTGGAGGTAGTGCACATTTCAAAATGGAACACTCTTTTTCCTTCTGAGATAAAATTCTTACTAGTCTTAGTACCAAAGTGCCGCATTGTAAACTATGATCGTTAAGATCAAGAAGGAAAGCGCTATGGGTGTGAGTCTCACTTTCCATTTGTTGGTAAGACTGAGTGACGCACATCTTTAAAATGCCTACATAAACCAGAGTGACAACTGATTAAAAGGATAAGAACAGAGACTCTGCCCCTTTTGATTAATTGAACTGATTTGCTAAAAGTAGCATAGCATAATGCAATGACAGTCTTTGCAACTAGAATCACATATGCACCGCTTACCACAGCGCACACACCATTATTTGTGAGTATTCTGTCCCTCAAAATGACACGTCTTAGAAAGGTGAGACTGGATGCTCACATGTTGTTTATACTAAGAATATTTATTACCTGAACAGAGTTAAGCGGCAGACTGAGATGGAAAAATCTAGAAAAGGTCCCCACTCGTACTGATAACATCACCATCACCACCACCACCACCACCACAAAAAGAGGGAGAAAAACTGGCAGCTGGGCACGTCACAAGTGGACAAGACAGCAGATGTGCGTTGGTGGCTTGGGTGAAACCCATTGGAAACATTTCAAGTTCAAATATTTAAGTATCATTTTCAAGCTCAGCATCCAGAGGCAGCAATCACCAGAAGGAACCCCCACATCTCCTACCTGTCCAGCCTTCGACACTGGAAGTGTATAGACGAAAGTAATAAAAGCACACCAGTATTGTCTGGCTCTTGTCTCCAGAGCTGCATGCAGTGTCTTTCAGCTGCCTCAAAATCTCCTGCCTGATACTCTCGATGTGCCAACTCAGCTAACCCTTGGAAGGAAAGCATACGTTTCGTTGGTTCTGGAGAGTCATCAAAACATTTGAGGGAAGGAGGGGGGAAAACAAAAAGTTAGAAATGCAAACAAAAAAATGTAAAAACATGGCATTTTAAACTTAAAGATGAAAACGCTTGAAACTATGTAAAGCACTAGAGTGTTCTGCACATTATTTATAACCCCCCAGTTAACATCAGGTGCAGAATTGGCATTTTTAGAATTGATCCATCAACTTTGTTTCCCAGAGTAGCTAGAAATAGTTGCTTTCAAATAAGATTACATTTTATGACCATAAATACTTGTATTTACATTATAAATGAAAAGTAACATCTAAAAGCTCATTAAACATTACTCCTTATAGTTAACATATTGAAACAAAATATAAAACGTGATTTGCAAGATCACAAATGTTTAAGGATGTCAGAATAAACTACTGGGAAACTTAATACTTTGTCCCATGTTTTAGGTTGGTTTTGGGGGGAGGGGCGGGTGAGGAGGAGCGGTGTACTGGTAACAATCTCTCTCTTAACCTAGGTGAGAACACAAGACATTTTTAACTGAAAAATCTGTTGACGCTTTTGTTTATCTCACAAATTAATCTGTTTACATTAAGGGCAACAGTAGAAACAAGGAGCTATTTTTAAAGCAGCTGATAAACAAGATGAATTCATCTGTCAAGAGCCAAAATACTTACAGGGGTCATCAAACGTTTCAAATAAAGACTCAAGATTATATTGCTTCTCTGCCATCCCAAATTTACAAAGAAAGCAAATTCGCTAAATCCCACCGACGCTGGTTTAACATTGGCATTTGCCAAAGAGCTCTGAAACTGACTAGAGCATTAAGCCCATATAAACCAAACGGTCACGTATAACTGCAATGGCTTTTTAATAAAAGAATGTGAAAACACTAAAATATAAAGTCATTTGATTCAGTGCAACAGAATGAATAATAAATGAAAGCACTTTGCTGTGTCTAAGTTAGTTAACTCAGATACATAAAGATAAAGGGGGAGAGGGAGAACAGGTAACTACAACACACGTAAGTGTGAACTGTTACTTTAAACAATGATACATTATTGGAATTTCATTACATGGTTGCAATCGCAAACCATGTACAAAGTACTTAAAATTTTACCAAGGGCACAGTGACCAGCTCATGCTTGGGTCAAGCTCCCCAATCATTAGACCTGGCAAGTGATCTGTATACTCAGGAAAGCAAAGTAAATTTCCTGAACAGAATACATAGCTGACCGATAGTACACAAGCAGAAAGGTTTGCATCCAAATCTGGAGGAGGTTATATCTCTAACAGAAACTAGAAAAAGTATGTTTTAGGCAAGTCTCTAGAACTTCTTAGCTCCTTATTTTAACACATTGCTTTATCAACTTTTCAAAGCCACTTATCTGTTTCAACACTTGAAATGACAACTCCCTCAAATAGAATAACACACATGAAAAAGGGCAAGCTAGTACAAACTTCAAATCCCAAAAAAATCCCTGGGAGGGAGGGGAACACTAATTGTTAAGCCCATTGCGTACAATCCTGGATAAAATAGGACTGAAGAGTCACCTATTACTTCGCAACGTCCAAAAACAATACATAAAACCCGGGACAGATCTCAACTGAGAATCAACAACAAAAAAGAATCTCACGGGAAACCTTAGAAGTGTAGCCCAAACTGCCCCCCCTCACGCCCCAAATAGCCTCAATAGGGAAAGGCAGCTGAAGGACACTCCTATAATTTGGTTGTTTTCTTATTTTTAGTACCAAATGCTGTTGACTGAATGGTCTAAAAGGGCAACCGCCTTGCACTTGTGCAGCCAACACTCCAGTTGCTTTACAAACTCTTCAAGCAAGGATGAAAACTTAAATAAAAATACACGTCCTATGAATAAAGAGATACTGAGCTCAAGAATGGGGATGGAAGACCCAGAGGCGGCGGCGGATGAATACAAGGAGAAAGTAGCACAAAGCAACTATCCGGCCCCGCAGGGTGGCCAACGCACTGGCACTGGCACTGGCACTGGCACCGGCACTGGCACCGGCACCGGCACCAGGGTGGTTTCTCCCAAAAGGTAGGAAGTGGACCGCTAGACTGGCGACCTCGCAAAGGAAAGGGTGTGGTTCCCCGCGGGAGGGGAGGGAGGGCCGGGTGGGAAATCCAGGCTGGGTGGAATTGGGCGCTGGCAAAAGGAACCCCTGGAAATTTCCAATCTAAACTGGGGCTGCTCAACCGAAGGAACACACTAGCAAAGCGCTGCCCGGCAGGGTGCTGCTCGATACCCCGTCGTCTCGAGGAGACTTGTAGCACACCGAGGAGCTTTAGCTCATCCTTGGGTGATGCAAAGTGAGGATATGAGTACATCGGAATGGCACCCCCGCCCTAGATTGACAGAGGACCAAATCGGGCTAAGGAGAAAGGGCTGGAGGGGGTGATGAAGTAGGGGATGAAAGGGGGTAAGAGGAGGGGCGGGGAGCTGAATTAGGGGAGAAAACGGTAGCGGAGGAGAGTGAAAGGACAGGGATTCCAACGCAGTCCATTCCGAAACATTCTAAGCGTGCGCAGGTGACAGAAGCGTCCCGAGCGAGTGGGAAGCTAGTGCATTTGTGAGACTTAAACAAAGCAAGAAAGGAAGCAAAAAGCAAAGAAGAGGAAATGTTTGCAGAACAGACGACTGTGCAAAACCCGATCAGATGCCTATAGACGACGGAAAGCTCAGCGATGCCACTGATGTCATGGTGATGGCTGGAGGGAAGGTAGGGGGTGATGCAAGGCAGAGGACGGCGCGAGACCCCAAGGGGGCGTCTGCCAAGGTAAAAGGGACACCGATACCTGTGCTGTCGGCCACGTTGCCCACGGAAGACGCCATCTGGATCTTCTTAAGGGAGAGCGAGAAGGGAGTGATTGAGTCCTGCTGTGCCGCCACTACTTGCAAGAACGTTTCGAGAGGTAGCAATGGGAGGGCAGCGGCCGTACCACTACTCTGGCAGGCTTGAGCGGCGGCAGCACTTATAGGGTTCGAACCTTAGGATTTCTGGCTGCCCATCTACCTCTCACAGTCTTGAAATGGCGGCGACGGCTCCTCCGCCGAAACAACACGGGCCGGAACTACTTTCTCTTACAATCAAGTACCAGCGCGGAAGGAGCGCGACGACACTCCACATATAAAATGACTATGATCTCTTGGGTAACCTTCCGCGCAGGGCCCATTGCGACAAACAGGATTGTGTCCAAGGAGCAATGGAGTAATACTGTCAACCTGGCTTTGGGGTTAGGGCACTGTCTGGGGTAGGAGTGTCCAAGTTTTTCTGGGGTTTTTTGTTTGTTTTTTAAGAGGCGGAAGGTTGAAAAGAAATTGACACACGTGACCAACACATTTTTACCCAAGTGGTGTAGTCTATTACCTAACCAAGAACGTAGATGTTAACATAAATGCCAAAGGCATCTACAAAAGTTTAATCAACTTTATTCCTACAAAAGAGGATAGTTGCAAGGCTGATCGGGTCAATTCTGAGCAAGTAAATTTAAAATGGTTATATTTCAAAGACTGAACTGCTTGAAAAGGTGGGGGAGAAGGTTCCAATTTGAACACGTCTTAATTCTGACTTCAGTCATTGATTTAAGCACTTTGATGAAAAAGAGTGGTCCTTTCACAAAGCCAAACGTACTGAAATGTCTCAGATTTTGACTATTCGGCCCAAAACCTCAAAATCGTTTCGGTATTCAGATCCTTCTCACAGTATCACGGCAAACGCTTCCTAATTCATGGACATTGTGAGAATTTGCACTCCAAAGGCAGCCATAAAAATGTTAAAGGTAATTAGCATTCGTCGAAAACCATGACTTTCTTCTGAGTAATGACTTCATTTTCATCAAATAGATTTGCAAATCCTCACAATTGGTGATTTCACTTCGCTCAAGGCAATGCAACAATGGTAAATGAATTCACTTGCCGGTCTGCCTAAACCACGCCTCTAGACTGAATCGCAATTGCCTGCACTTCCGTGAACAAATTAGTTGTTATGATCCTCCTGCAATTTCAAGTCCACTGTGTAGACATTTTGTCACATTAGTATTTATACCTCATCCCTTGTTCCAGAATGGTTTAAGGTAGCTTGCCACATCATCAACAAAGTATTATAAAGGACGTTTTATTTCAAAAAGTCCTTGATCTAGGAAAACAGGTCAGTGACTATTCCAAACGTTTTTATACTACCTAGCCGTGTGACCACATTATAAAAAACCTAAGTCTTTAAATTGTGCTTTAATTTGTTTGAGATAGTTCATAAACTGTTAATCATGCATATGAGCACAGAGAAAACTGCTAATATTGACGTTTTCCCCATCACATGCACTAACTCTCCTGGAAATTGGGTACTAACCTCTTGTCTTAATTTTATTTAACTGGTAAAGCATTTCCCACTCCCCTTTCGTAAGTGCCCCATGTGTGGTGAATAAACTCGGCTTTTCTTTTAGAATAGACTTCTCAGATTCCACTGGCAGATGTTTAGGCCATACTGATTAGCGGGGCTAGCTAATTAAGTTAAAAATCTTGTTGTTAAATACCAGGTCCTGTTCCCAGTCAGGCAGGCTATTTGGGTCCTCCATGCTTGTGGTCCTTACCCTGAGAGAAGAGTCGGAGGATGTTATGACACGTATTGCTGCCGCGCAAGCTGGGTGGTGGGACTCACAGTGGGTTAATAACGGAGAGCCCCCTTGGAGTCTCAAGAACCACCTCCAGGTCCCATCCACGAAGAGCACCTGGATCGTTTAGTTAGTAAGAGTTACTTTAGCCAATCAAGTAACATTTGCATCTATATGTGCAAGGCACTGCGGGGGTTTAGAAAAATCAAAGAGGAGATCTTTGCCCTCTAGGAAGTTGAAGCCTAATTAGGTACAAAAAGCCACTAGAGCATAAAACAGACGAATATCATTTAGGTGGTGAAATACGTTACTGCCTATAAATATCTAGGGCCGAGAGGGAACAGTCACGTCAGTCTGGAGGAGGGTGACGAAGAAGGCCTGACCTGAGCGTTGAAGGAGACGCTTTTGTGTGTCGTGCTGTGTGTTGTGTGACGCTTTTTGTGTGACGCGATTGTTTATCCCCCTCCGTTTTACGTGCAGCAAGTCTAAATTCAGAATCATTTGAAGTCAAATCAGCCGATTCTTCAATCCCAGTTCCAAAGTTTGCTACAGTAATCACACCGCTAGTGGTGTATTCATTTTCTGTTACTGTGTAACAAATTACCGCACTATTAGAGGCTTTAAACAGCTCCCATTCGGCAGAGTCGCGCAGCAGTCACGCTCTCGCTGGGCAAGTGAGCGAGCGAGGGAGCGTGGACAAGCTCTGGCCGCTGTCGCCGCCGCCGCCGCCGCCGCCGCCGCCGCCGTTGCCGTTGCCAGTGCCGCCGCCGTTGCCGCCGCCGCTGCTGGCAGCGGCGCCGGCGGAACATGGCTGCGAAGGTTAAATGAAACTGGGAAAATACGTGCATGTAGCACCGCAGTCTCTCCGGATGTTCGGGGCTAATATTCCAGAGAGACGCGTGCCCCCGGATTAGGTACCTAAGCTTAACGAGGAAAATTAGACCTCAAACCTTCCTGAAATCTTTGAGCCTGAATAAAAGTAAAGAACAAACGGATTTCATGGTAGTGCAACAATCATCACTAGCCAGTGAATTTGGGGGTGATCTCGATTCCTTATTTGGTAGCTGCTATGGTAAATATATGGCCAGCTGTGACATCCACAGTGAAGATGAAAAAGGTGGAAAATAAGATCAAAGAGTGACAGCCTAACGGGTGTATTTAAAAGGCGGCTTTCTGCAGAACAAAAGCAGAAACGCAAGCGGAGCAGCACCCTCCGGGAGCTCTGCCAGATGGGAATAGCTTTCCTCTCTGGGCACCAATACTCTTTCAAGATGTGAAAGCTCAAAGCTCACTAAGGCCATCACAATCATCACTAGCGTCCTACCCCTTGGCCTCTTGACCTATGAGGAGGCGAGTATCAGAATGGAGGAGGTGAGACAAAGCCTTGCTCAATGTTTCCAAACCAAGTCCAACACACAATGATGTTAGAAAACATTGTTGCCATCTTCACCTGAAACGGAGTGCCAAGAACCAAGTTCATTCAGGACTTCAGGATCTCAGAATGGAGACTCGCATCTTCTCCGCGATGAACACGTGCTGGAGTTCTCGGACTTCGCCTCAAGACTGCGTTTGGCATTCTGGGCAGGCAGAGGAGGCCATGTAGCCTTTGGATCATCCAGCTATTTCCGGACAGCTGCTGCCGTGGAAGTTTTTGCAGTTGCTTCTCAAGTTGCAGAGGACTCTTTCTCCAAAACAATAATCTGGTAGACAGGACCTAGTCGTTTCCCCAGATATCTTCATGGATCACTCCATGGCTTGTTCATTGGCATCACACATGTCACATTCCAGAGCCCAAGGGCGAGTCACGATGATGTCCCTCCACATTCTCCATTGCCACCTCCAATGCAGAATTATAAAATCCAAAGGCACCTCAGTGGGCTCACAAGCAGCAAAGATGACCATGTGACAGAAAGCATGTGCTACCATTTACATTTTTATCCTGACTCTGCTCCGGGGTTGCAAGAGTTTGACTCAGTGGAAAGTAGCAGTCATGGGGTTGTGACAAGCTTTGCGGGGGAGCTGAAAAAAACTTACAGAATAAGAACAGTACTAGACACCAACCACATTACATGCTGGGAGGTGGGGAGGTAGCTAGTAATTGTACCAAATGGTTCATTTTTTGTTCAGGATAATTCTAATGACTATTATCCTTTAACCTCGAACTTTCACTCCCATGATAAAATGCTTCACACTACATTGAGCACTCAGAGGGTAGCTTCTAGTCCTGGCTGGTGTGGCTCAGTGGATTGACTGCCAGTCTGTGAACCAAAAGCTTGCAGTTCAGTTCTCAGTCAGAACACATGCCTGGGTTGTGGACCAGGTCCCCAGTTGGGAGTACGTGAGGGGCAATGACACATTGATGTTTCTCTCTTTCTCCCTCCTTTCCCCTCTCTCTAAAAATAAATAAGTGAAATCTTTTTTAAAAAATGGTAGGTTCCACGTTTGTGAACAACCAGAAGTGGATGGAAAATTCATTCATCGACTTAAACATCTAACCAGGGACTCTGAAACTGGAGTTTTTGTTCTGTAAGGTCTCAGTCGCCTGCATCTGCCATTTACCAATGGAGTATCACCAGCGTTCAAACAGGTGCCATCTTTGCAGGACCTGCGTGCTTATGCTGAGCGGCAGGAAACCAGAATAGACATTTCCAAGATGGCCTTTGCCAAACAATATGAAGGACCCACAGCCGTATTTGAAAGATTAGGAGAACCCTGCATCTTGCACTCTGGCTTCAAGAAAAACAGATCAAATGTAGTTTACAAACTTTTATTGCCATGACCATCTCCTGCTGCCATAACTGTCTCAGTTTTACGTGAAAAGAGCAATTAGTTCCCTTAGAGGTGGCGGAGAGGCAACAAAGTGTCGTGAGTGTCTCCTCTGAAGGAAAGTGTTCAGACTTTAGAAGTGTGAATTCTCTTCCATCATATACCAAATAATCACAATGTGAGTTGTATCACATTCTTCTTACCTTCCCCAAGTCCTTTTCTGCTTTGCACTGTGAGTTTTATGCATGGAGAGCATATTTCATGTGTATTCAACTTAAAGTTGAACAAAACCTTTAAAATAAAAATTACTGTCTTTCGATGGCTTTTTTTCCAAGATAATGTTGAAGAAACATACCCATGTGATAAGATGCAGAATTTATATATACACTGAAAATGATTTTTTTCAATGATTTCAAATCTCCTAACTTTAGAAATATTTAGAATTATGAGTTGATGTAATCTTAGGTAATAGGATGCAGATCTGCAACGTGTCTTTTTCAATAGCCTTTTCTAAATTATTTTTAAGGTTGTGCTGATATTTTTGTTGTAACAAGTTGAATTTTTCTGTTGCCTTCATTTTTATCTAGTGGTTGGAATGCATATATTTTAAAGATTTTATGTATTTATTTATTTTCACAGAGAGGGGAAGGGAAGGAGGAAGAGAGGGAGAGAAACATCAATGTGTGGTTGCCTCTCGCATGCCCCCCACCAGGGACCTGGCCTGCAACCCAGGCATGTGCCCTGACTGGGAATCGAACCGGCAACCATTTCCTTCACAGGCTGGCGCTCAGTCCACTGAGCCACCCCAGCCAGAGCATGGTTTGTATATTTTTTAAATGGCCTTAGGTAATAAAATCGTAAATATGTGTATACCACCGATTTTGAAATTGTTGCCTTTTATGTCATTACACTACAATACAAATTGGCATAACATATAAAAGCCTATGGAACTGGCACTATGATTAAAGAAATATTACACAATCTTACATTCCTATGATACCAATTTTTGTGTTATCTATACTTTCCTTTGGCAAATGTTTTATCTCAACTTCAGCTTAGTCAACATTTTCTTGGGTAGAACTTGATTGTACAACTAATTTTCACAAATGGATTGGATTCTCTCATAACAAAGTTTTGAATTGACTTACATAAAAAGAAAACAATGTTTTGCATTGGGTTTATGCTTTTTGCTAATGTAGTAACTAGTAAAATACGCCCACACCAAATACTCTAGTTAAAAAAGTGTGGAAATTGCAAAGCATTATAAAAAATTATTAAAACCATATCAGATACATGGAAGTCATGTTGCCTATGTTATATTCCACCATTTAAAAAAAATGTTGTTTATTTTTAATTTAGCTCAGTCTTGAGTAATTTGGAATCATTAATCATTTTACCTCTAATTCAGTAGTAGTCATGGGGAGGGGTGCTATACCTGATATTTTGTACTTACTTTGAAAAGGAGTGTTTAATTATTGCACAATATTGTAATATAGTTTCAAGATTGCCCTGCCCGGGAAATGCTTCCAGTTACACAGCTTTGTGGGAAAATGTTTCTTTCTAAAATGATACATATAAGTTCAGATGTTTCTTTGTCGCTTAGCTTTCTGTATCCTCATTTAAGCACAAGGGTAAAAGTCTGAAGTCAAAGTTATTGCCTTTGTCATTCAAACATCTGTATCCCCACTTTTTTCTGTTTTTCTTCTTAAAGCCAGAATTGAGATACTACCAAGAAAAGGTACAAAGCCATAATACAGTACAATGCATTTTGACGTAAAGGGGAAAAGGTAGTTAATTTTGGTGGATTGTTGATTGTACCTCATTGTGGTGATTCCTCTTTCACTTTTTTAAAATCATGTATATTTGTCTTTTTTAAAAGATTTTATTTATTTATTTATTCTCAGAGAGAGGGAAAGGGAGGAAGAAAGAGAGGGAGAGGAACATGGATGTGTGAGAGAGACATCAATCGTCTGCCTCTTGCATGCCCCCAGCTGGGGACCCGGCCCCCAACCCAGTCATGTGCTCTGAGTGGGAATTGAACCAGCGTCCTTTCGGTTCGCAGGCCAGTGCTCAATCCACTGAGCCACACCAGCCAGGGCCCTCTTTCACTTTCTGATAACGTTTTCACCTGGTAAGATGGTATATGGAGAATATTGTAATAATATAACTTAAGAGTTCACCGTAAGCTGTTTGGATTAATAATTATTACAGCATTGTAAACTCATTATTAAATTAATGTAAGACATTTAAACTACCCTTTTACAAAGCTCCTTATCTTAAAACAATTTAGACTGTATCTTAGCTGAGTGAAAAGTCCTTGTGCATCTGTGGTATGTGGCAGGTAGAGTTAGAGGGTCACTATATACTGATGATAATTGTTGAAATGACTTTTCCATGTTTCTAGAAGCATTTGCGTGTACTATTTGTGAAAGCGTGGTGCTCAGAGGTCTTCGGATTGTCTGAACCCCATTTTATTGTGTGTACATAGCTTGTTCCCCACGTTTTCCTCACATGCTACCATGTGCATAAGATCTAGCTATTTAGCATCAAGTTAAGATTATTCTGAACTTCATCCAAATGTTTAAAAATGTTTATTTTGTATTGTTTTGGAGGGTGAATGTTATACTGTTCTAGTCAGAAAGCCCATTTTTGATGTGCCTTGGTATATCCATCACAGAAAATACTTTAAAGAAATACACCCTGTCATAAGGCAATCTGAAATTGTCAGGTTCTGATAGTGTATGGATAAAAATAAAAGCCCTTGTCAAGACATTAATTAAATTTGTAAACAAAAACGGGGCATTGCAATATGTTTTGTTAAACACATGAAAGGTTAACCTTATACGATAAACAGTCTGGTTGAAAATGGAAGGGGAAAAAAGAGAAATAAAACTTCATCCTCTAGTTTGATCTAAGTACATTTTGATTATATTTTTGGATTCTATAGACAATTTTGTTAAATAGGCTAATAAGGAACAATTTTCAGTTCCATAAGTAACTTCCATAAGTTTCTAAAATAAAGTGTCAGTGCACTGGCAATCACAAATTTAGTTTCTTTTAATGCTTTTTTAATCCCGTAAAGAAGGACTTCTGTTAACATCCTTTTTATTAATGAACCATGACATGGCAAAATGTGTAGTTGCTATTTCTGCAAAGTGTTATAAACTCTACATCTAGAGATGTTGAAAATTTCTTTTAAATTTTTTTTCCTTTTATTCATTAAAGAGAGAGAGACCGATCTGCTGCTCCACCCATCTGTGCATTCACTGGTTGATTCTTGTATGTGCCCTGACTGGGGAACGAACCTGCAACCTTAGCATATCAGGATGACGGTCTAACCAACTGAGCTACCCAGCCAGGGTTGAGATGATGAGAAATTCTTATAGAATTTTGCAGTAAGTATACACGTTGGGTTAAGGAAATTTTATAGTCATGTGAAAGTGTCATGAAATTAACCCTTGCAATTTAGACTGCTGTAGTTTTTCTGTATGTTTCAAGTCAAGTGTGTACCTTTTGTACTGAGAACACAGAATGAATCATCCCAAGAGCACTGATTCTAATATGTGGTTTGAATTATAAACAAATAATAGTAACTATTTGCACATTTCTGGAAATAAATTCTGTAATAATTTATATATCTGCTTCTAGATACAGTGTGTCAATAAAAATTTCAGTAAAACACACACACACAACACACGCATTTATTTTCTCACAGTTTCCATGGATTAGAAATCCAGGCACAGGTTAACTGGGTCCTCTGCTCAAGGTCTCACGGGCTAAAATGAAGGTGTTTGCTAGGCTACAAACTCATCTGAGGCTTCCAGACCTCTTCCAAACTCAGGTGGTTGTAACAGGATTTACCTCCTTGTGGTTGCAGGACTGAGGTTCCTGTATCCTTCATGGCAGTCACCTGGAGGCTGCTCTCAGCTCTCAGAGGCAACCCACATTCCTCAGCACCTGGCTCCGCTCCCTGTGTCTTCAACGTCAGCAAAGGAGATTCTCCCTCGCGGGCCAAACTCCTCTCATACTTTGAATATCACCGGAAAGAGCCCAGTCTCTCCCGCTTTTGTAAAAAAAAAAAAAAAAAGTGATTAAAAAACACACACAGAAAATTCACCACCATCTTAACTATTTGAAGTGTACAGTTCAGGAGTGTTAAGTACGTTCGCATGGTTGTGCAACAGATGTCCAGAACTTTTCATCTTGCAAAACTGAAACTTTCTATTCATTACACAACATCTCCCCATTTCCCCCTCCCCCAGCCCCCGGTAACCACTATTCTACTTTCTGTTTCTATGTACTTGATGACTTTAGATACCTCCCGTCAGTGGAATCATGCAGTATTTGTCCTTTTGTACTCGAAGAGCCAAATCCCTTTTTTAAAAAATAAAAAATTTTACTTATTTTTAGAGAGGGGAGGGGAAGGAAAGAAACACCAGTTAGTTGCTTCTTGCATGTGCCCCAACCGGGGACCTGGCCGGAACCCCAGCCATGTGCCCTAGAACCGGTGACCTTTTGTTTTGCCAGACAATGCCCACCCCACCGAGCCACGCTGGCCGGGCACCAAAGCCCTTTCAAGAGTTCACCTGATTTGGTCAGCTCACTTAGGATACTCTATATTTCTTAAAAGTTAATTGATTTGGGCCCTCAATTACATGTGCACAATCTCTTCACAGCAACATTTAGATTCGTTTTCCACTAAGTGGGAGAAGGTGTGTGTTCACGGGGTGGGGAGAATTGCCTCTCACAAATGGTGTAGTAACCCTAAAAAAGGAGCGAGAGTGCTACACGGGGCCTGTCAGTTTCACATGCCGAGTTCAACTTTCACACAGCTTATTAGCCCTGGCCATCAAAATAGCTCTGGGATTCATCCTCTCCCTCTGCTCCCAGTCCTCCTCCCCTGGTCCTGGCCCGGGCAATTGCAGCAGCTGTGTAACTGGCCTCTAGCCACACCCAACTCTGATTTTCCACACTTCACCTTAGAAAGTCTAAAATGCAAATCAGAATTAAGTCAATACTCTAATAAAAGTCCTCAGTGCCTGTGCGTCGTGTGTCTGCTCCACCTGGTAATGCAGCCTCATCCCCGTACTCAAGCTCTCGTACTGGTTTCAGTTTTCTGGAAAGATCAGCCTGTTTTGCCCGTCCAAACATGCCTTTCCCAATCTTGTCTCTCCATCTAGAACAGCCATCCCCTCCGTCCCAGTCTGCCTAGAAAATTCTTTTTTTAGAGATTTTATTCATTTCTAGGTGGGAAGGGAGGGAGGAAGAGAGGGAGGGAAACATCAGTGTGCAGTTGCCTCTCACATGCCCCTCACCGGGGACCTGGCCTGCAACCCAGGCATGTGCCCTGACCAGGAATCGAACCTGTGACCCCTTGCTTCATAGGCCGGCACTCGGTCCACTGAGCCACACCAGCCAAGGCTAGAAAATTGTTGCTTACCTGTCACTCTCCCCTCCTTAAGTAAAGATCCTGGCACCCAGCCCGTGATCTCCCTGCGTACCCCCATTCCTAGCGCTCATACTGGGGGATCTCATTGTCCATGGAGGTGACACAACAGACAACCTCTCCGTCCCTCGGCTCTCAGTGACTGCCTGTATTCCACTGCAGCCACCCACACCCAAAACACCACACCTTGAACCTCAGTGTGGCCCAGAATCGCTCACCTCAAACAGTTTATCCCTCCAGTATTCCACTGTGAATGCAATTTCCTGTCCTACCTGCTCCCTCAGGCCCCCACCCACTTGACTTTTTTTTCTCTCATAGAGACTCCTTTGGTTCATTGAGCCCTCAGTTTTCTCCCAGTCTGCCAGCCCCTCCCGGCCTCTCTTCCCTCCCTTCCCCACTTTTCCCAACCCTGCGCTTGATCATCTGAACTCCTCTCACCAGCGCCTCCACGCCCCTTTCCTCCCCTCCTGCCACACCGCCACACGAACCTCTCACCTCAGGTCCGTCCTACACACCACCCTGCTCCCCTGTTCCACCTGAGTGTTCGCACCTGCTAGAGAAAATGCACAAAACCATACAAATAAGCACCACGGTAAATCCATGCTCTTCAGCCTCAGCAGAATGGCTTCTCCGACATCACATTCACACCCATCCTTCTGTCCATCCTCCTTCCTGTTCGACGTCCAGCACCCGCCTGTGCCCTACGTGCGACCGTTTTCAATTTCTTTCAGAACTCGGCCCCATTGACTATCCCTTCTCTCTCTGATTTCAATCTCTCATGCTTTTCCCTCAGCCTCACACATGCCCGGGTCTCTCCCACGAAAAACAAAACAAGACAAAATGAAACTCTCTCTTGACCCTAAGTCTCCATCTGGTGCCAATTTCTCTCCTACCTTCTCAGCTTACCCTTCTCCGAAGAGTAATGGTGTACATCTGCTGTCTCTACTTCCTCAAATTCATTCACGCCTCAACCTACTGAAAAAAGTTTCCATGGGATGTCCTTTGACAGAAGTCACCATTGGCCTCCAAAGCGGATTGCTACTTTTCAGTCTTGTTACTGATTTCTCCGTGCGTTTGACACTGCTGATAATCACCTCCCCTTTAAAATGTTCTTGTTCCTAGGTTTCCATCACATTGAGTGAATTCCGTTTTCTGGTTATTCTGTACTTGTCTGGCCATACGTGTTCTGTCCTTTTTTACTCTCTTCCCTGTTTCAGCATTTAAACGTTCACGTTCCCCAATGTTTTGTCAAGAACTGTGAAGGGCCCAAGACGTGACCCCACTTACACAGTGATGGACTTTATATGTATGAATACTAAAGAAACACGAAGCACCTGGATCAGAGACAAGAGGGGTTTTTTTATTAATACTCACAACCAGATGAACAATCGCAGTCATACTGCCATGTCAGTCCCCCAGGCCCAGACCCACAGGTGACAGGAAGAAAACCGATGGCAATTTTCCATGTGAGTGGTGGGTTCCCACCCATCAAAGAGGAATGGAGAACAGTGGATTTTCTCCACCTACATGTGGGGGAGAGACAGCCAACCTGCTCCCTTCTGAAAGGCAAGGGGCAAAGCAAGGGAAATCCCTTTGCTCTCAGAGACAGAATGAAAAGTACCTTGCTTCTCCTACTAACCTTTGTAACGTTACCATGTCTTTCCAAGGGCCAGATAAGCTGTGTCTCCAGCTTTTATAGCCTGGATAGATGTTTTCAAAGACTGAGCTTCACCCCCTTGTAAGCATTAATACCTATGAAGATAGCGTGCTACAGTCTTCCTAGCTCCTTGGGAACTTCGCTTGGGGACATAGTCCCAGCTGTAACCATTTGGATCTCCTGGGGAGATAAGTTTTATTATCCATTTGGATCAGAGCAGTTACCCAGACAAATGGCTAGAGACAGCATCTTCATGGTAAGTGAAACGTGAAATGCATGGAGGGGAAGTGAAAGCAAACATTCTTTTTTAAATTATTTTATTGTTGTTCAATTACAGCTGTCTGCATTTTCTCCCCACCACTCCCTGCCCCCACCCCAGCCAAACCATTCTCTGTCTTTGTACCGTACACATTCTTCTGTCTCAGATGGCTAGGGCTTTTAAAAGGCCACTGAGAAAGCCAGCCGAGTTTTATTTCCTGTGCCAGGCCTCTCTCTTTTGTCTTCTCACCCCATATACAAGCTC
Source organism: Desmodus rotundus (assembly GCF_022682495.2). Classification (NCBI taxonomy): domain Eukaryota; kingdom Metazoa; phylum Chordata; class Mammalia; order Chiroptera; family Phyllostomidae; genus Desmodus; species Desmodus rotundus. Next base: position 8,426,634 of record NC_071400.1, on the reverse strand, counting down.
TCCCTGGACCACCCCACCAGCTCTTGCTGTTTTAAATGTTATCTGTATGCTAAGAATTTCAAACATCCTGCTACCTGCTAGATACCTATATCTGAACGTTTTATGGGCACCTCACACTCCACATGTTCAAAATGGATCTCTCCATCCCCGCCCCTAAACTCCTGTATTCTCTACACTTACAGACAGCAGCACCATCTGTCTTTTACTAACGGTTGTCCTCTTTATTTGAACAGCCTTTCTATATATGGAAAAGTTCTACATTATGAGCTCTGCCTCCCTCCTGTAAGAGTCAGACCTATTTGCCAGCTGCCCTTGAACCCAGGACACAGTCAGGGGACTTAGGCTCCTTTAATCAGAAACACCTGCATGAGACTCAGATTCAGAACTGAGCAAGAATGGAGAAACCAGCTCTTCGCGGAGCTTCCATTTCTTTGCTATCAGGGAATTTCCAGTGTTTTCAAGGTTGACTTCTTGCAGCAGCAGCAGCAGCAGCAGCAGCAGTTTCCTGTTGTGTTCTGGGTGGGGGCGCTTTGTATCTTCTGGCCACTTCTGCTACGGTTTGGGACATTGTTCCTGGAAGCTTACCCTCCAACCTAGTTCTCCAGCCCTCCCAACAATTGTCGGAGCTCCTCAATATCCTTTTTTTTAATGCCTTTTCAGTTCAGCCAACCAGAGTCAGCCTCTGTTGCTCGCATCTAGTATCTCTGATAAATATACATCCCATCACACAAAACAAGGACCCGTGGTGATCCTTGACCCACCCTCACCACCAACATCCAATCAATCCTCCAGTGTTGTTAATTTGATCTCCTAAGTATTTTTTGATTCTGACCCTTCCACTTTATCCCAATTACCACTTCCCTGGTTCAGGTCCTGATAATTTTTCAAGTCCTCTACTGCCATAGCCTCCTAGTTAGTCTCCCTGCCTCCAGTCTTGTCCCCTTCCAGTGCTAGCCTTCACACTGTTAATACAGGGAGTTAAAACACACGCCTGACTGTGTCATTCACTTGCTTTAAACCTCATTACTTGCTACTTCCTTTTTTGAAAATGTTTGCTATTACAACATGGAACCACTGTTACTTTCTACACACGCGTGCGTGCATGCACACATACGTCTATCTCTTGGCTCCATGCCTTTGCTTGTTCTGTTCCCTCTGATAAAAATGACTTTCCTTCCCCCTCTTCACTTGGCCACTTCCTATATACTTTTTTCAAACACCAACCGGCTGTGATGGATGACTCTCCTCTTTATCACTTTATTTCCATAATACGTTGTGCATACATTTATCACTGCATTCACCATAAGGCACTGTAATTGCCTGTCTAGATTGTGAGCCCTGAGGGGGCAAATGAAAGCTGAGTTTATATGTGTAAAAAATCTCCTCCAGAGAACCAAGATGGCGGCGTAGGTACACACACTGCGCCTCCTCGCACAACCAGAACTGACAGAAAATCGAAGGGCAAGGAAGTCCGACACCAAGGAGATAAAAAATAAACATTCATCCAGACCGGTAGGAGGGGCGGAGACAGGCACCGGGGCGGAGAGGACTCACGTGGCCATGGGGGACCGAGACTGGCAATGAAAGGGGCAGGCAGTCTGACCACTAGCAGACCCTGCGGCCCCACATTCGCCTACAGATAAACCGAGAGGGCCGGACTCAGAGTGGCAGAGAACAGGGCAGGCAGAGCCACGGGTAGCACCGCGCGGCCCCACACTTGCGCACAGATAAACCTGGACGAATGGCGGGGAGCGAAGCAGACCCCGTAACCCAGGGCTCCAGCGCGGGGTGGGGGAGGGGGGAGGGCGGGAATAAAGCCTCAAACCTCTGATTGAAAACGCCCGTGGGGGTTGGGGCAGCAGCAGGAGAGACTCCCAGCCTCACAGGAGAGGTCGTTGGAGAGACCCACAGGGGCCTAGAGTGTGCACAAGCCCACCCACTCGGGAACCAGCACCAGAGGGGCCCAGTTTGATTGTGGGTAGCAGAGGGAGTGACTGAGACCCAGCAGAGTGGAGCGGGCGCCATTGCTCCCTCTCAGCCCTTCCCCCACGTACAGCGTCATAGGGCAGCAACCAGCATTACCCTGCCCCCAGTGAACACCTAAGGCTCCGCCCCTTTAAGTAACAGCCGCACCAAGACCAAAAAAAAAAAAAAAAAAAAAGGCCCAAATGACAGAACACTTCAAAGCTCCAGAAAAAATACAACTAAGTGAGGAAGAGATAGCCAACCTATCAGATGCACAGTTCAAAACACTGGTTATTGAGACGCTCACAGAATTGGTTGAATCTGTTCGAAAACCAGATGAAAAAATGAACCCTATGCTAAGAGAAACAAAGGAAAATGTACACGGAACCAATAGTGATGCGAAGGAAACTGGGACTCAAATCAATGGTGTGGACCAGAAGGAAGAAAGAAACATCCAACCAGAAAAGAATGATGCAACAAGAATTCGGAAAAATGAGGAGAGGAGAGGCTTAGGAACCTCCAGGACATCTTGAAACGTTCCAACATCCGAATTATAGGGGTGCCAGAAGGAGAAAAGGAAGAACAAAAAATTGAAAACTTATTTGAACAAATAATGAAGGAGAACTTCCCCAGGCTGTCAAAGGAAATAGACTTCCAGGAAGTCCAGGAAGCTCAGAGTCCCAAAGAAGCTGGACCCAAGGAGGAACACACCAAGGCACATCAGAATTACATTACCCAAGATTAAAAATAAGGAGAGAATCTTAGAAGCAGCAAGAGAAAAGAACACAGTTACCTACAAAGGGGTTCCCATAAGACTGTCAGTTGATTTCTCCAAAGAGACCTTACAGGCAAGAAGGGGCTGGCAAGAAGTATTCCAAGTCATGAAAGGCAAGGACCTACATCCAAGATTGCTCTATCCAGCAAAGCTATCATTTAGAATGGAAGGGAAGATAAAGTGCTTCTCAGATAAGGTCAAGTTAAAGGAGTTCATCATCACCAAGCCCTTACTATATGAAATGTTAAAGGGAGTTGCCTAAGAAAAAGAAGATAAAAAATATGAACAGTAAAAATGACAGCAAACTGACAGTTATTAACAACCACACCTAAAAACAAAACAAAAGAAAACTAAGCAAACAACTAGAACAGAAACAGAACCACAGAAATGGAGATCACATGGAGGGTAATCAATAGGGGATTGGGAGGGTGAGAGAGGGGGGAAAGGTACAGAGAATAAATAGCATAGATGATAGGTGGAAAATAGACAGGGGGAGGATAAGAATAGTGTAGGAAATGTAGAAGCCAAAGAACTTATAAGTATGACCCATGGACATGAACTATAGGGGGGGAATGTGGGAGGGAGGGAGTGGGCAGGATGGAGTTGAGTGAAGGGGGGGAAATGGGACAACTGTAATAGCATAATCAATAAATATATAAAAAATATAATTAATTTTTTTTTTTTAAAAAGGGAAGAGATTTCAGACCATCGATGAAATTCAAGAAAATACTATGGGGCAGCTGATGGTGACTGGGAGAACTATGTGAGGTCCCAGGGTGCCTACTTTGAAGGGGACAGAGGCGTCATTGTCCTGTGTACGATGTTTCTTGTGTCTTCTTCAATAAGTGTCTCTTTTTTCCATATTATGTGTCTGGATGCCTTCTGCACAGACCTAGTAGGTCTCCTTGGTCTGTGGGCGGCTCTCCCTGAAAGCTCCCTGTTCCCCAAGCTCCTCCCCCTCTGACCAGGGAGCATTTATGGGGTTGTCCTGAAAGCACACCCCCCTCCCCTCCTGTCCCACTGGCCTCTGTCACTGCAAGGGGGCAGGTTACCTAGGGCATAAAGCACCTTTGTAACTTAATGATGCCCGTTGGACTTTTCTGTGCTTCTACCACTGAGAGACTGTGAAGATACTGTAAAGTAAACAGGGAAAGATAACGCACTCAACTGCTAGTCCAACCCGTGGCCAGTCACGGGTTCCTTCATGACACGTGACATGGGATTTGCAGACTGGTCACCAGTCCCAGAAACAAGCCCCTGCCAGCTCCTGCAAGACAGAGCTCTCTGGACGGTGCTGGACCGGCTTACAGGCCCCACGGGAAAGCAGGAGACGCTTTAGGAAGACAGAGCAGTGCGGCCGTTGCAGGAGGGGCAGGGGCCTTGCCTTGCCGGCATCGCCATGGGGACTGGCTGCAGCTCGCTCTGCTCAGGATTGGCTTCCAGGGGGCTGGCGTGGCTCCTGTCACGCAGAGTTTCAGCCACAGGAGTGCAGGGCATTGGGACAGAGAACCCAGGGGGCCCTCACTGAAAACCTCCAGTCTTCTCCCAACCTCTCACCTGGCCTTTCCTGGGTGCAGCGCTGGGTCCAACCTGCGGAGAGGTGGGGTACCACACTGCTGAAGAAGGAGCTCAGGTGGGCCCAGAGCGCAGCCCATAGTGTGTGAACTGAGCAGGACACTAAGGCGTGGAGTTACCAACCCTGTCTGTCAGCAGCGCCTGGCCGCCCTCTGCTCTGCCTGGGGCCTCAGTCCCAGCCCTGAACACTGTCCTCCATCACGGCTGTATGACCTTCTCCTGGAAGCACTCAGCGAGTTCCCAGGGACAGGAGTGCGCACACCCCGAGGCTACCGTCTCCTTGCTGAGCTCGGTCACCCTCTCCTTGGCTCCCAGATGTCTTCGCGCTGCTACCTGTTGTCACAGCCATCACTCTTCTTGAAACTCTTGTCTCCCAGGTTACAGTGTGTCCTCTGCCGACGCCAGTGGGAGGTGGGAGGCTGGTCGGGCTATTTCCTGAGCTTTGGTTTCCCCTGGTGATCTGACCTGCTGAATATTTAGACGTCACAAGAAGCACCAATCAATGACTCGAAGTCACCAGTAATTTCGTGACCTGGAAGTAATTGTATTTGTGTCTTATATGCTTCTTTTCCATCTGATTCTTATTTTTCTAAACCAAAATTGGGAATGATCCTGCTTTCTTTCAGCTTATATTTTTTGTCTGAAAAAGTGCCCATATATTCAGAGTACTCTTTGGTGGTCCAATGTAATGAGAAGCACCACCCAGTGTGCGGTGTGACCCAGCCCCCGGTTGCTCAGTACCCAAGTTTCTTACAAACGTTTTCGGCCATTATTCTGTGATTAATATCTTTTTCTATATTTTTAAAAAATCTCGGTAACTGTCTCTAGTAAATTCCTGCAAACAGAAAAATCTCCTCCATGCCTATCGTACGTAATACATGGCATTAAGTATGCACACAATAATTGTTTGATGATTGATTCATAAATTGATTGACTTAACTCAATTCAAACACAACTGCTAGGAAAATTTCTTTAAACTTTCCCAATCTGCTATCTTCTGGACCTGTCTGAAAGTACTTAGTGGTTCCTTCCTCTACACACTTAGTACATTCCTCTTTTTTACATTGAGATATAAATTCACATAACATAAAATTAACAATTTAAAAACATACAACAAATCAGTGACATATAGTATATTCAAAATATAGTGTAACCATCACCTCTACCTAGTTCCAAAACATTTTCATCATCTCAATGGGAAACCCCATACACATTAAGAACTCACTTCCCAATCCTCCCCACCCCTAGCTCCTAGCAACCAATAATCTGCTTTCTGTCTCCACGGATTTATCTATCCTGGAGACTTAATAAAAATAAATCATACAATATGTGACCTTTTGTGACTGTCTTTTTTTCACATAGCATAATGTTTTTAAGGTTCATTCATGTTATACCATGTATCAGTACTTAATTCCTTTTCATGGTTAAAATTTCATTGTATGCATATACCACACTTTATTAATCCATTCATTCATTGACGAACATTTGGGTTGTTTCCACTTTTGGGCTATTATGAACAGTGCTGCTCTGAACATTTGTGTACAAGTTTTGGGTTAAATAATTGTTTTCAATTCTTTTATTTATTTATGCTTAATTTTAAATCATTTTTAAATTTTCTCAGTTACAGTTAACATACAATATTATATTAGTTTCAGGTGTACACCCCAGTGATTAGACATTACATCACTTAGTAAGTGATCATCCCTATAAATCTAGTGCCCATCTGACAGCATACATAGTTATTAGAATAGTATTGACTATATTCCCTATGTTGTACTTTACATCCCTGTGACTATTCTGTAACAACCAATTTACACTTCTTAATCCCTTCACCTTTTTCTACCCATCCCCTGAACCCTACTCCCATCTAGCAATTGTCAAAATATTCTCTTTATCTATGACTGTTTCTGTTCTGCTTGTTCATTTATTTTGTTTTTTAGGTTCAGTTGTTGATAGATGTGTATTTCTTACCATTTTATTGTTCATATTTTCATATGTTTAATTTTTTTTCTATTTCTTAAAGAAGACCTTTAACATTTCATATAATACTGGTTTAGTGGTGATGAACTCCTTTAGCTTTTTCTTGTCTGCGAAGCTCTTTATCTGTCCTCCAATAGCTTTGCTACATAGGGTAAACTTGGTTGTAAGTCCCTGCTTTTCATCATTTTGAATATTTCTTGCCAACCCCTTCTGGACTGTAAAGTTTCTGTTGAGAGATCAGCTGCCAGTCTTATAAGAGCTCCCTTGTAGGTAACTAACTGCCTTTCTCTTGCTGCTTCTAAGATTCTCTTTCTCTTTAACCTTTTACATTTTAATTATGACGTGTCTTGGTGTGGCCCTCTTTGGGTTCATCTTATTTGGGACTCTCCATGCTTCCTTAACTTGTATGTCCATTTCCTTCACTAGTTTATGGAAATTTTCTGTCATTATTTTTTCAAATACATTTTCAATTTCTTGTTCATTCTCTTCTTTTCCTGGCACCCCTATGATGCAAATATTGCTATGCCTGAAGTTGTCCCAGAGGTCCCTTACACTATCCTCATTTTTTTGGATTCTTTTTTCTTTTACTGTTCTAATTAGGTGTTTTTTGCCTCCTTACATTCCAAATCTCTGATTTGATTCTTGGCTTCATCTAGTCTGCTGTTGATTCCCTGAAAATTATTCTTCATTTCACTTAGTGTATCCTTCACTTATGACTGGTCTTTTTTTTTATGCTGTTGAGGTCCTCACTAAGTTCCTTGAGCATCATTATAAACAGTGTTTTGAGCTCTGCATCTAATAGATTGCTTGTCTCCTTTTTGTTTACTTCTTTTTCTGGAGTTTTGTTCTGTTCTTTCATTTGGGTCATGCTTCTTTGTCTCCTCATTTTACCAGCCTCCCTGTATTTGTTTCTGTGTATTAGGTAGAGCTGCTATGTCTCCCAGGCTTGGCAGAGTGGCCTAAGGCAGTAACTGTTCTGTAGGGTCCAGTGGCACAGCACCACTGATTAACCAAGCTGGCCACTCAAGGTGCAACCCCCCAACCTTGTAGTCTGTGTACACCCTCTTCTTGTAGTTGAGCCTTGATTGCTATTGGCATGTCAGTGGGAGGGATTTACCCCCAGGCCAATCAGCTGCAAGGACTGGCTGCAACCACCAACTACTGTGGAGGATCAGCTGTGCAGGGGCCCACCCCATGGAGCAGGATTCTGGAGCAGGACGTACTTCAGCTGGATTCTGGTGCCTGCCTAGTTTTCCCCTTGAGTGTGTTGCTTGTGGAGCTGGTTGGGTGTTGGTGCTTTGATGAGGTCTGAGCTGTCCAGTATGTGTGCTAGCTCTGAGGCCTCCCAGGAGGTGCAGGCCATAGTGAGCAGCCACCTGTGTTCTGCCTGGGACCATCTGGCATGAACTACAAAGAGATCTGCAGATGGCTTCTACTTGCTGGGTTTGGTGGTGTCTGGGAGAGGCCAAGCTGCAAACCAAGGCCGGCTGCTTCTAGTGCTGGGTCTGGGGCCACTTAGTGAGAGGTATAGGTCATGCTGAGGCCAGATGCTGCTTGTTTGAGAAAATTTAGGAAACTCTGAAACATGAGCCAAGATAAGCATTCCTATGGAAAAGCCACTGCAAACAGCTTAGGTGGGCCCAAATTAGGTGGGGCAGGGCCTCAGGGAATCACCAGGGTGGAGCAAACTATGTAAACCAGGTTGATGGAGTCTCAGATTTGGTGCTCACCTGTGGGTTTAGTTGGGAGAGGGATCATGGAAGGAACAATGGCCTCAGTTAGCACTTTTATCTGGGAGAAAGCAGGCCTCCCAGCTCTCACTCTGATGCAGGACAATTCAGTTCCTCCCTGTGTGTCCCTGGTGCCTTTTGAGCTCCTGACCCAGCATCGGAGCTCAGAACAAGTGAGTCTGAGTAAGTCCAAGTGCAGGCCCTTTAAGAGGAACTGTCTTGGATGCCAGAAGTCCTCTGTCTCCCTCAGCCTCATTCCCTGCTGGTATTTACAGTCAGAAGTTATGGGGACTTCTCCCAATGATACCTCAGACAAGGGTTCGATTTCCAAAGTATATAAAGAACTCACACAACTCCACTCTAGGAAGACAAACAACCCAATTAAAAAATGGGCAAAGGACTTGAACAGACACTTCTCCAAGGAAGACATACAGAGGGCCCAGAGACATATGAAAAGATGCTCAGCATCACTAGCCATCAGAGAGATGCAAATTAAAACCACAATGAGGTACCATCTCACACCAGTCAAAGTGGCCAACATAAACAAATCCACAAACAAATGTTGGAGAGGATGCGGAGAAAAGGGAACCCTAGTGCACTGTTGGTGGGAATGCAGACTGGTGAGGCCACTGTGGAAAACAGTATGGAATTTCCTCAGAAAACTAAAAATGGAACTGCCTTTTGACCCAGCAATTCCACTGCTGGGATTATACCCTAAGAACCCTGAAACACCAATCCAAAAGAACCTATGCACCCCAATGTTCATAGCAGCACGATTTATAATAGCCAAGCACTGGAAGCAACCTAAGTGCCCATCAATACATGAATGGATCAAAAAACTAGGGCACATTTACATGATGGAATACTACCCAGCAGAAAGAAAGAAGGAGCTCCTACCCTTTGCAACAGCATGGATGGAACTGGAGAGCATTATGCTAAGTGAAATAAGCCAGGCGGTGAAAGACAAATACCATACAATCTCAACTTTAAGTGGAACATAATCAACAGAAGAAAAAAGCAGAGACATTGACATTAAGAACAGAGAGTTACCAGAGGGGAGAGGGGAGGGGATAATGTGGGGGGAAAGGGTAAAGGGATTTTAGGAACAACTATAAAGGACACATGGACAAAACCAAGGAGGGGTGGAATCAGGGGAGGGAGGTGGGGATAGCTGGGGTGGGGGCGAGAGGCATGGGTAAAAGGCAGACAACTGTACCTGAACAACAATAAAATTTAAAAAATGAAAAAAAAGAAGTTATGGGGACTTCTCTGCCCAGCACTGGAACTCTGGGCTGGGAGCCTGGCATGGGCCTGGGACTCCTCGCTCTTCAGGGGGCACCTCCTCAGCCGAGATATCCCTCCTGATTTTTATCTGCCATATGTGGGTGTGGGACCAGCCTGTTCTATGTCTCTGCCCCTCCTACCATTCTCGGTGTGGTATCTTCTTTCAGTTCTAGTTGTAGAACTTCCATTCAGCCAGATTTCAGGTGTTTCTGAATGATGGTTGTTCTGTAGTTTAGTTATAGTTTTGATGTGGTTGTGGGAGGAGGCCAAGTACCACATTTACCTATACTGCCATCTTGACTGGAATTTCATACTGAGCCCTCAATTCTTTTAATTTTATTTTTTATTTATTGATTTTTAGAGAGAAAAGGAGAGAGAAATGTCGATTTGTTGTTCTACTTATTTATGCATCTGTTGATAGACTCTTGTATGTGCCCTGACCAGGGATCAAACCCACAACCTTGTTGTATCAGGATGATGCTCCTACCAACTAAGCTACCCAGCCAGGGCCTCTATTTTCAGTCCCTTTGGATACATACCTAGGAGTGGAACTGCTAAATCATATAGTGATTCTATTTTTAAAAAAACATTTGTAGAACTGTCGAACTGTTTTCCATAATGACTGCTCTCTGGAAATTCCAATTGCCCCACATCTCACCAAAACATGTTCCTTTAAAAATATATAGCCATCCTAGTGGGTGTAAAGTTTTATCTCATTATGGGTTTGACTTGCATTTCCCTAATGACTAGTGATGTTGAACACCTTTTCAGGTGTTTGTTGGTTGTTTCTGTATCATCTTTGGAGAAATGTCTATTCAATGCCTTTGCTCATTTATTTTAGTAGACTTCATGTTCTTAGTACAGTTTGAGATTTACAGAATAATCAAGCAGATATTACACCAAGTTCTATAAACCCAACCTTCCCTCTAGACCTCCATCCACATTCATCTCCACATGCAGTTGTCCCAATTATGAGCATCTTCCAATAGTGTGGTACATTGGTTATAATTGATGAATCAATATTAATGTGCTGTTACAGTATAATAGTATATCGTTTACATTAGCCTTCACTCTGTGCTGCACATTCCACGTGCCTCGACAATGACATGTATCCACCATTAGAGTATCATACAGCATAGTTTCACTGCCATGAAAACCACCCTGGGCCCCACCTATTCAACCTTCCTCCGGCCTTTCCCATGAACCCCTGGCAACCACTGCTCTTTTTATTGTCTCCATAAACTGCCCTTTCAGAGCACTTTGATATTTACAGAAAAATGAAGAATATAGTACAAAGAGGTCCCATACACCCAACACTCACTTTTCCTATTATTAACATTTTATACTGTATGGTACATTTATTATAATTAATGAACCAATTTTGATCCATCATTATTAACCAAAGTGCACACTTACTCAGACTTCCTTAGTTTTTAGCTGTCCTTTTCCTGTTCCTGAACCCCATTCAGGACACCACATTACAGTTAGTCGTCATGTCTCCGTAGGCTCCTCTTGGCTGCGACAGTTTCTCAGACTTCCCTTGTTTCTGATGACCTTGATAGTGTGGAGGAATGCGGGTCAGACACTTTGTAGAATGTCCCTCAACTGAGATTCATCTGCTGTTTTCTCATTTAGACTGGAGTTATAGGTATTAGGGGAGAAGACCACAGAAGTAAAATACCATTTCCACTGCATCCTAGCTATGACATATATTATCAACATGGCTTTTCCCTGTGGATGTTGGTCTTGACCATCTGACTGAGGTCGTGTTTGTCAGAATTCACGATAAAGTGACTGTTTTCCCCCTTTGCGAACTTCAGTCTCGGGAAGTCACTATGCACACCCAGCTTGGGGATGGCTGAGGGGGCACGGAGTCACTCTTCTACATTCCCAAGTTGTCTCAGCCTTGTGTCCAGTAACAAATCATCCCAGGCTCACCACCCGCTCTGAGCCCCAGGACTAATATAGGACAGGCTGGACCTCCTCCAGAGCTCACCTTACCATGGGCTAACCTTTTCCTGAGGGCCCATGACTGGACTACATTGGCTCCTAAAAAACATTAAATAAGCTCCCTTTCTTCTCACTTAAAAAAAGAAAAAGAAAAAAGAAGTAGAGAGTAATGCTATACCTCCCAGAAGGCAGACTCTGGGGATGTCAGTGACTGAGTGGCATGGCTTTAGGGTAGGGGCCACTCCCATTTTCCCATGAACCTGAGTGGCCTCACCCCCTCAAGAAAGATATGTAAGCCCCACTCTCTGGCTCTGGGTGGCTCCACCCTGCCAAGTCTGGGAAGAATCCAGGAAGAATCCAAGACAGATTGAATTGTATGGCTTGGGGGGAGGCACATCCTACTGCCCAACTTCCTCTAAATTGACCAGCACCACCCTCTCAAGGGAGATACACTAGTCCCACCCTCCCAACTCCCAGTGGCCCCACCCTGCTGAGATAGGCTCCTGGCAAAATCTGGAACAAACTGAGCTGTATGGCTCTAGGACAGGGGAAATGTTTCCCTCCCACACCCAACCAGTGCAGAGTTTTCCTCTCACATGGCCAAATCTTGGTCTGTTTGGGCCTGATAAACTCTGCCGGCCTCACCCTGACTGCTCCTTGAGACCCTGCCCCACCACAAAGCTGTGCAAGCACCCAGCAGGTGACAGCTAGACTTGGTATACCTTGGGACATTTGCTGAGTGGCCTCAGACCCAGCACTGCCACCAAGTTTCAACCTGCAAAGATCCAGTGAACACCTCTTGCCCCTACCTGGTGACTCACTGAGAACCTGCTGCATGCAACTCCAGTATTGCCAGATCTTTCAGTGACAGAGCCTAACACGTTGATGGCAGATGGAGGCATGCAGACGTGGACCTCCAGGTTCCTCGGGAATTTTGTTGACATGCCCCCAGGACTGGTGCTGGTAGAAGCTGACCTTGGTGCACAGCTTGATCATTCCTGTGAACACACAGGCTCAGCAGAGGCAGTCACAAAGTGCAGATCACTATGTAGCTCTAAACAGGTAGCCCAAGGCCAATCACAGGCAGCGTCTGAAATTGGGCTGTACGAGTCCCTCTCAAGAGACCCCAGAACCCACACACCCAGTGGCCATTTTCAGACCATATCAGAGCAGGATCCAATTAGCTTCCGAAGTGGCACATCCACAAGGAGATCTCAGCAGACATCAGATCCTGCAGAGGCAAAATGCACTTTGTGTGGTCAGCACCAGCACAGCAGCTCATACAATGAGGTATGGGTTGGTTGATCCTCACAGTGAGCCAGCCTGAGGGTCAATGCTACACATGAAGGGACCCATAGCAATCAAGATCCAATTACAACAGGACCCACATAACCCACACAAAGGACATTCCAGGAACACCGAGTGCAGGTGGACCAAGGAGACTGTGCCACTGGGTCCCATAGGACACCTACTATGTAAGGGCACCCTTCCAAGACACGGAGTCAAAGCAGCTCTACCTTATACACAGAAACAAACACAGGGACATTGCCAAAACAAGAAGACAAACATGGCCCAAATGAAAGAACAGGAGAAATCTCCAGAAAAAGAGCTAAATGAAATGGAATTTGCTAGATATACAGTTCAAAACAATGGTTATAAGGATGCTCAGAAAACTTAGGGAAAGAATAAATGAAATAATTGAAAACTTAAAGAGACAGTAAGCACAAAAAAAGATATAGAAACTATACAAAAGAACAAGTCAGCCCTGGCTGGTGTAGCTCAGTGGACTGAGCACAGGCCTGCAAACCAAACACCAGTTTGATTCCCAGACAGGGCACATGCTTACGTTGTGGGCTGAGTCCCCAGTGGGGGCAGTGCAAGAGGAAACTACACACTGATGTTTCTCTCCCTCTCTTTCTCCTTCCCCTCCCCTATCTCTAAGAATAAATGAATAAAATCTTAAAATAATAAAAAAAGAACCGGTCAGAAATGAAGAATGCAATATCTGAAATGAAAAATATACTAGAAGGAATCAGCAGCACATTGGATGAAGCAGAGAATCAAATCAGCAATTAGAAGGACAAGGTTGAAGAACCAAGATGGCGGTGTAGGTAGACACACGGCGCCTCCTCACACAACCAGAACTGACAGAAAATCAAACAGCAAGGAAGTCTGACACCAAGGAAAGAAAAAATAAACATTCATCCAGACCAGTAGGAGGGGTTGAGATGGGCAGCCAGGGTGGAGGGGACTCGCGTTGCCGTGGTGGGACCGAGACTGGCGGAGTGTGGGACAACTGGGGCAGGCAGTCTGACCACTAGCAGACCCTGCGGCCCCACATTCGCGCAGATAAACCAAGAGGGCCGGACTCAGAGTGGCGGAGAACGGGGCAGGCAGAGCCGCGGGTAGCACCGCGCAGCCCCACACTCGCGCACAGATAAACCGGGCCGAACGACAGGGAGCGAAGCAGACCCCGTAACCCAGGGCTCCAGCACAGGGAAATAAAGCCTCAAACCTCTGATTGAAAACACCCGTGGGGGTTGGGGCAGCAGCAGGAGAGACTCCCAGCCTCACAGGAGAGGTCGTTGGAGAGACCCACAGGGGCCTAGAGTGTGCACAAGCCCACCCACTCGGGTACCAGCACCAGAGGGGCCCAATTTGATTGTGGGTAGCAGAGGGAGTGACTGAGATCCGGTAGAGAGTGGAGTGGGTGCCATTGCTCCCTCTCGGCCCCTCCCCCACATACAGCGTCATAACACAGCAGCCAGCATTACCCTGCCCCCAGTGAACACCTAAGGCTCCGCCCCTTTAACTAACAGCCGCACCAAGACAAAAAAAAAAAAAAAAAAGGCCCAAATGACAGAACACTTCAAAGCTCCAGAAAAAATACAACTAAGTGAGGAAGAGATAGCCAACCTATCAGATGCACAGTTCAAAACACTGGTTATTAAGATGCTCACAGAATTGGTTGAATTTGGTTAAAAACTAGATGAAAACATGAAAGCTATGCTAAGAGAAATAAAGGAAAATGTACAGGAAACCAATAGTGATGCGAAGGAAACTGGGACTCAAATCAATGGTGTGGACCAGAAGAAAGAAAGAAACATCCAACCAGAAAAGAATGAAGCAACAGGAATTCAGAAAAATGAGGAGCGGCTTAGGAACCTCCAGGACATCTTGAAACGTTCCAACATCCGAATTATAGGGGTGCCAGAAGGAGAAGAGGAAGAACAAAAATTTGAAAACTTATTTGAACAAATAATGAAGGAGAATTTCCCCAGGCTGGCAAAGGAAATAGACTTCCAGGAAGTCCAGGAAGCTCACAGAGTCCCAAAGAAGCTGGACCCAAGGAGGAACACACCAAGGCACATCATCATTACATTACCCAAGATTAAAGATAAGGAGAGAATCTTAGAAGCAGCAAGAGAAAAGAACACAGTTACCTACAAAGGAGTTCCCATAAGACTGTCAGCTGATTTCTCCAAAGAGACCTTACAGGCAAGAAGGGGCTGGCAAGAAGTATTTCAAGTCATGAAAGGCAAGGGCCTACATCCAAGATTACTGTATCCAGCAAACCTATTATTTAGAATGGAAGGGCAGATAAAGTGCTCCCCAGATAAGGCCAAGTTAAAGAAGTTCATCATCACCAAGCCCTTAGTATAAGAAATGTTAAAGGGATTTACCTAAGAAAAAGAAGATAAAAAATATGAACAGTAAAAATGACAGCAAACTGACAGTTATTAACAACCACACCTAAAACCAAAACAAAAGAAAACTAAGCAAACAACTAGAACAGAAACAGAACCACAGAAATGGAGATCACATGGAGGGTTATCAATAGGGGATTGGGAGGGTGAGAGAGGGGGGAAAGGTACAGAGAATAAATAGCATAAATGATAGGTGGAAAGTAGACAGGGGGAGGGTAAGAATAGTATAGGAAATGTAGAAGCCAAAGAACTTATAAGTATGACCCATGGACATGAACTATAGTGGGGGAATGTGGGAGGGGGGGGATGGGCAGGATGGAGTTGAGTGAAGGGGGGGAAATGGGACAACTGTAATAGCATAATCAATAAATATATCAAAAAAAAAACAAAAAAAAGGACAAGGTTGAAGAAAACACCAGTCAGAGCTGCAAAAAGAAAAAAATTTTTAAATGATGATTGTTTAAGGGACGTTTGGGACATGAGGCATAACATCTGCATCATACAGGTACCAAAAGGAGAAGAGAGAGAACAAATGATCAAGAACCTATTTGAAGAAATAATACTGGTCCTGGTCAGTCTGGCTCAGTTGGTTGGAGAGTCATCCCATACATAAACTGAAAAGTCGCACATTTGATTTCCAGTCAGGGAAAATGGCTGGGTTGTGGTTTGGTCCCTGATCAGGGAGCATAAAAGAGGCAACTGATTAATGTTTCTCTCTCTCTTTTCCTCCCTCTCCCTCCCTCTCTCTCTCTCTCTCTCTCTTTCTCTCTCTCTCTCTCTCTCTCTCTCTCTCTCTCTCCCTCTCCCCCTCTCCTTCCCTCCCTCCCCCTCCCTTCCCCTCTCTCTAAAATCAATAAGCATGTCCTCCAGTGAGGAAGGGAGGAAGGGAGGGAGCCAGGGAGGGAGGGAGCCAGGGAGCTAAGGAGCCAGGGAGCCAGAAAGCAAGCAAGCCAGAAAGCCAGAAAGCCAGAAAGCCAGAAAGCCAGAAAGAAAGCCAGAAAGCTAGAAAGAAAGCCAGAAAGTCAGAAAGCCAGGAAGAAAGCCAGAAAGCCAGAAAGAAAGTAAGCCAGGAAGAAATCCAGCTAGCAATCAAGAAAGAAAGAAAGACTGATAAATTTCCTAACCTGGTGAAGGAAGACACACAAATCCAGGAAACACAGAGTCCCAAACAAGATGAACCGAAAGAGCCACCCCAAGACACATCATAATGAAACTGGCAAATATTAAAGACAAAGAGAGAATCTTAAAAGCAGCAAGAGAAAGACAGTTACCTAAAAGGGAGCAACCATAAGACCGTCAGCTGATTTCTCAACAGAAACATTTTAGGCCAGAAGGGACTGGCATGAAATATTGAAAGTGATGAAAATCAAGGATCTACAACCAAGACTAATTCAGCAAGGTCATCATTTAAAATTCAAGGAGAAATTCCAGAGCTTTCCAGACAAGAAAAAGCTGAAGGAGTTCATTACCACCAAACAACTATTACAAGAAATGTTAAAGGGAGGAGGAGGAGAAGAAGGAGGAGGAGGGGAAGGAGGAAAGGGAAGAGGGGGAGGGGATGAGCACAAGGTAGGAGGGGTACAAGAAGGAGGAGGAAAAGGAACTGGTTAAAATAACAAAACGACAATGAATAGTACCTATCACTAATCACTTTAAATATAAATGGCTTAAATGCTGCAATCAAAAGACAAAGTGGTAGCTGAGTGGATAAGATAAGAAAACAAGACCCATACATATGCTCCCTCCAAGAGATCCACCTCAGAAAGAAAGACACACACAGACTAAAACTAAAGAGATGGAAAAGAGATAGGTCATGCAAATGGAAATAAAAAAGGCTGAGTAGAAATACTTACATTTGACATGATACTTTAAACAAAGGCTATACTAAGAGACATAGAAGGACACTACATAATGATAAAGAGAACAATCTAACCAGATGATATAACTCTTATAAATATTTATGCACCCTTCCTGGAGTGGAGTCGTGTGAGTTCTTTATATATTTTGGAGATCTTGTCTGAGGTATCATTGGCAAATATGTTTTCCCATACTGTTGGTTCTATTTGTAATTTGGTGCTGTTTTCTTTAGCCATGCAGAAGCTTTTTATTTTGATGAGGTCCCATTTGCTTATTCTTTCCTTTATGTCCCTTGCCATTGAAGTTAAGAACAATCTAACAATGGTCAGGGGGAGTGGGGAGGGGACAGTGAGGAGAGGGGATTACAGGAACTACTATAAAGGACACATGGACAAAATCAAGGGGGAGGATGGAGGTGGGGGAGGGAGGGGGGTTCAGCTGGGGTGGGGTGGAGGGATGGGGAGAAAAAGCACACAACTGTAATTGAATAACAATAAAAAAATTAAAAAAAAATATTTATGCACCCAACATAGGAGCACTTAAATATATAAAGCAAATCTTGATGGGCATAAAGGGACAGATAAACAGTAATACAGTCATAGTAGGGGATTTAACACCCTAGGGACATCAATGGATAGATCTTCCAGACAAAAAAATCAACCAGGAAACATCAGCCTTAAGTGAAACACTAGATCAGATGGCTTTAATTAATATCTCCAGAGCATTTAACCCCAATGAAGCAAAATATACATTCTTTTCAAGTGCACATAGAACATTTTCTAGTATAGACAACATGTTAGGGCACAAAACAAGTCTCAATAAATTTAAGAAGGTTGAAATCATATCAAGTACCTTCTCTGACCATAATGGTATGAAACTAGAAATCAATCACAAGAATAACACTGAAAAACACACAAACACAGGAGGCTAAATAACTTGTTACTAAGCAATGAATGGGTTAACAATGAGATCAAAGAAGAAAACAGATACCTTGAAACAAGTGAAAATGAGAAGACCGCAACCCAAAGTGTATCGGACACAGCAAAAACAGTCCTAAAAGGGAAATTCATAGCATTACAGGCCTAAAGAAAGAAACAGGAAAAATCTCAAATAAACAACCTAACTTTACACTTAAAGGAACTACAAAAAGAAATACAGATTTCTGGCCAAGATGGAGGCGTAGCTAGATACATTTTGCCTCCTCGCACAACCAAAAGAAGGACAACAATAAATTTAAAAACAAAAAATAACCAGAACTGCCAGAAAATCAAACTGTATGGAAGTCCAACAACCAAAGAGTTAAAGAAGAAACATTCATCCAGACTGGTAGGAGGAGCAGAGATGGGCATCCAGGGTGGAGAGGACTCCTGGCAAGGCAGCAGCTGGTGGAGCAGCAGTCTCGCAATTTCGTGCAGATAAACTGGGAGGAACAACTGGAGAGCAACCCAGGGTTCCAGTGCAGGGAAATAAAGCCTCAGTACCTCTAACTGAAAAAACCTGTGGGGGTTGAGACGGCAGGAGAAACTCCCAGCCTCACAGGAGAGTTCGTTGGAGAGACCCACGGGATTCTAGAATGTACACAAAACCACCGCCCAGGAATCAGCACCAGAAGGGCCCAATTTGCTTGTGGGTGGCAGAGGAAGTGACTGAAAGCAGGCAGAGAGCTGGGCAAGAGGCACTGTCCCCTCTTGGAACCCTCCCCCACATATAGCACCACAACACAGTGATGGCTCGCTGGCCTGGCAAATACCTAAGGTTCCACCCCAGCAAATACCTAAGGCTCTGCCCCTTACTACATAACAGGTGCCCCAAGACAAATATATGGCCCAAATGAAACAACAGATCAAAGCTCCAGAAAAAATACAACTAAGCGATGAACAGATAACCAACCTATCAAATGCAGAGTTCAAAACGCTGGTAATCAGGATGCTTCCAGAATTGGTTGAGTATGGTCACAAAATAGAGGAAAAAGTGAAGGCTATGCAAAGTGAAATAAGGGAAAATGTACAGGGAACCAATAGAGAAACTGGGACTCAAATCAATGGTTTGGAGCAGAAGGGAGAAAGAAACATTAAACCAGAACAGAATGAAGAAACAAGAATTCAAAAAAATGAGGAGATGCTTAGGAACCTTTGGGACAACTTTAAACGTTCCAACATCCGAATTATAGGGGTGCCAGAAGGAGAAGGGGAAGAGCAAGAAATGGAAAACTTATTTGAAAACATAATGAAGGAGAACTTCCACCATGTGGCAAAGGAAATAGACTTCCAGGAAGTCCAGGAAGCTCAGAGAGTCCCAAAGAAGCTGGACCCAAGGAAGCACACACCAAGGCACATCAGAATTATATTACCCAAGATTAAAGATAAGGAGAGAATCTTAGAAGCAGCAAGAGAAAAGGAGACAGTTACCTACAAAGGAGTTCCCATAAGACTGTCAGCTGATTTCTCCAAAGAGACCTTACAGGCAAGAAGGGGCTGGCAAGAAGTATTCCAAGTCATGAAAGGCAAGGACCTACATCCAAGATGACTCTACCCAGGAAAGTTATCGTTTAGAATGGAAGGGCAGATAAAGTGCTCCCCAGATAAGGTCAAGTTAAAGAAGTTCATCATCACCAAGCCCTTAGTATAAGAAATGTTAAAGGATTTACCTAAGAAAAAGAAGATAAAAAATATGAACAGTAAAATGACAACAAGCTCACAACTATCAACAACCAAACCTAAAAACAAAAACAAAAACAAAAACAAAAACAAAGGCAAACTAAGCAAACAACTAGAACAGGAACAGATTCACAGAAATAGCGATCACATGGAGGGTTATTAGCAGGGAGGGGGAGAATGGAGGAAAAGGTACAGGGAATAAGAAACATAAATGGTAGGTACAAAATAGACAGGGGGAGGTTAAGAATAGTATGGGAAATGGAGAAGCCAAAGAACTTATATGTATGACCCATGGACATGAACTAAGGTGGGGGAATGTTGGTGGGAGGGGGGTAGAGGGCGGAGGGGAATAAAGGGGGGAAATGGGACAACTCTAATAGCATAATCAATAAAATATATATATATATATTTTAAAAGATCAGCCCTGGCTGGTGTGGCTCAGTGGATTGAGCACTGGCTTGCGAACCAAAGGGTCACCAGTTCAGTTCCCAGTCGGGGCACATGCATGGGATGCATGCCACGTCACCAACAAGGGGTGCGTGAGAGGCAACAGCACATTGATGTTTCTCTCCCTCTCTTTCTCCCTCCCTTCCCCTCTGTAAAATAAATAAATAAAATCTTTTTTAAAAGATCAGAGCAGAAATAAACAAAATTAAATTTTAATTTTTTAAAGATTTTATTTATCATAAAATAAATAGTCTATGATAGAGATAGAGTCTGAGATAGATTCTAAGTCAAAGGGCAGAGAGATGAAGCCCAGGAGGAGGCCAGCAGTCTCTCTGTGCAGAGAAGACCAGTAGAATTTCAGGGAGGCCAAGGTTTCTAAAGATCACAAGACAGAGTCCTGGAGAACAGAGAGCTGCACAGAGAGAAAGTTCTGGAGATCTGCAGAGGATGCCCCTTGAGTCTTCAACTGAGTATAGGTTAGTGAATGCATGTAAAGAGACTACATAAAGCTGGAGAAAGAACCACCTGAGCAGATTAGAGAAAAACACTCAAAGCTCACACATGGAGCAGATAGTTTGTGTCCCTACCTGCCCAAGTGAGAAAACTTCATAATTCCCAAGACAGTGGATGGGATGCTCAGAAGGGTTTTTGCCTCAGTAGTGGAGCAAAATTAGCCTGAGACTAAAAGGCTGCTTTGATTCTGGCTTTAAAAAAATGCTTAAAAGTGCCCTGGCCAGGTGGCTCAGTTGGTTGGAGCATCATCCCACGCGTCAAAGGTGTTGTGGGTTTGATTCTCAGTCAGGGCACATGCCTGCCTAGGTTGTGGGTTCGATCCTGGTCAGGGAGAGTACGGGAACTAACCAGTGTTTCTCTCTCACACTCTCACATAGATGTCTGTCTGTCTGTCTCGTCCTTTCTTTCCTCCCTCCCACCTTCCCTCCCTCTCTCTCTCTCTTCCTCTCTCTGTAAGGTCAAAAAACCTTGGGTGAGGACTTCTTTTTAATTAATTTATTTATTTTTATTCAGTTACAATTGTCTGCATTTTCTCCCCTTCCCTCCACCCCACCCCAGCCAGCCCCACCTCCCCCACTTCTACCCTCCCCCTTGATTTTGTCCTTGTGTCCTTTATAGTAGCTCCTATAGGACTTTTTTTTTAAAAAAGCTTAAAAGATAGCCTCAGAAAGATCAAATACTTTCTAAGTAACTTAACTTTCCAAAACAAAGTTTAAGCACATTTATAGTATATAGTACAAAAATATCCAGCAACCAAAAAGGTAAAATTCATAATGTCTGGCATCCAATAAAAAATTATCAGACATGCAAAGAAGCAGGAAAATATAACCTGCAATGAGGAGAAAAATCAATCAATAGAAACAGAGTGAGAAATGGCACAGGTGATAAGGTTAGACGAGGACAATAAAACTGTTATTACATAAGTATATTTCATATGTTTAGGGTGGTAGATAGGAAACTGAGCATATTAAGTAGATATATAGAAGACATAAAGAAGTACAAGTCAAACTTTTAGAGATGAAAAAATAATGTCTATGATGAAAAAAAAATACACTAGATGAGATTAACAGCAGATCAGATACTGCAGAAGAAACAGGTTACTGAACTTGAAGGTCTATAAATAGAAACTAAGTAAAACATGGAGAAAATAAAGAATGAAAACAATGAACAGAGCAGAGCGTCAGTGAGCTGTGGGATAATGCGAAGCAGCCTTCCATACACCCTATCAAAGTCTCTAAAAGAAGGAGGACAGAAAAAATATTTGATGAAATAAGGGATGAAATTTTTCCAAATCTGATGAAAACTATCCCAAGCACCAGAAACATGAGGAAAACTACACCATGAAGATGAGCAAACTAAACCCAAAGCTAGCAGAAGGAAGTAAAGTTAAAGAAGAGATACACAAAATTGAGGATAGAAAAACAATAAAGAGATTCCCTGAAACCAATAGTTGCTTCTTTGAAAAGATCAACAAAATTGACAAACCTTTAAGCTAGATTAAGAAAAAAGGAGAGAGAAGACTTAAATTACTAAAATCAGAAAGAGGGGATTTTGCTACAGACTTTACAGAAGGATTATAAGATTATAAAAGGAGTAAAAAAAGGATTATAAGAGACTACTATGAAAAACTGTATTCCAATAAATTGGATGACCTAGATGAAACAAATTCATAGAAACACAGACATTATCAAAATTGAATCAAGAAAAGATTAAAAAAATCTAACAAGGACATTGAATTAGTAATTGAAACCTCCCAACAAAGAAAAGCCCAGGACTACATGGCTTCACTGGTGAATTCTACCAAATAATTAGAGAGTTAACATAAAGCCTTCTTAAACTGTTGGACAAAAATTGAAGACTAGGGAAGACTTCCTAACTCATTCTGCAAAGCCAGCATTACTCGGATACCAAAGACAGACAAAGACATTACAAGAAAACTATAGATCAATAATCTTTATGAATATAAATTTAGAAGCTGCAACAAAATAATAGAAAACCAAATTCAGCAGCATATTAAAAGGATTATACACCATGACCAAGAGGGATTTATCCAAGGAACGCAAGGGTGGTTTGATGTGAAAATCAATTAATGTAAAACACCACATTTAAGAGAATGAAGAAAAACGGCACATCAATGAAGTAGGAATAGAAGAGAACTTCCTCAACAAGATAAAGGCAACATTTGAAACACCCACCACTAACAACATATTTAATGGTCAAAGACTAGAAGCTTTTCCCCTAAGATCCAGAACAAGGCAAGGATGTCCACTCTCACCACTTCTATTTAACATAGTACTGGAAGTCCTAGCCAGAGCAATCAGGAACAACAACAAAAAAAAAGTACAAAGCATTGAAAGTAGAAAGGAAGAAACAAAACTATCTCCACTTAAGATGACATGATTTTGTATAGGAAAAAAACCCCTAAAAAATCCACACACAAAACTTATGACATTATGCTACGTGAAACAAGCCTGTCACAAATGGACAAGTACTGTGAAATCCCACTCCTAGGAGGTGATTAGAGTAGGCAAATTCATAAAGACAGAAGGTAGAATTGTTGTTACTAGGACCCGGGGTCAGAGGGAAGCAGGGAATTATTGCTTAATGGGTACAGAGTTTCTATTTCAAATGATAAAGGATATTGGAAGCAGGTAGTGGTGATGGTTGCACAACATTGTGAAACTAGTGAATGCCAGTGAATTGCACACTTAAAATGGTTAAAAGGGCAAACTCTATGTGTGTGTGTGTGTGTGTGTGTATAATATTTACCACAATTTTTAAAAACCCACCCACCACAGCACATCATAATCACAGAGCTTACAACCGATGATGAAATCTTAAAGGAGCCAGAGGAAAAAAGACGTTATGTACACAGGAATAAATGTAAGAATGACAAGAGATTTCTTGTCAGAAAAAAGAAATACAAACCAAAAGTTAGTGGAGAAACATCTCCGCAGTACTGAAAGAAACCACCCCCCGTGGCCCTGCTGACCTAGATTCCACGTGAGGTAGCGATAAAAGGGTAGCACCTGCTCTGTATTTGGACTGTGCTGGTGGTTGCACAGATCTACACATATGATAAAATTGCATAGAACTAAACACCGCCCCCCCAGTATTACGTGAAGCGGTGGAATCTGAATAAGGCCTGTGAATTGTGTCCATGTCAATTTCCTGGTTGTGTAGGGTTGTCTAGTCATTCTGCAATATGTCACCATTGGAGAACCTAGGAGAAGGATAAATGTGCTTTCTGTATTTTCTTACACCTATCTGGGAGTCTATAGTGATCTCCAAATAAAAAGTTAAAAGCAAAACCATACATTTATTATCTGATTGTCCTATGAGTCAGGAAACTGAGCGCTGTTTACTTAAGCTCAGTCTCACACGGCCGCAGAGTAGCAGCCAGGACTGCAGTCAGTTCAAGGTTCAATTAGAGCAAGATCTGCCTTCATGTTCACTCTGTGGTTGACAGCAAGATTCGTTCCCCGTGGACTGTTGGACTGAGGGTCTCAGGTACTTGCCATTGTGGGCTCTCCATAGGGAAGCACGCAACACAGCAGCTGGCTCCTCTGAGTGAGCAAGCAAGAGTGTGCTAGCAAGATGGAAGTCATGGTCTTTTATAATTTAGTCTTGGAAGTAATATCCCATCACCTTTTTTTTTTTAAGATTTCATTTCTTTATTTTCAGAGATAGTGGCAGGGAGGGAGAAAGAGAGACATGGAAATATCAATGTGTGAGAGAAACATCAGTTGGTTGCCACTCACATGCCCCCAGCCAGGGACCTGGCCTGCAACCCAGCCATGTGCCCTGACGGAGGAATAGAACTGGCAACCTTTCAGTTCATAGGCCGGTACTCAAGCCACTGAGCCACACCAGCCAGGGCAACGCCCCATCACCTTTGCTATATTCTATTTGTTAGGTCACTAGGTCCAGCCCACACTGAAGAGGAAGGAATTATACCAAGGCAAGAATACCAGCAGATGGGAATCTCTGGAGGCCATCTGTCTACCACAGTAGCCAAAGAAAATACTTTAAAGGATGAATAATAAAGTCATTTGACTCACCAGATAGAATTAAATGCATAGTAATTAAAACAGTTTTATAGTGGTCCAGAAATAAACAAAAAGATTAAACACAATTAAGTAGAGTCCAGGAAACATAAGCATTGTTAAGAGCAAAAAATTGGGAAAAAATTGGAAAATTAAGTGGCCATCAACAGGGTGTTAAAAAATGAGGCAAATGGGAAATGCGAGTCACCATTGCTGGACTGTATCAATGTCAATATCCTGGTTGCAATATTATACTACACTTTTGCAAAATGTTGCCACTGGTAGAAACTGGACAAAGTGTACAGGGGATCTCTATTATTTCTTACAATTATCCCAATAAAAATTTCAGTTAAAAAACAATGAGGTATGTGTGTAGAGACAATGTATTAAGTGTAATAAGTATATTGCAAAGTAATATGTATAGTATGAACTCCTTTCTGATAACATATGCATGACCTATGATAAAAATGTTACAATAAAATGTATTAAAACTCAGTAAAACAAACATTTATTTCATAAAGTAGAAGAAAACGTCTTATTGTATCCCTCTACCACAGCCACCACATCTACTTTGCTTTTGGAGTTCCCTGTTCTGGTTAATGGCATCATCACCTCCTATAACCATCGAGTCCTTCTCTACCTTCTTCTCATTCCCATTATTCATTTGGTTACCAATATCCCTAAAGATCTAGTGAATATGTTCCCTTTGTCCTTTATCCTCATTCATTGTTTCTCTTTTGAATTGGTACAATTTTCAAATTGGTTTCCCTGACTTATTTGCTAAGATAACTCAGATGTGTGCAGGGAAGAAATATGCCCAACCCCATTCTATGAAAACCCTTATTGGAATTTTTATGGAGATACATCAGACTCCATGGATCAACTTAGAATATCTTTACATGTTTCCAGTATTGAATCTTCCTTCTCATAAATCTGGAATGTATATCCATTTATTTAGGTCTTTAATATCTTCCAGTAAAATATCACTACTTTCTTCATAAAGGTCTTAAAAATATATTCTCTAAATTTATTTCTAGACTTCCAGTCAAGATGGAGGCATAGGCAGACACACTTCACCTCCTTGTGCAACCACAAGAAGAATCACAAGAGAGAACCAAGATGGCGGCGTAGGTAGACACACTGTGCCTCCTCGCACAACCAAAACTGACAGAAAATCAAACTGCAAGGAAGTCCGACACCAAGTAGATAAAGAAGAAACATACATCCAGACCGGTAGGAGGGGTGGAGATGGGCACCGGGGCGGAGAGGACTCACGTGGCCGTGGCGGGACCGAGACTGGCGGAGTGTGGGACGAACAGGGCAGGCAGTCTGACCGACCACTGGCAGACCCTGCGGCCCCACACTCGCGCACAGATAAACCGGGACGAACGGCGGGGAGCGAAGCAGACCCCGTAACCCAGGGCTCCAGCGCGGGGGAAATAAAGCCTCAAACCTCTGATTGAAAACGCCCGTGGGGGTTGGGGCAGCAGCAGGAGAGACTCCCAGCCTCACAGGAGAGGTCGTTGGAGAGACCCACAGGGGCCTAGAGTGTGCACAAGCCCACCCACTCGGGAACCAGCACCAGAGGGGCCCAATTTGATTGTGGGTAGCAGAGGGAGTGACTGAGATCCCGTGGAGAGTGGAGTGGGCACCATTGCTCCCTCTCGGCCCCTCCCCCACATACAGCATCACAGTGCAGCGACCAGCGTTACCCCGCCCCACCCCGCCCCAGGAACACCTAAGGCTCAGCCCCTTTAAGTAACAGACGCACCAAGACAAAAAAAAAAAAAATGGCCCAAATGACAGAACACTTCAAAGCTCCAGAAAAAATACAACTAAGCGAGGAAGAGATAGCCAACCTATCAGATGCACAGTTCAAAACACTGGTTATTAAGACGCTCACAGAATTGGTTGAATTTGGTCGAAAACTAGATGAAAACATGAAAGCTATGCTAAGAGAAACAAAGGAAAATGTATAGGAAACCAATAGTGATGCGAAGGAAACTGGGACTCAAATCAATGGTGTGGACCAGAAGAAAGAAAGAAACATCCAACCAGAAAAGAATGAAGCAACAGGAATTCAGAAAAATGAGGAGAGGCTTAGGAACCTCCAGGACATCTTGAAACGTTCCAACATCTGAATTATAGGGGTGCCAGAAGGAGAAGAGGAAGAACAAAAATTTGAAAACTTATTTGAACAAATAATGAAGGAGAATTTCCCCAGGCTGGCAAAGGAAATAGACTTCCAGGAAGTCCAGGAAGCTCACAGAGTCCCAAAGAAGCTGGACCCAAGGAGGAACACACCAAGGCACATCATCATTACATTACCCAAGATTAAAAATAAGGAGAGAATCTTAGAAGCAGCAAGAGAAAAGAACACAGTTACCTACAAAGGAGTTCCCATAAGACTGTCAGCTGATTTCTCCAAAGAGACCTTACAGGCAAGAAGGGGCTGGCAAGAAGTATTCCAAGTCATGAAAGGCAAGGACCTACTTCCAAGATTGCTCTATCCAGCAAAGCTATCATTTAGAATGGAAGGGAAGATCAAGTGCTTCTCAGATAAGGTCAAGTTAAAGGAGTTCATCATCACCAAGCCCTTATTATATGAAATGTTAAAGGGAGTTGCCTAAGAAAAAGAAGATAAAAAATATGAACAGTAAAAATGACAGCAAACTGACAGTTATTAACAACCACACCTAAAACAAAAACAAGAGCAAACTAGGCAAACAACTAGAACAGAAACAGAACCACAGAAATGGAGATCACATGGAGGGTTATCAATAGGGGATTGGGAGGGTGAGAGAGGGGGGAAAGGTACAGAGAATAAATAGCATAAATGATAGGTGGAAAGTAGACAGGGGGAGGGTAAGAATAGTGTAGGAAATGTAGAAGCCAAAGAACTTATAAGTATGACCCATGGACATGAACTATAGGGGGGGAATGTGGGAGGGAGGGAGTGGGCAGGATGGAGTTGAGTGAAGGGGGGAAATGGGACAACCGTAATAGCATAATCAATAAATATATATATATATATATATATATATATATATATATATATATATATAAAAGAATCACAACTAACCTCGAAACAAAAACACCCAGAACTGCCAGAAAAGCGAACTGTATGGAAGTCTGACAACCAAGTATTTAAAGAAGCCATATTTATCCAGACAGGTAGGAGGGGTGGAGGTGGGAGTCAGAGTGGGGAGGATGCAGTGTGGCACGGAGAGGTAGCGGCAGAGGCGGGACAGGAGGTCCCACATTCACGTGTGGTGGATGAAAATCGGGAGGGATACCTAGGGGAGCCAGCAATCCCAGCCCCAGGCCAGACTGCGCAGCCGAGGGTTTCAGCACTGGGAAGAGAAAGCCTCGTAACTTCTGGCTCTAAAATCAAGTGGGGGTTGGGGCAGTGGAAGAAATTGCCAGTTTCTTAAGAGAGTCCATTTAAAGATCCAGACGGACTTAGAATGTGTGCAAACCCACCCACTCTGGGAATCACTACCAGGACAACAGCTTTCAGAAGGGCGCCAGTTGCACACAGGAAGTGGGTAAAGTGATTGGAAACAGGGGCGAGTGCCCAGGCCTCTAGAAGTCAGGCAGCAGCATAGTCCCCTCTCTGATCCCTCCCCGCCACACAGAGCCACAAAGCGGTGAAGCGGGTTGCCCGACCCTGGCAAATACCTAAGGTTCTGCCCCATAAAACGTAACAGGTGCATTAAGACAGGGAGTCAAAGCAGCTCTACCTAATACACACAGAAACAAACACAGGGAGGCTGGCAAATTGAGGAGACAAAGAAATATGGCCTAAATGAAAGAACAGAACAAAACCCCAGACAAAGAACTAAATGAAATGGAGGGAACCAAGCTATCAGATGCAGAGTTCAAAACACTGCTGATCAGGATGCTTAGAGAACTCATTGGGTACAGCAACAACATAAGGGAAGAAATGAAGGTTACACTAAGTGAAATAAAGAAAAATCCACAGGGAACCAACAGTGAAGGGAAGTAAGCTGGATTGAAATCAACGATTTGGAACATAAGGAAGAAATAAACATTCAACCAGAACAGAATGAAGGAATGAGAATTCAAAAAAAATGAGGAGAGTATAAGAAGACTCTGGGACATCTCAACGGTGTCTACCGCCCCCACTGACTATTATAGTGAAGTCATCACTGTTCATGTATGTGCATTCCGGTACATCCTCCTTGGCTGCCAGGTTATATCAAAGTTGCGCAAGCCATTCTCATTATATTAACAATGGCTAGACTTTTTCTGGACAGACCTCATCTGTATGTATGTATGTATGTGTATAGTGTGTACACACACACACACAAACACACACACACACACACACACACACAAATACTGGAATATTACTCAGCCTTCAAAAAGAATGCAATCTTGCCATTTGCAACAATATGGATAGACCTAGAGGGTGTTATGCTAAGTGAAATAAGTCAGAAAAGATGAATACTCTATCATTTCACTTATGCGTGGAATCTAAAAAACAAACAAAACAAACAGACTCATAGATACAGATAAACAGAATTGCCAGAGGGTTGGGCAGTGGGGGTATGGGCAAAAAGGTGAAAGGGATTAAAGAGGTCCAAACTTATAACAGGGATATAAAGTACAGCACAGGGAACACAGTCAATAATATCACAATAACTTAGTATGGTGACCCATGGGCAGTGGACTTTTTGTGGTGATCCCTTTGTAACGTTTATAAATGTGAAATCACACTATGTTATATACCCGGAACTAATATAATATTGTACATCAACTATATTTTAATTAAAAAGAGGTTTACTCTCCAGAATGAAAATTAGACATGAGGCCAATGTTTTCTTTTTTTTCCTCTCTTTAAAAAGTGCTGTAAGATACCCAAGGTTGTTTATACTTAACTTCAGAGAGATGAATCACATGCTATAAAAATTTACAATCTGTATTTGAAACAAAGGGACTGCGAACTGGGACTGGAATGTTACCCAGGTCTTTTCCGTGAGCTGGTTCATTTCCTTGTATGAAAAGAAGAGAAAACCCACTAGAGAGCAGCTCCGTTCCTTCTGGACAGGAAGGAATTGCTGTGGTCTGACCATGCCTGGTGGAAACAAAGCCACTTATCATTAAAAAAAAACTCTATCCGTGTTTGTCACTGTTATGTCCCAGTGCCTGGCATGTGGTAGGTGCACTATAAATATTTACTGACTGGATGACTGAATCCTATATGCCTCCTTATTTCTCGCCTCCTATAACAGTCACCAAGCATGGTTGACTCTATCTACTACATATCTCCCAAATGTACCCCATTTTCTTCAACCCAAGTAGCATCGCTCTGCTTAAAGCCCTCAACATTCTCACCTCAGCTAATGCCATAGCCTGGTAACAAGTTAACCGTGATTTCCTCTGGTGGTGGGATCGCAAGTTTATATCTCCTTCATTTTCCTTATTTATAATTTTCTACAATGAGCAGTAACACTTGCACAATAATAACTTTTATCACTTTTGATAGTTTACTTTTATTGTATTTTCCCCATTATCATTTGTCTCTCTATACCCTCTTCCACCTCCACCCCACCCCCTTCTCCCTCGCAATCACCACACTGTTGTCCAGCGACACAGAGACAGACTCATAGAGAGAGAGAAGGCTGACAGCTCTGGGGTGGGGGTTGAGGGGGTTGGAGGGATTGAGCAAAAAAAAAAAAAGAGAGAGAGAGAGAGAGAAAGAATGCATGGATAATAATAATTTTTTAAACTTTGAAAAAAAACATATACTTTGTCTGCCACGACTGGGATCATCTGAAACTATGCAACTGTCAGAAAAAAGACCGGGAGGTAATATGCAAAAATGAAAACAGTTACTGTGTTAGTGTAGCGGGATTATAGCTGACTTTTCTCTTTTACCAAAACTTATTTTCAATATTTTTTATGATGAAAGCATATTTGTTATAGAAAATATAGAAAAGTTTAAAAATAAAATGAAAACCACTCTTCATCCCATTTTGCAGATATAAACCACTGACACAACTTTCCTGTATTTCCTCCTGGGTTTTTTCTTTTTTTTATTTTTAGAGAGGGGAAGGGAAGGAGAAAGAGAAGGAGAAAAACATCAATGTGTGGTTGCCTCTCACACGCCCCCCACTGGGGACCCAGCCTGCAATGCAGGCATATGCCCTGACTGGGAATCGAACCTACGACCCTTTGGTTCACAGGCGGGCACTCAATCCACTGAGCCACGGTGACCTTTTCTACATTTACTTTTTTTAACAAAACATGTGGTCATCCTCAATTTTGTATACAGCTTGTCTCACTTGACATTTTACCATGAGCATCCCATGTCTATGTTGTGGCCATACCTTAATTTAATCCCTTATTTCTGAACACTCATTGTTTCCAATTTTTGGTATTAAAATATAATACTTTGACGAGCATATTTTACATAAGTCTTCAAGTTCATCTCTGATTAGGAATTTTTTAAAAAATGGAGTTACTTAAGGCTAGAATTCTTAAGGCTCAGCATCAAATAGCTTTCAGCAAAGTCATACTAAGTTACACTCCCACACACAGTGTTATCAGTGGCTGCATTATCACTTCCTCGTCGTATTTTTTAAAAGCAGTATTGCGTTAAAACACATGGGTTTTAGAAACAGCCTGTATCCAAATCCTAGCTCTACCATTTATAAATATGTGACTTTAGGAAAGTCACTTAATTATTGTGATTCTCAGTTTTCTCATCTATAAAAATGGGCATACTACCCCCTACCCCAGGGTTTTTTGTGAGGATTAAAGAAGATAAGGTATTTCGTTGAACCATGTGAAATTGCCAATATTCAATCTCATTTTGACATACAAAAATATTTTCCATATGGTTCAACCTAATACATAAAACATGGCATGTCATATTACATGGTCAATAAATGGTAGCTATTGAACTTATTATTATGAAAGCAGGATAATAGAAATGAATGGCATCCTTACTGAAAATCCCAAAACTTGGAATAAGCATAAAGAATCTAAAGAAAAACTTCAGGCCTCTTTAGAAAAGCAGTAGAGGCTTCAATTATATAAAGGTAGAGGAGTTACCTATATTTTACTTTTTTTAAAAGACTTTATTTATTTATTTTTAGAGAGGGGGAAGGGAGGAAGGAAGAGAGAGAGAAGCATCAATGTGTGGTTACCTCTCATGCGCCCCCCACTGGGGACCTGGCCTGCAACCCAGGCATGTACCCTGACTGGGAACCAAACCGGTGACCCCTTGCTTTGCAGTCCAGTGCTCCATCTACTGAGCCATACCAGCCAGGGCTGTATTTTATATTTTTATCCGTAAGAGATACACACTTGAGCCCTGGCTGGTGTGGCTCAGTGGATTGAGTGCCAGCCTGAGAACCAAAGCGTTGCTGGTTTGATTCCCAGTCAGGGCACATGCCTGAGTTGTAGGCCAGGTCCCCGGTTGGGGGCCTGGGAGAGGCAACCCATCGATGTTTTTCTTCCTCTTTTTCCCCCTTTCCCTGAAAATAAATAAATAAAAATCTTTAAAAAAAATTTTTTTAAAGAGATACACACTGAAGAAATTACTGGCAAAATATGATGTTTAGGATTTAAACATCATATTGTTTTAAAATACTACAACCCCCCTGCAAGAAAGGGGGCGGGACAGATGCAAGAAGACTGGCAAAATGCTGCTCACTGTTAAAACTAGATGAGGGGTTCATTATGCTCTTCTACTTTGAAGCATGTTTGAAATTTTCCATAGTAAAAAGTTAAAATTAAAGTCCAGCTTACTGTCCTGGCTCTGATTTTCTCCTCCCTGGCTGAGCAACATTCTGATTACAATGACTTCTCACATAGGCTTGTCAACTCGCAGAGAATGTATTACTGAGCAGATATGAGTAGTTGCCTATTTGATAAATTTCTCATTGCTGATTAATAAATTAGTAAATCTTCATTTCAGTTTCAGGTTTGGACACAGCTGATTGCTGAGACTGAGACCATGGGCTGGGATGAAGGCTACCTGTGGTAAATGAATTGGGTGGGCAACTAGCCTTTCCAGGTGGACATATTTGCTTCCAATAGCTTTGCATTCACCGATTTAGCAGCTTGCTTTCCGGCTTGAACTAAAACACTGGGAGATTGTGATTTAGGAACCGATGACCTGTGGAATAAGAACAAGAAACAGTCCATCCTGGCTGGTGTGGCTTAGTAGATTGAGTGTCAGCCTACAAAGCAAAAGGTTGCCAATTCAATTCCCAGTCAGGGCACATCCCTGGGTTGCAGGCTGGGTCCCCTGCTGGGGGCGTGCGAGAAGCAACAGATGCATGTATCTCCTGCATATTGCTGTTTCTCTCCCTCTCTCCTTTCCTTCCCCTCTCTCTAAAAGTAAATAAAACCTTTAATATAAAAAAGGGAAAGTACACCTCCCTTTTGTTACTCATTATTATTTGTAATAATAAAACAATAGTTAACACATACTGAGTGCTTACTATGTGCCACACATTAGTCTAAGCACTTCACAATATATTATTTCATTTAACTTTTAGGATGATCCTACTACCCTACATCTACAGGTAAGGAAACTAAGGCCCTGAGGACTTGCCTAAAGAGCCAGAATGAGCACAGGAGTTTGACTTCAAAGCCATATTTTTTAGGCACTGTGACGTATTATTTTAATTTGAAAACAATGTCAGAAGTCTAATTATTTTGTACAGCATGCATGTGAACATCTCTGGACGGTCTCCAGGCCCCAAAGCAGCGTATTACAGACGGGGCACGTAAACATGTCCCTGGCAAGGTGCGCAAAGAAAGTGTATGTAGGAGAACAGAAGAGTTCACGGAAACTCACAGCTATTATTTTGTAAGGAGTACTGGAGGGAGAGGACACAGCAGCATCGCCTCTTTGAGCTACGCATTGAGAGACTATCTTCTAAGTCTTCGGCCCTATCTGCGGGAAGACTTGACACGTAGGGAAAGCCCTGGGCAGTCCTCTTCCCACAGTTCTGACTGACATCGAAAGCCGTTGAAGTGCTTAGAATTTTACTAACTAGAAGTTTACGTGGAAAAACATAGAATTTATGGTATAAATGAGGAGCCCTTGAAACTCCAAGTCAACTGACTAAACTGGGAATATAAAGTGTGTATTAATTGAATGGATGTATTACTGTGTAATAACTTTTTTAAAAGATTTTATTTATTTATTTTTAGAGAGGGGGGAAGGGAGGGAGAAAGAGAGGGAGAGAAACATCACTGTGAGAGAGAAACATTGATCAGTTGCCTCTCTTACCTGTCCTGACCAGGGGCCAAACTTGCAACCCAGCCATGTGCCCTGACCCAGAATTAAACGGGCGGCCTTTCACTTTGCGGAATGACGCCCTACCAACTGGGCCACAGTGGTCAGGGAACTATGTAATAATTTCTGTCTTCTTCGTATCTGCAATATAGTTTGTATTATCGCATTTGGAGCTGTAAATCATGCACGGAGCTGTCCAGAGGCTGCAAATATTTGTTCTACTTTTATTTGTGCCATAAAGTTTATTTTAAATAAAGGAGTGCCAAGTAAATTGAAAGGTTCTGTTTTCTGGCCCTGCCAGAATGGGAGGTGAGGTCAACATATGGTTCTGAAGCTTTTCCCCCCCCTTTCCACATTTTCTTTAAGAATTTATTTATTTATTTCTAGAGAGAGGGGGAGGGAGAAAGAGAGGGGGAAAAACATCAATGTGTGGTTGCCTCTTGCGCGCCCCCTACTGGGGACCTGGCCCAAGGCATGTGCCCTGACGGGGAATCAAACCAGCAACCCTTTGGTTCGCAGGCCGGCACTCAATCCACTGAGCCACACCACCAAGGGCCCTTTCCACATTTTCACTTGTACCAGTGCCCACCCACCCCCGCCTCCACCTCAGGCATTGGCTTTCAGCCAAGGGGATAACTCTGGGTGTCAGTGGAAGCAAATCTGAATGTGGGGAAGATTAATGGAGGCAATGGGAGTTTGAAGTGTCTCTCATGTAATTCTGACAAACACTCCTCTGTTGAGGATTTCTACTTGGTGGACAATGCAAGAAGACTAACTAGTGTATGGAATTTAACATTAAGGTTTCAATTTCAGGAGTTCGAATATCTTAAATTGGTTTAAATGACGAGCTATTTTTTATTCAGAATAGCTAACACTTACTGTGTGTGTACTATGTGTCTGGCACTGTGCTAAGCACTTCACATACTAAATCTCCTTTAATTCTCACCACACGACACCCCTGTCAGGTAGCTGAGTTAACTGTTCGAGATCGCATAGCTAGTACCGTATTTTTTGGACTAGAAGACGCACTGGACCGTAAAATGTACCTAGGTTTTAGAGGAGAAAAATAGGGAGAGAAAAAAGGCCCTGCTCCACCATCGCCGTGCCCCGCCCACACCCCCCCCCCACCCCCCGCGAGCCAGGTACACTATATTAGGACTATAAGATGCACCCCCATTTTCCTCCCAAATTTGGGGGTGTGTCTTATAGTCTGAAAAATACGGTAAGTTGTGGAAGCCACAGTATGACATTCACACCTGTATTTGAAACCACCACACTACACTTTTCTAAGACACTTGGATCTGAAATGTGGGTTCTCCTTGAAATGTTTTTTCCTCCACAAAGAGATTCTACTGGAATCTGGAGTTACAGCTGTCATTTAGAAGGTCGGAGGAAATGGAATGACTTGGAAATCTACCTCAAGAGAATGAACAGGTGCTGCTCCAACTTTTTGATTGCAAATTGACAATCCCACCTGTAACTTGCTTATGATTTTTTTTCTTATGATTTAGGAATATTTAAATGATGCTCTATTGTTTGAGACTTAGACACCTTTGGAGAGAAAATTACTTTAAACCTCAGACTATACCTCTTTTTAAATTTGCTTCTTAATCGAGAGTCCAAGAAACACTCCATATTATACACAAAACCTTGCATGTATTTGTATTTTTCTTCTAGAGGGAGAGTTCACAGCTTTTACCATATTTCCAAAATTGTCCATACCTCCTAACCAAGTTAAAAGCCATTCTTTTTTAAATATTTTTTTAAAGATTTTATTTATTTCTTTTTAGAGAGAAGGGAAGAAAGGAAGAGAGGAAGAGAAACATTGATGTGTGGTTGCCTCTCGCGCCCCCTACTGGGGACCTGGCCCACAACCCAGGCATGTGCCCTGACTGGGAATCAAACTGGCCACCCTTTGGTTTGCAGTCTGGCACTCAGCCCACTGAGCCGCACCAGCCAGGGCAACAGCCATTATTTTAACCACTGCTCAGTACACTGAAAGCTGTTTGACACAGCAGAACAAAGGTAGAAGGTTAAAAATTCCTTATTGATAAGGAGTCAATTTGGTTTTGAATTTAAATATTGGGACTTAAGAATTTTTGCAATATTGGAAAACTTCTTAATCAGGGATTGGGGAAGAGGAGGGCAGGCCTACCTATCACTTAAGAGGCTTTTTAAAAAATCCTCCTCCCAGATTCTGATGAGCTTCTTGGCCATGTCTACAAGGTACCCCCCACCCCCCGCCTTGAGAATTTAGAACCTTTGATTGGGAGAAAGAAACGAAAAAAACAAAGTCTGGTTTAAACTCTTGCCTTCATAGTCATGATATATGTACTAGGCTGACATTATTAACTGGAATATAATCAACAAAAGAAAAAAGCAAACAAAATATAACCAGAGACATTGAAGTTAAGAACAATCTAATAGCCAGAGGCGAGGGGGGAGGGGGCAGTGGGGAGAGGGGTTTTCAGGAACTACTATAAAGGACACATGGACAAAACCAAGGGGGAGGGTGGAGGCAGGGGAGGGAGGTAGGTTTGGCTGGGGCGGGGTGGAGGGATGGGGAGAAAATGCAGATAACTGTAATTGAACAACAATAAAAAAAAATAAATTAAAATTAAAATTAAAAAATAAAGATAGTCAGGGTGTCAAAATTTAGAATAAAGACATTTAGGAAGTCAGTTGTCTAAAATAAACAGCCTCCAATATATTTCCTACTGATATACTTTCTTCTGATATATTTAGAGTCGGTAAGTGAAGCAAAATGTATCTGGTACCCTAGCAGTCTTTTCTCATTTATGAATTCATTTTCTTTGTAAGTATTTAACCATCTCTCCAGTTTGGAGCATTTATTTGCTCCCAGTTTTCCAATATAGCTTCCCCGCCTTCAAATATTCCTCATTTCATAAAAAGAAAAAAACAAAGGAAGAGTGAATAATTTTGTGATCATTGATATGACATACATTCCACCTACTAAATGTAAATTAATTTTGCTTACTCTGTTATTTGACCACTCTTTACATATACAGAGTGAGGCAAAGGTAAGTTTACAGTTGTGAGTATGCGAAACACAGTTTATTCTTGTATTATTTATTAATTATTGTATTGTTTTCCATATGAACTGTAAACCTATGTTACCCACCCTGTATTATAGATAGCGGAGTCAAATTTTTGGTTGATAAAAAGTCTTACTTGGACAATATATGTGAGAGAGAAACACAGATACAAGAACACATTTTTATTTTATTATAAATTACAATAAACAAATATTTTAATAAGTTGAAGCGCTGCACTTTGGAGCTGATTGAAAATACTGCATTCCAAGTCCCCAAAATGCGGAAAATCCAAACCTACATAAGCAAAATTTAAGAGAAATTATTTTGAAAGTCTTACATCTATTTAAACCAATTTGCAGAATTTATAATTTGTATGTCATTGAAATTGCCACAGTTTATGCATGATATTTATAAATAGGTGAGATATATAATATGAAAGGTAATATTTTTTAAATCCTTGACTATTAAGTTGTTATGAACCAAAAAGTCAAGGATAAGTTTGTAATATATCCCCAATAGTAAAATATTATAATTCTGCATTTCTTCTAAATAACTTATGCTTACCAAAGGATTATTAATATTGTTGCTGTTATTACTTGAATGACTACCTGCATCAGAATTACAGGTGTGCATATCAAAAATGCACATGCCAAAGCCAGGAATTTAAATTTTTAATAGGCAACCTCTACTCCCATTTTGACGTATACTAGTTTAAGAACGGCTGAGGATAACATTAATTTGGAAATGTTGATCAGTTTCCCAAGCTTCTCAGGTAAGAATCACTCGGGCCATCCGCAAAACAGACCAGCAGTCTTCTTCCGTAGAATTGGAGCCTATGAAGCAGTATTTTGTAACAAGTACACCAGTTGTTTGTCCTCAAAGTCAGGGGAAAAACTAGATTGTCATATTTAGGCAAATACTGTGTTGTAATACCTAAGACTCTGGAATTGCAAAAGCAGCTCAAACTACCAATAGGAAAAAATTGACTATTTTTACACTGTAGAAAAAAGCCAACATTTTGGAAACACAAACCTGAAGTTAGTCTCTCAGGCTCCACCTCCCTCCCAGTGAAAAGATAAAGACAAAACTCCTTAGTAGGGTCTACGGTGACCAGATGCATGGTTTGCCCCCTTCCTACTGCTTATCCATCTTTCTGGTCTTAACTGAAAAGTGGTCCTTCTCTAGTCCAAGGCTAACCCCTCTATCCTTTGGCCCCCAAACCAGTTTTCTCATCTGTAAAATGGGAATAATAATACCTGTCTCGGATGGCTCAGGATTAAATGAAGTCAGAGGCTGGCACGGTGAATGACAGCTATTATTTAGTCAAATCAAGTGGTTTCTATTTCCTCACATCCAACTATTTAACCCACGTGACATCTGGTTTCTGCGCCCACCAATCCAAAGAAACCGTTTTCTTCAGGCTCAGCAACTGCCAAGTCCAAATGGCAAATTTCAGTCCTTATCTGACCGACCTTTCTGTAAGTGCTGGCCCTTGCTGACCGTTCCCTCCTTTAGAATTGTCCTTTGCCTAAAGACAGTGGAACCTGGCTTCCTCATACTTCTCTGCCTAGTCCTTTAAAAGTATCTTTTGTGGTTCTTTCGTGGCTTACCTTTTCAAGTTTCTAAAACTTGTTTGAATTTTGTCAAAGTAACACATGTGTATTTCTATGTCACTGACAGCCACTCAAAAAACAAGGTCTTCCTGGACCATTACATTAGCACCCTCACACATCACTGTTTTTTCCTCACAGTGCTTCTCACTGCTATTTACCATCTACCTCTCCCACTGAAATTCTAAGCTCTTTGAGGGGAGGGGTTATGTTTTATTCACTGCTGTATTCAGAGCACCTAGAATAATGCCTGGTACCCACTAGACTCAATCAATATCTATTGACTAATTGACTGAAATATCCCCCACATTTATTTTAAGATTTTATTTATTTTTAGAGAGAAGGGAAGGGGGAGAGAGAGAGAGAGAGAGAGAAGTATCAATGTGTGGTTGCCCCTCACACACCCCCACTGGGGACCCGGCCCGCAACCCAAGCACATGCCCCGAGTGGGAATCAAAATGGCGACACTTTGCTTCAGAATATATCCCCCACATTTAATGCATCACTTGTACAGTCTACCTCCTAAATTCTCTCACATCTCTACCTACTGTTCTTGCCTTACGACTGACTCACATCTTGCCTAAATGACCGCCACACCATCTCCAGTCCTATTCTCCCACAGTCCGTATTCCAAACTGCTGCTCAAGTCACCCAAGTCCCTTAACAGAGCCCCATCACCTTTAGGATGGAGTCCAAATTTTTCTTACCAAAGGCTGCGAAGCTCTCCATGATCTGGACCCTGGCTAATTCTAGTTTCAGTTCTCACCAGCGCCTTCCACGTGCGCCATCCTGAACTATTTAGTCACATGCTCTTTTCTCTGCCTGGAATGATGCCCATTCCCGACCCCCCATGCCTTCTTACCCTGGCTAACTCACCCTAGTCATTTCTGAGGTCTGTCTTCCATAGTTCCAGACTTGGCGCTACTTGCCCCCCTCTGCACCTTTACAGGACACTGCATCTGCCATTCACTTATCGTACTCTTGTGTGGACTTGTCCAGCTCCAGCACTGTATTCAAGCCCCCAGCACAGTGCTTGGTACGCAGTAGTCAAGAAATGGTTATTGAAAGGAAATTCATCCATCCTTCTGTCTCTTATCCAGGTCTTCACCTCAAACTGCTTTCCCTTTTCCTGCGTCTACATCCTGCCAACTGTGTGTATAAGTACCTTTGAAGAAAAATCACACAATAAAGTAGATTGGTACCATTTGAAATTAATGCTCCCTAACTTCATTGGTGCATTCAATACCCAGCAATCCTTTTATGGATCCGTAGCTCCAGCTCCCATTTCCCTCAATGACCATGGGGGGAAAAAAAAAACAAAATCACTTAAACATTAACGG
Source organism: Desmodus rotundus (assembly GCF_022682495.2). Lineage (NCBI taxonomy): Eukaryota > Metazoa > Chordata > Mammalia > Chiroptera > Phyllostomidae > Desmodus > Desmodus rotundus. The sequence continues at coordinate 8,386,859 of NC_071400.1, read as the reverse complement.
AAGGGTTTACAGTGAAAAGAACAAGCTTTTCCCCCCACTCTACCTCACAGGTGTTAACAGTTTGAACTGTGTCTTGTAAATCTTTTCTGTGAATATGCAAACATGGATTTGTATCTTCTTTGTCCCCCAAACAAATGAAATTAAACGCTGCCTAAATGTATCACTTACTTTTTCAAGAATATCTTTGAGAGTACCATGCTAAATGAAGTAAGTCAGAAAGAGAACTACTGTATGATTTCGCATATATGAGCAATCTAAAAGAAAAATGAACAAGCAAAACTCACTCATATATCCAGAGAACAGGTCGGTGGTTACCAGAGGGACAGGGGGTTAGGGGGTGCAGGTGAAAGGGGTGAAGGGGGTCAACTGCATGAATATGGATAGAACTTTTGGTGGGGATCACGTAGTGTATGTGGATGTTGAATTAGGTCGTACATCTGAAAGTGTAATAAAAAGACTATCTTTCCATTTAGCACATACAGATTTTCCTCATCATTTTTTAACAGCTGCATAATTTTTTTTACCGAATGGATGAACTGTAATTCAACATCTTTGCTCTACTGATGGACATTTAGCTGGTTTCCAGGCTTCCATACCACTTTTACTTTTATCACAAGAACTGGAGCTATGAAGTAAGAACTCCTGCAACCTCCTCTCCCTTATCTACACACCGATCTGTAACTACCTCCCATCCCTTTCTCTCAGGGGAAGATCTCCTCTCTTACAGGAGGGAATGCTAACTACGGTGACTCACTCACATTCCCTCCTGTTTTCACAGAGGTCTTGCCCACAATTGTCCTCTCTTGCTTTTTTCTAAACTCTCCTCTGATGCTTTCTACCCTAAGCCTAGGTAAGCAGATTTATCTTCCATCTTAGGATTCTCCCTTTTGTATTCCTCACAGCCTAGCTTCGTGAGAGAATAGTCTCTGATCTCTATCTGATCTCTATCGTCACTTCGTCACTTCCTCATCTCCCATCGGCTCCTCATCCTACCGCTGGCTGATCCCAATCTCACTACTCTAACTCTGCTTTTGCCAGCTAATGTCACTGGGGACCTCCTCCTTACCAAAACCCAAAGGCTTTCTCTCAGGACTCATTGTACTTCAGTTTTCTGTGGTATATGTGTTTTGTTTTTTGTTTTTTGTTTTTGTTTTTGCCTTAAAACTCCTTCCTTGGTTTGAAAAAATGTTGCTCTTCAGGCTTTCCTTCCATTTCTCACCCCCCGCCCCCAAATATTGGTCTTCACTGGGACTCTGTCCTCCCTGCTCTTCTGAGCCTGCACACGCATTCTGGGTGATCTCATCTACTCCCAAGGTTGCACAAATCCTAAGTTTTATACATATCACACTGGAAACTTCCAGGCTTTCAATCGAGCTTAGCTATTTCTTCCCCTTCCACCCTTGACCTGTCTATTCAGAGAATGCCACCAACCATTTCCCCTGTCACCCAAGTCAGAACTGTAGGTTCCATTTACTTTCCATTATCCAACCAGTCACCAAGATGCACTTCTCTTTCCCTCTACTGCCGACGCCTCAGGCAGTTTAAGTCTCCCTTACCTGTCCTCTGGCCTCACTCCTCCCCGGGCCATCCATTTTCACACTGCGGCCAGAGTGATCTCTCTAAAATGAGCATTTAATCCTGAACCTTGTAACCCCTATACTGCATATGATATCTCTTTTCCACCTACCCAAAACTACTTGGTCCGTGAACAACAGACCACACAGTTTCATGCTCCTCAGCATTATTTCCTCTGCCTAGAATGCTCCCCACCCCTCTTCTCCCCCGAGACTGTCTGGCAAACTCCTTCCTCCTCTTCATGATCTCTCTCAAGGGTCTCCTCTGGAAGACTTTGCATTCTTACTCCATAAAGCAGAGTTGGTAAGTCCTTCCTCTCACCACAGAACCTTGTAAAGTATATATTGCAATGATCACTTTTTATTAAGCTTAAGTTATCCAAGCGCTGGCTAGTGTGGCTCCATGGTTGAGTGCCAGCCTGTGAATCAAAGGGTCGCCAGTTCAATTCCCGGTCTAGGGCACATGCCTGGGTTGCGGGCCAGGTCCCCAGTAGAAGGCGCATAAGAAGCAAACACACATTGATGTTTCTCTCCCTTTCTCTCTCCCCCTCTCTAAAAAATAAATAAAATCTTTAAATAAATAAACTTAAGTTATTCACGTTATCTACCTCTCATTCTAGACCTAAGTTCTGTATCAGCATCTAGCAGGCTGCTTGCTAAAAACAGGGGGCTTGATAAATGTTGAATGAATGTATGAGTACCCTGTACCCACTCACTCTGCCAAACCAAAATCCTAAAAGCCATCTTCCATTCCTCATCGTCTTCCACCCCCAAATACCAATCGGTCATCAAGTCATGTTGATTCTACCTCCTAAAGATCTCTCAGATTCATCCCACTCCTTCCGTTTTAATGCCACAGCCCTAGTTTGGGCTCCACTACCCCTTACAGTGGAACCTCAGTTCTCGAATTTAATTGGTTTGAGAGGCTGTTCGAGAACCAAACCTTTCGAGATGGGAGACGTTCGAGAACTTGAGGTTTGACTGTACTTGAACTAGATTTGTTCCCCTCCAAACCAGGCTCCACAGTACCGCTTGATTTTTTTTAAAAAAACATTTTTATTACAAAAATAATACATACTTGTAAAAAATTCAAACAATACAGAAATAAAAGCACAATATCACACCCAGTATACATACAACCACATAGCCCCCCACCTCCAATCCCATTCCTCAGACATCATCACTGTGACTGGTTCAGCCTATGTCCTTTTAGACTTTTTCCTTTGCACACACAAGTACAATACAATATAAATACGTACATATACACGATTGTGTCTTTTATAAAAATGGCATCATATTTGTCATGTGACTCAATTTCTTTCTCGATTCAACGTACAGAAAATTTCTAAAACACAAACCTGATATATCACTCCCCTAGAGCTCCTCATTTCCTAAAATATAGAATTCACACTCATTCGCATCAAAGTCAAAGCTCCTGATATGCTTCCTGCCCATCTTTCAGTCTCATCTCTAGCCATTCCAGCATTAGAGGACTGGAACTTAACCACCTTAAATCCTTTTTGGAACGAGACAGGTACAAACAAACAAAATAGGAACACACTCGGCCATTTCTAGATTTCGGCTTTTTCCCTTCATGTTACATCCTGCCTGCACTTTCCCATCTGGCAAGCCCCTACTAAGTCTTCAACAATGAGCTTAAGAATTACCTCCAGGAAGACTTTCCTGACTTTTTCAGACGTGACCACTCCTCGTTTCCCCTGTACTTCCTATCTAGCTCTTTCACTGCACTCATCTCACAGAACTGTAGCGTTTTATTAGTGTGTCTTGAATTTTACTCCCCCACACACACACACAACCGGATGGATGGTGAGCTCTTTGGGTAAAAGGAGGGTGTCTTATTTAGCTTTGCATCCAAGGATCTGATAGAGTGCTTATGATAAAGCAGATGTTCAACAACAAATCTGTTCAGAATTTTATAATTCTCAGAACATGTACTGAGTACCTCCTATGCAGAGAACCATATCCTAAGCATGACAAGAAACAGAAGACACAGCCTTTGCCCTAAGGAACTTACCATTTTCCTATTTTTTCCCCTGGGGGTGCGGGACAGAACACATTTAACATGGCAACGTATCTGTTCTGACACATAGGCCGTTTCAAAGATTTATAATCATTTGCCTCAAACCCATTTAGGAACGAGGCACTGCAAAATCAAATAAATAAAAAAATATTGGGCAATGTGTGCAATAGGTTTATGTGTTCAGTGTGGCACAGAGTCCACCAGAAAGAACCCAATTCCCTGTCACAGCACGGGGGCTGTCACCTGTTCCAGCCTGCTAGAAAACTGAGATGATACCATGCTTGGAAAATTTTTAATACAACAAGAGGACATAAAGTTATTAGTCTGTTCATTATTTCTCCACCTTTCCCAGGGAAAAATGATACCAAGAGCAGTAAGTGAAGTTAAAGGTGGGCACTGGAGAAGGTGGAGACTGCACTATTTTTATCAGTGGTAGGGGAAAAGGGATTGCTTGATTTTAATTCAAAGGGTGACACTGCCCCAGGGAGATCGGGATAGGCGATTCATTCATTATCATTTACTGACTATTTTTTAAAGGCTAAGGTGTTAGTTAATCTGGTGACTTCAGGATCAGACACTGTACAAATATTAATATTGAAAAACTGAATCATCTAGGCTGGAGAACAGGGAAGGCTGACCAAGGAGGCCCAAAGGAAGCCTCATTCATCAGAGTCCAAGTCACTGTCCCCAGCAATGGAGTGGAAATCCTCACTGTCCTCCTCATCCTCTTGACAGGTGGACCTGGCATAGTACACTTGGCCCAGAGCGCTGCTCTTCCTCCTCTTCTTCCTCCTCTGATACCTCATACCCACCGATGCTGCTGAAGCTTGTGTCTTGGGTGTTCGACTTGGGGTCATGCTCCTCACAGCTCCCATAACTGAGAGGAGAAACATGTCATCTCTCATGCTCGGGCGCCATCCTCTAGCTGACTAGTTCCATGCTTGGTGCCACCAAGGGATCGGCCCATCTCACCTCCCCTGGACACTAAAATGACTGGTTCTGGACTGTTCTATGGGTCCCTGAGAGGGAAATGATCCTGTTCGAACACATCAACTTGCCAACTGGATACACACAAGAATCTGAAAGAAACTCCCCTGTATCTGAACAACACACTGCCAGCTTATGGGACCATAAACACTCTGATAGCCTTAGTTTCATCTACCGCTTACAGCTTCACTCACCTACATACCCAATTAGCGAACAGTCCTAGAGAGCCTGCCTCTTCAGTGTATCTTTATCCCCTCCTTTCCATCCCTATTCTTCCTGCCTTGACCTGGTCCATTAAGGGCTCTGGCCTGCACCACTGAACTCAGTCTTCACGCCTCCAGTCTTGCTCTCCTCCAATGAATTCTTCGCACTTCTGCCAGAGTGTACTTTATTTTTTGTTTGTTTGTTTATTCTTAATTTTACTTAAAAACATCACACAAATAATGCACGTTCACTGGTTTAAAAAAAATTAGAATAACAACCAGAAAAAAAGAAAAATCACCAATAACTCCACTACCCAGAGATAATCTTTTGTATATGACCTTCCAATTTTTTTCTATGCACTTCACTTAGATGCTTAAACACTTTTTATTTACAGAATGAGAATACTCTACATAACTCTTTAGGAATCTGCTTTTTTCACGAATGATTACAATGAACATCTTCATAAACATACACCAATAGCATCATTTTAATAGCGGCGCGGCATTCCACTGTATGGCTGCAACAGGGTTTATTTAACAGTCTCACTAAGACATTTAGGTTGTCTCCAGTTTTCCCACTACTAGAAACAATGCTGTGATAAACATCCTTGTACAAACATCACAATAAAAGCATTATTATTCCCATAGAATTTCCTAGACATGACATTTGGGAGCCAAAGGAGATACACATTTTCAAAATTTTTGATTTTAGCTCGGTTTCCTTCTCTAACCAGCTCCCCTACCCCACTCCCACCCAAGTCCCAGAAAAATCCCGTGGTCACCTATTACAGCACTTTTCATGTTACACTGTGAACCAGTTTTAGGTTTCCCATCAGATTGAACTTCTTGGAGGAAGGGACTACATTGTAGTCTCTTTTGTACCTGTGATAAATATTTGCTGAATGAATAAAAGACTGTAAGTGATTCCTGGTTACCTCTGGCTGGATATGTATGTACCGTAAGTCCAACACGTCCAATCACAGATTCCACTCCACCTAATGCCTGTTATTCCTTTTTCCTATGTCAGTGGCATCCCTTTTCATTATATACTTGATCTCCTTACCTCCTAAATCCAATAGATCTACCTGCTAACTAGGTCTTGAACATGTCCCTCCCCCCCACCCCTCTAACAGATCCTAGTTGACATCCTTATTGTTGTCCTACAATTATTTAACACACAAATTTAAGGTTAACTTCCTTTTCCTTAGATAATGATTCCTATTACCCCAAAGCTAAATGTCTTAGCATGTCATTTAAGGTCTTCTGCAATATAAAACGTTGCTACTTTTGGAGCCACAACTCCCAATACTCTCCCTTCCCCTCGGAACATACATGTTATATTTCTGTGTCTTTGAACATACTGTTTCATCTCTAAGGATCTCCTCACCTGCTGCCACTTATTTACTTAGTAGACTCCTATTCATCTTGAAAACCCCAGTTCCAATGTTCCCTCAGAAACTTCTCCATTACTGCCAAGCAGGGTGAGACACTTTCTCCTCAGTGATGACTTGGCACTTTGTACTTAACTTATGCTATAGCACTTATCACGTTGTATTTGTAATGATTTTGTTTGTATCAGTCTCTTCCACTAGACTGTGAACTCTTCAAGGGCAGGATGTCTTGCTCCTCTGTGTATCCTGAAGGGCCTAGCACAGTGCCTGGCCCTTGTAGGCACTCAGGAAATGTTTGATGGATGAACGTAATCTGATGCCGGGCCCTTTGACATCATAGCTGGGCACTGATGCCATAGCCCTGTAGCATGTTGCTGTCGATTACCTGATATTGCTATCCTCCAAACCATGAGAAGCCTCCCCACCGTCTCCCTCATAGGACATCATGCTTTCTTCATTTTCTATGCCCATCCTCGTGTTCTCCTGAAGCATGTGGGGCTGTTTGGGTCTCATCCCACCAGATTCCACATCAGAGTCACTTCCACTTTCACTCAGCTGGATAGCTGTGAAAAGGGACAGATTCTGAGATAAGCTTGACAGAATTAGCATATTTGGCTTGGTCTACAAACCTAGTTACGCTACACACCTATAGAGGCATCTTGCCTGGACTCCTCACCTCAGAGGAGTGCCGAGGGTCAACAGTGGCAAGACCTATGGTTTAGAAACTGAATCCAAATAACCACTTCCCTTTCCACCTCAGTCCAATCCATCTGTTTTTCTCCTACCATCTCCTCCTATACATTTCTCCTGCCATTGCCATTGACCCACAAAACATCACAAGGCAGGATCTTTTTTCATTTTCCTTCCCTATTGCCACAGATAGCACTTCTGTTTTTATGAAGTATTCACATCAAAGGTGCTACTTAGGCACTGCCTTTTCCCACTCTCGTCTTTTATATCTCCTGTGTTGTTATTTCTTCACTTCCTCTAAGGCTAATGAATTTGATCAGCCTATGAGTAAGTCCTCAGTACTCTGGGGTCTGTTAGTAGGACTTTAAAAGAGTATACGTGTCCCTGGCTGGTGTGGCTCATTTGGTCGGAACATCTTCCTGTAAACTGAAAGGTAGATTCCTAGTCAGGGCACATGCCTGGGTTGTGGGTTTGGTCCCCAGTCGGGGGCATATGTGAGACACAACCAGTCAATGTTTCTCTCTCACATCAATGGCTGTCTCTCTCTCCTTGCTTTCCTTTCTTTCTAAGGTCAATGAGCATGTCTTCAGGTGAGGGTAAAAAGAGAAAGAATATGTGGCCAAGAGCTTCCTACCCAATCCTGAGGGTGCTATGGTGAGCTACACAAGAACAGAAGCAAAAAGCATGACTTACCAGAGAAAGGATTATCTCCTTCTTCATCGCTCCCAGCTTCTTCCTCATCATCTTCTCCTTCAGACATAAGCAAATCTTCATACAGGACACTGGCTTGAGGCTGTTGTACAGTTCCTTCCTCTTCGTCTGCAAGATCACCATCTGCATCTTCACCTTCCTGGGTAAGACCAGTCGGGGGTCAAGGTCCCATCAATCACCCAAGTAAGAGACCAGAAGCCACCACCAGCCCCCCTTGCTGCCTCACAAGAAGTCAAGTAATTTTGATAGACAGACTTGTTTGGCTGGTTCCAAGGATTAAAGTCAGACTGGGACTCACTATAGAGACCCTCTGATATCGCCTTGGGATTTGGCCTGCCCTGTACTGGTTAGGCTCCTAGAATATACAGGTATAATGTAACCACAAGCTTTCTGTAATCATACTCACTGGGGCTGGAGTCTTAGGTTTCCCATCTTTCTCCTCATCATTCTCATACCCTTCAATATCTACATCAGAGTCTTCCTCGCCCAGCCTACCTCGGCCCTGGCGCATCTGAGTAAGGAACACAAATAGCACATCATTGAGAGACGTGCCTGTAGGAGGAGTTAACAAGGGCTCTCGCCCAGGACGGATGCTCCTCGCTGATATCCCAGTCAACCCCACAGCTAGTGGGGGGCTGTTTACACAGCTCAAACCATGTGCATTTTCCCCCATTTATTCTTTGGAAATCACCGATAGGGTAAAAAATCCAAAGAACAGGAAGGTCCTTGGTCTACTCCTACTATATCATCACAAGGAGACTCTTCCTTTCTAACCCAAGCTTTTCCTCGCTTGGATTAAGACCCTTTGGGATACAAAAACCCTTTTGGGTTTTGTGCTTTCCAGTGGAATCCTGATTGAGATAAGCTGATAGGATTTCTGACTTCAGATCAGAAGTATCTTCTGAGTCCTGGCTGGTATAGCTCAGTGGATTGAGCGCCAGCCTGCAAATCAAAGGGTCGGCAGTTCGTTTCCCAGTCAGGGCACATGCCTGGGTTGCAGGCCAGGTCCCCAGTAAGGGGCGTGCGAGAGGCAACCATACATTGATGTTTCTCTCCCTCTCTTTTTCTTTCCCTTCCCCTCTCTCTAAAACTCAATAAATAAAATATTTTTTAAAAAAGTATCTTCTGATACTGCTAGAAAAGGCCAATTAAAATTTTTTAATCTACTTTTATAAATAACTGGAATTTAGATTATAGCATACATACAGTAGAGTAGCAGGGCAATTATTCTGAACTCTGTGTCTGAATACAGTTGGTCTTTTTAGTCACCTGTCAGGCTGCTCTGAGGCCTCATATACTTTCACATCTGTGCCTTCCCCAAAGTTCTGCTGCGCCTGACTCTGCCCATGGGGCCAGACAGTAAACAGCAATTTTGGTGGACAGACTTGTTTAACTGGTTCCAAGTCAGACTGGGACTTGCTATAGAGACCCTCTGATATTGGGTCTTGGCCTGGGATTTGGCCTGCCCTCTATTGGTGGGGCTCCTATATCATAAAGGTGTAATGTAACTATAAGCTTCCTGTAAGCATACACACTGGGGCTGGAGTCTTAGGTTTCCCATCTTCTTCCTCCTCATCATCATACCCTTCAATGTCCACATCAGTCTTCCTTGCCCAGCCCACCGTGGCACTGGCGCATCATGCGACATGCCACCATCCCACTTTGAAATCACATTCTTAACCTGCATTCCCAGGGCCAAGGAGTTCAGTTATCCTTGAGAGATGTCACATATCACCCCACTCCCTGCCCCAAAGCATACTACCAATCTCACAAAGAGAAAAAAGAATACCCTACCTGTGTCTCCTGCTTTTCTGGAGTGGTAGTGGGAATATCCAGGACAGACATATTGCTCTCATCTTGAAATACAGAGGCGTCTCGAGACATACTGAGGGATGTGGTGGTATCATACAAATCAGGAGGCTGTGACACAAATCATACAACTTAGCTTCTCTTTAGGAAAAGGAGTCAGGACTACAGAAAATTCCCCTTTAGAGTACTCACTGCACAAAAAGATCATGCAGACCAATCCATTTAAAGAGAAAACATAGCTTGAAATAACTTTATGGATAGGTTTTGGGAAATCTTACAGATGTTGTTCATTCTAGCAGAGAGGCATCTAACGTATATGATCATTAGATACCTGAAGCAGAAAAGCATCAAAGTTATAGGACAATTCTATGTACTAACAGCTTTTCTGGTCAATACCCTGGTTTCTTCTAAGCCTTGCCTTACTGTTTTTAGGCCCAGGGCTTCATACCAGTGCTATTTTGATTAGCTTAGACTTGACTTCTAAAAGGAAATGGGATCAAGAAATTTTAATCCCAATGAGAGCGCATCGGAGGATGCTATGAGGCAAAATGGTGCGGTGAAAAACCACGGGCTTTAGAGTAAACTGTCCTGGGTTTGAGTCCTGGCTCCACCATTTGCTGACTGAGTAACTTTAAGAAATTACTTAATCTCTCCAAGTCTTGCTTTCCTCAACTGTAAAACATGGCTGGTAATGTCTATCTCACAAGGTTGTTAGGACATTTAAGAGATATGTGTAAGTTTGTAAGTAATACCCAATGCCTGGTATTCAAAAAATTATAGATACATTCTTCCCTCTTCCTTCTCCTGAAGAGAATAAAGATTTAGCAAATGGACTTATTTAGTGACAGTAGGGAATGAGGGACCAATAAAGAACAAGCTGGAGAAATAGGGAAGAGTTCTCTGAGGGCAGAAATATTATACAGCTATTTATAAAAAGTCATGTTTTCAAAGACCAGTTAGTGAAATAACGTGCTTCTAATATAATGTGAAGTGAAAACAAGATCCAAAAGCATTGCGACCAATTTCACTTTGTCTACAGACACACACATGAGTGCATGCGCGCGCATACACACACATCACAGATTTGAAAGAAACACTCCAAAATGTTCACAGTGGTTGATTCTGAGTCGCGAACTTCATTTTAGGTAACTTATTTCTTCTTTATGAAACTGCAAAGTAAGCAGTTTTAAATGACGTGTTAAACTGAATGTATGATGCAATACAAGCTAGGTGAAAAATGGCTGAATGAAAACTACTGACTACCACCAATTAGAGCTGGAAGTAAAGCATGATTAGTGTTATGTTTCTATACAACTGGAATTGTATGAGGTTAAACTTACGCAACCCTCTTTAGTAGCATTTGGGTTTGAAACTAGTAATGAGTAAGAACAATCATTCATGTCTATCTTCCTCAGGTTAAGAGGTAATGAACTGGGCTTACTACTTTAAAATATGCATATATGAGAGAAGCCAATGATGAGAGGGTGAACTGGAATAATGAAGAGGCACCATCTACATCCAATTCTTCGTAGGAGACCCTCTACCTGCACCAAACTACAGCTACTGCTCAGAAGGAAGAACAGTTGCCAGATTTTCTTCAGCCACTTGAGATAGCACGGGAGAAGCGGAGAAGAATGGAAGAAGACTTTGGGGTCCAAGGCTCTGGCTCACCAAAGAACGAGGCCTACACTGTCATAGACTAGCGCAAACCATGTGCCACTTCGTGGCTAGAATCTCCTGGAGAATGATGGCTGAAACCCAGGATTTAACTTACCAGAAGGCACCTGGTGGAAGCTGCAGGCCTATTAGTAAATAAAGCCTTCCTGGGCCACATCACTCCCCCAAGCCCCCTTGACCCAATCTACCCACGCACTCCAAAAACCTTTCCTTGTTCTGGGCCTGGAAGAAGTATCTTAGGGTTCTTTATATACAGCCTCTCTATAACCTATGTTTTAGGATGAAACAGAGAGTAAAAGACAGACAGGCCAAGTGCATGAATGAGAGACAGCAATAATCCAACAGAAATCAGAGGTTGCGTTACCAGTTCAGAGCAAAACCTGAGTAAAATGAAGCAAAGTTTTCTAGTGGGAATTGGGAGAATTCTGCATTAAAATATTTGGTTAAATTTGAAAGGGCCTTTGAAAACTTTGTAGACAACTTTTGTACAGATAAGAAAACATTTACTGAATGTCTACTATGTGCCAGGCCAATTAATTCATTTCATGTTTCTAACAATCTTGAAAAGTACATTTTAGAGAAGAGGAAACTGAGTTAGAGAGGTTAACTTCCCAACTTCACAAAGCTACATGGGAGTAGAGCTAAGATTCAAACCCAGGCCTATTTTATGCCAAATTTCATGTACTTTCCACTTTACCATAATGCCTCCAAAACAGAACAAGCACCAGCTGTATTCTGGTAAGTCCTATTTCTTCAACTATGCCATCCCTCTAAAAGTATAATACGGATGAAATATACTCATTATATTCAAGGCTCAGAACAGAAGCACTAAAAATGTCTCTTATCACTCCTGCTCTCTAGTCTTTGGGCACGTAAATTTGAAATTATATATATTACCTGTCATCCTTTACGAAGAGAGGGAGTCAATCCAGGAAAATGGGCAACATCTGAGCTACACTAGGTACCTCTGAAGGAATGAGTAATCAGGCATTTATAAGGCACAGGAACAGTGTGGCCCGTTTCTATTACTGAGAAGTCTATACTCTAAGGACGTGCCAGAGCCCTAATTCATAGGCAAGGGAGCTCCAGAGACTCAAGAGGAAGGCCTCTGGCCATAGTAGCCAGGAATCTGGTATTCCTAAATACTGCTTAAACAACTAAGACCCCATCCCACTCATTCATCCCACACCTGCCTCTTCTAATTCAACAAGGCCACCAAGACCCATGGCCCTCACTCACCTTAGCCTTTGAGAAGACAAGAAAGCACACGAAAGGCATATGAAGAGGAAGGACAGAGAAGAAGGGTATCTCAGTAAATACATCTGTTAATATACTCCAAATTTCCCAAACCAATAAGAAAACTGTAAGAGGTTGTTTCTAGCCCTCAGACTCACCTGAGGTGTGTAAGGCCCTGGGGTCATTGGGTCCAAGCTTTCTAATTCTGCTTCCTCCAAAGCTGCTTCCTTAGCTGTACAAATATCCTTCTCAAGTTGAGTCAAATGCTCATCATACTGAGAAAGAAAATTAGTGAGTTCATTCAACATGTGTTTTAGGCACTGGGAATACAAATGCAAACAAAGCGGACAAACATTCCTGTCTCTCATGGAGCTTCTATTCTAGAGGCAGGACACATAGTAATTAAAGTAAATAATTATATAGTTTGTTAAAAATGTTTAGTTCTATGTAGGAAAATAAAGCAGGGAAGGAAATAAGGTGTGTGGGGTAGGGGTTGGGGGGGTAGGATGTTACATTTTTAAAATAGGATAGGCAAAGAAGGCCTCCTCACCCAAGGGAAAAAAGAGATTCCATAAAGCTGGATCCCAAAGGGACCTCCTCGTTACCACCTACCTCAGTCAACGTCTGGTAACAGACATTCACAATCTCCTGAGCAGTCTTAGTGTACTGACTTTCAGGCCCTATTAATGAAAAACAGAAAATGCTATGACCCTTGCAGACTTCAGTTTCAGAAATTTATAATGTCACCAGCATTGGCATTCCATTATATTAGACCCCAAAAATCATGCTCCAGACTTAACTTGGATTCTTGCTTTATTTTGGAAGTAGAAAATTTCAAACGTATTAAAATACAGAGGCACTAATATAATGAACTCCCATGTACCCACCACTCAGCTTCGATGATTGTCAACACTTAAACCTGAACTTTCACACGCTTCCTAAATTACTTTGAAGCCAACTCCAGTATCATTTCATTTCACCCACAAATTATTCAGTATGAGTCTTTAAGGACTCTTTCAAAAAATAGCTATGTATGATACTACAACACTGTCAAAACCCGTAGAATGTACAACAGCAAGAGTGAACCCTAATGTAAACATGGGCTCTGTGCGGTAATGACGTGTCAGTGTAGGTTCATCCAGTGTAACCAATACACCACTCTAGTGCGGGATGCCGATGATGCGGGAGGCTGTGCATGTGTACGGGGCACACGTATATTGGAAATCTCTATACCTTTAGCTCAATTTTACTCTAAACTACTCAAAAAAATAAAGTCTATAAAAAAACCAATGGTATTACATCTAAAATAATAATTCTTTAACATTATTAGACAGCCAGTCAATACTCAAATTTCCAATCATTTCATAAATGTTCTTTTACATTTGATTTCTTTGAATCATAATCCAAGTAAGTCCCACACATTGCATTTTGGCTTATGTGTCTCTTTAAGACACTCTTACCTATCAGGTGATTCTTAATGAAATTATACAGTTCCCCATATGGCACAGGTGGCAAACACAAGGCCCGTGGGCCAAATCTAGCCCTCCACCTTGTTTCTACCTGGTGGCAGTGCCACGCTCTTGCTTAACTGTTAAGGAGTAGTTACATTTATACAGTCCTAAAATTACATTTGGCCCTTTGAAGGCAACCACGAGGCTGATGTGGCCCCCTGGTGAAAATGAATTTGACAACCTTCCCATATGGCCTTTGTCACAGGTTGCAAACTGGTGGCTTGCAGGTCAATTGTTTTGTTTGGCCCACAAAAATAAATAAATAAATAAATAAATAAATCAGCCCTGGCCAGTGTGGCTCAGCTGGTGGGAGCATCATCCAGAACACCGGAAGGTCACAGGTTCAATGCCCAGTCAGGGCATATGCCTAGGCTGCAGGTTTGGTCCCTAGTCGGGACACGTGCAAGAAGAGGCAACCGATTGATGTTTCTCTCTCACATCAATGTTTCTCTTCCTTTCTTTCTCCCTCCCTTCCCCTCTCTCTAAAATTAATAAGCATGTCCTCAGATGAAATTTTTTTAAAAAATCAGTCCACTTTGTGAAAATGGATTGAGCTATATACATCCATAATATATATACTTTTTGTATGTAAATTATGCCTCAATTAAGTTTTTAAAAATCTTAATTGACATTTTAATAATCAAGAGATTTCATATAAAAACCCAAATGTCTAACTTCTCTTAAAAAATTAAAAGATCTGGGCACCGGCCAGTAGCTCAGTTACTTAGAGCATTGTCACAATGCACCAAGGTAGTGGATTCAATCCTAGGTCAGGGAACACGTAGGAAGCAACCAGTGAATGCATAAATAAGCAGAACAACAAAGTGATGCTTCTTTCTCTCAAATCAATTTTTAAAAATTTTTAAAAAGAACTAACTAATGAATGCACAAATAAGTGGAACAAATCGATGTTTCTCTCTCTCTCTCGCTCTCAAACCAATAAAAAAAATTAAAAGATCTGGCAACACAGGGTCAGCATTCCCACAAGGCACCAACTGACCAAAGCTGAGCAACAGCTGCTCCTTTTAGATAAGGGATGTTACCACAGTCCCTAACCAGGTCTGCTTAACCCGTTTATGCCTGGGCCCTGAAGGCGTCTGAGTTTTTAATCCCTGTCTTAAGTGTTTTATAATACTCTTTATACTGTTCACTCACCCATTCATTCATAAAACGTATTTTAGTACCTTCTATGTGCCAGGCGTTATGCACAGAAATGAGTGAGATACAGACCATATCCTCGAGAAGCTTATAGTGTAGCAGTGAGATAGACTATAAACAAATAGGAAAGACTATTTATGGAAAAATACATAAAGGGTTCAGTAGAGGCACAGGGAAGGAAGTGGCTGATTCTGGGAGGTAAAAGGGAAAGAGGAACCAGAAAAGGCTTCACAGAGGAGGTAATCCCTGAGTTAAACCTACTGTTCATCAAGATGTAAAGAATAAAAAAATATACCACATGTGCATGTAAAGCTTTCATGCCCTACCTACTCTATTACAAGCTATTGTATGAACAAATAAGTCTCTTTCGGTTAAAACCTCTCACAAGTATATGCCACCTATTCTTTAAAAGATGTAAAATAAAGCTGAGTCCTTACACAAACTGACTGGGCCAAATACAAACAAACCAGAAAGAAAACTAAGTCAACCATGAGGATGTTTAGGACACATAAATACAGCCAGAGCTGGCCCACAATCAAGAATAGTTTGAGTGATAAGACTGCAGCTCAAATTTCTAGAGCTCTAATCTCCTAGGGCCACCAGTGGGTTGGTTCTCAAAATACTAATGGAGAAAAACTGCAAAATTATCAGACGAGCTTTCATGTTGATAGCAACGTGTGACACTAGAGAAAAAGGCTGTAAACAGGTTATAGGCCTCCTTCAGCAAGCCAATACAACATCAGTTTCTTAGAGTGTACTGGCTCTCCTATCTACAAGGACCTGCCTCATGGCTAAAAATCCATGAATGCAGATGAAGAATTCAGCATTAACTCTACTTCGGTTCTTTTTTGAAGATTTTATTTACTTTCAGAGATGGGGAAAGGGAGGTGGAAAAAGGGGGAGAGAAACGGCGATGTGTGAGAGAAACATCCATTGGCTGCCTCTCACATGCCCCCAACCAGGATCCTGGCCTGCAACGCAGGCATGAACCCTGACTGGGAATCAAACTGGAGACCTTTCGGTTCTCAGGCCAGAGCTCAATGCACTGAGTAATACACTCCAGCAGGGCTCTACTTTAGTTTTAAAACCTAAACATAAACCAACCCTTCAAAATCTCAATGCTCTCATTTACAACACAAGGAAAATTTAGTTTTATACAAGTGCGAAGATTTCTCTCTTATTTTTTGAAGGTAGGACCTCTTCCCGCCCCATTTTCTTTTTTTAAATTTTATTTATTGATTTTTTTTTGAGAGAGAGAAGGGAATGGAAGGAGAGAGGAGGGAAAGAGGAGGAAGAGGGGGAAGACAGGGAAGAAAGGGAGAGAGAAGTGGAGGGGGGAGGCGGGAGAGGGGGGAGAGAGAGAGATAGACAGGCAGACAGAGACAGACATCAATTTGTTTTTCTGCTTATTTATGCATTCATTGGTTGCTTCTTGTCTGTGCCCTGACTGGAAATTGAACCCACAACACCTTGGCGTACTGGGACAACGCTCTAACCAAGTGAGCTCCCTGGCCAGGGCTTCCCTCTCCATTTTCTTTGCAACATACAACTCTAAAGAAATACTCACTAATACCCCCAGAATATGAAAAAATATACCTACTTACATAGGTGTTACACTTGTCTGTATGTTTTGATTACTCGCTGTGTTTGCTCTGAGTTTCTGACAGTCCATACTCTCAAGAGTTACAAGAGTTTCAGCTATTTAACTTCATTACTTGAGTATATGCAAAATAGCACTGAAATATTTTGGGTGAAAGATGGTGATGGAGTTGGCAAACCACTGTTAACATCACCAAAAAGGGAAAAAAATACCCAGATGTTTTCTTAACTCTACCTACACCAGGTATTTAACAGGATGGTAATGAGAGAGATCCATGAACTTCCTAAAACTGTAAACAAAATTTTGTGTGTAATATAAACGTTTCTGGGTACAAAATCTGTTTCTTCATCACTCTCAAAAGGGTCCATAACTACCTCCATAAAGCTAAAACCCTTGCTCTGTATTCTGAAGCAATCAGGAGCTTACTAAAAGTAAGATGATCAATTTTAGGTTTCACAGCTTAGAAATAAAGAAGAGCCCAGTGTGGAGACATACAAAGATAACAGGGCCACTGTGGAAGTGAGAAAAGTGCTGAGGCTATTGGGGGGAGGGGCGGATAGAAACTGAATTCCAATTTCCAAATCCCTATATGGTTACTACACAGAAAATCAGAATTATTTCGTAAAGCATAAATTTCAGAATGACATGAAAATGAGTATGAAACAGAAAGTCATCTATGAATGACCACAGTGCCCCCTACAACAGAATAAGCTACTCTTTTACAGAAAGAAATGCTTTTCTCGATATTTTGTTGTCTCTCTCTCTTCATTAAATCATGGCAAAGCTGCCCCTTTGGGCAGTTCCGGGTGGCTCAGTTAGTTGGAGTGTTATCTCATGCACCAGAAAGGTTGTGAGTTCAATCCCTGGTCAGGGCACGTATAGGAGACAACTGATCAATGTTCCTCTTTCTCTCTCTCTCTCTCTCTCACCTCCCCACTTCCTTTCTCTCTAAAATCAGTAAACATGTCCTCAGGTGAAGATTAAAATAAAATAAAATAAACCCTGGCAAAGCAACCATAAATGTCTTGAAAAAATATTTATTTATATTTTACCTCTTTCCAAATAAGGATTGACAGTAACCTACAGCATTATATGTAATTCTTATCCAAATATCCTTAAATAGTGGTAATTCCAATGATAGCTTCGGGGAGTTGATATTCCACTAAAATCAGGAAGGTTCCTTTTTTGGTCATTTCTAAGTTAATTCACCCCTTTAGTGATGCAAGAACAAAGAAAAGTTACAAGTGTTGTGTTTCTAATTAGAGAGGGAAAGCAAGTGTCACTGCTATCTTGAAAGGTTTCAGAGAAAAATGCCAGTCAAGCTGGTGAGCAGTCATGTACAACTAAGGAGAGAAGGAGGTTTGTGATCACTTCTAAGCTCACATTTCCTTTGAGAACCTTTCCACATTTACTAAAAATAACCTTCCTCCTAAGAAAATGAGTACTCTGCCAAGACAAGCATAAGTTATTATCTTGACAGTGAACAGTGTGGGTGATATGCATGTATTCCAATGTGCATCATTAAAATTAAAAAATAAAATAAAATCTGAGTGGCAAGACAGCTTAAAAAACCAGTGCCAGATTTTAAAAGGAAAAAAAAAAGACCAAAAAAATGCACAGCTAATTCCTAAAGAAACTAGAATTACTAAATTCAACTATGCATAGTCCATAGATCCCAAAGAGATGTCTCCCAATTCTTAGACAGTTAGCTCAAAATAGGTCCAGGAAAGGTGAAAAGAGAAGTGAATATAATCTTTCAGACTGTAGCCAAGGCTCTTTACATTATATGGAATGTGGATCAAATGCAAATTAAGATGTTTGCTTTCCAAGATAAGAGGTCTGATCTCTCAAATCAGAGTAAGAGAACACCACTCAGAATCTGGACTACAAACTCGAGAAGCTCAAAAACTATCCAGAGGGGAACTGGGGTAATGAATGTCACGGGGCAAGGGTAGGATTTATATTCAGAACCTGTTTGATGAAGAGCTCCCCCAAACCTAAAAATGCTGCTTCTTTAGTTCCAAATGAACCACCATTCCATTCAGCAACTTAAAAGATAGAGAGAGAGATACAGATATAATCTCCTTGGCTAAACGCGCTCATGTCATATCTCTACAACAATTAGAGAACTAACAATATACTTTAAAACACCTTTTCCTGTAGAGTAAAATTTAGAATAGGGCTTGACTTTTCATTTTCAAGCACTTAATATAAGCCACGAATAGTGCCATGTTCTGCTAATATAAAAATACAAAAAAAAAAAAAACCAACCCCCCCCCCCCCCCCCCCCACAGAACAAGCAAATAAAGAAACGAGAGAGGTCCTTGTCCTTGATGCCCTTCCTGGTCTCATGGAAGATGCGCATGCACACCCTCATAACTTCAATAATGTACACAGTACTCAGGGACTGTAAAGTAAGTTGCAACTGGGTCACAGAATGAAGCAGTGTTAAAGAACACTGCATCGAAATTGTTCTCAGGTCCACAGTGATATGCTAACCACCAAATGCAGTGAACACTTTTCAGACTCGACTCTAGGAGCCTTGTGTTGAATTTACAACTGCCACTCACTTCTTCCTTGAAACTCTGATCCTGTGGCTTCCATAGACCACTCTCCACTCTTTCCTGGTACTGCACCTCTATCTTTGGTCATTAGCTCATTCAACAGATACTTACTGAGTATCTACTATGTGCCAAGTATTATCCTAAGCACTAGGGAAATGAGACCCACACAGTTCCTGCCTTTATGGAGCTTACAGCAATCACTTATTAGATTTGGGCCATTTTTCTTTCTGTACTCTTCACCCAACTTTACATGATACCAATGACAATAGCTTATAGAGAATAAACAAGGGGAAAATGAACACTGATTTGTATTCATCATGGTAAGCTTTTGTGTTGTTTTTCCTGGCACCACAGAGTTGCCTTGAAAATACATTTAGAGAACTCCAGGGCTAAAAGAAAGCCGTTTATTTTTCTGTGCTTCCTTTAGCTTTTAATAAATAATAATCTTTTCCCCCCCAAAAGGCATTTTTAAAAAATGTGAACTTTGTTGTATTTAGCCTTAATATTTTCTGGTGTAGACTTGTTTACTGGCTTACTATCCTATCTCACTCACCACAAGTCCAGACTTTCAGTGACACGCTCGCCGCCTTATATCAGATTGCCGTATCGCTCTCTACTAGGTCAATACAGTACGTAAGAGAAGAGGACTAGTTAAGTTACAGACACAAAATGTCTATTCCTCAACAAAGCTAAGAAAACACTGAATTCTCAAACAACAAAGCAGTATTCTCAAGAAATGAAACGTCAAATGACAATAAACACTGGGCAACCTACTTCTACTTCAGCCACAGTATTTTTTTTTTAAAAACAAAGTGGAAATCCAATTTAGACACTTACAGAAACATTCATAATGATATTCATTTAATTCCTTTGCCTTTTTAAAATCACATATGAACACATTTTAAACAAGATAACATACTTAACATGAATGAAAAAATGTCCATAACATACATATTGCCAAGTGAAAAAAGTTGTAGAACAGAATGTAAATATATCTCTTTTGTCAAAAAACAAAAAGTATATGATATGTATAGAAAAATGTCTAGAATGCTTCATACAAAACCTGACCTTGGCTACTCTGGAGAATGGGATGGAAGGAGGAAAAGGACAGAGATTTTTCTTTTCTCACTTTCTATATGGTTTGATGTTTTCAAATGAGCATGTGATTTTTTATGATGGAAAGTTTTGGTTTAAGTTATACACTTGAACTTTACAGAAATAATTTGACTGGCAAAGATTTTTAAACATTGATAATTCCCAGTGTTTGGAGAGACTGTAAGAAAAAAGGCCTTCTCCATCACTGTTATTTTTACTATAAACAGGTATAACTTCTTTGGAAACCTTTCAGCACATTTACCAAAATTTCCTACAGAAATATTCCTACAAGCACGCAATGATATCAATGAAATATAAAACTAGTAAAAAGCTGCTTGTGAACCAGCATTATAGAAATGCTTTATAAATGCCCAACAGAAGAATGGCTATATAAATTATGATAAATATATACGGAACACATTAAATAGAATGACAGATATCTGTATGCACTAACACAAGACAGAATCAGTAAAGTTGTCAATTCTCCCCAAAATGATCTATAGGACTAACTCAATTCCCTTCAAGATCCCGGCAAATCTTTTTCATAGATACAGACAAGATTCTTCTAAAATTTATGTGGAAAGGCAAATGAATAAGAAAACAATTTAGAAAAAGAATAAAGTAAGTCAATGGTAATTGAAAAATGATTAAAAATGAATAAAGTGAGGGAAAACCACTCTGCCTGAGAAGACTTACTCTATGGTAGTGTGTAAAGGGATAGGTATAGAAGACCAATGGAACAAAACAAACCCAGAAATAGATCCACACACTCAACTGATTTTTGACAAAGGTGCTAGAAGCAATTCAAAGGAGTAAGGACAGTCCTCTCAACAAATAATATAGACCAACTGGACATTCACAGGCAAAAAAGAACCTGAATCTAAACCTCATACTGTACACAAAAATCATTTCAAAGTGGGCCGTGGATTTAAATGTAAAACACAACTCCAAACTGAAGACAATATGCGAAAATCTTTGTGACCTTGGGTTAAGCAAAGAATTCTTAGATATATACCAGAAGCACTATACAAAAAGGAAAAAATTGGTTAATTGGACTTCATCGAAATTAATCATTTCTGCTCCTCCAAAGATACTGTCAAGAGACTGAAAAGATAAGACACAGACTGGGAGAAAATCTTTGTACGTCATTTATCTAATAAGTAATGTGTACCTAAAGTACATAAAGAATCCTCAAAGCTCATTATTAATAAGAAAACAACACAGTTAAAACTGGGGCCAAGAAATGAACAGACACTTCACCAAAGAAAACACATAGATGGCAAATAAACACGTGAAAAAATGTTTAACATCAACAGACATTTGGGAAATGCAAAGTAAAACCACAATGAGATAGAAGACCAGGTAAAATTTTTTTAAATAGCAGTAACACTAAATACTGCAGAGAAACCAGATCCTTCATACATTGCTGATGGGAATGTAAAATAGCATAGGCACTCTGGAAAAAGAGTATGGCAATTTCTTATAAAATTAAACACACGTTTTCCATCATACTCTTGGGCATTTATCCCAGAAAAATGAAAATTTATATTCACACAGAAACCTGTATATAAATGTTCACAGCAGCCTTGCTCATAATAGGAAAATACTGGAAATCTAAATGTCCTGCAGTGAGTTGAAGAAACTCTGGTACAATGGAAAACGTTACTCAACAATTTTTTTTTTAAATGAATGATCGATACATACAGTAATTTGGATGGATCTCAAGAGATGCTTATTGAAAAGAGTCAATCTCAAAAATGTTATATTATTCTTTACCTAATAGGCTCAAATGTACAAACTATTGAGAGATCAGATAAGCGGCTGCCAGGAGACAAAGGCAGTGGTGGGTGCATGCGGGGCTGCTGCAGATACAAAGATGTTGCATCAGCGAACTGTTTTGTGATGAGAAAACAGTTCTAATCTTGACTGTCGTGGTAGTTACATGATGGCATAAAACTATACACAAACATGCCCAAATACAGATTTTTTTTTTAAAGGTACAAAGCGAGTAAGGTCTGTAATCTAGTTCATGGTAATGTACTAATATCAATTTCCTGGTTTTGATTTTGAACTACAGCTATGCAGGATGTCACCACTGGAGGTAGGTAGGCAAAGTGTACGTAGGACTCTTTGTATTATTTTTATATATATAATTTCTTGAGTCTATTTTAAAATATAAGTTTAAAAAAGGATATATTCATGAGCAAAGAGCAAATTACAGAATAATTACAAAAATGGCACTTTTATAAAAATAAATCTAAAAACACTACTTGTGTAATTATTAAACATGTTTTGTATAAGTACGGAAAAAAGTATGGAATGAAACTATGGGAGATAGGAATGGGAGGGTAGGCAAAAGCTTTAATTTTTCATTTTATATACTTACTCTTTGACCTTTTTATAAGAAATATAAACTTTTTAAATTTTGTTAAAAATAGGTCTAGCTGACAGAATGTGAATGATAGGTTAGAAAGAGTTAAGTCTACAGGTTGAGACGTTAGCCAGGTGATAATTTTTATAATAATCTAGGCAAAATATAATGGGGGCTTTAGTGACATATTGAAAATTGGGGATTTATTCAAGGGAAAGAAAAAAGAATAAATGAGTTTTCTAGATGTAGCTACTGGGTGATGCTAGTGCCCCAGTAAACCCAGATTGGAAACAGTAAGGGAGTAAGTCAAGTAAAAGACATAGAAAGTTGGAATAGAGAAGGCTGAGTTTGAGGCATGTCTGAAGTTCCACGGGAACATCCAAGAGGAAATGTTCAGCAGGTGGTTGGAAGTATTAGGTCTTTGCCCAGAACTGAGCTGAGAGTCATCAGGAAAGAGGTGGTGTGGTGGCTGAAGTTACAGGAATAGGCAGAACATCATTCAGAAAAGGAAACTGAAAAGGAATGGGCTAAGAGGTAGGAGAAAAATAAGAGTTGAAAGTCAAGGAAGAGTGAATGGTCAAGGATGTCAAATATAGGAGTGAGGTCAAGGTAAGGACTAAAAAGCGCCCACTAAATCTGGCGATTATGTTATCCTGTTCGCTTGGTATGTCGGGCATGGTAGAAGCCAGATTAAAGCTAAGTGAGGCATGAATGGCAGGTAAAGAACAGGAGAGAGATGTTACGTACTCCTAAAAAAACTCTGATCCATACTACAACATAGATGAACCTGGAAAACATTATGTAAAGTGAAATAAGACAGACATAAAAGGACAAATATTTCATGTATTGTATGATTCCACTTATATGAGGTACCTAGAAGAGGCAAATTCACAGAAAGTAAAACAGAGGTTACCAAAGGCTGGAGGAATGGGAGAAGGGGGCTATTGTTTAATGGGTATGGAGTTTCTGTTTGGGATAATGAAAAAGTTCTGGAAACAGATAGTGGGGATGACTGCACAACACTGTGAATGCACTTAGTACCACTGAACTATACACTTAAAATGGTTTAAAAGGCGAATATTTTTGTGTACACTTTACCGCAATAAAAACAAACAAAAAAATCTGGCTGTGAAGAGAAAGACAAAGGATGACAGCAAGAGGCTGAAGCAGAACTGAGGGAGATTTTACTCTCTTCAACGATATGACAGACTTAACCTTGATGTAGGAATATTTTTATCCTGGCCCCAACCTCAGAAGAGTCATTGACAGACAAAAGAATCTTTATTATTTATTAATGGCTAAACTTACAGAGTAGTCTCATAGGATAGACTTGGAGAGAAGTGCAGTCATCTGCTGCAATATGATAATTGGGTCAACGATGGACTGAATATATGCTGGTGGTCCCGTAAGATTATAATGGAGCTAAAAAATTCCTATCGCCCAGTAACATTGCAGCACAACGCATTACTCATGTGTTTGTGGTGATGCTGGTGTAAACAAACCTGCTGCGCTGCCGGTCCTATAAAAGTACAGCACATTGACAGTAGTAGGCCCTACCATCCAGGTTCGTCTAAGTACACTCTATGATGTTCACACAATGGTGAAATGGCCTAATGATGCATTTCTCAGAACATATCCCCCCTGTTAAGCAATGTGTGATTGTATACAAGTATGCAAACACTTTAAGCATATTAACCTATGATCAATAATGAATCATCTATTCATATTCTTCAAACTGATTGAAACCTTTACATATAATAACCACACAGGGAAGAAAACAGCACAGGTACAATAGCAACAAAACTTTTAAATTACCTAGGAATAAGCTCAACAACAAAAACATAGATTCTCAATAGCCACAAATTAATAAATTCATGTAGGAATAAATTAAACAAAAGATGCCTAGAAAGTATATATATATAAAGACAACTAGAAGCCTTTATTGAGCCCTGGCTGGTGTGGCTCAAAGGACTGAGTGCCAGCCTGCTAACCAGAAGGTCGCTGGTTTGATTCCTGGTCAGGGCACATGCCTGGGTTGCAGGCCAGGTCCCCCTTGGCGGTATGCGAGAGGCAACTGATGGATGTTTCTCTCCCTCTCTCTTCCCCTTCCCGTCTTTCTAAAAGTAAGTAAATCTTTAAAAAAAAGAAACCTTTATTGAGGGATGTAAAGGAAAATGTGAATAAATGAAGAAACATAAGCTTCTGGATGGAGAAATGCAATATTATAAAGATATACACTCTAAATTAATTCATAAATTAAGTAAGATTTCTAAACTATTTATTTACTTGGGGACAAGTTAGAATCTAACAAAAACAATCCTCGAGTTTATTTAGAACAACTGGGTGAAGACAGACAAGAAATTTAAAATTATAAAGTCTGGTTGATGATCACGGTAATACTCTCTGGTGATAAGAGCAGATAAATAAAACAGATAAATAAAAAATAGAAAGCACTGAAATAGGCTAAAAAATACGTAAGAATTTAGTATATAATAAAGGTAATATTTCAATTAGTAGAAAAAGATAGACTATTCCATAATTAGAACTTGGACACTTCAGCTAATCATTTGGAAGAAAAAGTAAGTTAAATATTTATCTATTATGTTACTTTCTATTGCTAAAAATTGATAAGCCTGCTAGTATTTAAAATACTATATGTATTGGAAGAAAACATAGCTGGGTTACCATAGTTGGGTAGGAAAGGTCTTTTAAACAATTATACCAAAAACAGAAACCATAAAAGACTGAAAAATATTTAAAAAGTGTGTGGGCAAACGTAGGTTTACAGTTGTGAGTACGCAAAACAGCGATCATTCTTGTATTATTATTTATTAATTATTGTATTATTTTCCATTAAAACTGTAAGCCTACTTTTGCCTTACCTGTACCTAAAAATGAAGTTTCTCTGTGTCAGAAAACACAATAAACAAAATTAAAAGACCTTCTGGGCATGATGAAGTAACTGCCATTGGACTAGTCTTCCCACTCTAACCAGAAAAGTAGAAAAATACTTTCAAACACTGACCAACGGGGATGGAAATAAACAAGTGAGCCCTACAACTGTCCATGGCTTCCCACTAAACCCAAGCAAGGCACAGCAGTCTCACTAAGCTACAGAGACAGTGTCTCAAAGTCTGAGGAAGCTAAGACAGCCGGAAACTGCAGGGCAGAACTGGACAGGAGGGAGCTCCATGGAAAAATAACTTAAGATCTGCAGAGAGGCTCCCTTGAGCCTTTGGCTGAATACTAAGCTGCACATGTATAGGACAAAACTCCACGAAGGGTCCTGTAAACAGAACAGCTATCAGAGCTAACGAACACAGGGTTGGGACTTAAACAAAAGTGGAAAAAAAATGTTCTCCCCCAATTTTTTTTATATCTAATTTAGACTGAAGGGTCCCACTGAGCATTCCAAAACTTCAAGCTCTGTTTTTCACACATGATCTACCTATCCTAGATCCACCCTGAAGATGGCTTCTTACTAGAGTTGATTTTTGGGTTTGAAGAGCATGCGAGGAGAAACTTCCTAGGCAATTCTTTGGGAAAAAAAAGATCTCATCATGAATAGCTTGGCACCACCTACTGGTACAGACTCATTTCAAATTTAATCAAACATTTAGGTAGTAATGCCTCCCTTTGCCTACTTATGGCCTTATGGCTTTGTTAAGACTGGCAGGAGTTTGGGCTGTGTTTTTCAGGAGGGGTTTCTTTACCTGCACGGCCCTCCTTTCACGGACATGGAATGGCATATGCCTTTTGAGACCACTGCAAGTAGCTCCAATTCCAAGTTTTGGGTTTCCCTGATTAATCTTCTTTTCAAATGTTATCTGAACATAAACAGAGGCTGAGACGGACTCAGCACCTGTGTGGTACCTGGCAGGCATACGGCCTTGAACTTTATTATAGTGCAGTCCCATCACCACCACTTAAGTACAAGACGGAGTCCTTTAACACGTACCGCAGACTTCCAGGTGCCGTTTTATGTGCACCGTTCTTATCTTCCACTTCTTGTTGCCTAACGCCTCTAGTTTCGGTGCTGGGCGTTCTGGCTATATACATTATACCTCATGGACTACATATGTGATAATAAAGGATAAGTCAATGAAGGTATATAAAATGCTATGGAACTATACTTACATGCAGTGTTATATGTGAAGGACTTGAAAGGAAAGAGTCAAAGTAATATTAACTAGAAATACCATTCTACTAATTTTGGTCAGTAAAAAAAAATTTAAATAGGAAATAGACTCAACATGAACTTTGTTACTATTAATTATAAACAGAGGCAGGTTCGTATCTGGCCAAATCAAACAAGTTTGAAGCAAAAGTATTAGTTTGTGTATAGTACCTAATAGTAGGAAACATCTCATATACACCTTCGACTCCACGATGGATGCCCCTTTCAGTACAAAAGATGTCCCATTTCATATCATATGACACCACCTAACACCTACAGACCTAATCAGAAGTTCCTTATACCGCCATCCACTGGTTAAGGAAGGGTGACGTCAGCCTTATAGGCTCTCCACTGCTGCTACCAAATCATTACGTACTTTCCCTTGTGGAAATAAAACCCCTACTTTGAGGTATGTTTTCTACTATGCCAGAGGTTGATAACCAGCTGTCTTGGAGCCATATTTGGCATGCAGACAGCTTTTTTATTTGACCCCCAGAATTAAAAAAAAAATTAAACTATTTGCAAATATATAAAAATTGGGATGTCAAATTGTCACACCAAAAAAATCCAAAAAATAAAAATAAATCTAAATTTTTATATATATAAATATACATACATATATATAATCCTCACGTAAGGATATGTTTGTTGATTTTAGAGAGAGAGGAAAGGAGAGAGAAACCCCAACGGGAGAGAGAAACATCAATCAGTTGCCTCCTATTTGTGCCATGACTGGGGACTGAACCCACAACCTAGGCACGTGCCCTGCAACATTTTGATGTACAGGACGACCCTCCAACCGACTGAGTCTCCTGGCCAGGAATATATGAATATATATAAATCTTTTTTTAAAAAGTGTAACTGAGATGAAATAAACAGTCCTATGTCCTGCTTTTCTCACTTAACATTGCAAGCATTTTTTGCCATTAGATTTTTTCAAGAAAAAGAGCTTTCAATCTTTACATAATAATCCATCACACAGATGGCACAATAACATTCCCTTTATGTTAACCATTCAAGCTATTTTTCATTAACACAAATAACATTGTCATAAACATCTTTGTTGGCATCTCTGACTAGGATAGACTATTATCCTATTATCCTATTACCATATGCTAAGCACCCACATGCATCATTTTAGTTAATCCTCACAACAGCCCTCTGAGGAGGGTACTATTAGTTATTCCCATCTTACAGATGGGAAAGCAAAGGCTAAGTTACTTATCCAAAATCACACTGCTATTAAGCGGCAGTGCCAATATCCAAATTCAAGCCTACTGGATTATAAAGTCTGTTCACTTAACTATTTTTAAGTCTCTCTCAATGCTGCCAAAGAGCTTTCCAGAAATGTCTTACAATTTTGTACTGCCAATAGCAATAAGCCTCACTAGCACTGAATATGTCCATTAAATAAATGAGCTCATCTAATAGGTGAAAAAAATTGCACCTCTTTGTTTCAATTTGCATTTGATTACTAAGTGCAGCTGAATATTTACTCATATTCATTAGCTATTTAATTTTGGTCTTCTGTGATTTATCCATCTGCCCCCTGCTCATTTTTCAATTAGCATCTTCTGGATTTTTCTTACTGCTTTACATATAAGCTCCTCATATCTTAAGCCAGCCATCACCAGGCCAAGCAGCCTTTCTTAACACTCCTGCTTGTATATCATTTGTCATAATCATTACTGGACATCAGTGAGCCTTCTATTTTACCAGAATTCTGGCTGATTAGCTCTAGGTATTTTCAGGAGACAATAATGGATAGGAAACTGACCCGACAAAGGGCATTTCCATGCTCTATTTCCAATGAGCAATAAGAAAAGCACAAGAAAGTACATTCTTTTAACCGAACCCAGACAAGAATGGAAGGCTCATCTCCCACCACTTCCCTTATTGAACTACATAGGTTCTAGTCAAGTACAGTCCCCCAAATTTTCCCTGTTTCTTCATTCCTCTGTGATACCGAACATCCTGTTCTCTCTGCTGAGATCACTCATTTCCTCATCTGTCTTTCTGGTTGTCTAGAAATCCTCTCCTCAATCTCCTCCCTCCAATTCTCTGTCCACTCTCTCTGGCAAACTTACAGCCATACTACTTGGGCTGCTAATTATTGCTGAAGAAAAGCCCTAGAATCATGTGCATTTTCAATTGAGACCTCAGTATGCTAGTCAATTCTCTCAAATGCCCTTAGCTCCCTCTCCTATTTTGCTTAATGAGTTATATGGGATTGTCATTTCGCTGCTTAATTCCCTCAATGTCCTCCCACTTAGGATAAAGTAAAAACTCTTAAGTTTGGCATATGGCACACAGGCCCTCTATGATTTGACTCCTATGTATCTCTCCACATACAACCAGTCATTCACCAACATGTACACTTAACTGCAACCCCAACAACTTATCTCATAACCCTATAATGTAACTTCAGTCCTCTGTGCCTTTACATATTACTGTTCTCTCTGCCTAGCAAAAATCCACTGATCCTTTAGAATTCAGCTTAAGGAAACTCTTTTCTAGAAAGCTGCTTCTAGTCCCACTCTGATTTAGATACCCTGTTTCTGTGTTTCTTTGGCACTCCACATGCATCTAGCAATAATATTTAAGTTTCATAATTTTTCTTTTGTTTCCCTAACTAAACTATAACCAAGTGGGGGCAGAAACCATATCTAATTTGATTTTGTATTTGTAGCATCAGTGCCAGCACATATTAGGTGCTCAATCAACTATTCAATCAGTTCATACACTGAGCAAAAACTCCATGCTCTGAGGAAGCTCACCTTGGCCTATAAGTCACACATTTCCCTAAGCTCCATCTAAGGGCCTAGGACACAGTTGAGTTTTCATATCTCATGGAAATCAGTGATAACTCAAAGTCCAAAGTACTATCCACTTGATTTTTATTCTCATCTCATTTTTCTGTGCTTTCCAAAGTTAAAAAATAAATGTGAATTGCTTTTTCATCACTAAAAGTTACTAATAAACTTTATAGAACACATACACTAAAATATGTGCCTGCATTTAAAAAGGCAGAGTAAGACATCTGACTGATTCTGCTGACTATCACTGCTCATGGCTTCCTTATGCACTTAAATTTTAATAATGCTAACTAATGTTAGATGGATAGATTGATGGAAAGAGGAAAAAACAAGACGATATACCCACCATTGTACTTAACGCTGTTGGCCAGGATAAGGTTGACATCATCTAGAAAGCTCTCTCGACTCTGATACTTGTGCTTGGAGATATTCTGTGATTAAAAGAATTAGGCACTCAGATACACATACAAAGTTACTTGATTCCAAAAAGACATCTTAGATCAAATCACCCACCTTACGTATAGTCTCTAAGTCCATTGGACTGACAATCACTTTGTAATAATCTGGAACAAACTTCTTATTAACTGGATGATGAAATGGCCAAGACTAATAAAAAGAAAGCATGAGAAATTAAATAAAAACCATTCTTCATACTGGAGATTCTCAACCTTCATCGGGTCACAGATATTCCTAAGACTCTGACAGAACTACAGACCCTCTTCCCACAAAGACACACAATCACACAAAACTATGTCATTTAAGGGGTTCATGTATTCCTTTTAAGAGTTCCTATACCCTGATGGGGTAAGAACCCCTGCTCCATACTCATAATTAAAATTTCTTATTCCTTAGTCCCATCTAGAAGTTTTATAGCATTACACATACAGAACATATGCCTACAACACAAAAGGAACCAAAAATGGTACATAGAATCAACACAGTAGCCCTGTCACGAAGTTG
Source organism: Desmodus rotundus (assembly GCF_022682495.2). Lineage (NCBI taxonomy): Eukaryota > Metazoa > Chordata > Mammalia > Chiroptera > Phyllostomidae > Desmodus > Desmodus rotundus. The sequence continues at coordinate 8,356,288 of NC_071400.1, read as the reverse complement.
CAAAAGACAAAAAAAAGAAACAAAAAAACAAACACAGGTTAATTATCAAACTGTCATTGTTCAAAAAGCAACTCTAAACCCAAAGCTTCCCAGTAGCTGGCATACTAATTTCTCTCCTGGGCTATTCAGGAGCATTCTAAGATTGAATGTCAACAGTTAAGAAGAAACAACCTCTCTATATCCACAGATTCCTGGTGTCTTTGATTTCAATGATAATGCACACATAGAGCAAAAAAATCAGTTTTTAAATCTGTATGCCAGTGTGAACTGACAAACACCACCCTGCAGAATCCCTGACATACGTAAACATGCACACCCTACCGCTCTTCCGTTTCCCCTGTTCTTGCTTCACAATATTTAGCACAGAAACCACTTACATCTGGAACTGCCATCATTTTCTGTGTGACAATATTGTCCAGGATAAAAGAAAATGCTACTTGGTCATCATCATCCAACAAAGGATTGATAGCTTTCTCTAAACGAGCCAATTTGTCTTCTTTCTGGTGTGAAACAAAGCAAAAGACAGGTAGTGACTTCCCTGAGGTGTAATCATCACCCAGAATTAAGGATGATTTTAAGGTTCAGTTGTCTACTGCCCTTGCCTCAAAAAGTCTAGCTATGAATTGTCGATTATTCAGTTTCAGGCAGAAAGTCCAGATAAATGATATTCCAGTAAAAGGACCAAAAATGATGTACCAACCACTCCTTTAGGTATTTTGTGTTCTGTTCTTACAGATCACCAAAAATATACATTCCTGGGCATCAAAACCTTAGCTTCCATAACAAAAACACCTTGACCTAGTTAGGTTTTAATTGCATGCTGTTTTTGCTATAAAACTAGTGCTGAAAACCCTGAAAACATCACTGTTGATTAGTGACTTTTGTGTAAGGGAAATCTAACCCAATAAATTCATTTCAGAGTATATTAGGGAAAAATTTATGTACCAGCTGCTCCACGTACTCTTTAACACTTAGTATTATCGACTTTTTAAGTCTTTTTAAATTTTAGCCTTTCTGGTAGGTATATAGTGGTATCTAATCATGGTTTAAGTTTGCACTTCCCCAGTGATCAAGTAGAGAATTTTTTCATGTTTATTGGTTATTTGGTTATCTTCTTTTATGAAGCGTCCACTTCAACACTAACATCGTTATCATTATCACCACTGCATTTTTATAAGCTTGTAAGTACCATATTTGTTTTTTTGGTAAGAAGATGAAATATAGATCAATAATCTTTCAAAAATTAAAATTCCTCCCTGCCAAATCAGTCTCTCAGCTCCAATGACTTCCTGGAAAATCACTTTCCTTGACCCTTTCTTTCTTTCTTTTTTAAAGATTTTATTTATTTTGAGAGAGAGGGGAAGGGAGGGAGAAAGAGAGGGAGAGAAACATCAATGTGTGGTTGCCTCTCACGCGCCCCCTAGTGGGGACCTGGCCCGCAACCCAGGCATGTGCCCTGACTGGGAATCGAACTGGCGACCCTTTGGTTCTCAAGAGCCACACCAGCCAGGGCTCCTTGACCGTTTCTAAAGAAGTACGTGGGTTCTAGATTCTAATCCTAGCTCTACTATTTATTAGGTATGATGCCCAAGACAAGTCCTTTTCTTCTAAGGGTCTCGGTTTTTCCATCTACAAAAGGATTGGACTATATAATTTCTCAGGTCCTTTCCACTCTAACATACTAAAAATCCGCTACTCCCACATTTCTACACTCTTCCTTCTGTTACATCCCCTACTTACTCAACCCTGCTACCCACCACCTTCTAAGTCCACGGCCTTTCTCTCGTTTTAAAGTCTTACCTCTTTGAGTTTTTCATCACAGAGATCCAGCATGGATTGAGAGATCTGGGTCAATGAGTGCTTCGGCCCTAAATCACAGAGAAACAAGAAGAGATGGAACTGTTAAAAACAGGAGGCAAGAGCTGCCAACACTTCTCCAGGCTTTTACCACATTTACTTAAGCACTGAGTATGTGCCAGGCACCAGCCTAGCCACTGGGTTACACAGATATACCAGTCTTATCTCCACTTTTAATGCCTAACAAATAGTAGTAGATACACACAAATTAATAAATTAATTTTAACTCTTATTTGTGTATATCCACACATAGTAGTATTACAGTTGATACTGCTGCCTTTAATACCTTGAAAATGATACTATGGGGATGGGGAATGACAATTTGTTTAAGGATGGCTGAGGAGATCAGTACATGATTTAAAGAACCTTTCCATACTTAGCATATAGAATTTGTGACTGCAATTTTTGTTTGCAGACCTCATAGTGTGTAATGTCCTCCCAACAAATGGCTAATCGAAAGCCTGTCTCAAAAAAGAATCTCCATCTCACCTCAGACTTTAGTTTCCCTGAAATCCGTAACAAAGAGTTTCAGAAAATCCTTGAACCGATTTCCTACACACTCCCTGCTTATGGCTGCCCTAATGTAAGCTCACCAGGATACTTAACACACTTTTATCCAGACAGTACTTCTGACTACTTCCTTACAGTACTTCTTTGCTTATCTTCCTGTCTATTCTTTCCTGGAAGTGCTCCCCAGAGCCTAAACCTCAGCTCTTTTCTCAACCCCTAATTAATTTAGCATTCAATTCAACAAATGTTTAATGACATATTCAATAATGAGAAAATAAGACACAGGTCCTACCTTAAACAGTTCTTGATTTAGTCAAAGAGAATGGCAAGAAAAAAAATCATTGTAAGACAGATTTTAAGTGCTCAAAGTTTCCATGGATGAAATACTAAAATGTCTGCAAGTACAGAGTAAGCAATGAACAAGATCAGCCCCATGCTAGTAATTGCTGAACTGGATGAACAGGTGCACTGAGATTTATTTACTATCCTCTCCACTTCTGTATATGGCTAACAATTTCCATAAGAAAGTTTTTAAAAACTGAGTATAAGTGTGAATAGAGAGATATAGTGGTTGCTATAAAATATGGAGGGGTTGCATATGAAGTATATCGTAAGTTGTTTTACAACAATTAAATCTGTGTACTGAGGAGGAGTAGGGAAGGCTTGTTGTGACTGACAGTTGAGCAGTGTCAGCAATGCAGAGAAGTCCATCAGGTAGAAATAAGGTAGAAAAGTATTCCAGAGAGAGGAAAAAGTGTGCAAAGACACAGAAGTAAAGCAAAACTCTTAGAAACATAATGTGGTACATTTCACAACAGAAACCAGAAGTAGTTTGATACAACTGGAAAAGAGGTATGTGTGGAGAAAAAACAGCAAACATTACTTGGAAAGGCAGGAGGGGCCATATTACAAAGGTCTCATAAGCAACAGAAAGCCACTGAAGATTTAAGCTGGAGGATATTTTTTCAAATCTGTGTTTTAGAAAAAAATACCCTGTCAACAGTGTGAAGAATTAAGGTAAGCAGCATAGGAAAAGTTTAGAAGCTGTTACAAGAGGTTGAATAAGAGATGAGAAGGGCTTCAACAGAGATAGTAGCAATGAAGCCTGAAAGGCAGGGATATGTTCCAGCAAAACTTAGAAGGTACAATTAATGGGGACTTAGGGATCTATGCGTGTGGAATAGTCAGGATGGAATCAAAGATGACTTAACATTTCTAGGTTGTACAACTAGATGAATGGTAATATTATCAATCTAAATAAGGCAACCAGACAGCTTCCAGTAGGGCACTGAAAAATGGATATGTTTGGCAGGCAATTGGAAATATGAGTATGGAGTTCAATAGAGAGGTATGGGTTGGAAACAGTGATATCAGTGGATATATGGTAGCTTCTTAAGTCATGAGAATGAAGAGTGTAGGATGGAATTAGATAAAGTACTCCTACAAAAGGGAGAAAAAGAGTATCAAAGAAGGGCCCTGGCTGGTATGGCTCAGTGGATTGAGCACTGGCCAGTGAACCAAAGGGTCATTGGTTCCATTCCCAGTCAGGGCACATGTCTGGGTTGTGGGACAGGTCCCCACTAGGGGGCGCGTGAGAGGCAACCACACATTGATGTTTCTCTCCCTCTCTTTCTCCCTCCCTTCCCCTCTCTAAAAATAAATAAAATCTTTTTAAAACAAGAAAGTATCAAAGAAGGAAAAAGTACTCAATAGTGCCAAATAAAGCAGAGTTCAAGAAAGAAATTTCTAAGCACATGCAAAGACATGTAACAACAAAGACAAGCACTATATGATCTCACTTATATGTGGAACCTGAAAAAAAAAACCAACCCCAACTCATGAAAAAAGAAATCAGATTTGTGGTTACTAGAGGTTGGGGGAGGGAGAATTGGAGAAAGATGGTCAAAAGATACAAACTTCCATTTATAAGATAAATAAGCACTGGGAATGTAATGTAAAACATGGTAACTACAGTCAACCCTGCTGTATGATATGCATGTAAGGCTGTGAAAAAGTTGTAACTTTTAAATTTTTAATTTTCTGCTAACAGGTCCACCTAAATGAACTACAGATATCTCCAGTTCTGTGTTCTCAAAATCAACTCTCTCCTTCTCATTTCCCCTCCAATCTGGTTTTTAAGTATTTATCCTTGCAACCTGAATGACAGTTGGGCCTAACAAATTTATTCTTTGCTTGTATGTATTGGCACTCTGCTAGGCCATGGAAATACAAAGAGGAGTAAGACTGTCTCTGTTAAGTCACAAAGTGGTGGGGCAATCAGATATACATGTTTACATATAACAATAAAAGCTGTATCAGTCGACTTAATTTAATTGTGCTAGAGGTGCACAGAATATCAAAAATGTTTATTTTGGGCAATCTGAGTAAGTCTTCATGAAGAGATGATATGAATTGGTCTGGAAGTATGAACGGAAATTAACCACCGGGAAGAAGGAGCATTCCAGATAGAGGGCAAAGACTGTGCAAAGGTATAAAAACAACAGCATAGGATGTTTAGTGAAATGTACTGTTGAGTATAGCAGGAGTCCACAGTAGGAAAAGGAGCCAGTCATTGGAGATGACACTAGAATAAATGGGTCAGGCCTGCTTGTGAAAGGTCTTAAAATCTAGGTACTACTATTGCCCCAAGTTTACAGATAAGAAAACTGAGGAGGCTATGAGCGGTTAAATAATTTGTCTAAAGTAACACAAGTAGTAAGAGGCTCTGTACTCTTAATCCCTACATTGACGTATGAATCTGTGCTCAAGGATACAATGCAAACCACAAAACTTTATCCTTTACATGCAGAAGCTGTATTGTCCCCCTCCTCCTTTAAAAACTCAGAAAGATTTCTTCCTCCTTGCTTTTCCAGCTTTTAAGCAAAGTGGACATATAACATCCCCTATAATAGGTTTGTAGACCAAATCAAAGATTTCACACACAGTGAATATGGTCACAAGCACATACTCTGCACAGGTTCCATACACATTGAATGTTTCCTTTCTTTTTACCTAGGCCTCTTGTTCCTCCCAGTTTCTCCCCCATGCAACCATTTCATTCCAACTCACAGGTTCCAAATTCTCCAGAGGATACATTAAAAAGTGTGAACAAAAAGAAGCAATATACAGTTGACCCCTGAACAACGTGGAGGTTAGAAGCGCTGACCGCCCACATAGTTGAAGATCCACGTGTATAACTTAAGTTGCCCTCCGCATATCTGGATCCCCATTGCCAGGTGACTTTTGAACGTTGATTTGAACCGCAAGGGTCAACTGAAAAATCGCATATAAGTGGACCCACACAATTCAAACCCGGGTTATTCAAGGGTCAATTGTATATTAAATGACTAAAATGTATACTACCTGATTTCCATAACCCCAAAATTCACTAATACACTCTAAGACCTTCCAGTCAGTTCAATCTAGTCTGAATTTATGACTAGTGAGGGATAAACAAGCAACTGAAAGGTGACCTCTTCAGTCAAAGAACAGATGATTCTTACCATTGTAGGTTGCACTATTTTTCACAATGAGCTCCAAATGCTCTCTGAACTCTTCCCGAGATGGGTAGAGGCGTTTACGTACATTTTCACGGAGTGTCTGTAAGTCCATTGGTCGAGTAATGATTTTGTAGTAGTCCTTTACGACCTTTCCATTGACTGGAGTGTGGAAAGGGTATGTCTGTGCAAACAAAAGCCAGGACCGTCCATAAGCAAAGAATATTGGCCAGAGCCAATTCCTGAAGATTCTCTCTCATCTGACCTGTCTACCTGGCCACCAACTCTTAAAGGACTCTTTCTCATGGAGCAAGTCTGTTTCCTCTTCTAAACTATCTTTTTTAAAAAAACCCAAAACTACATCCCAAAGTATTAGGAGTTCCACGTACCTACGATTCTACTCTACTGTCCTCTATCTGACGTCACAGACAGAACAAAGAGCCCTGCCATCCGTGCTGTACATGTGAATACAATGAACTCACATTTGGAAGATCTCTCATGTCATTGATGATAGACTCTAAGATGGATGACAATGTCACCATGGGATCTGTCCGGCGCCGGTGGATGGACTTATGAGGTCTCTAAGGAGAAACAAGGAATCAGAATGTTTCTACAGATTAAAAAAACACAATACTTTCTTCTAGCTAGACAAATATAGTTTGGAAATCTTGTAATAAAGAGTCTACATAATTTTCAGGGCAAGGGCAAAGGGAGACTCTAAGGTTGGGTCAGAATGCAGCCTTGGAGGCTTAGAGGGCTAGGGGGAGCAAAGAGAATCTCATTCGGTCAGAATGAAGCAATGCAAATACTCACATTCAAATAGTCACAGTGAACAGTGGTTCCAACTCGCCGTTTCTTCTTGGGAGGGAGTTGCTGTTTAGGGAACTTGAGAACCAGAGATTTTCTGCGAACCTCATCTGCACTGCAATCAATAACACTGTCATAGCATGCAGTCCCTGATTTCTAGTCCCCAGAAGAAAAAGCAACTAGAGTGAAAAGGTCCAAAACACCTGACCGTGAACCTGAGGAGGAAAAAGCCAAACCGAAGGCCAGACATCCACAATCTAAGGCTCAGACCAGGCAAGGCCTCACAGGATCTCCAAATTATTAAAGAACTAGGCAAGCCACAGCTTCACCTCAGTTTCCTATTTAGAAGACAAGGAAACTAGGCTAGACGAATTTCAAGAATTCTTCTAGCTCTAACATTCTATGTTAGGTTAAAGAGCTAGAAAACTTAGAAGGGAAAAAAGGAAAAAATTGAAAACTGGTTTTTTAAATAAATAAACAAATTAGTTTCACTTTCCTTCAATCATTAAAAGTCCATCAACCTTCTTCCCTTCCACTGTATTGGATGAAGAGGACTGGGAAATTAGAAAAAATTCCTCTTCTAATGTGTTTCAAAACATGACTATTACAGTATTGATAAATTAAGTCAACAAGGATACAAGAAAGTCCAACGCTTAAAAGAATCAGAAACAATGAATATAACTGAATATCAAATTTTAAAATACACACAAAAGGAACTCAAATATATTTTGAACATAATATCCTGACTGTATAACTTCAGTGGCATATAGTCCAAGGACAACAATCTACAGAAAACACCTGACTCTAATTTATATGTTTGTTGTTGGTAGTGATACTGGTATTGTAATTCTCAAACTATTTTGTATGTGTCATAGGACAAAGCAAATTAATAAATATATTGATATTGGGAGCCAGAGAAAATATGAAACAGAGGGAGCCGAGGAAGAATCTCTAGATTGTTTGAAATGGAGGTATCGCTATGAAGCTATGATTTATAATACATGAATATTTCCTAGTTCTGTCCACTGAGAGCCTAGAAGCAATGACATCTAGATCTTGGTTTCTAAGTAGCATTCCCTAATCAATGGAACCAGGGCTCCATTAGAGAAATGGCGGACTGTAGGACTGGGACAGGGAAATTTCAAGGAGAGCCTAGAAGATCTTGTGCTAGAAAGCAAAGAAGTTCTCAAAGTTTCATAGGGTCATTTCAAAAGCAGACAGGATCTAGTTTGAAGGGGTTAAATTTGGGACAACATATGGGCATCAAAATTAAGGATGAGGTTAAGTTTACAAAGGAAAAATTCCAGGATCCATAGTAGTACTCAAAAAGGAAGAGGACGGGGAAGGGGTGGATGGAGGTGGAAGAGGGTATGTGGGGAACAAATGGTGAAGGGAAAAAAATAAAAAGGGAGGGGAAGCTTTTCTTTATAGAATGCCATTAAATGTAGAAATAATTCTACAATTAGAAATAAACCATTGTTTTGCAACCCCCAATGTAATAACTGAGTTAGGCAATGATCATCAATGGACGCTAAGACTATTAAGAGATTGACTGTCAGGAAACAGGACATTCACTCACATATTAATTACAAAAGGAAAAACATACCTCTATTATAGAGGAACCTGGGATCGTCACTTTAACAAACAGGATGATTAAAATATTAAGAAAACCTGATTAGGAGCTTCCTGATGCAGTGTATTAAATACATAATACCACCTATGTAGTAATCTTGCCAAAGACATTTAATCTGAATATAATCAATGAGAAAACAGCCAGACAAATCCAGAATGTGTGACATTTTATGAGACAATTGGCCTGGACTCTTCAAAAAAATTCAATGTCATAAAAACCAAAAAAGCGGTGAGGGACAAATACCATATGATCTCACCTTTAACTGGAAAATAATCAACAAAAGAAAAAAAGCAAACAAAATATAACCAGAGACATTGAAGTTAAGAACAATCTAACAATAGCCAGAGGGGAGTGGGGACGGGACAGTGAGGAGAGGGGATTACAGGAACTACTATAAAGGACACATGGACAAAATCAAGGGGGAGGGTGGAGGCGAGGGAGGGAGGGAGGTTTGGCTGGGGTAGGGTGGAGGGATGGGGAGAGAAGGCAGACAACTGTAACTGAATAACAATAAAAATTAAAAAAAAACAAAAAACCAAAAAAAGGTGGGAAGGACAGTTCTAGATTAAAAGAGACTCAAAATACTTAATGTTTGAACTGGGACTGGATCCTGAATTTGGGGATAGGCAATAAAGGACATTGAGACAACTAAGGATACTTGCATAAGAATGGGATATGAGATACTACTGAATGGATGTGAATTTTCTTAGGTGTGATAATTAAGTGTCAAATTGTTATATCCTTACACTAAAGAATTTATAAGTGAAATGTCATGATGCCTGCAACTTATTTCTAGACAGTTCAGCAAAAATAGTTTAAATATATAAAGATGAACAAATGTGACAAATGCTAACAGTGGTAATTTAGAGGAATAATAGTATGCTGTTATTATCCTCTTCAGTTTTCCTGTAGGTTTGCAGTTTTCAAACTAAAACTTAAAGGAAAAATTTAAATTTAAAAACTTCTCCACTTCACTATTAAATTCTCTGAGGGTAAGAGACAGGTATGTGTAAGCATAGTTTATGTCTCAATCTTTTTGGATAGTCCATAGTTATAACATTCTGAGATTAGGGACCTTACAAATAATTATTTACGAGTGCCTAGAAGTAGAATAGAAAGAGCATCTACTATATTGCCAGGCACTATGCTTTATACAGTCTCTCTCATTTTTATCCTCATAACTACCCTGGGAAGGGTGGTTTTATTTTATAAATAAGAAAATTGAGGTTAAGTGGCAAAACTTTAATAAGTGCCTTACAACAAAAGATTGTAATTTTCATTACTGGCAACAATTACGGAGGAAACTCCATCGAAGTTCCTATGCCCTCAGTTCCACATCAGAGAATACATAACATCCACCCCTGCCACCCATCAATATCACCAAGAGCCAAGAGATCTCTTCCATGGCATGTCCTGCCTGCTTTGCTATCCCTTACCTCTCAATTAGCTGTTTCCCCAAGACAATCTTGGTCCCTTCAACCTTGATGAGTTCTTCATTATCATTATGAATGACTGTCTTTTCCAACTCCTCCTCCTGCTCCTCTGTCATGGCAACAGGGTTGGAAGGTGGAGCATTTGTTTGATAATAGAGGGGGCAGAATTTATTTGTCCTCATATGCCCAATGGCACCACAAGCCCCACACTTCAGCTGCAGGAGGAAAAGTATCAATGTCAGAGGAAATATATGCAACGTAAGCAGTTCAGCCTATGATCTTTCCAGAAAAGAACTTTCAATGAAATTTTTTTTATGTAGAAAAATGAAGTCAGCCCTGCTTAGTGTGGCTCAGTGGATTGAGCATCAGTCTGCAAACCAAAAGGTCACAGGTTCGATTCCCAGTCAGGGTACATGCCTGAGTTTCAGCCCAGGTTCCCCAGCTGGAGGCATGGAAGAGGCAACCAATCTATGTATCTCTTGCACACTGATGCTTCTCCCCCTCTCTTCCTCTCTCTCAAAAAGTAAATAAATAAAATATTTAAGAAAAAAGAAAGTTAAAAGTCTGCTAAAAAAAGAAATACCATATTTACTGTGTATAATACATACCCACGTTTTTGGCCCAAACTTTCAGGAAAAAAACTTTTGTTTTAATTTTTTAATTCAATTTTTCTTTATTTATATTTAGATACTGTTTTTTGTATTATAAAGGAATTTTAGCATTTATTTTTGAACATATTATGGTACAAGAAATTTTATGTAACACATAATTACATAACACAAAAACAAGGTATTTCAGGTACTACCCATGTATAATGTGCATCCTTATTTTTCCCTCAAAAATTTGGGCAAAAAACTACGCATTCTACATGGCAAAATATGGAACATACAAGGCAGGAGAGAAACAAAGGCAGATTCAGAACTTTTGTTCAAAAAGAACAGTTAAACACCTTTCAACCAGAAGGTACTGGACAAGAGTTCATGTACGGAAAAGATACATTAAAAAAATATAGAGAACAAACCTTTTTCTAAGATTTTATTTATTTTTAGACAGATGGGAAGGGTGGAAGAAAGAGAGGGAGAGGAACATCAATGTGTACTTGGCTCTCATGCGCCCTCTACTGGGGACCAGGCCCGAGTAACCCAGGCATGTGCCCCAGCTGGGAATCAAACTAGCGACCCTTTGGTTTGCAGGCCAGTGCTCAATCCACTGAGCCACACCAGCCAAGGCAAGAACAAACGTTTCTTTAAAAATCAAGTAAGAAAGAAAAGGGAGAGAATTTCCACTCCCAATTTAAGTTGTAAACTATGAAAATAGTAAATATAAAGAAAGGCTGTTGGAGGCCCAAGGCTGCATTCGACAGAACAGGCAGCCAGCATGGACATATTCCCAGCCCCAAGGAAAAGGCTAAATAATAAATACCAAGTCCCCATCCTAGTTTTGCAAGTGACTCCATTTTCATCTGTAAAATGAGGTCAATACTTTACCATATTTATGATACAAGAAAGGACTTATGATACAAGGAAGGAACATTAAAGTATTTTAATGACCTCATGTTAACAGCAGTTTAAGTTTGTTGAGAATTTTATAGTTTATAAAGTGCCTCCCATGTATTATATCACAACAACCCAGTAAGGCAGGTATCGCTTTATAGAAGAGAAACAGGTTTGGGGAGGGTAAGGCACAGAGCTACTAAATGGCAACCAGACCTGAATCCAGGTCTTCTGTGTGCAAGCCCACGGCTCTTTCTACTGTACTACAGCTGTCTCATTTTATGGTGCGCATTACAGTTACACTGCATAGTAATATCTGGAATCCTACCTAAGTTACCCAAAGCAACATGTATTTTATATGTTTCTGTTACTTCAATAAGTACAATTTGAAAACAAGATATGTGTATACGCACACATGTACATAAACATACATGTAAAATATCCACCAAACCTATCTCGACACCTAGAAAATATTTCCAAAGGATGAAATATGAAATGACACCCAATGGCACCAGATTAGGTGCGGTGGTGTTGGTACCAGTCATACTAGTACTGAAAATGCTCAAGTAGCTACTACGTCAATTCAGACTCGCTTTCGACAATACTGCCCTCATTCCCAGCAAGGAAGGATCCCAAAACCTAAAGGAAAAGGTATGCCTTCTTTCTTTGCTTTGGTAGTTATAATCACACCACACTATACTTACTTTTAGGTCAGGACGCTCCTTCAGTTTTTTTGGCTTTTTCTCAGGAGGACCCTTAAGCTTTTCCTTTTCCTGGTTCCGCTTAAGCCGCCTCAGCTGCTCTTGAATCCTCCGCCGTTCTTTTCGCATCTCTTCTCGATGCTGTTCATCAAAAAGGGCAAATTTTCGACTGCAGAACAGTGGGGTTGGGAAGGGGAAATCACAGGACCATAAGCAAATCTAAACCAAGAAAACTGTCCTAATAGCTAAACATCTCCACACTAAAGTAATTCATCCATACTGAAATAAAAGGGGCTGCCTGGCATTCCCATCTCCCCCACCCCTCAGCCTTCCATCTGCAGAGGGGCACCTCTCTCAGAACGAGAGTAATCCCTAAGATTTTTGCCAGCCAACCAACTAACCAAAATGCAAAGGACCCAGGCAGAACTGAAAACATGCCTTTATTCTGTGGCAAATTTGGACTTTTCTCTCTGATTTGGCTCTAATCAAACCCAAAGATCTAAAAGGCAAGATGGTTCCCAATTAACAGACTCCCAGGGACAGCAGCTATGCAGAATCCTGTCACTAAAACTAAAGCACCACCCTCACCCCTACTCCCTACCATTATCGTTCTTATCACAGTGGAGGGTGGTGAGTCAGACTCACATGAACTCTTCATCTTTCGTGGTCCGTATGCGCACGTAGGCATCTATGACAGACGGCTTTCGGACTGTCTCACAGCGAACATACTCTTTCCCCTCTTCATCTCGAAAAGTACGATAAATCTTGAGACAACGGCCAGTGGCAGAAGAGTTAAGGCTAGTCACAGAAGCTGTGTCATCATCTCTGTGATTGTTTCCTGCTGCTGCTGAGCCTGCTGCTGCAAGGCAGGAAAACATTTCCACACATTCCCCCTAGCACCCAAATGGCCATTTCCTTGGGGTTGACTGAAAACCTTGAAGTTCAACATGCCACAAAACTATGGTTCTAACAAAAAATATGAGTCCCCCCCCCCCCCCCCCCACACCGATTTGTCCTTTCCTGACTTCATTTTACCACTGCCAATGTTCCTTTTTATAAGTATAAAGTTCTGGAAGGATCTCAAAGAACTGCATGTTTGTTATAGGGGACAGAAGAGCAGTAGCTGTATTGACTCCTCTGAGCAACAGCACAAGCAAAGTTCAAGCAAGAAGTGGATGATGAGCACGTTAAAGAAAAACACCCAAGCACCCAGAGGGAAAAATAGTACCACAGAAACAAATTGAGTCTTAAGGCCAGCGTATGCTTCTCAAACTTTAATATGAATGAATAAGAATCACTTGGGATCTCGTTAAAACTACAGATTCTAATTCAGTGGATTTGGGAAGCCTAAGACCCTGCATTTATAACAAGTCCTCATGTGATGTAGACACTGCTGGTCCAGGACCACACTGGTGAAAAGGCTTTATCACATCTTTACAAAGTAATCAGAATAATAAAATTACATAAAGCTTTTACAGAGAGAAGGAGACAAAGGGAAGACTCTATGAGTGAGAATAGTCATTTAAACCATCTTCAGACTTTATCCTCTCAGCACCTACATCCATGTTTTCAATTCATGTTTGACATACATACTGGGAAGGGTTATGGGAACCTCAAATTCCACACATTACACCTTCCCTTAATATTGCTTCTTTCTTTATAACTTAACTTTAATCAACGGTGTCACCATGTTTCTAGCAAGCCCAGAATGAACTCTTAAGGTCACCTTGATTTTTGGTCCCCTTTTCATTCCCAATATCCATATCCCAAACCAATCCAGAATTTCATCATCCCCACCCTCAACTTCTACAATTTTTGATTAGTTATTTTAAACCCTTTTTTATGGTCTAAGACTCCTTTGAGAATCTTCTGAAAGTCATGGATCTTCTCCTCAGTTATTAGTGTGGAGTTTATACTTTTTAAATCCTCCTCTTTTTTGCCTGTCTGTCTATGAAGCCACTAGTCTCACCCAGTAGCATCCGTTGTAGTTCCTTCCGCTCCTGCTCCTCCCGTTCACGTGACAGCTGAGAGCTGGTTTTCTTATTCTGCAACATATTTTCAATGTTCTTTCCCATTTCTTCAAAGTCACTGTCTTCAGCTGAGCTGCTATCTGTGTCAGTTGATAAGACTTCAGTTGATGACAAAACCCTAAAAAGAGAAAAAAATGTTAAACTAAGACAAGGAGAAATATGAAAAAGCTGAACAAATAGTTTTAGGCAAGAGTAGGAAATTGGAAAATCAACTTTAAAAAGGAATACACAAAATCCACTAAGACATGGAACCCTAACAGAAAAGCTTTACAAAGTTTTCCTAGACATTTAGTTAACAAAGCAAGTTTGAAATATGAAGTAGTACAGCGCTTCATATTCAGAATCCCCGGGAAAAGCCTGAGAAACAAACCAGCACATTGCTCATTTTTAACAGGACGTTACCATTCTCTCACCAGTAAGCCTTCAGAAAAAACACACCTGTCCCTTATCTCCATTGTGGTGGTGTCCAGGTCCAAGTAGATCACAACAGTTGCCATGGAACCAAAGCTCAAACCTAGCACCTCTTGCCATTCAAAACCTCTGCCAAGTTGCTTGGAAGGGAGTAGGTACTCTAGCAGTATCTGAACACATACCACCCTTAAATCTAGATACCTGACTACCTAAATCACATTATTAGGTGACCTCCTGTTCATTATAAAATAGTGTCTGGGACCCCACGCCTCCTTCCAGCTTGGACTTTCTGCAACGCTAAAAGAACATACTTGTTCTGTAGGTCAAAGATGCGCTGACATTCCTCTTTGTAACGTTCCTGATGCTCAGCCACAGAGAACCTTGATCCGCGGGCAAATTTACTCATGGGCCCTTCCCCAGAGCGGGCCTGTTCTGTTGACATTGTGCGTACCACATCAATCACTTCCCAGCGGGACAACTTTTTAATCTACAAGAGAGATAGACACACACATACACAAATCATTCAGGGATCTCAAAGAAGAAACCAAAGCACACAGAGAGGTAGACAAAAAAAATTCACCCAAAGCAGGTTAAACAGAAAACTCTGCGAAAGCTAACTCCTGAAAAAGTATTCAAGATCCAGTGCGCTACAATTTACACCACGAAATTCTTCAGATAGTTCCTTACATCTGCCTCCTAGCTGTTCCCTCGTTATACAAAGCCCCTAGGAGCCTTTAAGTTCCACACCCACCTCTTCCTCAGGCACGCCAAATTTACGTAAAAGTTGCTTGGCATTTTTCAGAGAGAGGCGACGAAGATCTGCATCTGTTCCTGTCACTGTCTTCTTGACTGGCTGAGGCTCCTTATCATCCTACCGCCAAAACAAAATAAAACAGGTAAGAATCCCAGTAAGTTTAACTCGTTATAACAGATGTCTACTCTAAATTCATCCCGTCACCTTAACTGCTTTCCAGAACTTCTATCCCATTCATCTCCACTATTTAACCTCCGTTTCCTCCTCCCTTGATTTGCACCTTCTAGAAATTCAGACAGTCTCACCTTCTGCTGTGTTGGTTTATTCGGAATCTTCACATAGGAAAATCCTTCACCACACCCTGTGGGATCTGCCACCCCAGTCACCTCCAAGAGACATTTGCCCTTCATGGCAGCAATGAAGGCCCTTGTGGTATTCCAAGGAGCAGTGCGAACCTGAGGCATAAAAAAAGATCCCAAAGGTTACGGGAAACTTTGCTGTATGTCTAGCCATACTTAGACAGCTGGAATAATTACAATACAGAGAACTCCTACAACTCAACAACAGAAAACAAACAACCTGATTCAAAAATGGGCAAAGGACTTGAATAGACACTTCTTTCAAAACATACAAATGTCCAACAAGCACATGAAAAGATGCTCAACATCACTAATCATCAGGGAAATGCAAATCAAAACCACAATGAGATACCACTTCGTACCCATTAGGATGGCTACTATATAAAAAACAGTAAATAGCCCTGGCCGGTGTAGCTCAGTGGATTGAGCATGGGCCTGCAAACCAAAGGGTCGCCAGTTCGATTCCCAGTCAGGGCACATGCCTGGGTTGCAGGCCAGGTCCCCAGTTGGGGACACGTGAGGGGCAACCACACATTGATGTTTCTCTCCCTCTCTTTCTCCTTCCCTACCCCTCTAAATAAATAAATAAAATCTTTAAAAGGAACAATAAATAACAAATGCTGGCAAAAGTATGAAATAACTGAAACTCTCACATACTATTGATAAGGAATGTAAAATGGTGCAGCTGCTTTGGAAAACAGTATTGCAGTTCCTCAAAAAAACTAAAAATAGAACTACCACATGATCCAGTAATCCCACTTTGGCGTGTATGAGCTAAAGAACTGAAAACACGTCTTAAACAGGTATCTGCACACCTATGTTCGTAACAGCACTATTCACAACAGCCAAGACATGGAAACGCCTGTCGTCCATCAATGGATGAATAAACAAACAACAATGGAATATTATTTAGCCTTAAAAGGAAGAAAATTCTGACACGTTACAACATGGACAAATCTTAAGAATGCTAATGCTACAGGAAATAGACCAGTCACACAAAAACAAATACTATATGATTCCACTTTGGTGAAGTACCTAGAGGAGTAACATTCATTGAGACAGAAAGTAGAATGGTGGTTGCCAGGGGCTGGAGAAGGCAGGACTGGGGAGGTAGCATTTAATGGATACTAGAGTGCCAGTATTACAAGATGAAGACTTTTGGAGATTGGATGTACAACAATGTGAATGCACTAACATCACTGAACCATACACTTAAAAGATTAAGATGGTAAATTTTATGTGTATTTCACCACAATTAAAAAGAAGAAAGAGTGCATACTATATGATTCCATTTATCTAAAATTCCAGAAAATGAAAATTAACCCATAGTGACAGGAAGAGGATCAGTAGTTGTCAGGGGACAGGGAGGATAGAGAGAAGAATTTCAAAGGGGCACTAAGAATCTTTTGGGAGTGACAGAAATGCTTATTATCTTGTCGTGAGGATTTCACAGGTACAAACATATATCAAAACACACCAAATAGTATATTTTAATACGTGCTGTTCATTCTATGTCAATCACATTGCAATAAAGATGTCTTTAAAAAACATAAATGGGGTATACTAGCAAAAATTAGTGTAAAGCATTACCTCATCATCAATCTTCATCTGGAAATCTTCTTCATTTTCTTCTTCCGGAGCAAAAAAGGACTTCTCACCATAGCCAGCATCCTGGCAGAAGACAAATCCATCCATAAATCAGTAAATTAAAAAACACAAAGCACAAGTTTCACTGAATACCAAGTACAGAATATCAAAGCACATTTTGCACGCAGAATGGACTTTTTAAAATCTTTACTGTATCTATCACCGTTCTACATCCTTAGGTTATCAGAAGATACAGGAAGCTATATAGAAATGCTCATTAACTCAGTGGGACAGAGTTGTACTATCTCACATTAGCTAGATCTTTCATATTCTGGCCTTGTAAAGATACTGTGCTTCTTTAAGCCACATGTGCAGCATCACCATCATCTCTGCCTACCTGGAAAGCTGTGGAAAACAACCAAGAAATACGTTCCCTGCTTACATACCTGTCTTGTAAAGAACAGAATTTAAAGTCACCACCCAATGGATGAGCAACCATTTTCAAAGCAAAATAATCTCTAAGTCCCTCATTAAGCCTTTCCACTCATATTTAGCTACACTGTAGTTTTCCCCAGAACCGATATACCTCATACAGCTAGAATTTTCAAATAACTGGTAATAATCTAGTAACCATCATTTCTAAACCAGTAAGAACAGGCTTCGTCCTGTCTCTCTGAAAAAAAATCACAGGCATAGGCAGTACCCAAGAGGAAGATGCTCACCTTCAGTCGCTGCTCTGCTGCTATCATGCTATAATAAGCGCAGCACTGCTCTGGAGACACCATAGCTCTGATCTCCTCTTCGGTTGGTAAACGGAAATCAGACTTCAGCACCCACCAATTTGAATCCATTCCTGGACAAGAGAGAGAAAGAGAGAGAATGAGACTGTTCTTAATTCCAAGGGCCCTTTTATTGACAGCAACAGGGATAGCAAGCCAAAATGGAACCAGGCAATGTCCTAGGAGGTACCAGGGCTAGCCACAGTTAGCCTGACTAGCCAAGAAAATTCCTGCCGCTAGGTTTCCTACATCTCATGTAAGACATCCACCAATCACACTGAATTTCCTGGCAGGCAAAATTAAAAAGCAATCAGAGCTTCCATAAGTGGAAGATTTGCTACCCCCTCCTTTTGATTATTATCAATTTCTATTTCTATTTTATTAGCTGTATGCTTATCCTTTAACTGAAAGCCATTAATTCCTTTCTTGGAAAGAGGCAGAGAAGACAAATAATTAGTCACAACTGATGACCTGTGCGTTTGAAGTCAGCGCAGAGCTTTAACCTCTTCCGGATGCTGCTTTCTGAATGAGAAGGAAAGGCTTTTTTAATATCTTCCATCCGGATCCGCCGTGGCCGGTCTGCACTCTTCCAGAAGAGGCGGTAAATAAAAACCTGCCCAACAAACCAAAAATTTTTTTATGTGGCAACGTAAAGGATAAAAGTCACCAGGGCCTCTTCCCCTGCTAAGTCCCTACGTGTTGTGATCTTTCTTGATGTGCCCCCAAATATACACACCCTTTTACATATATCCTGATCCCCTCCTTCTTACCTGGAGAAAGTCTCGAATATGTGTATTGGCCCTTTTGGAGTTGGGTCCAGGAACTTCAAACAAGGGGCACTGCTGGCCAACCACAAAGATATCCACTAATTCTCGAATATAGTAACCTTGCCTTGTCCGAATAATAAGGAAATCAGTTTCTGGCATCTTATGAAGATAAATTGGGGCACGAAAAAGATTGTTCTCAAATGCCTAAAAAAAGTAAAAACACTAAAGTAATATACAGAGAAACCCTAGGAAATTTAGTCAACTAATGATAAAGGTAAATCATGCTAATTTGCTCTCCATTGCCACTATGCCATCTATCCAGTATTATTATAAACAAATTAATTCGATATAGAATATTGAATGGGACTAGACAGGTACTTTTCCCCCACTGGCTATTTTTAAGAGTCAGTAGTGAAGAAACTGAAGGATTTGGATTCAAATAACATTGACTTATCTGCTGCTACTCACTGTATGATATCAGGTAAGTTAAAATCTCTGAGCTTAAATTTCCTCATACACAAAACTGAGATACTTAAAATGCCTAACACCTCACAGGATTGCCATAAAAATTATATACAAAAATCACTTTAAAAACAAACAAGTACTATACTAGCTACCCTAGACGCCAGAACAGGCCCTGACATAATACAGGAGAGAGCAAAGCATTTGCTAAATAAATCAATTTAAAAAACACTAATGAAGTAGGAAGTGTGCTAGAGAAGACATTAAACACCCAGGACAAAAACATTCGAGCTTAAGTAGCAGCCAGATGGGGATCTCCTGTCACAAGAAGATCCCAAGGAGAGACTTAACAGAAAATCAGAAAAGTGGACAGAAAGAAGAAAGATCTTCAATAAATGGGTGCGAAAAGAAAATTCTAAATGTGAAAAGTAAAGAGAGAAAAAAGTTACAGAAGATTTAAAAAAGGATCTTTAAGAGACTACAAAAGTAGCCACAAATGAAGGGGATAGATTGGTAGAAAACCTCAAAAGGAAGTTAAGGGCAAGAATACCAGGAACAATATAAAAATAATACCCAAAAGATGGTGGGAAAGTAGACTGTAGATGTAAAGGATAAAGAAAAAAGGCTTTGCAGATGCTTTAGGAGAATAAGTGATAGTAATAATGAATCAAACTCAGTACAAGAGTGGGGAAGTAGTTAAGAAAAACAGAGTGGAGGAAAAAAGGTAGGAAAGTGCTAACGATTTTCTCACATCATTTGTTGACCTCTATACTTCTCCTCCACAAAATATGTGAAAGCTAGGTTACCAGAGGGCCTCCCTACATCAATGAGCACAAAGAGAGGGTTAAAAAACAACTCTTCACTGTGGCTGGGGACTATCAGGTCCAGGTGTGGTTCAATACTGAAAATGACAACTAATACAATCAAAACATATCAATTTTACACATAGAAATCAAAATTAACTATAGTAAATTATCACCCAAAGTTGACTCCCCTATGCCACCCAGATACTTCTGGACTTCTTACCCAGTGTGTATTTTCAAAAAACTATTTTTAATTAAGCTTATGAATAACATAATTAGGAGCTACTCTTTTAAAAAGATCAACAAAATTGGATTATATTGATCTTCCCTATATTTCATGTATGCATAGTTTCTCAATCAACTAGAATTGGTCCTTTCTGAGCTAACTGGCTATTCAATGTCGATTTCCTTAAGAAAGCGTTATAACAGGGAAGAATTCCTTACCTGCAGCAACTGGCCAGGATGGAGAGAGCCCAGGAAAGGAGATGTATGGCAGTAAACAGTTTCTCCATATTTACAATCTGGGGCTCCAGGATCTTTTCCCGGTTTCTATAAGGAACACAGCAGACCCAGTTACTACCACAGAATATAATCAATATGCCTGTGCAAAATATTCCATGAGCATAGTATTTTACTAATATTACAGACTACAAGAAAGATACCATTCCTTTCTCCCAAGAAATTCATAGTATAAAAAAGACAAAATACAAGGTCACGGATTATCGCTGTATATCTAATTACAGCTGTATTAATAGAGATTTTCTGAGAAGAGATTTTTCTGAGCAGAGACTTACCCGCTTGTAATAGTTTTTTATCTTGGTTGCCATGCCAACCTGCATCATTAATGGCCCATTTTCCTCACTGTATTCTGCTAGAATAAGATCTCCATCTTTGCCTGTGAGGTCCTGAGGTGTGCGCATGAAAAACATCTCTCCACCACCTGAAGCTTGCCTCTCTTGTTCTCTCATCTGCCCAGAACAAAGAGAATAGCATCTAGCTCCTGATAAGACAAGAACTATACATATTAAAGCTGTTCATTCTAAGACAATGACACTGAAAACAATTTCACCTTGCCTTTTTTCAATTTCATTGCAAAATTCTTCGAACACATGAACATGTTATCCCACATCCTAGATACAAATGTTTACATCTTGCCTATGTTTTACCTATGACTATGTCTCTATAGATGTTGCTGAACCATTTTTGAAAGCCGCAGTCATCATGACATTTCCATTTCACACTTAAGTATTTTCACATGTATCTCTCCTAAGAATAAGCACACTCTCCTAAATACCCACAACGACATTCTATCGCATCTGCAAAAACAAACAATAATTCCCTAGTATCATCTAATATCCAGTCCATTTCCCCAATTTATACTTTAATGTTAACTTTCATAGCTGTTTTTTTTTTTTTTTCTAACCAGGATTCAATCATACCTTAGCCTTCTTTTTTATGTGCTTTAGCAAAGGCTGGACTGAGTGGGGACCTGGCTGAGACAGTGCCCCAAAGGAGTACTTCTTCAGAGGTGGGCGATGGAACTGTCGGAGTTTGATGGGCCCCATATGGGTGGGAAAGAAGGGCTGCCGTAATTCCACAGCAGGAATGGAGTGCTAAGACAGAAAATACAAGGATTCCAATTAAACACAATACTAACTCCAGCCTAGGCAAGATTTACCCATATCCTCTATCAGAACAAAGCAGTGGTTCCCATCCACCACAGAAAAAAATGGTTTTACCTGGATAATATTTCCTCCAAAGGTGCCTCGAAGACCCTGTTGCTTGGGGTAGTAATATTCATCATTGGAGAGATTCCATGGATCTTTTACTTCTGGCTGAGACATGTTCTAATGACAGGTCATCAAAGAAACCTTAGTCAGACTTCCCTTCCCTATTACCTTTCTTTGTTCTTCTAAACACTAAGACCCCTTTCCCTTCACGGACCTGCTGTGGTTCCTCCTTGATTACTCCCGTTTTCCCTAAGAGAATTCGACTCTTCTTCAGAGATGATTCCTTTTTACTCTCCTTAGAGGGGGAGTTAGAGGTGGCCTCTTCCTTCTCATCAGGAATTTCTGAGGATGAAACAAAAGTCACTCTGGAGTTCACCTTAAGAGTCACCTTTCCTACTGATAACTTTGCAGTTCTGAACCAGATCTCTCATGCCACCACCCCAGACCAATTCTACTCCATGACTCACCCTACCCAAACAAACTACACTTCTGACATCTCAAAGGTACTACTTTCCAACATTCCTACGCTGTGCGTTTTCCCTACACAATACACGAATACTGGAAACTGACCACAACTTTGCTCTCTCAAACTGCTACCTAGAAGCTTCTAGTCTTGAACTTCTCAACCCTTCTGATTTTTTCCAGCTCCCTGACATTAGCTGCAAGATGTCAATCATGGAGGAGTAACACTGGCCCCTGCCAGTACCATACCCAAAATGAGGTTCTCATCATTGGGATCAAGTGTCAAAACGGGAGGCTCCAAGAGCCGGGGCATGGCCTGAGCATCCCAGATGATATTGTCCTCCCAGCGTCCATACACCAGCTCCTCGTTGTCAATGGGAAAAATGGAGTACCAAGGCTTGTCATCGTCCAGGGTGGCCGTAAAACCTAGTCAAAACAGAAGGAAGAAACACTCAACAGCAGACAAAAGATATATGCTCATTCCATCATGATTCTAGCAGAGGGAAAAGGAGCAAATGTTAGCAGAGTTAATCACGTGACTGAAAAGTTACTCACTCACTGAAAAGGAAGCTAATACATACAGCGTATTAGTCATTTTAATAAAATGTTGCAGACAAAAATGTTCACTGCAGTATTTTTTGTAATAGTCAAAATATGAATGGACAAATAGTTAATAAGGGACTGGTTACATTATGGTAATAAATGATATCGTAAACTACGCTAATGATGGTAGTAAATATATTATATCAGAAATATAATTGATAAATTATAAATATATCCATGTAAGAATACTATACAACCAAGAAAGCATTTAGATAAAATGGGAAGAAGGAAACAATTATTTCCTAGGTTTAAAAATAAGACATTTTATTTTTTTCTCCAAATTATAAAAATAATCCAGGTTAACTGAGAAAAATTTGGAAAACAGAGAAATGTAGAAAGTAGAAAAATTTGGAAAACAGAGAAAAGTAAACAGGGAAGGGCCCAGTTAAAGAACAAGTATAAATGACCCATGGACATGGACAACAGGGTGGGTGGGGACTGACTGTGGGAATGGGTGGCAGGCAGGGCAGGGGAGAGCAATGGGGGAAAATTGGGACAACTGCAATAGAACAACAATAAAAAAAATAAGAAAACTGAAGTTTGTGATCTTACAAACCAGAAATAACCACCTTAAACCCTATATTTTCTTTTAGTCAGTTTTCTATGTTTATATAGTGTGTTTTTTTCACTTGTACAAACAGGATATTAAGTATGCTACTTCATATCTTTATTTCTATTTAAAATAAGCTTCCCATGTCATTAAACATTTTATGAAGAACTTTGAATGACATAGAATATTTATATTAAGAGAAAAACACACTATACAAACTGTACCTGTAGAGATGAGCTCATCTACATATATACACAGAAGACAGAAAATTGAAAACAAAAATACACCAAAAAGGTAAAAGGTGATGATAATCCCTGGATAGGATCACCAGTGATTTTTGATACTGTATTGTATTTTCAAAATTTTCTACATAGCATACCTTTTTTTTGCAGATTTCAGGAGAGAAAATGCAAATTCTAGAATGATAATGACAAAGGAGATTTGAAAATGAAAAGACTATAAAGATAAAGCGCTGTTATAGTTCAGAAAGATCTTTAACCTCAAAGTGGTTTTCACCTTTTTCTAATGAGAAATCAGAGTCCAATCCTGGCTTGTTAATAGTGTAAAAAAAACCACAACAGACTAGAATCAGGGCTCAAATCCAAAATATTTTGATGTCTCAGCAGCAGAGAAGACCACAGCTAAGCCCATTTAGGATTACTGAGATGAAGGACAATGCGGGACACAGCTGGCACAGAAGCATACCTTGCTGAACGTTGTAAGCCATGGCATTCCTAGTCATGCTGGAAGGAAGCCAGCCTGCCAGGCTTGCACGTTGAGGTTTCGTCCCTTTGTGTTTGACATCCTCCCCATCCCAGATGATATCATCCTCCCAATGCAACTGTGTCACCATCAGGAAGTTTTCATCAGCCAGAAGATCAATGCCACCATTTTCCTCAGGTTTCCTGAAGTCCTGCAGAAGTAGGGAAGGAACGACAAATCCCTGAATGGTCACTGGTCAAAGTTCCCACTCCAAATCCCACATCAGATACATCAAATGTGGTCCCTGACTTGAGAGAAAAACCTGATAATGGATGGAGTTCCCACTCCTAGTCTAGCACCGCATTCATTTCAAAAACAGAATCCTTGCAATGGGGCCTAGTTGCCAGGGTAATATACCATACCAAGCAAAAGGCTTAGACACCTAAATCTCTCAGCAAAGAAACCCTACCCAGTATCTTCCTAATTGAACACTAAAGTAAAACTGATAGGGTCATGGGTACTCTGATTCTTTTCTTACATACCAGTGTTGCTTACCTCCATTGTTCTACCATTTATCACAGGTTCAGGTTCCACCTTTTTCAGTTTGAAGCCATAGTCAAACCCACTGCCATCTTCAGGGACACCCAGCATATCATACCACAGTCGGGCAGGCCCATAGCGCCACTCAGCCACTCTTGGTTTGGTATCTGTCACTTTATCTATATCTCCAGTTGACTGGGAAAACTTGGACTCCACAGGAGCCATCATTGTAATCTGCGACAGAACAAAGTAGAAGCAGAGGAGGGTTTCCTAATCCCAGATGTCTTAAGGCCATAGGCTTCTAATCGGCAGGAGGAGAACCTAGAGGAGCTAGAAGGATAATCCTTGAACTGCCCTCGAGTTAGAATACAGCATGGTACATCATGGCACACTGCCTATCATTTAAACTTTCTTATTCACCAGTGTGTATATTATCACCTGCCTACCTGCAATACTTTCCTATTATTGTACAATAGAGAGGGGACAGCCACTGGGATTGAACTCATAGTTACTCACTGATAATCAACACAGGACTCTGCCTGTTATTTCCAATTTAGACATAAGCTAGGAAGGACACCTCTGCCCCCACCCCACCAGGTCTTAATCCCACATCTCTATTTTGCCTACTTCATCATCAGAGAGACACTGCTCTGGAGGTGGTGGTGGAGCATAGTCGTAGTTCCACAAAGACTTGTGGTTGACTTCTGATTCTACTGAACACTCCACCTCCTGGAGCTGCTCTTCCTGTATCAGCTCACGGTGCTTCTTTTTCCTCTTTCTCCGAGCACTGCGCCAAACAGATGGGACATTCTTCCCTGGTCCAAAAAGACGTAGGAAGCGCAGCACCTAGAACACAGAACACGTTACTATGTCAGAGACTCAATGTCAGATAGAAAAACAGCAGCATCTGGGTCTGGAAATTCCCTTGAGGGATCTACTCAACTGGCAGGGAGGGATCAAAGGGTGCTGATTTCAGATTTATAAACATCTATCCAAAAGGTAAAAAAAAGTCTCTCAATAATTTGGAGTAATTCTTTTAAGACAACAGAGACAGTTTATAATGAGAACTATATAAATCACACATCCTACAACATATACAACTTTTAAAAAAGACCTGAAGCAGCCCTGGCTGGTGTGGCTCAGTGGATTGAATGCCAGCCTGCAAACCAAAGGGTTGCTGGTTCGATTCCAGTCTAGGGCACATGCCTGGGTTGCAGGCCAAGGCCCCCAGTTGGGGGCGTGCGAGAGGCAACCTATCAAGGTATCTCTCTCTCTTTTTTTAATCAATACATCTCTCGCATATCAATGTTTCTCTCCCTCTCTTTCTCCCTCCCTTTTCTAAAAATAAAAATAAGTAAAATCTTTTAAAAAGACCTAATACAATGTCATTGAATAAGGAAAACTTTAGATCTTAATTCAGCATTTTAACAACAGAACTCAGTATTTAGAATAGGTCAGTGGTTTTCAACAGAGGTATTCTCCATAGAATGTTACCTTCCCAGGCCGAAATTCTGGGAAAAGTTCTGTGACGCTCGGCAACAGCTTGGTGGCATCATGCTGCATAATCCCAGCCAGTGGTAGGGTCAGCTTTCCATCCTCCGTTTCTGCCTGTGTTGTTTCCTGAGGTCCCATCTCAGATTCTGAGTCAGAGGAACTACTGAAGTCCATTTTGTCTGAGGCCAAAGAGGAAGGGGCAATGATGGAGGGCAAGATGATGCCTTCTCCATCTTCAGACACTGCAACAAGGAAGAAAAACCCCCTTGGCATGTAACTGTGCGCATATTCCTCAAATTCAGCCAACACCCACTCCAGGCAATATGCATGGCTCAACCGCAGGGGATACAGTTCCAAGCACCCAGGTTACTAGTATTATGCAACCCAGAAAATTCATTCCAACTCAGTATCTCCCATCATCCCCAACTCACCTTGTACCTGGTACCCTAGGGTAGTGATGAGAGAAAACAAACACTATTACTACATTTACTACTTTCTGTAAGTATGTCACGTTAAAGGAATATGACCAATAGCAAAATTATATAACACTTTTACACCAGTCACGCCTCATCATGTCTGGTTTGGGGACTCATAGGCTGGAGAATTTTAAGACCACAAAATAATGAAATTATTTAGCATAAGATAAGATCTATGACACAAAGTTAACTGATACTATTTAGACTGCAGGCTAAAAACGAAATGACTTAAAGCTCTAATAGGAGGAATTCAGGTTAACACAAGCCTCAAAATACAGGAGGATCAAATCACTGCTCTTCCCAATCTACTGTTGCAGACGTACAAATAGATTAAGATGATCCCTGAAGACCCTGCCTTTGAAATCTCTGAACCTGGCAGTTGCCTCTATATGATTTACACACATTCTAGGGTGCCTTCCCTATCTAACCATTTCTTTTCAAGACAGTCATCTAAACAGGGAGCTTCCAAATACCAGTATGCAGATGAGTTGCTTCAGAAATTACTTGGGGAATGCTTTGAAATTCCAGGTGTCTAGTCACTATCTTCTGAATCACACTTTCCAGGCCTAAGAATCAGAAATCTGTATTTTTTTTTAAAGACTTGAGGTGATTCTGACGAGTAGCCAGATTTAAGAACCACTGACCAAAACGTTTTCTTGAGCGCATGCTAAAGTACTGCCGTGAAATGTTTTACAAGTAGAACTTCGCTTTAACACAGAAATTTGAAAATTGTAAGAATCACTTCTGGAAATTACAGCCTTTCCCAACAGCTTAATTTTAATACCTCTTATGTGCATGCCAAAAGCCTGGACTTAAGAATGGAACTTCCTCCTCAGACAAAAGTAGACAGTCTCTGCTTACCACCAGTAATAGCATCCTGGTCCATATCCTTCTTTAATGGTCCTGGGGGTGGGGGTGGAGGAGGCATCAACTTGCAATCAATGTCTTCACAATCAGCATCATAGTCATCATCATCATAATCTACTAAAACCAAGAAGATGATCTCTTCAATATCCAGAATGTCAAACAGCCTTGAACTCCCTTGTCACTCAAGAATTTAAAGTACCACATGAAGCGCTATGCAAATCCTTTAAGGACACACAAGAGATGCAGCTTCTACCTTCAGAAAGAGATGACATCATGGTACTGCCAAATGCTGCAACACTATGTATACCTCACACAGGAACTGAGGGAGCGCATTAGAACTGCTTAAAACCTTTGCTCCTACTCCCGATCAAATCCTAGTTTATTTTTTATTTTCACCCTGCTCAATCTCATAGTAGTATTTAACATTCTTTCTCTGTCAGTTTCCTTTCAGACAAGACTTTCTCTCTTCTCACCTCCCAAGTCTTTGACACATTTTCTACTGTCTATCCTGTACAACTTGTCATTTTTTTCAATGGCATCACCCAATAATTGTTCCTGAACACTTTGCTTTTATTCCTCTACACACTCTCCATTCCCTTTTCTCAAGAATAACCTTTTCCAGATTTAACCCAAATCTATGTCTTGCCCTGCCTCACCTCCTCTACAAGTGCAACGCATGTTCTGCTGTCTAACAACCTTCCCACTCAGATATTCAACAACTGCATCTCATATCACACCAAAATATCCCTCGCCTCTTTTAAAATCACTTGTTACTATCAATACCACCTCCAACCTCATTTTCCCAGCTTATAACTATAGTCTCTTGTCTCCTTCATCAATCTCTTACCTCCAACACACCTTTTCCAATCGATCATTAATAGTC
Organism: Desmodus rotundus; assembly: GCF_022682495.2. Taxonomy (NCBI): domain Eukaryota; kingdom Metazoa; phylum Chordata; class Mammalia; order Chiroptera; family Phyllostomidae; genus Desmodus; species Desmodus rotundus. The sequence goes on along the minus strand of NC_071400.1, from coordinate 8,328,098 downwards.
ATTATAGCAATTTCCATTTATTGAGCTCCCATTATGCGCCAGGTATTTGTAGCTATTTTATCTGTAATCCTCCCAATAATGCAGCAATGTAGAATTATTCCGATATAGAAGTTAAACGACTTAGGATCATACGGTTTTAAGTGACAATCAGAATTCAAGCCTGGTTTAACAACAAGGACCATACTCTTTCCAACACGCTTCTTCACTCACCAAGTCCTACTGATCCTTTATCAGCAACTCTCAAGTTTGACATTGCCTATCATTTTCCACCATTGTCACTCTATTCTAGGCCTTGACAACTTTACATCAAGCTTGCAAGAACAGTCTCCAAGTAACTCTGCCCATTTACCCTTCTTATAATCAAAACCCCAAAGCGTCAACTATCACTTTTCATTTAAGAGAGCAACTAACATTACCAGAGATCTATCATGACAATGTATTATGTAGGTGCTTTCATACAACGTGATAATGAACTTAAGTTCTCACAAAAGCCCTATTAAGGGGGTAGGTATTATTACCTTTATTGCAGACAAGAAAACTGAGGGATTATTACAAATGAGAAGGGATTATTCCTCAGAGAAGTGAGCAAGTTTCCCAGGGTCAAACTAAATAAGGACTTGGAATCTGAATCTATGACATGTTGACTCCAAAGTCCATTCTCTTTTTTTTTATTGTATTTTTTCCATTACCATTTATCCCCCTTATATCCTCTTCTACCTCCATTCACCACCCCCCACCAAAGTCCATTTTCTTTTCATTATACCATCCTGCGTCTTACTTAACAATCTATGTTGGTTCACAATCCTTTTACGACATCAAATCCTAAGTGATACACACAAAACGGTGCTATCAAATTGCTCTATCCTTGGTTCTTGCCATTTGGCAGTATGTTTTCTACCCCTTTCAAGAAAGCCTACTGGTCAATTCCATCCCCCCCCCCCAACACACACACACTACTTGCTGATCACTATTTTCAAACATTTAGACAAGTCATGTTTCCAAACCAAATTACCCTGCTGCTTCCTCTCCATTAAACCATGTCTTTCAAAAGTTTACTTAAATCCACCTTCATGAAGCCTTTGCTAAGGACCTCCACCCACCTCGAATTATTCCAAAGAAACATCCTTGTAAATCAAGCTGTGTGAAGGGGTCAATACCAGGGAAGGAGGAAACTAAGGGCATACATAAAGCCATCCTCAGAAGACAAGGAAACTTAGAAAAACGCATCCCAGCCCTGGCATGTGCCTTGACTGGGAACCGAACCAGCAACCCTTTGGTTCTCAGGCCCACACTCAATCCACTGAGTTACACCAGCCAGGGCCAGTTAATGGATTTGAGTGCTGCTGGTATAAAGAGAATTAACTACATCACACACACAAAAAGTAACCCAGAAGAACAGAAAACACAGGCCTTACCTTCACGGATGTTGTTATAGGATAAATGCCAGCCTGTGAACTGAGTGGTCACCAGTTCAATTCCCTATGGGCTGTAGGCCAGGTCCCCAATTAGGGGCATGTGAGAGACAACTAATTGATGTATCTCTCACACAATGATGTTTCTCTCCCTCTCTTCCCCTCTAATATTAAATAAATCAAATCTTTAAAACAGTATATAAATAAAAATAAAATCTTAAAAAAAAAGAACATCCTGGAGTACTGAGACTCTACCTAATACGGTATCATCCTTTCCAAGTCAGCTCATAAAATCCAACTAGGAAACCCCCACCCACCCTCTTCCTTACCATCCCTACCTAAGACAATAAACCCAAACCTGGAAAATTCCAAAATCCTCTGAAAATCAGAGCTGCTACCACCTTTCCCTTAGCCTAAGTCCCGGTGCTCAAAAATAACAATTACGCTATTTGACTCAGCTATTCTGGCAACCCCTCAAAAACTAAGTATAACACTCTATAAAGAAACATCAGTTTATAGCTGGTTTGTCTTCTTATGATGAATAATTTTGCTTTGCATTCATTTATCACTTTCCCAAAATGATAACAATATCCCTGAAGATAAGGACTGTGTTTTCTATTTTTCTGGGTTACTTTTTGTGTATGTAATGTAGTTAATCCTCTTTATACCAGCAGCACTCAAAGCCGTTAACTGGCCCTGGCTGATGTAACTCAGTGGATTGAGTGTGGGCCTGAGAACCAAAAGGTTGCTGGTTCGATTCCTAGTCAAGGTACATACCTGGGTTACCCAGTGAAGGGTGCACAGGGTGCATGAGAGGCAATCACACATTGATGTTTCTCTCCTTCTCTTTCTCCTCCCTTCTCTTCTCTGTAAAAATAAATAAATACAATCTTTTTTTAAAATCCACTAACTGGCCCTGAAGAAACTAAGTTCAAGAACTTACCAAGGTTTTGTCTAAATTTCTCAGCAACCTGAACACTAATTCAAAGAGGTGGACAATAAATAAACAATGAGCAATTTCACATACAAGTTTCAGGCAGCAAGAGGTAGTGTGGGGGTTTGGAAATAATAAACTATGACCACTACCTCTAGATTCTAGAACACAGAACTGAGCTCCTCAAGGTCAGAAAATGAATTTTTCTATCTTTGTACCATACTGTCCATCACAGTTTATTGTACACAAGTGCTCAACCAATATCTAATAAACTGAGTTGCTGAATCAGTCAAGGATTGCCACTATCTAACTGCAGAACTTTTGACAAAGTTCCATATTTTTAAAGATTTTATTTTATTATTTATTTTTGAGAGAGGAAGGCAGGGAGAAAGAGAGGGAGAGAAACATCAATGTGTGGTTATGTCTCACACACCCCCTACTGGGGACCTGGCCCACAACCCAGCCATGTGCCCTGCCTGGGAATCAAACCAGTGACCCTTTGGTTCACAGGCAGGCACTCAATCCACTGAGCCACACCAGCCAGGGCCAAAGTTTCACATTTCATTAAACTTCTCTAAATTTCAAGTTTTCCTACTCTATGATGAGGTTAAGAATAAATAATCACTAAAACCCTTTCCAACTCTGACATTCTGATTCTATAATATAACACTTCATATATGTTATAAGCATTAAGTACATGGTATCACCATACAGGTGTTTCAGTGATTGACAGCAGATGAGCCAATAAATACGACTTATATGACTTATATGTCACTCACTCATATGACACTACAGACTTAATTCTTCTTGAACTACCAATTCCTTGAAAACAAAAAGTGAGTTTAAACAGCATCTAAAACAGTGCGAGGAATGCTGTAGCTAATAAAATAGCAATTGATGAGAAGAAAGCATTATCATCCTTATTTGGCATTCATCAAGAATTTGAAACTGACCAACATAAGAAATAAAAGCCTGAGTATGGTGACATATTCTGCCCCAGAACACAAAAGAAGACAGCAGCTCCTAGAACTGAGCTCAAAAAAGGAAGAGACACACAGAGAGCAGGAACAATGGCAGAAAGCAAGCTTAGAAACAAACTGGACTACACAGCAAGAAAATGCACTGGAATGCTCTGTTGATAATACCAAAGAATCACCTGAGTGGCAAAGGGGCTGAAAGCTCCCCACTGTCTGCTGGTATCTTCGACTTTCATCTTCTGCTACCTCACTGATATCTGAATAGTCCACAGCATCTTCTGTACTCCTAATCCATCCTATAAATAAAAGGGGGCATTAGAGGTCAACACAGAGCAAGCAACTGTCATTAAGTAATTCTCATCAAGAAGTACACGTACAGTAAGTGGCTCGCCTCCCCCCACCACCTTGTTCTCCATGACCCACTTCACCTTCATCATTTACCAAAGCACCATCACTGTCAGTCAACTCTTCATTTGCCGTGAGTTCAGTGATCAGGCTGCCGAGACCCAAAGCCCCCAAGCCTGCCAAGTGCTTCTTACACTCCTGAAAAAGGGACAGCACCACAGTGTAAGGTAACAACCAAACTCAAGCTTCCCACACCACAAGGCTTATTTCCCTGATCCACAAAGCTATAAATACATAGGAAAAATGACTATGCCACATGCTAAAAGGATCATCCATCACATTCAAGGCTGTAAATCTTCCACTGAACTCCACATTGATCAGACCTTTATTAACATATATGCAATTTCATCACCATACTCTAAAGTAATGTGAGATCATTCAAAGAACCATCACCAAGACTAAAGAAATGGGACAGCAGTTCTATGAATAAAAGGTAAGACAACTGAGATCACACTGGATTGAAGTAGGCAAGAACATTTTTTGGCTACCTTATGTGTGTGTTTGTGTGTACTGCTGTGAAGGAGCAGTATTGCTCGATATTTTCTCCAAGAGAAAATGAACCTAAATGAAAGGAGGTGAGTTTCAGCTGGGCACACGGGAAACAATTTCATGACTGTCAGGGAACGCTGGGAAAACTACCTAAGAAGTGCTCTGGGAGGAGAAAAGTCTGTCCCGGGAAGTTTGAATATTCACTGTTGAAAAACTGGGTGGGACCTGGACCGCAGGATTTCTCGCAGGTTGTGGTCAATCCTCTCGCTCTACAGCCACCTCAGGGCAGCGATGTCAGAAATGCAGACTGTTTCAAGAATCCCCGAGAACGTTTAAGCCGCTATTTTTTTCCCTACTGCCAGATCAGAAAGGTTATTTCCAAAGCCACCCACAAGCGCCCCTGACCTTACGGGGGCTTGGCTACCATTCTCTCTGCTCCCCACCCTCGCCCGGAACTGAGCCCGTCACTCGACTTAACCGCAAGATCTTCCTAAATGCTATCTTATCTCACGCTAACAGCGCTCTCTTTTCCCGGTTTTTTACTCTCACTCCCCTTACCCTTAGTCGCACCACTCCCAGCCCTGTCCCCAAAGCCCAGCCCCTCACATCATCCAAGACGCTCTCCCCCTCCAGCTGCCCGGCTCCATTGATGTTGCCGAAAAGGAAACCGGTCAATGAAAACGGGCCGCCCCCGGAGGAATCTTCATCGCTGTCCGTGTCTGACATTATGGCGGATACGGAACTCGCAACGGATTCGGGAAACAGGAAATCCTTGCCAGGACCCATACCGGATCTAACAGTCGTCGCACATAAGTGACGTCAGACTTTCCTTGCCCTGAGTAGTCCCTACCGGAAACGGAATCAAACGGAAAAAAAAAAAAAAACGGAAGAAACGGTCCTCCAACAAGGGGTACAACTGATGTCACTACTTTACGAACGTCTTTTGATTTGACCAAATGCTCTCAGGAGGCTGAATAACTGGAAATTGATTGGTCAAAGAAAACGCTCGTTCCTGCCCCTTACAGTTACTAAGCAGAAGCGTTTGCGCTGCACTTCCACCAATCAGAAGGAGCGGCCTGGGTCACGTGGCCTACATCCCGGTAAACCTCAGGTCACCGCGCGACAGTAAACGGCGACTACAGTAAACGGCCGTAACGAAGAGAGCCCTTAACGAAGAGAGCCGGTTCCTCTCCTCCGTCCTGCTACGTCACCGCTCAGTCGCGAAAAGAAACTGACCGTAAATTGCACCATGCCAAGGTTACCTTTCTAAATTGATTATCTTTAATTGACCTTCCCCTACGCAAATGAGTATTTTCCCCTCCATGCTAAATGTTAAAGTAAAACACGAATAAAATGAGCAGCTGACCGTTCACCCTAAATTCACAATTGCTAATGTTTTGCCAACTTTTCTGAACCATTTGAAGATGGGTTATAAACATCGTGATTCTTCATGCCTTAAAATAAGACACTTTTCTACATAAGCACTTCACCATTATCACAGCTTTAAAAATTAACATTAATCCGATATCATTTAACATACAATTTATGTTTAAATTTCCCCAATTGTCCTCTAATTGGAGCATTTTGCATCTCAATCCACAATCCACCCAATCAAAGTTTATGCATTGCCTTTGATGGTCTCCCTTTAGTGTCTTATCCAGCCTTTTTCTTTGTGTTACATGCCACTACATTTTTGGAAAATCCAGGCAAGTTGTCTTGAAAATATTCCACATTCTCCCCCTGGCTGGTGTGGCTCAGTGGCTTGAGGGTCATTCCGCGCAAGGAAAAGTTACTGGTTCGATTCGCAGGGTTGTGGGCCAGGTCCCCAGTGGGGGTGTGTGAAAGGCAACAGATCAATACTACTTTCACTCATTGATTTTTCTCTCCCTTTCTTCCTCCTTTCCCCTCTCTAAAAATGAATAAAATTTAAAAAAATATTCCATATTCTGAATTCATCTGACTATTTCTTCAAATTCACTCAGGTTAAATATTTTACCATACCCAGACAGCAGGTTGTCCCAATATTAGTGATGCTAAATTTGATCACATTTAAAAAATGATCGCCAGATCTCTCCATCACAAATGCATTTACCCTTTTGTAATCAGTGAATAATCTATGAGGAGATACTTTGTGATTGTGCGAATATCCTGTTTCCCACATAACCCTTGCACCCAATGGGTTTTTTTTTTAATTTTTTAAAATATATTTTATTGATTATGCTGTTACAGTTGCCCATTTCCCCCCTTTATTCCCCTCTGCCCTGCCCACCCCCTCCCTCCCACATTCTCCCCCTATAGTTCATGTCCATGGGTCATACATATAAGTTCTTTGGCTTCTACATTTCCTACACTATTTTTACCCTCCCCCTGTCTATTTTCCACCTATCATCTATGCTACTTATTCTCTGTACCTTTCCCCCCCTCTCCCCCTCCCAATCCCCTATTGATAACCCTCCATGTGATCTCCATTTCTGTGGTTCTGTTCCTGTTCTAGTTGTTTGCTTAGTTTTCTTTTGTTTTGGTTTTAGGTGCGGTTGTTAATAACTGTGAGTTTGCTGTCATTTTTACTGTTCCTATTTTTGATCTTCTTTTTCTTAGGTAATTCCCTTTAACATTTCATATAATAAGGGCTTGGTGATGATGAACTTCTTTAACTTGACCTTATCTGAGAAGCACTTTATCTTCCCTTCCATTCTAAATGAAAGCTTTGCTGGGTAGAGTCATCTTGGATGTAGGCCCTTGCCTTTCATGACTTGGAATACTTCTTTCCAGCCCCTTCTTGCCTGTAAGGTCTCTTTGGAGAAATCAGCTGACAGTCTTATGGGAACTCCTTTGTAGGTAACTGTGTTCTTTTCTCTTGCTGCTTCTAAGATTCTCTCCTTATCTTTAATCTTAGCTAATGTAATTATGATGTGCCTTGGTGTGTTACTTCTTGGGTCCAACTTCTTTGGGACTCTGAGCTTCCTGAAATTCCCGGAAGTCTATTTTTTTTTGCCAGACTGGGGAAGTTCTCCTTGATTATTTGTTCAAATAAGTTTTCAATTTTTTGTTCTTCCTCTTCTCCTTCTGGCACCCCTATAATTCGGATGTTGGAATGTTTAGAGTTGTCCTGGAGGTCCCTCAGCCTCTCCTCAATTTTTTGAATTCTTTCTTCATTCTGTTCTGGTTGACTGTTTCTTCCTTCTGGTCCACACCATTGATTTGAGTCCCAGTTTCCTTTTCATCACTATTGGTTCCCTGTACATTTTCCTTTATTTCACTTAGCATAGTCTTCAATTTTTCGTCTAATTTGCTACCATATTAAACCAATTCTGTGAGCATCCTGATTGCCAGTGTTTTGAACTGTACATCTGATAGATTGGCTATCTCTTCGTTGCTTAGTTGTTTTTCTGGAGCTTTGATCTGTTCTTTCATTACTGCCTTTTTTTTTTTTTTTTTTTGGTCTCAGCACGCCTGTCACATAGTAAGGGGTGGAGCCTTAGGTGTTCGCCAGGGCGAGGCACCCCAGGTCTTTGCGTTATGGCGCTATGTGTGGGGGAAGGGTTAGAGAGGGAGCAATGGCGCCTACTTGGCTGTCTGCCGGTTTTCAGTCACTTCCCCCACTACCCACAAGCAAATTGGGCCCTTCTGGTGCTGAGTCCTGGGTGGGTGGGTTTGTGTATGTTCTAGGACCCTCCGGGTCGCTCCAACAAACTCTCCTGTGAGGCTGGAAGTTTCTCCCACTGCCGCCTCAACCCCCACAGGTGTTTTCAATCACAGGCTTGAGGATTTATTTCCCTGCGCTGGAACCCCGGGTTGCGCGGTTCGTCTCGCTCCCCAGTTGTTCCTCCCGGTTTATCTGCACGAGAATGTGGGACCGCCGGGTCCACCAGCTGCCGCCCCACCCCCTGCCCCAGTCCTCCAGCCGCCACCTTGCCGCGAGTCCTCTCCACCCAGCTGCCCGTCTCCACCCGTCCTACCTCCTACCGGTCTGGATGAATGTTTCTTCTTTAACTGCCTGGTTGTTGGATTTCCATACAGTTTGATTTTCTGTCAGTTCTGGTTGTTCTCTGGTTTTAAATTTGTTGTTGTCCCTCTTTTGTTTGCGCGAGGAGACACAGCGTGTCTACCTATGCCTCCATCTTGGCCGGAAGTTGTCGTCACTTTGCGCCCAATGGTCTATTCATGATCACTATTCACGATCTTTCCCTGAATCAATTATATTGGGAAAGTGCAAAAGGGTGATTTTTCTAATTCTTAAATTCCTTGTACATTTACTAAGTGGACTTTATCAGTAAAGAAAAACTAACCCCTTTTGTTACCTCTTTTCCTGCAATTTTAAAAGATTTTATTTATTTATTTTTAGAAACAGGAAGGGAGGGAGAGAGGAAGAGAAAGACCAATGTGTGGTTGTCTCTCACGCGCCCCCTGCTGGGGACCTCACCTGCAACGCAGGCATGTGCCCTGACTGGAAATCAAACCAGTGAGCCTTTGCTTCACAGGACCGTCCTCAATCCACTGAGCCACACCAGCCGGTCATATCTTGAATTTTTAATGTGTTACAGTCTAGTACTATTTTATCCTCGCTGATGCTCAAACTGTCCCAGATTTGTCCAATGGGAACCACTTCACTCTGGCTCCTGTGTTCTTTCGACATGACCCACAGGTCTTTGAGCACTTGTTTTTTTGGCACAAGATGTTCCAAGCTTACTTTGTTCATTACCTGTCCAAGACCTGATATTGAGGCAGGACAGTAAAAAGCTAGAAAAATTCCTTGGCAGGTGGAATAGGGAAACTGAAACAGATAACTGAACAATCTGGCTGAGCAATTTACAGCCAGATACAGAGAGTCACCTTCTTAGAGATAACATCTAGGCCTCAGTTGTTTCAGCTCCAGACCCAGAAAAGCAGCAAAACCAGGTGGGTGGTGCTAGGACCAGCTGCAATCACTAATGACCGCCTGCCCTGTCACTGACCAATGGGTGGCAGCCACGACCCTGAAAGAGCACACCTGGAAAACTGAAGGTTCTGCTGAAACCCTCCCCTGAGACCTCCCCTAACATTCCCTATAAGTAACTATTTACATTAATTTCTGGTTTATCCTTCCTGTGTTTATTATGTTTTATTGAGGTATAACTGACATATTTGTTTCAGGTCTACAACATAATTATTCAATATTTGTACTTCCTTTGTTTTGTTTTGCAAAATAAACAAGTGAGTCTATCAGGGTGTCCAACTTTTTGGCATGTCTGGGTCACACTGGAAGAAGAGTTATCCTGGGTCACACATTAAATCATAAACCTAACTGATGAGCAAAAAAACGCTTTTAAGTAAATTTACAATTTTGTGTTGGGCTGCACTCATACCCATCCTGGGCCCCATGCAGCCCTTGGGCTGAGGGTTGGACCCCCCTGGATATTTTTTTAAAGGTTTTAAAATTTTCTTTTTAGGCACAGAGAGAGGGATGGAAACATCGATGGGTTGCCTTTTGCACGTCTCTAACTCCCCCAACCACATACCTAGCCAGGAACCCAGGAATGTGCCCTGGCTGGAGATCAAACCGGCGACCCTTTGGTTTGCAGGCCAGCGCTCAGTCCACTGAGCCACACCAGCCAGGGTCCATGAACTGTTTTAACAGTAGTTCCATTTCTAGGCCAGATGATACAGGTCTGCAAAACCTGCATGGTAGCTGATACTATGCACTTTGGTAATGAAAAGTTAGTAAAATACTATTGCTATACTAATATTTAAGACAAAAAAGCAAGATGGAATGTTTTTTAATATATTTATAATGCCTCTTGGATGCTTGTGCTTGAGGAAAAGCAGGTATGAGATAGATGAAGGCTTGTAGAATGTGGAAAGGGACTTCTGATACTATAAATATGATGCCATTCTTGACTCAAAATGTAGTTTGCGTAAATTTACCACATCACCTAGCAATTTCATTTATACGTGGAATTAAAAACACCCAAGAGAATTAAAAACATGTCCACACAAAACCTTGTACACAAACATTCCCAGCAGCATAGCCAAAAAGAAACAATCTTATGTCCCTCAACTATGAGTAGATAAAATATGGTACATCTATATAATGGAATACTATTCAGCAATAAAAAGAAATAAGTGCCCATATGTGCTACAAAATGGACGCCCCTGGACACTATGCTAAAGAAAGGAAGCAAATTCTAACCAGCCACATAGTGTTCTATTTATATGAAATGTTCAGAAAAAACAAAGCAGATGAATGGTTGCCTAGGGCTACAGGTAGATGCAGGGATTAACTGCATGAGGGAACTCTGGGGTGATGGAAAGGTTCTAAGAGTAGATGTAGGTGATGGTTGCATGACTCTAAATTTACTAAAATCATTACATTGTCATCTTGAACTGGGTGAATTTTACGGTATGTAAATTATACCTCAATCAAGCTACTTACAAAAGAAAAGGTTTCGTTCTTCCTTACTAGTGCTTTCAGCAGTGCACCAAAACTATATACAATTACCAGCTAGGATTAATTTCTATAACAGAAGATCTTTTCCTGAGATGACTGGGAGAGGCTCCTAGTACAGTAATGCCTATTAACACAGTAGGAGCTTGATAAATGTGTACTGAATATAGTGTAATAAATGAGGAAAATCCCCTACAGGAAACTAACTGATCTGTCATTAGTGAAAACCAGAAAATGAAGTTACTGTAAATCCTGAAGAGGAATAGGTTGGGCAGGGCAGGTGGGGGGTGGGGCAGGAACTAGTCAATGTTAGCAAGGCAGCCAATTCCATTCACTGTCTGATTTGGAAAATAACTAGTTACACACAGGTACGATGTGCAATACAATAATTATATTCTTTTTAAAATATTTTCTTTATTTTTAGAGAGGGGAAGGGAGGGGTAAAGAAAGATCAATGTGTTCTTGCCTCTCATGTGCCCCCTACTGGGGATAGGCATGTGCCCTGACCGGGAATCGAACCGGCAACCCCTTGGTTCACAGGCTGGCACTCAATCCACTGAGTCACACCAGTCTGGGCTAGTTATTCTATCCTTTTCAAGTTGAAAAGAATTTGGAAACAACTCAAAATGGGGGAGTGGGAGGGAGAAGGAATTGTTTTTATTTTTAGAAAGCAACAGACCCAGTAAAGTCAGAAAAGCTTATTGCCATTCATTGTGAATAATTTACAAGTGATACTAGTATGTTTGTCTCCATTCAAATTCCTTTTAAGTATAAAAATCAAGATGTCAGTGTATGCTTAGGATCATCAAATCAGTCCAATAGCAAAACCACCCTCTCGTACTTGTGCATCACACCTCCGTTTATTAAAGGACACAAGTTTGCCCAAACCAAACCTATGCTTACATTTGGGAATTTTCCAGACAAGAAGAGCAGGAGGCACTATTAAATGAAAAGCCAATTTATTTTTTTAAAAGATTTTATTTATTCATTTCTAAACACAGGTGGAAGGGGGAGAAAAACATTGATATTTGAGAGAAACATCGATATCGCACACCCGCAACCAGGGACCTGGCCCACCCCCCAGGCATGTTCCCTGACTGGAAATCGAACTGGCCACCCTTTGATTCACAGGCCAGCACTCAACCCAACCAGAGCTAAAGGCCAATTTAAAACACTTCTGTAGCTAAACAGAAAGCTCCCAGAAACACAGGTGTTTCTAACCCTTCAACCATGAAGCCCTGTGTGTACCCCAGCAGCAATCAGAACACCCTGAGGCTGGAATACACTTGAGCAATAAGGACTTTCATTTGACTGCCTCTGGGAAAACTCAGGGACTCTATGCAAGGGCAAAGGATGCCTCATGCACACAAGCAAGTTGTGCCCTACGGTCACTGTATTTCTCCATACAGCAACCTCACTTTCACCATACTTCACCATACAGCAACCTCGCTTTCCAAAGCGCTCCTGGGGCTTGGTTAAGGAGGGCCACCCTTACTCTCTTCCAGCTGACACACTGCTTATAAAGAATCCCCACCACCACCACCACCCCCCCCACCACCACAGGAAGCCCTGGAGCACAGTGGGAAATACAGTACCCTGAAATTGAGATAGAAGGCACATGCCAGACAATACTATCCACCCTTGATCCTTCATAGCTTTAGACAACTGGTGTAGAAATAAATGCCAACGAAGTAGTGTATGAAATGGAGGGAACAGTCATGAAGGGAAAACAAAACTAAACATCGTAGTCCCAGGGGAGGGAAAAGGGGAAACCAGAAGAAAAGTAGTTAAGAATAGAATTGACATAAACTTTCTATCTTCTATCAATACTTGATTTCTCCTTGACCTCCAGGTTCCAGGTTCTCCAAGAGGAGGGTTGCCAGATTAAGCCAATAAAAACACAGGATGCTTGCATTAAATTTGAATTTCAGATGAACAGCAAATAATGTTTTAGTGTATGTCCCAAATATTGCATGGTACATTGCTTGTACTAAAAAGTTACTTGTAAAAAAAATATTTTGTCTTTAATTTTAATTTAATTTATTGGAGTAATACTGGTTAATAACATGTAAGTTTCAGGTGCACAACATCTGCATACTCCATTGTGTGCTCACTGCCCAGTCTAGTCTCCTTCTGTCATGTAAAATATCACTGTGTTTTTTCTGGCAACCCTATTCAGGAAGTTCAGTTAGCCTGAGGCGACTCTGCTCACATCTAGTCAAAGAGCCACAGTAAGACTGTCACAGAGCAAAGCACAGACACTTCACCCACCACAGGGGGAGGTAGTGCGGTATGTCATCCTTTTACCTGCCAAAGGCTCAAAAATCCAACGCTATTTTGGCAAGTTGAGAGGGTATGGACATGGTGGAGTTGTCAACTGCTATCTGCCAGGTGGAGAAGTTTTTCTCCCATATCAAATAAAGGTCAGAAATCTTACAACTATGGAGAAGCAGGCCTACTGGGATGAAGAATCTGACTCACACTGCCCCAGGGCAGGCTGAGCAACTCCAGCCCACAGTCTGGAGATCCAACACACTCCAACTCTTTTGGAGCAACTAAAAGACCTCAAAAGGCACATGGGGCTGAATGAATGAATGAACAAACGAACGAACACACACACACCCCAAGGTGTACAGAGGAGGAACAGGAAAAGAGCACAGTAGCCCTTATAGTAACTCAAGAGGAATGACAGTAAGTCTGTGACTGTCATTACTTTCAAAAGCATGAAGGAGGCCACATTATGCTTTTTCTTCATAGCCTCCTGCATGGGAATTCCTAGATCCTATTAACCCAGCATCTCTGAAACTGTTTCCAAAGATGTTAATAGGTACTGCGTAGGACCAAAAGAAAACTTCAGGAATGTTGCATACTTGTTAAACATTATAAATCCCTACAGTAGAGGAACCTCTTGAGCTTTTATTTAAATAGATGGTTCCTGGCTTATTTGACCACAGAACCTTTTAAGGAATATCTATTCCCATCTCACAGAACTTTGGAAAATTCTACTTAACCAGTTTTGCAAGAATGTCTTATCTCAAGAATGAGAAGGACATGCCAACACTGGGAACACCCAGGAATCACACATTAACTAGTTTTGAAAAATTAGTGTATTCAGAAAAAAATTAGTGTATTAGAAAGTTTAAGGCAATGACTTGAAAACCGGAAAGACTTGTCCTCCTGTAAGGCACTTGCTCAATGGTAACTACAGTGAGAAAAGCTGAAATGCGATTGAAAAGCAGACAGGCAAAAGTCTACAAAGAAAAGTACAAGGCTGCTCTGCTTAGTTGCTGCCTGGCCAGGACAGGAAGGAACAAGGAACAGTGCTTTGTGGTGTCTCTTACCGTTTTGATCACTCTCTCTACCTCTCTCTCTCTCTCACTCTCTCTCTCTCTCTCTCACACACACACACCCTCTAAAAGGTTCAAACCAAACTGCAAAGCAGCCATGTATGGACTAGCCTGTCTGTCCTCATTCCTCCAAAAGCCCAGTAACCTAGAGCCCAGGGTTTCCAGAAGAGTCAAATGGCTCTGTTGGCATTGTTAAATCCTGTCAAAGGAATCCCCCTTATTCTCTGTGGAGGCAGTCCCTAAGTGCCACCCCAAAAGCTATAAGAGGACACATTTCTTGGTGCTCTTCTTTGTGGCAGGGTAAAGCACAGCACGGACAGCTTCCAAAAATACCTCCTGTACCCCATCCTGCAGCAGGGCAGAACATTCCAGATACTTCACAGCCCCCACCTGCTTGGCCAGGGAAGTGCCTTGCTGAGGAGTTGTGGGCATCAAACTCTGTTCCTTCAGCTTGTTCACTGTCTCAAGGTCATCCCGCAAGTCCCTCTTGGTGCCTACCAGCAGAACAGGTACATTGGGGCAATGACGGGTGACCTCTGGGTACCACTTATATCTCACATTGTCATAAGAGGATGGGCTGCTGATGGAGAAACAGATGACGAAGATATTGGTCTGTGGGTAGGAGAGCGTTCTCAGTCGGTCGTATTCTTCTTGACCAGCCGTGTCCCATAGGTTCAGGATGACAAGCTGGCCATCCACAGATGTCTGCGCGCTATAGTTGTCAAAGACAGTGGGGATATACTCTTCAGGAAAGGACTTTGTTGTGTAACTGATGAGGAGGCAGGTCTTACCCACGGCCCCATCTCCTACAACCACACATTTGATCGTCTGCATTCTTCCCTTGGAGTCCTACGTGTAAGAGAGAAATGAAGAGTGTTCCCAGATGCTTAGTTAATGAAGGGAGCCCAAGCTTCATAAACATTTCTGTCAGAGGAGAAAGAGAAAAGGTGAACCCCCACCCACTGCCCATCCCCGTCACACCATAGAAGAACCAGCTGGGGAAGGTGGTACAGGGCCAGAGTTCTTACCATGGTCTGCTAAAGGACAGGCTTCAGTGGGTCCTAAAAGCTGCCTCTGAAGTTGTGTGCAATCCTATATGTATGCGCGTAAGTGAATTTTTCTGGAAAGAAGATCCAAAGCTGTTATTAGACTCTTGAAAAGGGCTGTGAGCCCCCAAAAGATTAAATACCATTCATATACATAGGTATTTATGCTACATTGTTGTCATAAGGTCTGAAAATATGGTATCAAAGGTGCTAAAATATACTAGGTGCTCAGTAAATGGTAACTCATTTTTTTTTTAAGTATAGAAAGAAGTTGAAACAAAAGAAACAAGGCTCTCACTTTGGGTCTGTGGCTATAGACCCAGCAAAGGAACGTCTCTGTTCCTGAAAAACAGCGACAGTACCGGAGTGAAAGGTAGGCCAGACTGAATCAGCCATGTGGAGAAGTGATTAAGAGTCCAAGCTCCAATGCCCTGGCTGGTGTGGTTCAGTGGACTGAGCACCCGCCTACACACCGAAAGGTCACGGGTTGACTCCCACTCAGGGTACAAGCGTGGGTTTCGGGCCAGGTCTCCAGGAGGGGGCATGCGAGAGACACCCCATTGCTCACACAGGGATGTTTGTCTCCCTCCCTTCCCTTCTCTCTAAAAGTAAATAAATAAATTTTTTGTTAAAAAAGAATCCTAGCTCTGAGGTCAGCCCCCCCTGGAGCCAAAAACCTCTTTCCCAAAGCCTTGGGAACTTGGGCAGATTTCTAACCTGAGGCTTAAATGAAAGAATGCGGGTATAGTCACTGTTACTGTGTGATGCATACTAAGTACTTATTAGGTTTCAGAAGCTACTATGACTTCATACGTTATTATTCTTCTACTATTCTGCTACGGAGGGCAAAAGTTCCCTGATGTGATTACAAAGCTAGACAAGCCAGGGGTCTCATCCCTTCCCATCTTCTCTACAGGGCACAAGAGCACCATACTCTTTGTCCATTTCTTCATGCATGAAGTACGTGGCAGTTAATGGCATGACATGTGGTCCCCTACCAGGGACAGGTTTCAATTTTTCCATGGCCGGGGTGGAGCAGGGAGGCAGGAGGGCAGGAGGACAGGAGGTGAGGCTCAGGCGGTAATGTGAGCAAAGCTCGCCAGCCCACTGCTCACCTCCTGCCGTGCGGATACCAGTCTGTGGCCCGGGGGGGTGTCCGGGACGCCTGGCATAGATGATCTCCAAGAAACATGTTTACTATGAGCTCCCATGTTCAACACCCATATCAATACCTTGGCGATGCCCTACCTTGGCAGTACCCCAGAGCACTTCAATTTCTTTAGCTTCTTAACTACTGCCCTCATTTCAGACCCAATCCTTACAGCATATAGTTCTTCAAGTGTCAGAACATGGAGGAAAGGGGATACATTGTCATATGTATTTGATTATAGAAAAAAAAATTGAGAATTAGCTTCTCACCTTGGGAATTTGGGGGAATAGACACATCCCCTACCCTGTTGTCTTATTAGTAAAGGTCTCTATTGGGCCCATATCATAGGCAAAAACAAAACAGAATTCATTTTGGGTCTCAGTAAAGTTGGCCTTCTGAGGATGCTTCACACAGGCCCACTAGGGGTAGCTATCTTCCCACGCAGCCAGTTCTGAACAGGGAAGCCTTTCACCCAGAAGCCTTTGGTAGCACAGGTCCCACAGCTCAAACTCCAGAGGGTAACTCAGGACTACCATCCCAGGGTATTCACTAACCATCAGCTCTGTCTTTTTCTACCTAGGAACAGGCTTAAGGATGAAACAAACAAGGTCACTGGAAACAGGGCAAAGTCACTACCACACTCCTTAACTTTCCTAGTCTGCTATAGAATTCAGAGGACAAAGAAATGAATCTAATCACTGTTTGTATTTTCTCATCTTCCTAGCCTCCTCTAGGTATCATCTAGTGTCAAACATCTCTGCTCCAAGTGACTGCTTTCAGGACAGTGTTGCATCTGAGGGGGTTGCTGAACCAGAGCAAAATTCATGGGCACAAAGAGCACTTTGCACCCCAAACTCAGCTCCTCTTCTCTATTAAGTAGGAAAAGGCACATATATTCACTTCTACTCATTTATTATCTCCAAATACTCCTAATATATATATATGGTCTGCAGCTGGGCACTCCAGTCACACTGATGGCTGCGGGCCTAGATGATGAAGTGAAGCTAGAACACCTGGGGTCTGAAATGCTCAGTCGTACACACTGTCTGCGAAAGGTGGGGGAGGGAGGGATCAGCAAAAGTCCCGGGTACTTTCGAAGGCTGTTTTGTACAACTGACCCATTTATTCAGCCCACATGTTCATTAAACTATTTTATCTACTTGTGTATGTTTAAAATTCTCCATAGTTAAAAAGTTTTATAATAATACTAAAAATATATCCAGCCCTGACCGGTGTGACTCAGTGGGTTGGGCATCGTTCCACAAAGTGAAAGGCCACCAGTTCCTCCCGTCAGGGCACGTGCCTGGGTTGTGGGTTTCATCCCTTGTTGGGGGTGTGCAAGAGGCTACGGATCAATGTTTCTCTCTCACAATGATGTTTTTGTCACTCTCTCTAAAAATAAGTAAAATAAACAATAAAAATATATCCAAAATAATTGAAAACAGGATCTTGAAGACCTATTTGCACAGTCACGTTCATTGCTTCATTAATACAGCCAAGAAGTGGAAAAGTGGAAGCAGCCTAAACGTCACCCTAAATGGCTATCGGTAGATGAATGGATAAAGAAAATGTGGCACATAAATATATATATACAGAAGACGGGCCCTGGCTGGTGTGGTGGCTCAGTGGATTGCGCGCTGGCTTGCGAACCAAAAGGTCGCCACTACCATTCCCAGTCAGGGCACCTGCCTGTGTTGTGCGACAGGGCACCAGCAGGGGGCGTGCGAGAGGCAACTGATCTCGATCTCTTGCAGTTTCTTTCCCTCTCCCTCCCCCCTTCCTCTCTCTATAAAGTAAGTAAATAAAATCTTTTTTAAAAAAATAAGATGAATTTCGTATGCTACACCAAGGATAAACCTTGAGGACTTGATGGTAAGTGAAATAAACCAGTTACAAAAAAGCCAAGTACTGCATGATTCCAATTATGTGAGGTATCCAGAAGATTGAAACTTATTGAAACATAAAGTGGAACTAATGATAGTGGCCAGGGACTGCGGAAGGGAGAAACGGGGGGAGTTGTTCGATGGGTACAGAGTTTCAGTTTTTTAAATATTTTATTTATTAATTTTCAGAGGGGGGGGGAAGGCCGGGAGAAAAAGAGAAATATCGTTGAGCACGAGACACATTTATCGGTCGCCTCCCACACACCCCGCAACCCCGGAATGTGCTCGCACTAAGAATGGAACCGCAAACTCGAGACCCTTTGGTTGGCAGGCCGACACTCAATCCACTGAGCCACACCAACCAGGACTAGAGTTTCAGTTTTGCAAGATGAAAAAATTGTAGATTTGTTGCACAACAATGTGAATATAGTTAACACTCCTGTATGGTACGCGTAAAACGGTTAAAATATTAAAAGTAAAATAATACTCTTTTAAAGGCTTGGGAGCTCTGAGAAAAAAGGCTAGGAGTTAGAAGAGAAAGGCCAGTATTATATTTGTCATCTATTTGAGAAAGGCTTGTTTACTTAAGTTCCAGCATCCAGCACAATGCTGTCCCCTCCCCATCCCCACCACTATCTATACTGTCCCAAGTACTACTATGGGCAATGAACTGCTAGGACGGACTCAAAAAACGGGGTACAAAAAAAAAAGAATACTAGAAGATTAACGTCTTGTGGTGAAGGCAGGTGGCAAGTAATAGTACCAGTAATGCATGGCTCAGAGAGGGAAATTAAAAACTGAAAGCATTAAATAGGCATTGTGTAAAGCAGGGGTCCCCGATCCCCGGGCCGCAGACCGCCGCGGCCAATTAGGAACCAGGCGGCAAGCAAATCTCGCCGCAGTTGCGCCTCCTGACTCCCCAGCCTCCCCCACCTACGACGGGCGCGGGTGCGAAGCTCACCTGAGCTCCGCCGGCGGTTCGCTCCTCCGCGCCAACCACAGCGGGGGAGTGAAGCTCGCTTGAGCTCTGCCTCCGGCACCCCAATTCCGGAGGAGTGGGAGAAGCTCACCTGAGCTCCGCCTCCTGTTTGCCCCTTCCCCCATCCCCAGCTGGGGAGTGAAGCTCACTTGAGCTCCGCCTCCCGACCCCCCCCCCCCCCGGCCCCGTTCCACAGCGGAGCTACCGAAGCTCAGTTGAGCTTCGCGTCCTATCCTCCTCCCCCCTTCTCCCGCCACCCCCCGAACGCCTCCCACGAAACCGGTGCAGGGTGCCAAAAAGGTTGGGGACCGCTGGTGTACAGTACTTCTACCCATGTTTTCTTATTTAACTTCACAGTAGCACTAAGTAGACATCAGAGCAGCTTAGAGATCTTCAAGGTGCCTCTAGGATTAGAAACTGGGAGAGTCATGGATCTGCGAGCACCAGTACCCCATAGGGCTCCGTTCCTTGTTAGTCATTTACTATTAACGTTGGAATAATAGCTTCTTCTAAATGTTCCTATCTCATGTGACAAAGCATCCTGCTTCACTTGTACTGTCTGCACAGCAGTCAGTTTTCTCCCAGGTTGAACACAATATAAAAGATCCAATAACAGTGAAAAGAAGAATGCAGCTCAAAGTACTACTGTTTCTACGTCATTCTCCCAAGTCTCACCCTTTCAGCAAGTCTCAGCCTAATCCACTTAAATCACTCTTTCTGAAACCAAAACAATTTAGCAGAAGATCCCTAGTTTTATTTAGTACTTTCTGCAACTTAAGTTAGTTGCACCCCCCACCCCCACTAAATTGCGGGGGTGGGGGGTGCTTCTCACATTGAAGACTAATTTCTTTGGTTCAGGTGCACTCACGGAAGATTTCGGATGGCTGGAGGCGAAGGAAGCAGTGCGAATACTCCCGAACCGGGAGCCAGGGGGACTATCCTGCGCCTGGCAACTTCACCACAAGAAGCAATCTCAGCGATCCATCAATAGCCACCACGAGCCCTCCGGGCACTTCCCTCACACTCTCCTCCACCAAGGGTGGTAGGTTCTTCTGGGACTGCAGCTGCACTCCAGCCTGGGGCAGAGAGGTGCCCCACATTGGATTCACAGAGCTGGCTCACTCTGACCCGCTACACATACAGCTCATGCCACCCTCATATCCCTTCCACCCAAGGAGTGGCTCAGGGACTAAGGTCCCAGGGATGGGGAGACTCCACAAAAGAGGGGATGTGGGCACTGCCTGGGATAAGGGCTCACATACCCGGCAAAGTGGTCGTCGTCAACGCGCGGTTCAAGTGCCACCGGCAGAGCCTCCCGGAGTCTTTCACTGGGATCCGCTGGAGCGGCGGGCTCAACTCCACATCCGGGCAGCGACCTGAGTCCCACCCCGTCGTCGGACGCAGTCTCCTCTCCGCGCCCGGAGACCTCCTGGGAAGTGCAGTCCTAGGACCAGCCTCTTTTTCTGGCGTCACAGGATCCTAAACCACGCCTCCTGATAATCAAGCCTTGCTTAGATCCTGACCCCAGGACAAGGTCCCGGGTTCGAGTGTCCCCCGACCCCACCTTTCCCTTGGCAAAGTGAGGCCACCCGTTCCTCCCCACACCCCTGTTTTTCCTCAGGACCAGTATTAACATAAAGAGCCAGTTAGGGAACTGAGAAAGTGTTAAGAAAGATGGAAGCGATCAAAGAAAATGAACTAATTACGGCTGCTCTCTATCACCATATATTAGTTTGCATTTTCTACACTTTTACATAAATGGAATCAAAACCGTGCACTTTTAAGAACAGCTTTGTTGAGATATAAGTTCATGTACTCAACAATTCCCCATTTCAGTTGTACAATTCAATGTCTTTTGTATCTTATTTTTTTAACTATGGTAAATATATGTAACAAAGTTGGCCAGTTTAACCTTTTTTTAACTGTATAATTCAGTGGCATTACATACATCCACAATATTGTGGAACCATCACCGTTGTTTATTTCTAAAACCTTTTCATCACTCCAAACAGAAATTCTATACCCATTAAGCAGTAACTCCGCCTTCCCTCCTCTTCATGGCCCCTGGAAACCAACCTTTAATCTGCTTTGTGCCTCCATGAATTTGACTTTTGTAGCTGCTATTCGTCTATTGGTGGACATTTCTCTCATTTCTAATATTTGACTATTAGAAATAATGCTGCAATGAACACTAGCATACACGAATTTCATTTTGTTATTTTTTCTCTTTTTCTATGTCAATGATTTTCACTTTGATCGTCAGTGTTTTTCTTCTCAAACTTCATTTTACCTGCTCTTCTTCATTTTGCTAAAGTGAAAGCCTAAGTCACTGAGAGCTTTCTGCTGCTCTAATAGAGCTGCTTAGTGCTTAAAAATTACCCCCAAACTACTGCTTTAGCAGAATGCCATAAATTATTTGTTGTGCTTTCATTTTCATTCCATTCAAAGTATTTTCTAATTACCCTTTTCATTTCTTCTTTCACCCATGAGTTATCTAGAAGTGGATTATTCAATTATGTAGTATTTGAGGATTTTCCAGAGATCTTTCTGTTATTGATATATAATTTCATTCCATGCTTTTCAGAGAATATACATATTTTTGTAGGACTTGAATCCTTTTGAATTCATTGAGATTTGTTTTGTGGCCTAGAATATGGTCTATCTTAGCAAATACCTCATGTGGACTTGAAAAGAATGTGTATTTTGCTATTTCTGGGTGGAATATTCTATAAATGTAAATCACGTCAATTTGATTGATAGTGGTGTTCACTTCTACATCCTTGCCAATTTTATGCCTACTTGTTCTATTAGTTATTCAGAGAAAGGTATTGAAATCTCTGAAAACATTGTGGATTTCTCTATTTCTCCTTGTAGTTTTTCAGTTTTCATTGATGTATTCTGAAGCTATTATATTAGGTGCACAAACATTTAGAATTGATACGTCCTCCTCATTAACTGACTTTTTATCATTATATTACCTTCTTTATTTACTAGTGTTATCTTTGCTCTGAAACCTACTTTGACTAATATTGATACAGCCCGTCCACCTTAAAAAACTAGTATTATCATGATACACCTTGTTTAAAACATACTTCTAACTTATTTGTGTCTTTGTCTAAAGAGTCTTTCTCGTAGGTTGGGTCTTGCTTTTTTACCCAGTCTGATCATCCCTAACCTGTAACTGGGGTGTTCAGACCATCTACATTTAACACAACACGGTTAGGTTTGAATCTGTCACCTTGCTATTTGTTTTCTATTTGTCCCATCTCTTGTTTGTTCTCTTTTTCTGCCTTCTTTTGGATTAATCAATATTATTTGTGTCTCCTTTGTTGACTTATTAGCTGTCCCTCTTTGTTTTGTCGTTTTAGTGGTTGCTTCACGGTTTATTTTGTACACCCATAACTTCTCACAATCTACCTTCAAGTGTTATGATACCACTTCACGAAAAATATAAGAACCTTATGTTGCCCTGGTTGGACAGCTCAGTTGGTTAGAGCATCATCCCCATCCATACCAGGGTTTACCAGGGTTTCCAGTTGCCACTCAGGGCACATACAGGAAGCAACCAATGAGTACATAAATGAGTGGAACAACAAATTGATGTCTCTCTCTTTATATATTTTTTTTAATTTTATTTATTTGCTTTTAGAGAGAGGGGAAGGGAGGGAGAATGAGAGGAACAGAAACATCAATGTGTGGTTGCTTCTCATATGCCCCCAACTGCAGACCTGGCCTGACACCCAGGCATGTGTCCACACTAGGAATTGAACCAGTGACCTTTCAGTTCACAGGCCCGGGCTCAGTCCACTGAGCCACACCAGCCAGGTGTGTGTGTGTGTGTGTCTCTCTCTCTCTCTCTCTGCCTCTCTGCCTCTCTCTCTGCCTCTCTCTGTGTCTCTCTATCTCTCTCTATCCCTCTCTCTCTCTTTAAAAAAAAATCAATAAAAAAATTGTTTTTACAGAATCTTATGTTAATATACTTCCATTTTCATCTTTCTGGTCTTTGTTCTGTTGTTAGGCAGTTTACTTTTATCCTGCAGTACATTGTTATTATTTTTGTTTAGACAGTTAATTTTAACAGACTGCTTTTTAGATAAGTTTTAGGTTCACAGCAAAATTGAGCAGAAAATACAGAGAATTCCCACGTACTTACTGTCCCCCCACATGCACACTCACAGCCTCCCCCTCTATCTCAACAGCCCATATCACCAGAGCAGCATATTTGTTACAGCTGATGAACCTAAACTGACACATTGTTATAATCCAAACTCTACATTAGGGTTGACTCTTAGTATTGTATGTGCTGAGTTCTAACAAACGCATTCACCATTAGAATAGCATACAGAATAGTTTCACTGCTTTAAAAATCCTCCGTGGTCTGACTATTCATCCCTCCCTCCCTCCCGCCTGACTCCTGGCAACCACTGATCTTTTTCCTGTCTCCACGGTTTTGCCTTTTCAGAATTTCATGTAGTTGAAATCATACAATAGGTACTGCTTTTGCAGATTCACTTCTTTCATTTAGCGATATGCATTTGAGGTTCATCCATGTCTTCTCGCGGCTTGATATTTCATTTCTTTTTTAAAAGAGTTTATTTTCAGAGCAGTTTTAGGCTCACAGCAAAATTCGATTGAAAATACAGAGAGTTTCCCTGTGTTCCCTTAACCCCCTCCCACGCACAACCTCCCCCCCATGATCAAGGCAAGGCTCACCAGAGCGGCACATTTGTTAGAGCTCAGGAACTCACACTGACACGTTGTCATCACCCAAAGTCCACAGTTTATATTAGGGCTCACTCTTGGTCTTGTGCATTCTATAAATTTTGCCAAATATACAATAACATGTACCCACTATTATCATAGCATACAGAATAGTTTCACTGCCCTAAAATACCTCTGTGCTCGGCCTATTCACCCCCGTCTGCCCTCTAGTCCTGGCGCCTACTGATCTTTGTATTATCTCCACAGATTTACCTTTTCTAGAATGTCATACAGTTGGATTCATATAAAAAATATGTAGCCTTTTCAGATTTACTTCTTTCACTTAGTAATATGCATTTGAGGCGTCTCCATGTCTTCTGGCTTGCTATCTCATTTCTTTTTAGTGCTAACATACCATTGTATGGATGTACTACATCTTATCCATTGCCTGCCTCAAGAACGCATTGGCATCGTTGCTTGCAACTTGAGCCAGTTGTGTGAATAAAGCCCTATAAACATTCAAATGCAGGCTTTTGTGTGAACCTAAACTTGTCCACTCCTTTGGGTAAATACCAAGGAGCAGGATTGTTGGACCACATGGTCAAAGATCTTTTTAAAACAAGCGGTAGAGAGATATAATTTACATAACAAGTTCCCTCATTTTAAGTGAGCAATGAAATGATTTTTAGTCACTTTACAATGTTGTGCTGCTATCTTCACAACCCAATGTGAGGACATTTGCATCACCTAAGAAAGGCCCCTCAGGCCCAGGTGCAGCCAGTCCCTGCGCCTAAACCCCAGGCAACCACTAAGCTACTTATTGTCTCTATGAAGTTGTTTTTCCTGACCATTTCACAGCAGCGCGGTCACACAATATACCTATTGTGTTTTTTGCATCTGGCTTTTTTTTTTCCCACTTAGCATAATGTTTTTGAGTGTCCTCCCTGCAGTAGCAAGTACTAGTACCTCATCCCTTGTTGTTGCAGAACTGGCTTTTTTCTGTTTCAGTCAAACATAGAGATGCATGACATCTGAAAAGCTCATTTTCAGTTTATAGTTTGATGACTTTTGACAAATGGATGCACCTATGTAATTACTGCCACAGTCAAGACATGTATTTCCGTCAGCCCTAAAGGTTCCCTTGCACCCCTTTGCAGTCAATCCCTAGCACCCCCAGCCCCAGAGGATCACTGTTCTGCTTTCTGTCACTAAAAGTTAATTACGCCTTTTTAGAATTTCATATAAATAGAATCATAATAGCATGTACTCTTTTGTGTCCATGTCTTTTGCTCAGCACATTTCTGAGATTTATTTACTTTTATCGTTTAATGAATTTTTACTTATTTATTTATTTACTTATTAGACAGAGGGGAAGGAAGGGAGAGAGAGAGGAAGACAAACATCAATATGAGAACACTGACTGGTTGCCTCTCACAGGTGCTCCCAACTGGGAACTGACCCCACAATCCAGACATGTGCCCTGACCGGGAATCGAACCTGTGACCTTTGGCTTTGCTGCATGAGTCCCAACCCACTGAGCCACACCAGTCATGGCATTTTCAAGATTTATTCATGTTGTTGGGCATAACAGTAGTTCCTTCCTCTTTATTACTTAGTAGTATTCAGCTGCACCAGATATATAGCAATTTGTTCCCAGTTTGGGACCATAATGGATAAAGCTGCTATGAATATTGTATATAAGACCTTCTGCGGACATATAGTTTCATTTCTCTTGAGGAGTACCTAGGAGTGGAATGTTTGGGTCTTTGTGTAAGTGGATGTTTAACTTTGTATATTTCTTTTTCTTTTCTTTTCTAACTTTGTACTTTTCACATTGTAAGAAACTACTAAATAGTACACCAGAGCGGTTGTTCCATTTTATCCTCTATGCACGAGAGGCCCCATGGCTCCACATCTCCACCATCACTTAGTCTGTCAGTTTTTTAATTTAAGCAATTTTAGTGGGTATATACTTGTATTTCATGGTGGTTTTTATCTGCATGCTTAATGATTTGAGCAGCTTTTCATTTACCTAATGGCCATTCATATATCTTTCTTCGTGAAGTGCTTGTTCAAATCTTTAGCCTATTTTGTGATTGTTTTCTTATCTTGAGTTCTAAAAGTTCTTTACAGGTTCTGTATACAAGTCCTTTGTTACACACCTATACTGTGAAGATTTTCTCCCACTCTGTGGCTTGCCTTTCATTTTCTTAAATGAAGAAGCAGAAGTTTTTAATTTTGATGATGTCCAATCAGATTTTTCTTTTATGCTTAGTGCTTTTTTGGTCCTCTCCTATGTAAGAGATTATTGCCTATATTCTTTTTTTTTTTTTAAGATTTTACTTATTTATTTTTAGAGAAAGTAAGGAAGGGAGAAAGAGGGAGAGAAACATCAATGTGTGGTTGCCTCCTATGCACCCCCCACCGGGGTCCCTGCCTGCAACCCAAGCATGTGACCTACACCATGGACCGAACCTGCGACTCTGGTTTGCAGGCCAGCGTTCAATCCACTGAGCCACACCAGCCAGGGCTATTGCCTATATTTTTATATACTTTATAGCTTTTGTTACTACTGTGAATGGTATTTCTTTTTATAACAGTTCCTACTTAGTTACTGCTTAAAATTAGAGAAGTTATTGATTTTGGTATTATATTTACAAGTGGCAATCTTGTAATGTAAATATTTGGTTTTTGAATATTTATTTTTAGAGAGGGGGAAGGGAGGGAAAAAGGGAGGAAGAGAAACATGATGTGTGAGAGATACATTAATCGCACACCCCCAACCAGGGGGTGGCCTGCAACCTAGGCATGTGCCCTGACCAGAAATGGAACTGGTGACCTCCTGGTTCGCAGGCCGGCGCTCAACCACTGAGCCACACTAGCCACAGCTAAACATTTGTTTTTTGTTTAATAACTTGTAAGTTGATTTCTTGGAATTTCATATCAACTACAAATAATGAAGTTTTGTCTTTACCTTGTCAGTATTTATACCTCTTATTTTGGTTCTTCGTTTCACTGTATTAGTTAAGACTTCCAGCATAATTCTAGTAACAAACTATAGAAATGATCCCTGAAAGTATAGTCTTTCCAGCATAATTCTAAATGGTAGCTAAGTTACCTATGAAGGCCTGCGCCGATTAGGTTCCAGGGAATAACAGTGAGACTGGAGAGAAGCTAGAGACACAACAAAGGAAGAATCAACAGAACTTGGTAACTAACTGAATAAGGGGAATGAAAGAGAATAGCACTTTAAAAATAACTAGGACATTAAGCTTAAGAACAGGGAGAATGCCCTGGCTGGTGTAATTCAGTCCATTGAGCCTTGGCCTGCGAGGCAAAGGGTCACTGGTTCAATTCCCAGTTGGGACACATGCCTGGGTTATGGCCCAGGACCCCAGTGGGGGGTGCGCACAAGAGGCAACCACACATTGATGTTTCTCTCCTTCTCTTTCTCTCTCCCTTCCCCTCACTCCAAAAAGTAAATAAATGAAATCTTTAAAAAAAAAAAAAAAAGAACTGAGATAAGTTGGCGTTAACAGGTGATGATATGAAGGGAGTTATTTGATGGGGGAGGATAATTTCAATGTTAGATAGTTTAGTTTGGGTTTATGATGGGGCTTTCATGCAGAAGTGTCCTGTAGGCAGTTGGAAATAGAGAACTGGAGTTTGGGTGAGAGGCCTGGGCTAGAGATGAAGATTTTAGAGTCATCGCAAAGGCGGTAGATGAAAAAATAATGTGAATTGGTTACCTGAAAGAAAGAGAAAAAGAGAAGAGTTCAACATTGAGCCTCAAGGATGCAGGTAGGAGGAAGTAGAGGAGCCAAAAAAAATAGAAAAGAAGTATTTAGAACAGACATCTACAACAGCTTTAAAAGTTAAAATACCCAACAATATCAAATCAGAAAAAGAGATGAAGGGAAACAAGGAGTGGAAGAAGCAGATCTTCTGTCACAAAAAATATCCTTAGGTTGACAACTGCAAAGTAAAACACTTTTGAGATACTAAGAGACAATGAAACACTGACTAGGTATTAGATGATATTGAGAAATTCTACATTTTATTGTGTGTGATCATGGTATTGTGGTTGTACTTTTCCGTGTTCATCCTTTAAAGATAGGAGCCAAAGTATTTAAGTGAAATTATATGATACTTAGGATATGCTTTAAAATACTCCAGCAAAGTCTTACTAGGTGAGAGGACTAGACAAAATAATAACAAACTAGAGTTGTTATTGAACCGGGTGATTGGTACCTGGAGCTTCATTATACTCTTCTCTCTCCTTTGCCTAAGGTTGAAAATTTGCACAATAAAAGGTTTACAAATGCTGTCCACAAGAAACTCATTTTCAACATAAAGACACAAAGAGGATGAAGGTAACTAATCTTATGCAAATAGTAACCAAAACAAGGAGCCTTTGAGACTGGCTCCTAGGCATATGTATCAGTTTGGCTCAAATAAACTCATAAAAATTCTCAAACATAAAAGTAACCACAAATAGAGCTGAGTTGCTTATATTACCAGGAAAAAAAAAAGGCTTTAAATCAAAAAAGGTTACAAGAAACAAAAAAAGGACATTACATATTGATAAAAGAGTTGATCCAGGAGGAACGTATAACATATATTAGCCTAACAACAGGACCCTAAAATATATGAAGCAAAAATTAACAGCATTGAAGGGAGGAATAGACAGTTTTACAAGTTGGGGACTTCAATAATCCACTTTCAAGGATGTATAGCACAATCAGGTCAATGAAGAAACAGAAGACTTGAACAAGAAATAAACCAGATGACTTGTGGCTAGGGGCTTCTGAATAAATAGCCTTGGCAATAGGGAGGGGGTAGCCAGGGGAACCACGCATGTGATTAGAGGATTAGAACTTTGAGCCCCATCCCTTGACCTCTGTGGAAGAGAGAGGCTGGATATTAACTTAATCATCAATGGCTTCCTTGGTTGGAGCTAGTCTCCTGCACCCAAAGGTTGCAGGTTCGACTCCCAGTCAAGGCACATACCTAAGTTGGCATGTAGGGGTGTCAAACTCATTTTCGCTGGGGGCCACATCAGCCTCACAGTTGCCTTCAAAGGGCCGAATGTAATTTTAGGAAGGTATAAATGTAACTATTCCCTAACTAGGGGCAAGGAACTCGGTGCTGCCGCCAGTAGAAACAAGGTGCCGGCCGGATAAAACAAGGTGGAGGGTGGGATTTAGCCCGCGGGCCTTGTGTTTGCCACCTGCGGTTTATGGGATCGGTGTTTCTCTCTGACAGCAATGTTTCTCTCTTTCCCTCTACCTCACCCCACCCCACCCCACCCCCTGCCTCTCCCTCTCTCCTTCCTGCCCTCTCTCCCTCCCTCCCTTTCTCCCTCTCTAAAATCAATGAATATATCCTCTGGTGAGGACTAAAAAATATATACATTTTTATATATGTTACCATATACATAAAAAAGAATGGTATCACATATAAATATATAAATAAATACATAAGATACCACTCTTTCCCTATAAAAATGACAATATCAGAAAGTCTGATAATGTATTGTTTTCACAAGTGTACAGAGAGAAAGACACTCTCATATTTTGTTGTTGAATTGTAAATTAGTATAACTTTTGGAAAGCAAGTTGTCAAAAAAATGTTTTAAGTAAATATACCTTTTTTATTGGTAAGTAACAGAAAACCCAACTCCAACAGACTTAAACAATAAAAGGATTTATTGGTTCATACAGCTGCAAATTCCAGGGGATGAGCAGGCTTTGCAATTGGTTTGATTCTGTGGGTCAACAATATCACCAAAGACCTAATTTCCTTCCATCTGTCAGTTCAGCCTTCCACAGTGGGGCTTCAAAGTATATTTGACTCCCTTTTTGGTAGCAAAAGCACTGCAGCATTTGAATGCTTTACATTAGATACCACACTGTCCAAAGAAGAAACAAAGCTGGCTTCTGTTATCTCAGAAGAGCAAAGAACAAAAACAAACAAACTTCTAAATACTTCAATAAACTTCCTATAACGTATCATTAATTTGAATTGGGTCAGTGGCCCATTCCTAAACAATCTCCTTGACAGGACAATGGTATGCGCTGATTGGCTAAGGCCTGGGTTGCCTAAACCACGGGTCCCCAACCCCGGGGACCACAGACTGAGATCTGTCAGGGCCTGTTAGGAACCTGGGCCCACAGCAGGAGGCGAGCTTGAATGCAATGAGCTTGAATCATCCCTAGATTATCCCCCCCGCCACCACTTTGCAGAAAAATTGTCTTTCTTGAAACTGGTCCCTGGTGCCAAAAAGTTTGGGAACCACTGGCCTAAACCAATCACTGAGGCATGGGGGGATGGACTACGGACTTATGCTTATTGGGTTACACAGGGTGGTACCGCCTGCCAGAAGCTGGTCAATTCCACCCCTTCAAACTTTATGACTGCTGAAAATGGGGAAGCCACGAAATGGATATTGGGCAGGGAATCACGTCAGCCACAATACACTTTAATCCAGCAACCATATTTCTAGGAATTTATCCTACAAATATACTGGCATAGGTACACAAATAAGTATGTTCAAAGAGACTGTACTCACAGCATATTGGAAACAACTGGAATGCCTGGATCAGGTTATATAAATTATGGTGTAGTCATAAGAAAGAGTAAGGCAGCTGTACATGTATTGGTATGACACAATCTCACAGATATATTAAGTGAAAAAAGCAAAGTAAATAGCCTGCTACCATTTCGGGGGGGGGGGAGATGGATATATAGATATACTTTTAAATGAAAAAGGGAAACTTGTTTTCATCAATAAACCAGACCAGATAGACAGATATCCAAACACATGTGCACACACACATACGTATACACCCATTTGTAAGTGTGTGTGCGTGATTTATATAGAATACATCTAGAAGATACACAAGAAATTGACAATAGTGATGGTCTCTGGAAGGGGAACTACGGAATAGGAGTAGGGGTAGTATATAACTTTCATTGTTTATCTTTTTTGAAAAAGACTTTATTTATTTCTAGAGAGAGGGGTAGGGAGGGAGAAAGAGAAGGAAACATCCACATGTGGTCACCTCTCCAGTGCCCCCTACTGGGGACCTGACCTGCAACCCAGGCATGTGCCCCGACCGACTGGGAATCAAACCGGCAACCCTTTGGTTCACAGGCCGGCACTCCATCCACTGAGCCACACCAGCCAGGGCTTTGTATTTTTTAAAGACTTTATTTATTTATTTTCATTGTTTATCTTTTTATATTGCTTGATTTTTTTTAACATGTGTATATATTTTTAGTTAAAAATAAAAATATTTGCCTAGTGGCAAGGAGACGCCCTTAAGATATCTGCACACCTGACCAGAACAGCCCTGCCTGCATAGATAGGCTCCTAGGGAAATTCCACACCTGCCAGCAGGGGTGCCAAGACCCTTGAGAGACCCAGAAGGGTGGAGTCCACCACCCTCAAGGGGATGACTGAGGCGGGCTCCAGACCACTGCTGAGATAGCCGACCTCCACACCCCAGAGTGCTGCCCCACACCACGCTGATCTCCCTTGGCGTCAGCCACCAGAGGCGCTGCCCACCTGGCTGCGGAGATCCTTCCTTGCAAGACGCTGACACCTCCTTTGCCCACCACGCTGTCTCCTGGACCTGCAGGCTGAGACTCTGGGACTCGGGTTTGTTATCCCCATTGATTGCTGTGCGTGTGCGTTACGGTTCTCTTAGATTGTTAGAGTGTGAGTAGGTTATGAATGTATGTTGATCTACTTTGAGTGAGTGACCCTGCATTCAATAAAGGCTGGGTGAATAGCATGGTGACTGTGTTTGACTATGGTCTATTCCTTGGTGCCGGGCTGCTCAGCAGGCAGCTAGCTGGGCAGTTGTCTGGCTGACTTACAGGAAAGACTATATCATAAACACATGCTCGTGACAGTCATAAAATGTCCTTCTTTATATATGATACATAGGTAATCTAAGACAGAGGTGGTAAACACAAGGCCCACGTGCTGAATCCGGCCCCCCACCTTGTTTTATCCAGCCCAGCACCTCGTTTCTATCCCGCAGCAGCGCCGAGCTCTCGCTTAAGGAGTAGTTACCGTATTTTTCGGACTATATGACGCACCAGCCCATAAGACGCACCTAGGTTTTAAAGGAGGAAAATAGGAAAAAAAAACTGAAGCAAAAATGTGGTCCTGCTCCTGCCTCCTGTGACTCCGCTCCACCGCCACCCCCCCTCACCCTAGTGAGCCAGGTACACTACATTGGGACTATAAGACACACCCACCCACCCAAAATTTGGGGGAGTGCGTCTTATAGTCAAAAAATACGGTATGTTTATACAGTCCTAAAATTACATTCGGCCCTTTGAAGGCAACCGTGAGGCTGATCTGGCCCCCAGCGCAAATGAGTTTGACACCCCTGGTGTAAGAGAATCAACTGAGATACTGTTAAAATTAAACAGAAGAGTTTAGGTGTTTTTTTGTAAATTATATTTTATTGATTATGCTATTACAGTAGTCCCAATTTCCCCCCATTGTCCCACTCCACCCAGCATCCCCCACTCCCTCAGGCAATCACCACACCATTGTTCATGTCCTTGGGTCATGCATATAAATTCTTTGGCTACTCCATTTCCTACACTGTACTTCACATCCCCCTGGCTATTCTGTAACTACCTATTTGTACTTCTTAATCTCCTCATCTAAAAGAGCTTAGGTTCTAAATCAATAACTTCTCTATAGAAAAATAATATCTGGCCCTAGCTAGGTAGCTCCATTGATTAGAGTTTCGTCCTGATATGCCAAGGTTGTGGGTTCAATCCCTGGTTCAGGGCACATACAAGAATCAACCAATGAGTGCACAAATAAGTAGAACAATAAATCAATGTTTCTCTCTCTCTCAAAAAAACAGATTAAAAAAAACCCCAATTATCCAAATGGAGGAACAAAGATCCCATTTACAGCAGTAAAAAAAAAAATGATGGGAATAAACCTAAAAAAATGTACAAAACACTTACACGAATAAACTACAAAACATCACCCTGGCCAGCATGGTTCAGTGGATTGAGTGCCAGCCTGTGAACTGAGAGGTGGCTGGTTTGATTCCCAGTCAGGGCACCTGCCTGGGTTGCAGGCAGGCCCCCAGTTGGGGGTGTGTGAGATGCAACCAAACACTGATGTTTCTCTCCCTCTCTTTCTCCCTCCCTTCCCCTCTCTCTAAAAATAAATAAATAAAATCTTTAAAACTTACTTAAGTCTACAACTATGAAGATATAACAAATGGATAGATGTACAATATTCCTGAAGGAGAAGTTTAATAATTTAAAAAAATTGAAGTAACTAAATTTCCATAACAATCCCATCAGGATTTGGGGGGATAGGGTAGAAACACTCAGCAAGTTGGTTCTGAATTTCACCTGGAAAAATATGCAAAAAGAGCCAAGAAACTTTTAAAAGGGGGAAACAAGGGAAGACTTACCTACCAGGTATCAAATTATTATATAAAGCTGTGATATGGTTCAAGAATAGACAAACAGATCAATGGAATTAATAGAGAGGCAGTTACATATGGGAATTATGTATATGACAAATATAACATTTCAATTCCCTTCTGAGATACCTGTAAAGGTACACTAAAATAATATATAAAATACATACAAACCTCAAAAAACAAAAAGTTCCAAGGGCTCTCTAGTGGCAGGAAAGACATTTGAGAAATGGTACCTGAAATAGTATCTGGGAAGAAATTTTGGTTTAGTGCAGAGAAGGACACAGATGAGAAGGGGCCATTTTACCAGTAAAACTATGGAAAGCTCCCGTATCCAAGACATCAGGTACAGCAGAGAACGGGCATGACCCATGGAAGCTGAAAAGAGAGTTTAATTAAAAGTCTGTACATGAATATTCGGTAAAAAATCCTCACCCTCTCCTATAATCAGAGGAAATGTAAAACAAATATGAGCCCTGGCTGGTGTGGCTCAGGGGACTGAACGCCAGCCCGCAAACCAAAGGGTCACCGGTTCGTTTCCCAGTCAGAGCACATGCCTGGGTTGCAGGCCAGGTCCCCAGTGGGGGGCATGTGAGAGGCAACCACACATTGATGTTTCTCTCCCTCTCTTTCTCTTTTCCTTCCCTTCTCTCTAAAATTAAGTAAATAAAATCTTTTTAAAAACTGAGATAATGGGAAGGACTGAGGGTGGGAGGTAGGGGTGGGTGCAGCAGGGCAAAGTGGTGGCGGGAAAATGGAGACAACTGTACTTGAACAATAAAAAAAAATCAGATACCATTATTTGAACATCTGGTTGGTAAAAAAAAATTTTTAATTGATAACAGAAAGTATTGATGAAGGTCATGGGGAAACGGTTGGGTGGTCATATAAATTGCAAGAGCCTTTATGGAGGAAAATGGAGCAGCATCTATTAACACTTTGGATACATAAGAATGTGTATGGCCCTGGCTGGTGTGGCTCAGTGATTGAGCACCAGCCTGCAAACCAAGGGGTCGCCAGTTCTGTTCCCAGTCAGGGCACAGGCCTGGGTGGCGGGCCGGGTCCCCAGTGGGGGGCTCACGAGAGGCAACCACACATGGATGTTTCTCTCCCTCTCCTTTTCCCTCCCTTCCACTCTCTCTAAATATAAATAAATAAAAATCTTTAAAAAAAAGAACGTGTATGCCTGCTTTCCAGCAATCTTCCTTCTATGAATCTATCTTCAAGAAATGAGCACAAATATTCAAAGATACATGTACAATGATTTTCATTGCTGCGTAATATGTAATAACAAAAAAATTGCAAACAACCTAAGTGTTCGTCAGTAGGGGACCAGTTAAACAAATTATGGCATATCCATGTAGTAAAGTACTATGCAGCAAAAGAAAGAATGTCAAAGATCTATACATGTTTTTTTGAGATCTATACATATTAACATGGGATTATCTTCAAGGACTATAAGGTGATATGCTTAAAGACTAAGCAAGTTACTGAAAGATATTACAGAATGATTCCAGATTGGCCAAAAAATAAAAAATAAAAAAGCACTTCTCCATATGTATGTAGGTTTCCACTCAGACTTTTACTATGTCTCCACATGTTGTATGCCAATATATATTTGCAAATGCATAGAAAATGTTTGAAGGATACACACCAAACTACTAACAGTTACTTCCTCTGAAGAATAAATTTAAGGCTTCAAGGGCTGGCTGGTATGGCTCAGTGGATTGAGCGCTGACCTGCGAACCAAATGACCATTTGGTTCGATTCCCAGTCAGGGCATATGCCTGGGTTATGGGCTGGGTCCCCCGTAAGGGGTGCGTGACAGGCAACTACACATTGATGTTT
Organism: Desmodus rotundus; assembly: GCF_022682495.2. Lineage (NCBI taxonomy): Eukaryota > Metazoa > Chordata > Mammalia > Chiroptera > Phyllostomidae > Desmodus > Desmodus rotundus. The sequence goes on along the minus strand of NC_071400.1, from coordinate 8,293,030 downwards.
CTTTCCCTCTCTTCCTTCCTTCCTTCCCTTCTCTAAAAATAAATAAATAAAATCTTTTTTTGTAATTATTTATTTTTAGAGAGAGGAAGGGAGAAAGGAAGAGAAACATCAATGTGTGGTTGCCTCTTAAGCGCCCCCTACTGGGGACTTGGCCGGCAATCCAGGCATGTGCCCTGACTGGGAACAGAGCTGGCGACCCTTTGGTTCGCAGACCGGTGCTCAATCCACTGAGCCACACCAGCCAGGGCTAAATAAAATCTTTATTTAAAAAAATGTAAGACTTCAAATATTTTGTTTTCCACTGTATTCATTTCAGCAAGTTTTTGTAAAGATGAAGGAAGCTCTCATACCAGAAAGTTGAATATTTAAGTGCCATATTGACACAGACGATACTCAAATCTATCTTCCGTGCTGACTTTTCTCATGAATTCCATTCCTGCATTTATAATTAACTGCCTGCTAGCACTTTCACTCATGTTTTGCCATCATTTCAAACTTGAGCATTTTTGATTTTTTCATTGCTTTTATTTTTTTAAATTTAATCTTTATTGTATTTTTTTTCCATTACCAATTAGTCCCCTAACATTAGCCTTCTATCCATTACTTAAGCTTGAAGCCTTGGAGTCCTTGTCTTATACCCTCCCCTCCCCATCACAAAAAAAAAATCATCAAGTCTAAGGTACTTTTCTTCCTGTTAAATAATATCTTACATGTCTCTTTCCTATCTATTGTTTGCCACCCTAATTCAGACCTGTCACTCAACAAATATTTATTGAGTACATATTATGTGTGTGCTGGGCAGTTTTAGTACTGGAAATTGTGTGGAAAGACTTGTGGAGGAATCAAGATTTGAACCCGGGCAGCCTGATGTTATAGTTTTGTCCTCCTAACTGTTAATGCTATACTGATTGCTTCTTATGTAGGGAAATCTCAGTTGATATGAGCTATGGCGAAATCGAACAGGGTAATGTGACAGTCACTTGGATAGTAGGTGCTGGTTTAGAGAGCATGGTCACCAAAAACCTCTCTGAGACGTGATTTTTTTGTGAAAGAACTCAGTTTCTCACTGTGGATTTTGCTAATTGCACAGGCATCGGACAGTTCTTTTGTATTTCCTGCAAATTGGCAAGTGGATCCAGAGACTACATCAAACTTGGCTTCCATCCCTTTGCTATGCCTATCGGATAGACACAATGTTTGAGGTCTCTCTTTTTGTCATCTTGGAAGCTGTTAATGCAGGCGTGTCAAACTCATTTTCACCGGGGGCCACATCGGCCTCGTCATTGCCTTCAAAGGGCCGAATATAATTTCAACTCCTTAACAGTTAAGGGGTAGTTACATTTACACAGTCCTAAAATTATATTCAGCTCTTTGAAGGCAACCATGAGGCTGATGTGGCCCCCGGTGAAAATGAGTTTGACACCCCCGTGTTAATGCTTACTATCTATATCTGTTTATCAAGGGTTGCAGAATGGTGATATTCTAATTTTACTATTATTTTTCTTCATTAGAATAGGTTTGTGACAAGACATGTCTCTCGTCACACTTTTGTTACCGAGTTCAGTTAGGAAAGGCAGGATAAATGCTTGATTCTCTCCCTTTATTTTATTTTTATGTTTTAAAGATGTATTTACTATTAGAGAGAGAGGAAAGAGAGGAAGAGAAACATCAGTGTGTGAGAGATACATTGATTGGTTGCCTCTCACAAGTCCCCAACTAGGGACCTGGCCTGCAACCCAGGCATGTACCCCGACTGGGAATCGAACCGGCGACCTTGCAGTTCACAAGACAGCACTCAATCCACTGAGCCACACCAGCCAGGGCTGATTCTCTCCCTTTATTGTTGAATTTTGAAGGTAATGAATTGGTTTTCTATCATGAGTGGTGATATTTGAGCTGAGACAGGAATGATAAGAAGGAGCCAGATATTCAAAGACCTAGAGAAAGACTATCCCCAGGCAGGGGAGTCAGACGGGACAGAAGCACTGAGGAAGGAGTGAGCTACTTAAACTCAAAGAACACAGAAGAGTAGCATGGCCACATTACTTTTCGCTCCTACCCGTGGAATTACCACATTTTGCCATGTATAATGCACTCCCGTGTGTAATACTCACCCATGCTTTTGGCCCAAACTTTCAGGGAAAAAATCTTTCGTTTTAATTTTTTCATTCCATTTTTTATTTATATTTAGAAACAAAACTGATGATCATATTCCAGGGTACTATTTTGCATATGGATATCGTTATTGCTTTCTAGAGTTACACTGTTAACACATAAGCATAAATAAGAGAAAAACATTTACGTAGATATGGACTTAGTATTACCCATGTATAATGTGCATCCTTATTTTTTCCCTCAAAAATTTTGGCAAAACACTGCGCGTTATACATGGCAAAATACGGTATCCTGTTATAGACTGACCGTGTCCCCCTAAAATTCTTATGTTGAAATCCTATCCCCCAGTGTGATGGGATTAGGAGATGAGGCCTTTGGGAGGTAATTAGGACTGGATGAGGTCATGAATGGGATGGGTGCCCTTATGGGCGTCAGGACACAGCTTGCTTTCTCGGGCAGAGGGCGCCCTGATCTTAGACTTTCAGCCACCGGAATTGTAAGAAATACATTTCTGTGTTTACAAACCACCCAGGCTATGGTACTTGGTTACGTCAGCCTGAATGAAGACATAGCTCCTCAATCAGGGGTGTCAAACTCATTTCCACTGGGGGTCACATCAGCCTCACAGTTGCCTTCCAAGGGCCGAATGTAATTTCAACTCCTTAACAGTTATTTACACAGTCCTAAAATTATTCTGGCCCTTCAAAGGCAACCATGAGGCTGTTATGGCCTCTGGTGAAAATGAGTTTGACACCCCTGTCTTAAATCCATCACTCTCTCCTCCCCTCTTTCTGTCAGAGCAGCTTAGTCTGGGGAGTCATACTGCACCCAAGCAGCTCTTCCAACCTACTCAGTTAACTCCTTACTCACCAGAAGCCCGCAATTCTGTGTATGATTCTTAAAAAAAAAAACAAAAAAAAACACGACTTTTTAAAAAAGATTTTATTTATTTATTTTTAGAGAGGGGAAGGGAGGAAGAAAGAGAGGGAGAGAAACATCAGTGTGTGGTTGCTTCTCATGTGTCCCCTACTGGGGACCTGGCCCACAGTCCATGCATGTGCCCTGACTGGGAATCAAACCAGCGACCCTTTGATTCATAGGCCAGCGCTCAGTCCACTGAGCCACACCAGCCAGGGCCCTGTGTATGATTCTTTTTTGTTGGGAATGCATCTATAATTTTATAACAGGTGTCATTGGAAAATAAGATTCATTTATTAGAGGGAAGTGTGGCTGCCTCCAAAGAGCACAGGCTTTGTGGTCGGACCTGAATTTGATTCTGAACTCTGACACTTAAGAGTTATGTGACCCAGGGAAAATTATGTAACCTCCCCGAGCTTCAGATTCCTCATCTATTAAAAAAATGATAATAGCCCCATCTGGTGTGGCTCAGTGGATTGAGTGCTGGCCTGTGAACCAAAGGGTTGCCTGTTTGATTCCCAGTCAGGGAACATGCCTGGGTTGCAGGCCGGTCCCCGGTGGGGGGCGCGCGAGAGGCAACCACACATGGGCGTTTGTCTGTCTCCCTCTCTTTCTTCCTCCCTTCCCCTCTCTCTAAAATAAATAAATAAAATCTTTAAAAATTATTAAAAAAAATAATAGTAATGCTTTTAAAAACACTGTCATGAGCCCTGGCCAGTGTGGTTGAGTTGGTTGGAGAGTTGTCCCATGAACCGAAAGGTTATGGGTTTAATTCCCAGCCAGGGCACATGCCTGGGTTGCAGGTTCAGTCCCCAGTCTGGGTGTATGTGAGAGGCAACTGATCAATGTTTCTCACTTCAATGTTTCTCTCCCACTCCCTCCCTCCCTTCCCAACTGTCTAAAATCAATAAGTATGTCCTTGCGTGAGGATAAAAAAATATACTGTCATGAGATTTCATGAGAATATATATACATGTATATATCTCAGAGAGAACAGAGAAAAATATGTCTTTATTACAGTGGTTAAATTATAATAAAAGCTCAACAAAGAGTAGTTTATGTCATTTTTAAATGACGCTTTACACCATGCCTCTAGCAGAAGCTCCAGTTTCAATGATGAATTCCACCTGCTTAAAACCTCAGTCATTGCTAAGGGCCACCCGGGAGCCATTTGAGAACATCCCAAACCTGAGGGCCCCACTGGGATCATAGAAGAGGAACTTGACACCATGCCCCTGTGGCCTAGCAGAGTCCCTCTGACAAGCCTGACTGGAAACCAGCAAGGCCCTTGGTCCATCAGTGAGATCTCACACTGATACAACACTTTTCCAAACAACTTCTGTGTCTCCGATCACATCCTAACCTCAGTGGGGTTTCTAGGCACTTTACCTTTCACTGCATCCAGACCAGTAATTATCTCCCAGTCACACCAGACTCAGTGCTGCTGTCTCTGGGACCCCTGCCTCCACTGTCCTCTTTCCTCCTTCCAGCTCCCCAAGTCCCAGCACACTGCTAGAAGGAGAACCAGGCAGACCAGTGTGAATTCACACTGTCCAGTTTCAACATGGCCCTTGCTGCAGCTCAGCAACCCTTCTATTTGCCTCATACATTCCCTGGCGCTCTCCCCGCAGAGGCTGTTCCAGACCTTCCTCTTTCTCCTCAAACTACAAATTCCAATCTCCGTGCTTCTCCTTCCACAGACTTCCTATTAGATACTCTCATCAGAAAAACTGTCCCTTTTGCAACACATCAATAACAGCTTTCTCGCTCCCAGACCTGTCCTCGGGCCATCCAGTTCCCTTCCTGGGAAAGCAATCAACAATCTCTTATTTATCCTTTCAGAGAGATTTTATGACTGTACAAGCGAAAATATGAAAATACGGAAAAGAGGGAACTTGCGCTGGGCATTCGAGATAAGTAGGCTTTGGGTAGGTGGAGGGAAAGGAGATGATATCCAAAGCAGAGGAAACATCCTGGGCAAAAGCACAGAGGTGGAAATGAGTAAGATATATTTAGAAAACAGGGTATAGCAAATAGAGTAATCCCCAGAGAAATAATCCCAGCTGCTGCCTGAAGTGCTACCTCTCGTTTTCCAGTTCTGACTTCAGCCTGATCATTCCTTCCCTGCCTGTCCTGCTCCACATACCAGCAGACTGGAAATCTGACACTACATGGCCCCTCACCCTCCTATCTTGCCTAGACTTCTGTTACTATTTATTGAGCTTTGACCCCAACCATCTGTTTCAGTCCTGATAAAGAGGTCCTAACTCCTTCCTGAGTCACTCTCCAAGCCAGAACCCTTCCATTTCTTTGGTCACCTGGACAATTTTCTCACATCACTGAAAACAGGGCAATAAATAAAAAAGATGCATTGTACAGATGTTACTGATTTTACCAATATACACAACAGAGGTCAAGGAGACAGGTAAGCCATACAATGAAGGTGTAATCAGCAAAAGCCAGACTGTGTGAAACTCTACTGAAAAACAATCCAATTTCCTCAACCAAAATTTACAAGGAAAAGAAGAAATGAAGAGGAACCTTTGGTTTAAAAGTGACATATAATACGTATCCACCAATCACAATGCATGGGCTTTATTTGGAGACTGTTTCAAACAAAAAAAATTGTAAACACTTCTTTGATTACTGGAAGTTGAAATGCTGACTTGGTATTTGATGAAATTAAGGGATTATTGCTTGTTAATTTTATGTGTGCTAATGGTATTACAATTGTGAATTTTTAAAAAAGGATCCTTACCTTTTAAAGATACATCCTGAAATATTAGGTATGGAATGATATCATATCTGAGATTTGCTCCAAAAAATATGGGAGGGAGGACACAGAGGAAACAAGAATGCCCAAGAATTGATACTAGTTGAAGCGGAGTGGTATTTGAGGATTCATTATATTATCGCCTACTTTCGTACATGTTTGCGATGCTCCAGGAAAAAAGTTTGAAGATGTTATTGAATTGCCAAGCATCTGCTGAAAGTGTGTGTGTTATTCTGAAAGAGTGGAACAGGAGGAGCTGGAATTTGAGAAGAGGAAGGTCTGGAACAGCCTCTGCAGGGAGAGCGCCAGGGAATGTATGAGGCAAATAGAAGGGTTGCTGAGCTGCAGCAAGGGCCATGTTGAAACTGGACAGCGTGAATTCACACTGGTCTGCCTGGTTCTCCTTCTAGCAGTGTGCTGGGACTTGGGGAGCGGGAAGGAGGAAAGAGGATAGTGGAGGCAGGGGTCCCAGAGACAGCAGCACTGAGTCTGGTGTGACTGGGAGATAATTACTGGTCTGGATGCAGTGAAAGGTAAAGTGCCTAGAAACCCCACTGAGGTTAGGATGTGATCGGAGACACAGAAGTTGTTTGGAAAAGTGTTGTATCAGTGTGAGATCTCACTGATGGACCAAGGGCCTTGCTGGTTTCCAGTCAGGCTTGTCAGAGGGACTCTGCTAGGCCACAGGGGCATGGTGTCAAGTTCCTCTTCTATGATCCCAGTGGGGCCCTCAGGTTTGGGATGTTCTCAAATGGCTCCCGGGTGGCCCTTAGCAATGACTGAGGTTTTAATCAGTAGCCTTGTGACCTCAGGGAAGCTATTTCCTTTTTCAAGCCTTGGTTTCCTCATTTATAGAAATCTGGGGAAACGGTCCTGGCTGGTGTGGCTCAGTGGATTGAGCGCCTGCCTGCAAACCAAAGGGTCACTGGTTCAATTCCTAGTCAGGGCACACGCCTGGGCTGCAGGCCAGGTCCCCAGTAGGGGGCGTGTGAGAGACAACCACACATTGATGCTTCTCTCCCTCACCTCTCTCTAAAAAAAAATCTTAAAAAATATATTTAAAAAATTTGGGGAAACTGGATCTTCACACTTCACAGAGCAGGTGTGAAGATCCAGTGAAATAATGTGGGTAGATGTGGGCTTCTATTCACCCCCAGCAGGTGAATATAATATCCATTAATCCTGAAGCTGATGCAATGGTATGGTAAATACATCATCACTTTATAGAATAGCAAAATCTGGGGGGCAATGCTAGAGGGAGGGAGGGTGCAGGACAGAAGGGAATAAAGGGGAGAAAAAAATGGGACAACTGTAATAGTGTAATCAATAAAATATATTTTTAAAAAATGATAGCAAAATCTGACCATCAAGAGAATGCTATTTTCTTACTGAAACATTATAAAATTGGATACTGGAGATGTATCCCTCCTGAGAAAAAAACACCCCAACTTTCCAAATAGTCTGAGGCGAAAGCTTTTGATGAAGAGAAAGCGGAGTAATAGTACTAATATAGCAAACACTTATACAGTACTTGCTATATGCCAGATGCTGTTCCAAATACGTGTTAGCCGTTAGTACTATAACACTCAGTTCGGGACTTCAAAGGAAAGATATGTCCTAGAGAGAAAAATGTGTGAGCCATCGCCATGTGGGTGGTATTCCAAATCACAGGCATAGACGATGAGAGTGTCTAGAAAGGTTACATATAAGACAGAAAGCCTAGGGGCTGAGTCCTCAAGAACTTCATCACTGAATGGCCAGGTAGAAGAGGAGGAGCCTGCAAAGGAGACCGAAAGGAATGGCCAGAGATGTAGCAAGACAACCAAGAGGAGCGGTGGGTCATAGAAGCCAATGTGTTTCAAGGAAGATACCGTCCTGGGTGTCAGATTTTGCTTGAGAGATCAAGCAAGGTGAGGACTAAAAGTAAGTATCCACTGGACTCAGTGACTTGGTGGCCCATGGTGACTTGATCACCACAGATGGAGGGGTTGGAAGACAGACTGAAGTGTGTTGCGAAGGGATTAGGAAGAAGGAAATGGAAAAAGCAGTTACTTCAAGTTTAGTTATAAAGGAGAGAAGAGAGGTAAGTAGTAGCTAGAGAGGGGTGTGAACTCAAGGGAAATGGTGTTTGTAAGATTGGAGAGACCTGAGCCGATTTAAATGCCAATGAAAATGTCCAACAGGAGGGAAAGGTTGAATAAAGAGGAAAGAGAAAGGATAACTAACGATGTTAAGGTTTCTCGGAAGATGTGAGGGGACAGGATACAAAGCGCTGTAGGGAGAAATGAGAGTATAAAAGGAGATAGGGAGAGGATGGGGACTAATGTGAACAAATACAAAGATTTCATGGTGGGAAGTGGGGGATTAAATTAGATAATATGTGCAAAGCGTTGAGCACGGTGTCTGGCAGGTTAAGTTTGTAATCAGAAACAGTAGCTACGGTTGTTGTTATCAATGTTATATGCCTGCATGAAAATTTCTTATATTTTAGGTTTTGGGTTATGTAAAATGAGCTAGTACACTGCTTTATCAATGCTATAAATTTGAAATTTCATCTATGAAGTTTATATGCAACAAGGGTTACTTGAACTTTCTGATTCCTCACCTCCATCCTCTCCTGGATTTCTGGGTAGTTGCTGGTCCCCTGATTTTGACAAGAAGATAGAAAAAAGTTGTACATTAAGATCAGGCACTTTATGCCCCAACCTGGGACCGCACCCACAACCTTGGCATGTGCCCTGACCGGGAATTGAACCAGTGACCTTTCAGTCTGCAGGATGAAGGATGATGCCAAACCAACTGAGCCACATGGGCTGGAGCTATGGTCAATTGATTTGCAACTAGGGTGCCAAGACAATTCAATGGGGACAGAGGAGTTGTCAAAAAATAGTGCCAGGACAACTGGATGTCCATATGCATAAATGTAAAGTTGGACCCTCTACCTCGGACCACATACAAAAGTTAACTCAAGATGGGTCAAAGACCTAAATGTAAGAGCTAAAACTATAAAACTCTTAGAAGAAAAAAATAGGACCAAATCTTCCTAATCCAAATAGGACCTTGGATTAGGCAATGGTTTCTTGGATATGACATCAAAGGATAAGAAACCAAAGGAAAATTAGAGTAACTGGACTTCATAAAACACCATCGAGGAAGTGGAATAACAACACACGTGATGTGAGAAAATACTTACAAATCATGTATCTGACAAGAGACTTGCCTCCAAAATATATTTTAAAAACTCTTACTTACAACTCAATAAAAAGACAAATAATGCAATTAGCAAATGGGCAAAGGGTATGACCGGGCATTTTTCCAAATTAAGAGACAAATTGCCAATGGGCAAATGTAAAGATGCTCAACATCAGTAGCCATCAGGGAAATGCAAATTAAAACCACAATGGGATTCCACTGCGTACTGACTAGGATGGATCTAGTAAAATAAGACAAATAACTGTTATTGAGGATGTGGAGAAATTGGAACCCTCTTACACAGCTCATGGGAATGTAAAACGGCGCAGTCTCTTTGGAAACAGTTTGGCAGTTGCTCAAAAGGTTAAAGTTACCATTTGACTCAGAAGTCACACTCCTAGGTATATACCCAAGAGAAATGAAAACATAGGTCCACATAAAAACTTGTACTGTACATGGATGTTCAGGGCAGCATTACTCATAATGGCCAAAAAGTGGGAAAAACCCAAATGTCCTTCATCTGATGAATGGATAAACAACATGTGGTATATCACACAGTGGGCTATTACTTGTTCACAAAAAGGAATGAAGCCCTGATACATGTTAAACATGGTTGAACTTTGAAAATATTATTCTAAGAGGGAGACCAGTCAAAGAAGAACAAATAGTGTATGATTCCATTCATATGAAATATCTACAATAGGTAAATCCATGGAGGCAGAAAGTAGATTAGTGATTTCCCAGGGCTAGGAGTTTGAAGGGAAATTAGGAGCGACTGCTAATGGGTACAGGGTTTCTTTTGGAGCGATGAAAATGTTCTAAAATGGACTGTGGTCGCACAACTCTGAGTATGCTTAAAAAAAAAAACATTGAATTTTACACTTTAAATGGGTGTTGTATGGTATATGAACTGTATCTCAATAAAGCTGTTAAAAAAAAAAAAAAGTACTTCTTCCATGGAGCCTTCCCTTTCTACTCACAGTCCACATCCATCTCTCCATTCTCTCAATTCCTACAGCTCTTAAAAACTGGACTGCACAATTTAGCACTCCGTGTAACTACCTGACAATGTTTATTATCATTTCCAGTAGCTTAGCCATGACTTGTTGGCCAGACTGTAATTCTCCTGAGAGGAATGAGTAAGTCTGCTGTTTCTCAAATATCTCTAAACCGCCGAACCCATAACTGGGCACATAGTAAGTACTCAGTAAATACCTGGTGCTTGTGAAGGCTAGATTGAATGTTCCTGTGTTTCTTTCTGCACATGTGTGCCGGACACACACAGAAGTTGGGGGGAATGAATACAATTTTAGATGGTGAGGTGAGAGAACGACACTATGTGCAACTGTAGAATACACGATTTATTTAAGGGAAAAAACAGCACGGTTTGGATACTTTTGTTCTCCCCTCCTTCAGCCTCCTGCTGCTCAAGACCACATGGCCAACCATACCCTGGTCTCTGAGATCCTAAGAGAGTCACTGAGGTCCTGTCCCGATACTTGACTGTCTGGTGTCCCTACTCCCCCATCGCCTCCTCCTCGTCCTCCTCCTCTGTCCAGCTCAGATCATCTGAATCCTCAGATTCGTCCTCATCCATCTCTAACCCAACCCCTGCCTTAGCCTTCTCAGCTAGTGCGTCAGGGTGCTCCAGCTGGGCCCAGGATCCTGGGTCAGCCTTCACCAGGGAGATTTCAACCCGAGATGGCATCAAGGAGACAGAGCTCTGCTCCACGTTTATGACCTGAGGAAGAGGGAAAGGTAGAGGAACGGAGGAAAAAAGAGAAAATGAGGAAATCAAAGGAATTGAGGTCAGGGTGGGGTGGTCATAAATGACAGGGAGAAAAATCCAAATGTAAGGTGGGGGAAAAGGTGGAGGAATAAGACAACATAGTAAGGGAGAGAGAGAAAGAAAGGAAGCAGAGAGGGAAAAGAGGGAGGAGAGAGAGAAAAAGAGGGAGGGAGAAGGTGAGAGAGAATTTCAAAGCAAATGAAGAGAAAACCTCCATTGTTCCCACAGCAGCTCCTTTCCTGAAGACACCCTCTCTTCATCGCAGTCTGGCCCTTCCTTTCACCCCACCTGCCCCCCTCCTGTGCCCCCTTAGCTTCACTTACCCCCCAGAGCTTCATCTGGGCTTGGAATACACGGTTACCATCAAAGACAATGTGGACATGAAGCTGAGAGAAAAGAATGACAGGGGTAGTAACAATGCCAGAAGGTCAAAACAAGTCATGACAACGAACCAGGCCACAGGTGTGATCCACACATCCACACGTCAGTCAGAGAGCCATGGCCTAACAGCTCTACCTTCCCGTCAGGGGACTATGGAGCCCACGTGGAAACCACACACAGCCACTCTGCCTGTAAGATTGCTGTATCACCCAATTCACTAGCCTCCTGTCCAGCATCAGACATTCCTCACCTCAGTTTGACTGGCCTTCACCCAGTTGAACGCAGGAAGTGGAATCTGGCCATACACAGTCACCACGACTAAGGAATCTGTCTGGTGCCAGTCGTGACGGCAAGACGCTGGTAGCTAAAGAGAAGATGTGAAATGGCGGTAGAAATGAACTCTTAACCCAAGAGGAGTTCTCACGGTTTGTGTGGAAAAGAGACAGCCTCAGAAAGATTAACACCACCTTATATTGCAAAGCTTCTAGGCTGTTGGGGGATAAGGAGCAGTGTCTTATCTGGTCCATACAAAAGGGAGAAGATAAGAGAGCTTGGCTACGAGGTGCAGGGAGGAAAAATCATTTCTGCAATTGGATTCTAATCAAGAGTTCAGGAAAGTTGGAGCTTACCTGCTTTCCCCAGTCATGCCTACCAACTCTGCATCCTGGCTGTGCCAGGAACGCCCCAAAATCCAGGGTCTGGATGCCACAACAGCTCCAAGACTTCATCCTGAGGTAGGAAGATAATTCACCTGAATCCCTTTCCAATCCCACAAGCCTTCACTCCTATCTTATGCTATCTTATGATCAACATTGGGAGAAACCTTTCTTGAAGCCCACCCAGTACTCTCCCTCACCCCTCATGGAATCGAGGTGCTCCTGGGTGGTAGGTACATGGAGTAGCATCACTCTCAGGGCCTTGGTAAACCTAAGATCAAAGAGAATAGAAAAACAATCAGGTCATTCTAAAGTGTACCCCACACGCCCTGGCTGGTTGGTCTCAATCCCTGGCAGTGGATTGAGAGCCGGTCTGCGAACCAAAGGGTCGCTGGTTCGATTCCCCGTCAGGGCACATGACTGGGTTGCGGGCCAGGTCCCCAGTAGGGGGTGTGTGAGAGGCAACTACACATTGATGTTTCTCTCCCTCTCTTTCTCCCTCCCTTCCCCTCTCTAAAAATCAATAAAATCTTTCTAAAAAGTGTACCCCACACAACCTCATATCTATTCCCAGTCATCCCTAGGGTATAGTATCCCTCAGCCACACGCTTGAGCCCCCACAAACTCTCACTCACAGCATCACATCCTGGGTTCTGGCAGCTGGAACCAGTCCGGATCAGACTACTGTCAATTCCTAGGCAAGGGAAATGGAGTCAGGAACCTATCCATTCCCTCCACCCAATTGCCACTTTCACTAAATTCCAGTCTGTGAGGCCTGTCCTACTAAGAACCCAGTTACCTGCTCCAGATTCATGGTCTAATTCCTTCTGTTCCAATGCCATTTCCAGGGCTTGGGATATATTTAGTGGAAGCAGCTTTGGAGGCAACTCTGACCTAGGGATAAGGGGGGCGGTGATTTAGTTCTGACTCATTAACCACGACTGACAGCTCCAACACTCCCCAGTGCTAATGGAGTCGAAGAGTCTGGTGAAAGTGGGGTCAGGGTTGGAGAGATGGGGTAGCAGCCCCATTGCCAATTTTCCTCTGTGGCATCCCAAGTCCCTGACCCGGGGGAAATCCCCAGGACTTCTCTTCCCATCTACTCACTCAGTTGCTTTAAATCTCACATTTCTCTGTAGAGTCACACCATTTCTTCTTCCTCTAATTAATTGTGGACCTAATATGACTTTCTTCTGTTGTGCACACTATTTCCACAAAATTAACTAACTCTTCTCTGCAGCCTCCTGGCTGCTAATATTACTGCATCCTTTTCTTGATGTAAAACTATTTTAGCCCTGGCCAGGTAGCTCAGCTGGTTGAAGAATTATCCCAATAGGCTAAGGTTGCTGGTTTGATCCCTGGTCAGGGTACATACCAGAATCAACGAATCAATGTTTCTCTTTCTCTACCCCTGTCCTTTCTCTCTCTAATCAATTTTTTAAAAAACTATTTTACCCCTGGCTGGTATAGCTTAGCGGATTGAGTGCCAGCCTGCAAACCAAAGGGTCAATGGTTCGATTCCCAGTCAGGGCACATGCCTAGGTTGCAGGCCAGGTCCCCAGTAGTGTGCACACAAGAGGCAACTGCACAATGATATTTCTCTCCCTTTTTCCCTCCCTTCCCCCTCTCTAAAAATAAATAAAATAAATAAAATAAAAAAACTACTATAAAGCTCTTTTCCAAAAAGAGATTAAGTCCTTCCCATCAATTCCCCCTTGCATTGTAACTAAGTATGTGTTCATGAAGGGCTATCTGCTGTTAAAATACCTATCCCATCACCCCAAACCACCCTACAGCAAAGGACACTATTATTTCCAGATTTCCCCCATGGCATGAAAAATACACCAAACCCTGATACCTGGCTCTCCTCACATCTCCCTAGCTCCCAAACCCCAGTGACCCATTATTAGTCAGTCCTAGGAAGCTCCATGACTGTAGCAAAAACCCTGGGACCTCCTCTTTACTTGGGCCTCTCCCGGAGCAAAGCCTCTGCTGACTTTGGAATCGCAGTCAGTGTTTGCTCCTGAAGTGAACTGCTTGTGCCAGGGCCCTCAGGTTGAGGGGCTTCAGGGAGCTTCTCAGCACAGTGTGGTCCCACAGTACAGCCCTAGTACACAGGATAAGGAGAGGAGGATTAGAGATGGAATCCTTCTATTAGGGGAAGAATCTAAGGAAGTAAAGAATTTTACCTTGATGTTTAAGAACTCAGAGAAATCTACAGTTCGCTTCCGGCAGCAGGACCAACCCTGATAACGAGACCCAGCTCAGCTTAGATTCCTGGGTGTATTTCCTTTGGGAATGGCTCTTGCTATATCCCCCCTCACCTATACCTCACCTTAAGTGCATCGTGGAAGATTGGGATCCCAGGGTGATGGCAACAGGAATCTGTGGATACCGGTAGAAGGATCAAGAAAGGAAGGGATACCAAATGTCACTTCTTACCTCTTCCCCAGGTTTATATACTACGGTTTTTCAATATATATAAAAAAAAAAAAAAAATCAGTAAAGATTGAAGACCATCCAGACCAGTTAAACCAGGGCAGGTATGCTGAATGTTTCTACTAACCGAATGCCCACAGATGACCACTCCCCAGCACCCAGAGCCCCCTGGCAAGACCAGGATTACTCACCAGGAAAGTTGGTACTGGGGTCAAAGTGCTGCCCACAGCCTTTGTTATGGCACAGCAGAGACATGGAGGCGTTGATAAATTACTGAAAGGGTATTTCAAGGAGTCTGGCTGCCGAGTGGGGAACACCTCTTAAGTCTGGAAGCTTTTAGCTGCCTGGAAGGGCCAGCTGTGTCTATCTTTAGTTCAGGAGGCGTACACCTCCTAACATGGGCAAGGGAACTTCAACTGGTCTTCCCAGCCAATAGGAAAAAGCTCAGGAGCATTTTAGCTCTGAGGCTCAAGAAAAGGATCAGGCAGAGTAGGGCTTGGAACTTGGGTGAGGTCAGCTAAGCACTGAGACCGTTTTAGATTTACCATGCCAATTCCAACCCTCTGACATACCAGCAGCTGCTCAGAAACAAATAGCAATGGAGACCCCTCCCAGCTCAGTGAGGGTACCCCAGTCCCCCAGCCCATTTTTTCTTTCAAAGCAGTTTCCCTCCCATCCTTATTACTTCTGTGTGCCACCAATAGCACCGGATCTTTGTCAACCACAGTATGCACCCAACTCCCGCCACGTTTGCCTAGATGGATGATAAATACTTTATAAAACCTACTGCTCATCTCCTGAGACACAACTCCCCTCCCTCCCTTCCCCTTCAAAAACAGCACAAAGATTAAAAGGCTTAAAATGTATTTTAATAAGTTGATGCTGCATTACTGCTCCATTTTCCAGAAAAACTCCAGAGGTATCAGGGACAAATCAAACATGGTACACCAATTAAAAAAATGCACAGCGTAACTACCTAGGATAGGCGAGGCTAAGAGCTACTGTCGAACATTCAGCATACAGCAACCCTGTTCCCAAGATTGTACTAGGCCTATCAAGAAAAGCTGTTAACAGCAACATCAGACACAAAACCGCCATTCCTGGGTCGTCCCTACCCAAGAAGAAGAAGGAGGCAAGTTAACACAAGATTTTTTAAAAAGATATACTAAAATGAAAATCTCTAAGAGAAAATGTCTTCCTTAGGACACGAAGGGATAATATATGGGATATAACAGAACCGTATGTATGTTATCTGTGACCTCTGCGGACATTTGCCTGAATTCCCACCTGGGAGTGAATGGAGTGATAGGGCTAAATTCATTAGAGGATGTTGGTGGGTTTCGGGGTATATGTGGCAGTGTCTCTGGGGTTAGGGAAGTTAAGAATGAGAAAGCAAATACAACAGGATAAACAAAGAATGGAATGATCAAGATTAATGGGGGCTCTAAGTGGATCCACTTTGCCATTGTTCCCACCCTCCCAGGCCCTCAATAATCGCATGAGACTTCAGGAATGCACCACACAGATATGATTAAATGATATACCATACAGAATTCATTTGTTAAATATTGCCCCCCCCTTGCCCTCTGCCTCCAGCATACTCTCTAGAGTAGTACAGGCAGGGAAGACCTAACTATTGGGAGGAATCCCTAACACTTTTCCAGGGTAGAATTCCGGCTAGTCCAAAAAGGGTCCATCTCTTAAGGGTTTTGGGGAACTAGACAATGCAATTTTATTAGTAACGGCGACGTTTGTTTGGAGCAAATTCAGCTCCAGGAGCTGCACGGTTGAACGCAGGAGGGGTTCCACCAATTGCCCCTATTCCTTCCATTGTAGCAGCTTGGCCGAAGCGTTCGGTAGTTGGTGGGGTCTTAAAGGGAAAAAGAGTAACATTACGATATAACCTGTGTCCTAAGCTTCCCATCCCACGTGCAGCCCCTCCCTTGGAGGCCATCTCCACCCAATTTTTCAAGGCTCCTGATGCTGGGGGTGCCTAAACCTGTTTAAAACTCTGTGGATAGATGTCCCTGAAAGACAGGTTGCCTGGATTACAGACCCACCCACCCATCCTACACCTTTAACTTTCTATCCCTATTCTTATTGGCTAAGCAATATCACACACTGAATTCCTAGGATGGGTGAGTTTGACCTACATGTTTTGTCCTAAACTAGGTTCACAGACAAGGGCAGGACATCACTCTTCAAGCAACCTGAAGCTTATCCTGTTTTAACATTTTTGACATGAGAGCTAAAACTACCTCAGGATTGTATAAACCATAAAGCCTTTTGGATTTACACCTATTTTATGCGATAATGCCTAGCCTTCACTGCCTTCTCAACAAAGAACCTGTTCACCCAGGGAAACAACGGAACAGTGAGACAGGCCTATCAAAGGCCTCTGCTTACTCCTAATAAAGTATAGTTTGAGACTGGGTTTGCTCAAGATTCAAAAATAAAGATCTCGAGGTTACATTTAATGGATAACAGTGGTTCTAAACAGTTATCTATAGCAAAATTATGGCAGGCCCAGGGACTGTGGAGGCAAAGTCCTTTCTTCTCCTATCACCATTTAGAGTTACTCTAAGGCCCCACATTTTATTACCAATCCCAAGGTTCCATCTGGCATCATAGTGGCAGGTCCTGGAGGAGCTGGTGTACCAGCAGGCACAGGAGCAGGGGGCATGGCGCCTCTATTATTTATGCCCATAGCACCTAAAGCAGAGTAGTGTGATCAGTACAGGAGACTGATATTGTTGGTCTCTTTCTGTTATAAAGGAAACAACTCAAGATATTTGGGCTAAGAAACATTACCCCACCCCCCAAAATGACGCTCCCAGAAATGTAAACTACTTAAATCTGGCCTATATGAGATAAGCTACATAGTTCAGCAGAGATGAGACAAAATGGAAATCAGAGTCATTAACCTCCTGATTCCTTACCTCCCATAGCCATCTGGCCCATCCGTATCTCCTGCTCTCTCTAAAAAAACAAAGAAACATGCTTTGTGTCTAAGACGGCACTGCATTCTACCACCATTCACTGAGGACCACACACTAGGGGAAGTACATAGAGTGATAACACATCCCAAGTGCACTGAGACCAAGCTGAGGAACACCAACAGCTCCTCGCAAGTTATGCAGTGAGTTCAAAATCAGCTAATAGGACACAAGTCAGAGCCTCCTCTTAGGTATAGGAGTGTTGAAAGGGGAAAGATGGCTGATTTTTTTTTTACAACTCCAACCTGTACAACTGCGAGGACAGCAGGGGACTCATCAAGGTGGCTACGGAACTGCATATACCTCATCCTGCAGTCACTAAGTCTAAACTGCATACGCTAGGCCCCAGCTTTTCATCCTAAATTGCCTGTGGGGCAAAAAGAGCTCTCCTTCAAACCTTACCTTTACTTCCTGTGAATTCTTTCTAAAAGGAATTTCACAGACTGGAAAAATTGTTTCCTAAATCAAATACATAACCTGGTGTATTGTATAGCCCTGGTGGCAGACAATTCATGGTGGCTTTGTGACATCATGACTGGCCTGGTACAGCACAGGCACAAAGGAGATGTACCGCATCAGGGAAGGTTCCCTTGAATCCTTCCTGCTGTCTCCGCATCATTTCTTCCTGCTGTCTCCGCATCTCTTCTTCACGGCGCCTGCGCTCCTCTTCCTGCCTACACAGAGAATTGCCAAGGTATTTAAGCAGAGGCATTCCAGAACTTAAGCAGATAATAGGGGACTCAGCCAAAGGGATCAAGAGCCCAGTGAAAATTATCATAGTTCTCCAGCAAACTCAATGTTAAATGTGCCCAGCCCTAAAGCAGCCCAGATATGTCCCTTGGGGGAAAAAAGTTCTCCTTTTCCAAGGGAGCCTCACATGACCAGCATTCAGCTGCTTTCTCTTTGGGGTAGCCCTAAATAATTCCTAGAACGACAGACAGCTGAAACATCTCCCTTGCAAAGGGAGAACTTCAGAAAACAGCCAGAAATGTTTGCCAATATATTTACAAATGCATGAGGTAGCATGGTGGTAGGAAGCAGGAATGAGACATTACCTTTTAGAGTTGTCAGAGAAAAGGGGGTGAGAAGGGTTACCTGAGCTCCAGTTGCTTTCGTTTTTGCACTTCTTGGTTGTGCAGCTCTTCCATCCTCCGAAGTTCTTCTTGACGCCTCATCAGATCTAGAAAAGCAACATACTGATTGAGAGTACTCTTCATTCTCCTCATATGGGCCCAAAAATTTTCCATAATTAAAGATCTAGGAAGCAAAGGGGATATATAATCCCTGAGTGGCCATCCGAGGTATCCAGATTCCAAAAATAAAGCCAAACCTATTATTTCCTTTCTCCACAGAATCCAGTATTCTCTGCCACATCTCCAAGCTCATTTGCCTACCAAGATCAACAAAATATTTCAGAGAATAAAAGCAGAGGTTTAGGCCTTTCTCTACTGATTGATACAAAGAAACTCCGGGAAAAAATTTATTTTCGTCCTTTTTCTAATTTTAAGACATATAGGCCTATACTCACCCTGCCTCATTAGCATGACCTGGTGCTCATGGCGAGCAGCCTCCATCTCCATCTCCAGTTTCTCACGAGCTTCCTTGATGTTGCGGTCCACTTGGTCCTGCTGCTGTTTCTCCATCTCAATAAGTGCCTTCCAGCGCATGGCATACTCATACTCAAAGGAGCCAGGCTGTGCAAATCTAGGTGGCTGCTCCCGCTCCCTAAAGACAAGTTCCTGGGTTAGTAAAACTCTGTTCAAGATTCTAACTATGTAAGGCATTCCTCCTGAGGGCCAAAATAATGGATGCCAGTGAACACATATAGTAAAGGCCTGCCTCTTTTATACATCCTTTTACAAGCTTCCTTAAAAACAGTCAAACACCTAACAAGGAATCTGCCAGAACCACATACTTGTGAAATTGCTGGTTCTTTATAACCAGCTTCTCTGGAAGTCCCTCTTCATCATCTAACTGGTCCATGGGCTCCACAGTCACAGGCCGAGGAAATCTGGGAAAAAGAAAGATCAAATAATACCCTACACTAGGCTTCCTCTCTACAGCTGCCACTGACACAATGAACTAGTTTTAGAGGTCAGGAGTAGACAATAAACCTTTTGAAGGGGTTTTACACCCAGTCCCAAGTAACCAATTCCTTTTAGTAGCATTATGTGGAACCTGGGGTTGATAGGATCAAGTCAAGATTCGTATCTCTGAATGCAACCTTAAAATGTTCAAAGTAAGTAGATATGGTAGTTAAGTGCAGCCTAAATATCCGGGTATCTACAGAACTCCAGACATTAACTTGGAGTAAATACTAAGATGTTGCATGCACAAAACAACTTTCAGAATTATAAAACTTCAAAGGGGAGATTTAATACTGATTAGATGACGACCTGCTGAAGGACTGAAAAAAGTTTATTTCTTAATCCTCACACTTGCATTAATTTAAGACTGCACTGAAAACCCTATTAGAAAGCTGAATTAGTATCGACAGTCTTTAAATGCCAAAGGAATAGGGTTCCTAAAGGCTAACTCCCCAGACCACGAAAGGAAGTAGCTAGCTATGGTCTATTTCTGAAAACGACCCCTCAACTCACGTAGTTAGCAGAAAGGAGCCTTCACTGCATCTGTCCAGAGCTTTCCGAGCAGCTGGCTTCCCTGAGAATTCAACAATGCCTTTTCCAGAGGGCCTTCCTCGATCATCCACAATGACTACGGCCCTTTCCACCTGGCCAAACACAGAAAAGGCTTCCTCCAGCAGTTCATTGGACACATACTGAGGAAGGTTTCTAACGGTAAGGGATGCACTATGGCAGGCAAAGCGCACACGCAGCTGCTTTCCACGGAGTGGCATGTTGTCCAGCTCCACTTTAGCAATCTCTGCCAGAGTTCTTGTTTCCTAGAAAGCAGAGGAAGTTAGAATAATTCAGTTTGAAAGAACAACTGCAGTTATCAAGAGTCTAAAGTAACATAGCTCAATGCAAAATGCAGGAGTTTGGCTACAAGTGTAATAATAAACATGGATCGAACTGGGAGAATGGAACTGTGTGTTTCAGTTAACTCTTTGGTTAGCGTAAGTGCTCTGATGGCCTTGCAATAAATCCAACTGGAAATCCTAAAAGTTAGCAACACTTACATGTCCATCAGTGTCACAGGTTATTCTCCCAAGTGGTAACAGATCATGTGGACAACAATGACCAGCCTAAAACCTACCTTTACAATACAGTAGCTAGAATATTTAAATTTCAGCTAGCTATATACAAGTTACCAGAATCACTTATCTCCTCCAAGAGGCCTCTTTAGAACCACAGACCTTGATGGGACCCCCTCCACATTACTGAAGAGGAATCTGAGCCCCAGAGAACATGACTTGCCTATAGAGTCTTGAGTGAGTGGTAAATCTGGAAGGAATACTAGTTCTGACCACATCATGTTCCTCACTTATGGAGACAAATAATGCCTAAAAAGGTGCCCCCCATACACTTTACATGTTTCCTAAATCAAATTAGATTTTTTAAAAGAGATCTACACTTAAAAATAATTAAGATGATAAATTTTGTTATATTTATTTTAGCACAATTACATTTTAAAAAATAGATACAAATGAAACTGTCCCCTCATGGTTTTAAAGAGTCTTAAGTGAGACAATACATGTAGTAGGAGGGCTCTGGAAATAAATTACATAAACTTTGACCATTACTAAAATAAAAACCTTTTTCCATTTTTCCTGGGAAAAAACCCCTAACATATTACAATATTTCTGAAGGGTAGTAAATAGGGGAAGAGTGTATACATAAAACAAGATGAACTGTGAGTTGTTAATTCCTGATGCTGAGTAGTATGTGCAGGTTCAATATACTATTCTGTCTACTTCCGTATGTTTAAAATTTCCCAATTAAAACAATTCCAAAGGGCCTACTTTAGCCCTAGTATCTTAGACAAATAAACCTGTTATTCTTAAAACAAAATAAAAACCTATGAGGTTTTGAGAGACAATCTGAGAATTATTTACTATCTAATTTTCCATATCCATCATTCCCCAGCTTTGCTCTATAAACCTACAGTTGCTTACCAAGCGGATAAAGCCAAAGCCCTTATCCTTATGAATGAAGACTTCGCCTGCCTTCCCATATTTCTCAAATAGTTTCCTCATTTCCTCCTCAGTGATGTCAGGAGGAAGATTGCCCACAAAGAGCCGGCTACGCTGGGTGAAGGTCTTCTCTCCTGGTTTCCTAAAATTCTTCAGGTCAATAGTCAAGCCTTCATCTGAGAGAAGACACACAGTCAATCAAAGATTGAGGAAAGAGATTTACAGTCATTCTCAAAGAGCTACGACTACTGCTAGATTAGGAAACCTAACTGCTATAGGAAAACGAAACACTATTTCCCAATGCAATCTATCCACTAACCACTTATCCTTAAAAGACTGTGAAAGCAGTATCAAGAGATCTGGGGGGATGCCAGGACCCAACCTGAACTAAGTCATAGACAGAAAGACAATACAGCAGCTATTGGCCAAAGAGAAAATTATGCAAGTCAAGGAATGCATGTGAGAAGGGACAGATTTTTAAATGTAAAACATAACTGCTCCATTTCCCTATCTCACCAATCTTCGTAACCTTAATAGTTCCCATTCTTTCATGCTTGGGGGTAATAGAATGTAAAGAAATGAATTAGAAAAGAGCATTCTTCATAGAAATCTCTGGAAATAAAGACAGTTGAAGTCGGTTCTAGTCTTAGAGGCATACCACAGGTGTTCAAAGTTTGCTGAACAACTGGGAACATACTTTTAAAGACTTTTCACCAATTAAAAATGGGCTGGCACAGGCTCCAGGCTAAAAGTGTAATAATTACTCAGTACCAGACTACTTCTCCATTAAGTCTTAAAGGCTTGTTCTATATGTTTCCTAACTACCAGTCATGTGATTACCTCAAAGAAACTAAGCTGAGGTAAAACATGCAGACATCTGTTTAGGAGTAAAATGTGTAAACACAGCAAAGCAACCTAAACTCAATTGCTATCCTACAACATGTCTGCTCCTTGGTTTCAGAGAATCAGCCTTTTTCTATCCTAAGTATTATGAGGTAAACAGAGAAAAGAAGAACAAAGACCCATTTTTTGTAATCCCAAAAGACTAATCTAAAATCCAAGAACCCATTCCCAAGAGGGAACCTATCTCTACCCCATCACTTAACATGCACTCACTCTGGCTGCTGGCTTGTTGCCCGTTTGCAGGTATTGGTGGTGGCGGTGGCTGCTGCTGCTGCTGCTGCTGCTGCTGTTGGTGGTGTTGCTGGTGGTGATGCTGATGATGCTTCCTTGGAGCATGGTTTTGCTTCTCCAAGTTAAAGGTTTTATTGCTCTGCATTTTTAAACCCTAAAAATAAAATATGAACTGTCAAATACATTCAGTGCTAAGAATGCAATCAGTCACCTTTGCTAACCTGCCTTTTGCCAGACCCCAACAATTGGTTATTTTGAATAGTGTGGCAAAGGAGTACATTAAAAAATATAATATAAAAAACTACCAGATGAGAAGAGCTTGTACTAGGAATGACTTGAGGTATCTGCTCGTTCAATAATTTTACACATAATAGGGAACTACCTTCCCAAAAGAATCCACCCCTAAAAATTGACCCTCTCATAATATTAAAGCACATTAAAAAAAAATACAACGATGGAAACAGATTCTAGTTATCACAAGGACAAAAATTAGTAAGCCATGTTCTTCTCTGGCACCTTGCACAGTCCTAGCCTACACTAGATACTATGGAATGAACAACAGGAAAAGTATGGGCTGTAGAGTTAGACATACTTAGGTTCCAAGCATGGTCCCAATACTAGTCATGTACTATTTAGTAGTAAATTACCTCTGCATTGGTTTCTTAAGCTATTATAAAGAGTATAATAAATACCTACCTCTCGAGGTGGCTATGTCCACTAATAAATATGTGAAAACAGTGGAACTGGCATATAGTAAGCACTCAGGAAATATTGTTGCTAATCACAATAGAAAGATAAATGGCTACCAAAGCAGTAAGAGCAACAAATAAAAAAAAAAAAAGAATATACAAACATAAAATATTAAATTCTGTCATTTAAAAATCAAAATAAGATTAAAAAACAAAATGAAAAGTCCTGGTACAATTCAGACTGAATTCAAAAGTTGGTGGTTTTAAACTGCAAATTTTCTAACTGATCAGTTTAACAAATGAGGACAGACTTCGGCATCCAAAGACGGTCCTTTAGTCAATGAAATAAAAGGGCAAAGTCAATTCTAAATCCTTTCCCCTGAATACAAGACCCCGTAGTCAGAATTCAGCTAAAAGATACAAAAAATGACGTTTTTTGTGAATACTGTGTTAACATTATACGATTCCTTTAAAATAGTACAAGTTACATTCCATAGATGCAATTATGAAATACTCTATCCAAAAGTTGTTTCATAACACAACAGGTAACAACAACTATCAAGATGTTCACATTCTTTAACTCAGATATTCCTAGAAATTTACCCTAAGAATATAACTTTAAAATTTAAAATCAAGGACACATGGATAAAACCAAGGGGGGGGGATCCAAGGTGGGGGGATCGGGGTGGGAGATGGGGGGAAAATGGAGACAACTGTACTTGAACAACAATTAAAAGAAGAAAATACACACACACACAAGAGAGCTGTTTGGTGTGGCTCAGTGAGTTGAGCACCAGCCTGTGAACCAAAGGGTATCTGGTTCGATTCCCAGTCAGGGCACATGCCTGGGTTGCAGGCCAGGTCCCCAATAGGGGTCCCATGAGAGGCAACCACACATTGATATTTCTCTCCCTCACTTCCTCCTTAAAAAAATAAAATAAATAATAACATCTTTAAAAAAAAAGTGCATTTTTAGACATTAGGGTAGAACTGTAATCTGTTCTTGAAAGGTATTTTTCAAAGATATTTACACAGTAAATTCTACATGTGTTTATTCTATTTCTGGGTCTTAAGCCACATAATATTGCAAAGTCATAGACAATTTATTCCAGCATTTAAGCTGTCAATACATAAATGGACTCAAATACAAGAAACTGAGATTAAAAATAAATTGGGCTAAAAAAACCCCACATACACAAAATATTCACTGCAATGGCCTTTATGGTAACAAAACAATAAAAATTACTTACATACCCAAAATTTGGGGAAGAGTTTTTTAATAAATTATGTTATGTCTATACAATGGAATGTTACACAGTATTAAAAATTATGAAGACCATGCAAACACGAAAAATGTTGATGCTTTAAGAGGGAAAGGTTTTTTTTTAAATGCATGGATGTAGAAAAGTAACAAAAGGTAGGCAAAAATGACAACTGTCCTGCTTGTAGGTTATTGATTTTTTTTTTTTTTTTACTAACTTTTGTTACTAATTCATTCAACAAATAAGTATTCACTGAATGCCTACTATTTGCTAGGCACTATTCTAGGTACTTGGGGTGCATCAATGAACAAAGCGATGATTCTTATCTTCTGGGATCTTACCCTCTAGTGAGAGACAAAACAATATACATAATAATTAAATTACATAGTACTTAAGAAGAGGTGTTAACAGAAAATAAAGAAAAACAGTGTGGTAGGGAAAGTGGATAGATAGGGAGTGAGAGGTAGAAGATAGTAATTTTAAATAAAAGCTGTGAGGTAAGCCTCACTGGGAAGTTGACATTTAAACCCAGACTTGGATTTTCTTATTTATTTATGTCACTTCATCAACTTTATGTTTCTCATTAATAAGCACTTATGACAAAACACTTCTTTGGTGTCTAAAGACCCAGTACTAAAAAAGTCACTGTTAACATTCTGGTACATACCCTTCCAGTCACTGATTTATATATACTTGTAGGTACTCAAAATAGGGTATTATAAAAACTATTATAAATTCGTATGACCATTTCATAATAGTTTTATAATTCCTTTTCTACTTTATGACATATGACTGACAGTTTGCATGTCTCTAATCTTCTACATTAATTGTTAATGGATATGGTATTCAGTCAACCAAGCCACCGTTGTGTTGGACACCTGAGTTGCTTGTAATTTCTCACCATTATAAATAATGCTCATAGCTAAATATTGGGGCACACCCCAGAGCAAATATTCCTCTCATGATTTCCATTTTTGTTTCTTCACCTTCCAAAACATACATTATCAATTCAATGACTGTAATCATAATGCACCACTGTATATTCAGCTTTTCTTCATTTCTACAATGTCAACATAATTATAATTTTTAACAGCTACATAAAGCTCAATGGATTTACTAAACTATTGAACTAATCTCTACTATAAGACATTTAGGTTGTTTTCAACGTTTTCTTATTATAATGCTGCAGTAAATATCTTTGTGCTTGTAGCTTTCTGCTTAATTATTTCCTTAGGATACAAACAGAATAACTGAATCTGTGCCTCTTGCCACATAGTGCAACATTCTTTTCTCAAACAGTTGTAACAACTTTAAATGCCATGAATAACAATTTCACAGAAAATGGAATACCTTTTTAAAAACAGGAAGTCATGATTTAAAAATAAAATACATAATAGAAATAAAAACATGCAAAATTCAAGGTCTATCGCAGCAACAGTTGGAGGCAGGCTAAGGCGGGCATTAGAAATCAGATCTTTTCCTATTTGAGTCCCAGGTATTAAACATCTCTCCCTTCCCTAATGCCAAAGTGGCCTATAACAGAAACTTGAATTATGTTCACAGCCATTTCTTCAACTAGGTCTTATCTTTGGCTAGAATCCAAGGAGCTTCTTATTCTACATTTACGTCTTACCCACACCTCATCATTTCATTTCAAAAAGGCCATTTTAGGGGTGGGTTGGGTGGAGGGGGGGCAAAAGGGAAAAAATCGGGATGACAGCAATAAAACAAACAATAAAAAAGAAGAAAAGAAAAGAAGGCCATTTTACAACTTCTTAGTAGGAATGACCTTCCTCTTTGAAAACAAAGTGCTAGGATGTGCTAAACCATTTAAGATTACTTCAAGGGAGGTTAGTTTTGAATTTAGAAAATGTAGCCTGGTATTTAAGAGGATATTACAAGATATTTATCAGCCATTATATGTCAGGCACTGTGCTAAGTCTGCATTCTCATTTAGTACTCACAACTATTATACTTCTGAATAAGAAAAATGATGCCCATCCAAGGTCACACAGCACTATGGAGCAGGGAATGGAGAATCTCCTACTCATCACTATAATCAAACTCACCTCAATTTCAGAGTCCAACGAACTTACTAGCCATGTCACCTAACTTCTGAGCCTCAGATGCCTCACCTGTAAGATGAGGGTAACAATATCTAACTGGCAGGGCTGGTTATTTTAATGACTAAATGAGATCATGTACATTATCGGGCACTTGTTTCTGCTGGCTGACACTACCCTTATCTCCACATGTGGCGGACTCGTAAGTTAGACAAATGTCATCAATTACATTCTTCCCCCACTCTTCTGAATTCTAGCAAAAATCACTTGTATAACCAAATTCCCTGACTTTGTGTTTTTAAGTATTTCCATAATGTTAATCTTTATAATCCCTTCTTCAGTTTGTCCTTTCCCAAGCAGACATTCAATAGTGAACACTAAGTAATGTATGAAATCACCTACTTCTGGTGATGACCACCAATATAACTTGGAAATAGGAGCAGAAATTTCTGAGCAATAAATTC
Source organism: Desmodus rotundus (assembly GCF_022682495.2). NCBI lineage: Eukaryota > Metazoa > Chordata > Mammalia > Chiroptera > Phyllostomidae > Desmodus > Desmodus rotundus. The sequence goes on along the minus strand of NC_071400.1, from coordinate 8,266,066 downwards.
ACTGCCCCCTAACCGTGGGACCTTTGAGAAGAGAACAAATATCAGCAGCAAGGATTTCTGTCAAAAAGACAAACCCAGATGAAGGACTTGCTTGACAAAATATGTATTGTTGGTTTAGAAAGACTGGGGATACTGGGCACAAACGTTTAGGTATAGGACCAAGTACTATATCACACATATCTAAAATCTAAATTAAATGCCCCCTTAATTTTCAGGATAAGGATCAACTTTTTAAGTGGAAAAAACAGGGAAAATCTGGTAAAAAATCTACCAGACTGAGCTGGCCTCCTGGTTATGAACCAGCCTGAAAGCTGTAGAATACACTGACGTGGTAAGGTCCTTTTTAAAAAAAATTTCTAAGAGTTTCTTGGGACCTTCCATTTAATAACAAGGAAGTTGAGCAAAGACAGTATAAATCTAGCCGGTGTCCCCCCTCTAGTTAGCGTATTTATCAAATTAAAATACACAACATAGAAAAATTTTAATTTACGATGACAAATAAATGTTTGTGTGTGAATCCCATGCAACGTATAGTAAAAAACAATTCGCTATGTGAAATTCTATTTAACGGGGCGTCCTATATTTTATCTTGCTACCCTACACCTACCTCAACCTAGATTTAAGATAGCAAAGTGCCTCCCGGTCTTCTCTAACCTTGACTTCTGTTAAGAACACAAAGAAAGGTGTCACCTTACGACAACCCTTTCTCCAAGTACGAAATACTCGATTAAAAAAATCCATAAAATTAAGTTTCATTTTTCAAAAGCGATGCTACACATGAGTCGTAGCTAGGCAACAAGACTTAACGGGGCGGGGGGGCCGCATACAGGAACCTGAGGAGGAACGCAGCGGGGTCCGCCCGAGCGGATGAACTTCCCATCTAAGAGTTTTGACAAAGAAACACCGCCCGGGGGTCCCAGTTGCTCATTCGGAATTCAAGGCCTCGCGAGGCCGAGGGGAGGAGCACCCGACAAAGCGCCTCCTCCTCCTGCCCCCACTCCAGGGCTCTGGGATGATAGACCCCACACACTCAGACCCAGAGAACTTACTGACAGGACTAATATTCGAGGCCACATCGCACAAAGAAATGCGGTGGGAGTCAGGTTTGAGTGCGGTAAGCCCCCGCGCGCAGGTGGACTGGTAAACGCGTGTGGCGGCGGGGACAAGGCCTCAAGGGGCCTCGGAACGATCCGCCAGCCTCCCTCCAAACCTAGCCTTGCCCCAGCCTCTTCCTTCAGCGCTTGTCGCGAGAAATCCTACTCCTCTCTCAAAAGAGAAATAAGTCGTCCCCAAACTCACCCTCTACCGACTGTTCTTTCCTCAGAGTAACGGCGACGCTACACGGCCTCTACCGTCCCAAGAAAAGAGCGCGCGATGGCCGGAAACGAGACGACGGAGCTCGGTGCCTCCCCAGGGAAACAAAGTGGCATTCTCGATTGGTTATGTAAGCTGCCAATCAAGGTTCATCTTCAGAGGCGGAATCAGTTTTCCGCCATTTCTACGATCCTATTGGCTGCCGAATGCGAAAGACTTAGGTTGTGGTGAACGACAGATGGGGACAAAGAGCGAGGCTTCGTACCTACTGCGCATGCGTTAGTTGCGTCCGCTAGAGACCGAAAAGGAAGGGGGGAGGGGGATGGAGGCTCGGAAGGAGAGACGGAAACGGGCTAACGGAAAGACTGGAAGACCAAATGATGGGAGGGGGAGAGGAGAGGGGGAAAAAGGGAGAGAGAGGAAAATGGAAAGAGAGGGAGAAGGGAAGAAAATGTGCGTGTTAGGCGTGCTCTGAGGATTCCTGCACTGCGCCTGTGCAAGAAGCAAGAGTAACAGTGTCATTGTATTCGATGTCACAGATCTAGCCTTTTCCTACTGAAAAAAAAGGCCCCGCCATGTTTCTTTTTCACACTTCCTCATTATGGCTTGCGTTCTGACACTTCATACATCAGATTTCTAGGCGCTTCGCCTGCTCCCAGGTCCGCCCATGAAGCCCACCTGAAATAATCATCACTATGGTTATGGTTGTGGTTATGGTTACGGTCATAAAAAGAGGGGAGGGGAGAAGGATTGATGCCCTATTCTCTGTGAGTACATAGAATTGTAGTCAGGTACTTATTTCCATGGTAACCAGGAAAACCAGCAGTCCAAACACCACTATTGTTCCCAAGATTTACAGATTCAACAGGTGTCATCATTACCATGGGTACATTGTAAATCTCCAGATCAGACTGATTCTATACCCTGTAGGACACCAGTTTTTCAGCAACGCCTAACTAGCCCTGTGGTTAATCAAGGGCTAGGAGGCTCAGCTGATAGGTGTTTGTAGTTAATTCCCACTAATTAATTAATTCACACTGAGGGTTTCAGGGTGTCCCAACTGGCTCCACCCTATGTAGGGACATAGTAGGTGTTTGTAGTTAATTCCCACTAATTAACTAATTCACACTGAGGGTTTCAGGGTGTCCCAACTGGCTCCATCTTATGTGGGGACATAGTGAACTAGACCTGCACTGTCCAATAGAGCCTTCTGCGACAAAAGAAATGTTCTGTCTGCTCTGTTCAATACAATAGCTACCGGCCTTATGCGACCATTGAGGGCTTAAAATAGGACTAGTGTGACTGAGGAACTGAATTGTCAATTCGATTTCATTTTAATTTGCTAAAATTTACTCATATATAGCTAGTGGCTACTATAATTGGGCATACTATCTAGACCAGTGGTACCCAAACTTTTTAATAACTTCTATTATGAAAAAAATTTTACCTCTATCTTTTCTGGAAAAGACGTATTTTTTCCTGCTCATGGAAAAAAAATCAAACAATACCCAATAGCATAAAGAGAAAAGTCTCTCTCTACTCATTCCAGTGGTTACAATTATGACTACTTTCTTGCATTTCTATTATCTATGTTTGTACTGTCCTGGTCAAACAGAAATGTTTATACTACTTTATATATGTAGGATTAAGCTATACATACTTTTCTGAGTCATGGCCTCACTGAAAAAATAGTTTAGCTATCTTTCCATATAAATACATAAAGATTTATAGGGACTTTTTAATATTAAGGACCACATGATGGTTTTTAGTATCTGTTGTAGGAAAAAATTATTAAAAAGGTACTATAGATTCAGAAGTACACATCATTTGTGTATCTCCGCAAGACAATCACAACATAGGCATAGAAATGTTAATGAAAACAAACAATTTCAGTACTGTCAGCAAATAAAATAACAATAGCATCTTAGAGATAAAGTGGTAACTCAAAGGAACAAGGCTTTGCTTGAATGGATCAGGAATGGCTCCACAGGAAAGAGCACCTTTGAATTGGGTCTTAATCTAGAGGTTGAATTCAGACCCATCATTAGTGCGAATTAACTTAAAAAACCTATCAATTGAGCCTCCTAGCCTTTGATTAACCACAGGTCTAATTACGTGTTGCTGAAAAATGAAGGTGATTACCTGATTGGTGTCCTACAGAATATAGAATCAGTCTGACCTGGAGATTTACAAAGCACCCATGGCAGTGATGACACCTGTTGAATCTCTGTAAATCTTGGGAACAATAGTGGTGTTTGGACTGCTGGTTTTCCTGGTTACCATGGAAATAAGTACCTGGCTACAATTCTATGTACTCACAGAGAAGAGGGCATCAATCCTTCTCCCCTTCCCTCCTTTCTATAACCGCAACCATAACCACAACCATAACATAGTGATGATTATTTCAATTGGGCTTCATGAGCAGATCTGGCAGCAGGTGAAGCACCTAGAAATCTGACGAAGTATGAAGTGTCAGAACGCAAGCCCTAATGAGGGGGAATGGGCTGTGCTTTACATAACTTGTCATGGCTGAAGACAAGTGGGAGGCTGAGTAATAGGAAATTAGGCTTAGAGAGATAGGGGTAGGCCAAACCATTAAGGGCCTGTACCATACTTCTAAGTTTGTACTTTAATCTGTAGGTGGTGGGGAGACATTGAAGGGTTTTTTTTAAAAGATAACATATTGTCCTTTCTGATTATAACAGTAATATAAAATATATGTTTTTTGAGGGAAAAACTTGAAAATACACGGAAGTATAAAAAGCATCATAATCCCACTATGCAGAAATAACTGTTAACATTTTGGTATATTTCCTTCCAGATTATCTATCACATATATGCACTTGTGTGTGTGTGTGTGTAGGGGGTTCACATATATACATACACATAGATACATAAAAAGACAGAAACAGACTGAAAGAGATAAAGGGAATAAATTTGTTCTGTGTATGATAGGTTTGAACTTCAGAAACATCACTGTATTCATGTCTAAAGCTGCTGTGAAATATTGCCACAAACTCGGTGACTTAAAACAGCAGAAATTTACTCTTTCATAGTTCTGGAAGCCAGAAGTCTGAAATCAAAGTGTTGGCAGGGGCCCCGATCCCTCAGGAGGCTCTAGGGGAGACTGTTTCTTGTCTTTTCCAGCCTTTGGTGGATTCCAGCGGCATTCCTTGGCATGTGGCTGCATCACTGCAATCCCTCTGCCTTCATGGTCACGTGGCGTTTTCCTGTTTGTATGTCAAATCTCCCTCTGCCTCTCTTTTTTCTCTGTCACTAGTTCTTATTTTTTTATCACTTTTTATTGTTGTACAAATACAGTTGTCTCCATTTTCCCACCACCACTTTCCCCCACCTCCCACCCTCAATCCAATCCTACCCCCTTTGGCTTTGTCCACGGGTCCTTTATACATGGTTCTTTGATGACTCTTTCCCTTCTTTCCCCGTTATCTCCCTCCCCCTTCCCCTCTGGTTACTGTCAGTTTGTTCTTTATTTCAATGTCTCTGGTTCTATTTTGCTTGTTTGTTTTGTTGATTAGGTTCCACTTATAAGTGAGATCACATGGTATTTGTCTTTCACCACCTGGCTTACTTAGCATAATGCTCTCCAGTTCCATCCATACTGTTGCGAAGGGTGGGAGCTCCTTTCTTTCTGCTGCATAATATTCCATTGTGTAAATGTACCACAGTTTTTTGATCCACTCATTTCCTGATGGGCATTTAGGTTGCTTCCAGAACTTGGCTATTATAAATTGTCCTGCTATGAACTTTGGGGTGCATAGGTTCTTTCGAATTAGTGTTTCAGGGTTCTTAGGGTATAGTCCCAGCAGTGGAATTGCTGGGTCAAAAGGCAGTTCCATTTTTAGTTTTTCGAGTAAATTCCATACTGCTTTCCACAGTGGCTGCACCAGTCTGCATTCCCACTAACAGTGCACTAGGGTTCCCTTTTCTCCACAACCTCACCAGCACTTATTGTTTGTTGATTTGTTTTTGATGGCCATTCTGACCAGTGCGAAGTGGTATCTCCCCTCTGCCTCTCTCATAAGAACACTTGCCATTACATTTAGGGCCTATCTTGATAATCTCCCCATCTCAAGATTTTTAACGTAAACATATCTGCAAAGTCCTACTTTTTTTTTTTTTGCCATATAAGGTACATTTGCAGGCCCTAGGAATTAGGATAGGGATAGCACTAGGGGTGAATTATTCAGCTTACCACAATCACCCTGGCAACAGTGTGTAGCAAAGATTGGAGGAGATAAGCGAGGAGATAGGGACATGTGCTAGAACACACAAATAATAATTTCAGGTGAAAGATGAGGAAGGCCTGAACTAAGAGAGTGGTTGTAGGGATAGAAGAGGAAACAAAATCTAAATATTTAGAAGGTAGATCAAGGGATCATAATAACCAATTAAATGTATGGGGGTAAGAAGTGGAAGAAGACTAGAATGATACCCAAGTTTCTGTTTTGGGTGCCTGGTTGTGCCGTTGTACCACTGACCAGGATAGGAAACAGGAGGCAGAGCACCATTGGAAGAAAGTCAGTCAGTACAGTTTTAGTCAAGTTGAGTTCAAGGTGAGAGGAGTCAGCTAAGCAACATAAGGGCCCAAGGCAGGCTCTGAGAGGTCATTGTTTTCTGATTCCTTTCATTATCAGTCATATAATATTTATTGATTACTTTCAAGGTACTGAACATAATAATATGTGGTCTATCAGTACTAAGATTGATTAGTGTGTCCTCAATAAATTCCCAAACAACTAGATAAACAGGAAGCATGAAACAAGAAAAAGTGAATGGCCCTGATCAGTGTGGCTCGGTTGGGCGTTGTCCTGCAAAGCGAGGGGTCACTGGTTCAATTCCCGATCAGGGCATGAGCCTGGGTTGCGGGTTCAGTTCCTAGTCAGGGCACATTTGAGAGGCATTTATGTCTGTCCCCCTCTCTTTCTCTTTCCCTTCCCCTCCCTCTAAAAAGAAATAAAATTTTATTTAAAAAATCAAACAAAAATGAAAAAGTGAATGGCCTGCTGTGCAAGACTGTTTTAAGAACTATAAGTGGATGTCACCGATGTTCAACATTGTACTAGAGGTTGTAGCCAGGAAAATTGGCAAGAAAAAGAAATAAGTTATCCAAAATGGAAAACAAGAATAAAACTATCTCTATTTGCAGATGACACGATCTTGTATGTAGAAAATCCTAAGGAAACCACTGAAAAAATGAGAACTAATAAACAAGTTAAGCAGAGTTTCAGGATAGAAGATCAATACACAAAACTCAATTGCACGCTGGCTGGTGTGGCTCAGTGGACTGAGTGCCAGACTATGAAACAGAGGGTCGCTGTTTCGATTCCTGGTCAGGGCACATGCCTGGGTTGCAGGCCAGGTTCCCTGGGGTGGGGAGCGCAAGAGGCAACCACACATTGATGTTTCTTTCCCTCTCTTTATCCTTCCCTTCCCCTCTGTCTAAAAATAAATAAATGAAATCTTTAAAAAAAAAGAAAATGTAAAGGTTATATTATTTTAAAAAACCTGAATTGCATTTTTGTACACTTGCAATGAACAATTTGAAAGCTAAAGTGAGGAACATTTACAATAACATGAAAGGGAATAAAATGCTTAAGAAGAAGTTTAACAAAAGAAGTCCAAAACTTATACTATGAAAACTACAAAATATTGTTGAAAGAAATTCAAGATGTAAATAAATGGACTTTGATTAATCAGATAACAGGGGTGAACAAGGATGTGGAGAAACTGGAACTCTGTTGATGGAAATATAAAATAGTGCAGCTAGCCCTGGCTGGTGTGGCTCAGTGGATTGAGTGGCAGCCTGCGAACCAAAGGGTTGCCAGTTCGATTCCCAGTCAGGGCACATGCCTGGGTTGCAGGCAAGGTCCCCAGCTGGGGGCATGTGAGAAGCAACCACACATTGATGTTTCTCTCCCTTTGTCTCTCTCCCTTCTCCTCTCTCTAAAAATAAATTTAAAAATCTTAAAAAAAAATAAAACAGTGCAGCTACTTTGGAAGACAATCTTTAGAAGACAGTCTGGCAGTTACTCAAACAATTATAAACGTGAAGTTACCAGACCCTGGCTTGGTAGCTCAGTTGGTTAGAGAGTTGTCCCAATACACCAAAGTTGTGGGTCCAATTTCCAGTCAGGGCACATACAAGAAGCAACCAATGACTGCATAAATAAGTGGAACAACAAATCAATGTTTCTCTCTCAACAGTAAAAAAATAAACGCAAAGTTACTATATGATCCAGAAATTCCACTCTTCATTATCCAAGAAAACTGAAAACCTGTGTCCCCATAAAAACTTGTATATGTGAATGTTTATAGCAGCATTATTCAAAATAGCCAAAAAGGTACATCAACTAATGAATTATTAAACAAATAATGGTATATCCATACAATGGCATATTATTCAGCTGTAAATCGGACTGTAGTTTCGATCCATGCTACAACATGGATGGGCCTTCAAAACATTATGCTAAGTGAAAAAAGCCAGTCACAAAAGACCACATATTCTGTGATTTAATTTATAAGAAATGTCCAGAATAGGTGAATCTATAGAGACAGAAAGTGGAATAGTGCTTGCATAGGCTGGGTGGGGGGGGGTGGGGAGATAGGAGAAGATAGCTAAAGGGTATGGATTTCTTTTTAAAAAAAAATATTTTACTTTACTAATTTTTAGACTGAGGGAACAGTGGGGAAGGGAGGGAGAAAGAGAAGGAGAGGAACATCAATGTGTGGTTGCCTCTCCTGCACCCCTAACTGGGGACCTTGCCTGCCACCCAGGCATGTGCCCTGACTGGGAATCGAACTGGCGACCCTTTGGTTTGCAGGCTGGCGCCGAGTCCACTGAGCCACACCAGACAGGGTTAGCTGAACTTCTGTGGAGTAAATTGAAATATGTTGCCTTCAAAACTGGGAGAGATGTTTGGACAGGACAGAGTGAATGTTGAAGAGTGGAGAATAGTCAGAATCACACTAATAAGTCAGACTGGCTGATAAGGACAAATAGGTGCCTTTTCACCTATCCTTCTTTTCACCTTCCACTTATCTTTCTTTTTAAAGATAAAGATAAAGACTCCCTGTTTTTACCTGCCTGCCTTTGCTTTCCTCTTGTTTCCCTCTCATTCTCTCCTTATTAGGCCTTATATTATAGAAGTATTGCTACAATTTGATATCATTGGGGCTTTCCCCCTTTGTCTCCTTTATTCATCTGCCCACTTATTCATTCAATAAATATTTATTGAGTATCTATCAGGGACTATACTAGATGCCGGAAATAGAAATGAATAAGAAGTGGTCCCCATTGCTGAGGAGTTCACAGGCTAGCATTTTCCCAGTGTTTCCCCGAGTGCATATTTCCCTGTTCTTCACTTCAGGGTACTTCAGAATGCTATAAAACATTAAATAAGAACACACGTTTTGTAACTGCCCCTTTGTACTGCTTTTTAATTTAAATGTTTTATTGTTTATGTTATTACAGTTGTCCCAATTTTTCCCACTTTGCCTCCCTCTACCCAGCCCACCCCCCACTCCCACACGAATCCCCACACTGTTGTCCCTGTCAGTTTGTACTTCTTAATCCCTTCATCTTTTTTTACTCAGTTCCCCCAGTCTCCCCTCCTGTCTGGCAACCATCAGCTTGCTCTCTGTGTCTATGAGCTTGTTTCTGTTTTGTTTGTTTATTTTGTGTTTTAGACTTCACATATACGGTATTTGTCTTTCTCTGTCTGACTTATTTCACTTAATACCCTCTAGTCACGGGGATGTAAAGTGCAGTATAGGGAATATAGTCAATAATATTGTAATAACTATGTGTGGTGTCAGGGGGGCACTAGACTTATCAGGGGGACCACTTTGCAAGTTGTATAAATGTCTAACCACTAGGCTGTGCACCTGAAACTAATATAATATTGAATGTCAAATGTAATTGAAAAATAAAAAAAAAATTACAAAAGAATCCATGTCTTTCCAGAGTGAGTTTTAAAGAGTGAACCTTACTCTAATCAATGACTTCTGAACAGTAGCTCCATTTGTTTGACCACGTTATGTGTAGACTTGCCTGTCATGAGAAAATGAAAGTTTGACATCCAGCAGTAATTAGTTAAAGTATGGAGCATTCAAATGCTAGAACAATATACAACCATTGCAACTGTGTTATAGAACCTATTGTACAAGATAATTCCAATTTTGTAAAAAAATACGCATACAAAAAAAGACTGAAAGGATATACATCAAAAAGAGCAGTGGTTATGCCCTGACTGGCATGGCTCAGTGGGTTGGGAATCATTTGGCGAAACCAAAGGTTGCTAGTTCAAATCCCAGTCCAGGCATATGCGTGGGTTGCAGGCCAGGTCCCCAGTGAGGGGCGCTCAAGAGGCAACCACACGCTGATGTTTCTCTCCCTCTCTTTTTCTCTCCCTTCCCCTCTCTAAAAATAAATAAAATCTTTAAATGAAAAAAGAGCAGTGGTTATTTCCAAGTCTAATAGGTAGGATATAAGTGATTATTACTTTTTTCTTCAGATTTTCCATGCTTTCCAAAATTTTTACAATGAACATTTATTTATGTTTTTGGAATTAGAAAAATATATATAAGCCCTGGCTGGTATGGCTCAGTGGATTGAATGATGGCCTGCGAATCGAAATGTTGCTGGTTCGATTCCAGGTCAGGGCACATGCCTGGGTTGCGGGCCAGGTCTCCATTTGGGAGCACTAGAGGCAACCAATCAATGTATCTCTCACACATCGATGTTTCTCTCCCTCTCTTTCTCCCTCCCTTCCACTCTCTCTAAAAATAAATAAATAAAATCTAAAAAATAAAAAATGAAATGAAAGGGTTCTCTCAATGTAACAAACAACTGGAAACCTACTTTTTTAAAAAAAGATTTTATTTATTTATTTTTAGAGAGCGGAAGGGAGAAAAGAGGGAGAGAAACATCAATGTGTTCTTGCCTGGGGGGGGGACCTCCCCCCCACACTGGGGACCTGGTCCACAACCCAGGCATGCGCCCAGACTGGGAATTGAACCGGTGACCCTTTGGTTCACTGGCTGGTACTCAATCCACTGAGCCACACCAGCTAGGGTTGTTTTCTTTTTTTTTTTTTTAAGATTTTATTTATTTATTTTTAGAGAGGTGAAGTGAAGGAGAGAGGGAAACATCGCTGTGTGGTTGCCTCGCGCACGCCCTCTATTGGGGACCTGGCCAGCAACTCAGGCAGGTGCCCTAAACTGGGAATGGAACCAGAAAAATTTTGGTTTGCAGGCCCAGGCTCAATCCACTGAGCTACACCAGCCAGGGCCAGGGCTGTTTTCTTATCTCTTTTTAAAGATGAGAAAACTAAGACCTGGTGACTTGACAAGTGACTTGTCCAAAGTCAACTGGCTAAAAAGTGGGCAGAACTGAGACTAGAATCCTGGGTTTTCTCTCCAGGACCCAGCCAGTTTCATGCAACCACGCTACTCTGAATTATTAATATACCATTAAACCCCCCTTAGACCGTCTCACCTCAACTTGAAACCAGGCATTCTCCATAATCAGAGTGTCCAAGGATCCAAGCATGTGTTGAGAAGGGTAGGCAATATACAAAAGAAAGAGGTATTCCAACTGTGAAGGAATAAATTGAAAACGCAAAGGGAGAAACAGGGACACAGAAATAAGCAGAAGGTGGGAGATAGGTACACAGAATACCGGTTAAGATAAAGAGAAAGCTAATGGGGACATCTGCAGTAGTGTCAACAATAAAAAATAAAGAAAAAAGATAAAGAGAAAGCTGAGTTTGGGAAAACTCTTGGTTTTATCTTTGTGTATAAGAAGAGAGCAAAGATAACCTCAAGGCCTTGTGGGGAGTTAGGGAGGATAAGGTTTCTGGGAAAGTGAATGAGACAAGGGAGGATACAACTCCCAGGACTGTAAGGCTAGGAAAGGCTTAGTGTGGGAAGGAAGAAAGGCCCAGAGCAAAGAGGCAGGCTCAAGTAAGCACTGGACACCAAACCTTCTTGTTCCTAAATCTGTTCCAAGACTCCACTCTAGCCTGAGTCTCCACTAGTACCTCAGATACTAAATGCTCGTCAGCCCTTAGGCGTTGGAGGAGGAAGCTGGGGTGCGGGGATTGTAAAGTGCTCAAACTACAATGGGGACTGAGACTGGATCCTGACACACATTTTTTAAAGCCAGTAGGCCTAATGCTGGTGCCCCTACCCTCCCATCCCACTTTAGCCTCAACCTCAGCCACACCCACATGCTAAGGACCTTCCAGGAGGGACGCGAGTGTGTGCGTGCGCGTGCGTGCTCGTGCATATGAGAGGCAGAGAGACTGAGACCAAGACAAAAAGAGACCCAGAGAGAGAGATTACGCGCCTGGGAGAGGGTGGGTTGGCGGTGGGGGGGGGGGGGGGAAGGGATCGACCGGGACGGAAAGAAAGAGGGAGGGAGAGAGAAAGAGGCAGGGAGAGGCAGAGAGAGAAAGGAGGAAGGAGACCTACCAGCCTTGGTGAGGAAAACTACTGAAGAGATAACGCAGGGTGCCCCTGCAGGAAGACTCATGGAGAAGATCCCAGAACTTACCCTAAGACCCTTGAGGGAGTGAGGGGGGGGGTGTCTTTGCAGGACCTGGTTTTGGAGTCGTCGGGCAGTAACGGTTACTGCAGAGGCGTTGTCACTGAGCCAGAGCCATTTAACCCGCCCTGGGTAGCTGGAGTGCAATCTTAAGACACCCCACAACTATGACTCTCAGAATGGTTGGGGGGGCCCGAGGCTGCAGACAAGGGGAGGAGGGGCACGTGAGGGCTGGGTCCCTGCCTCCCCCCACCCTCTGCTGTCACTCATTACCCCAACAGTCGCCCAGGGGGCGGGCCCCGGAGAGGTGGGGTTGGGGGAAGGGTAATCTTGGCAGGCGCTTGCTGCATGGCGTAGGTAGGGACTGTTGAGGGGGGCGGACGCCGGGGGGTAGAACACGAGTGGGAAGCGAAGGGAGACACGGGGAGGGGGAGGGGACCGGGAACCATTTGAATGAGAGGAGGGGATCACGGGTAGAGTGGGCTCCAGGAGGTAGGGCGGGCACGGGTGTGAGGGGGGAGGGCAGACTCTTGAGCCAGGTAAGGGAAGCAGGTGCGTAGATCTGTTTTTTTGTGGGTTAGTGTACTCGGCCCCTCGGTGGGAAGGGGGTGCCGCCTTTCCCGGGGGCGGGCTTCAAAGCTCCAGAGCCTGTCTTTTCCTCTTCAACTAACGGGGCCCCGGGCGGGGGCTCAGGCTCCATCTCCAACAACTAGGCTCCACTCCGCAATTTCCAGGCGGCCACTGGGCTGGGAGTCTCGCGCCGGGGGCCGGCGCTGTCTCGCGAGCCCCCACCCGGAGTCAGCCAATGGGGTTGGTTTCTGGCACCGCCCGCCCGCCTGGTGCAGAGCGCTAGGCACCGTGAGGAGCGCTGCCATTTAAAGGGGCCGCGACCCCTGTCCCGGCTGCTGGGGAGGGAGGTGGAGAAGGAGCGCGGGGCCGTCTCTGTCTGCAGTTCTAGGCTTATAGCCGTTACACTAACCCTGCCGCAGGTAGGGGTCGGGCCTCATCAAGCCGAACCGAACCTGCAGGCGGGATCTCGCAGTAGCCGGGAGAGGGGGGTCTAAGGAGAGATCGTAGCTCCAAAATGTCTTCCTGTAAATGCCTGAGGTGGGGGGTGGGCAACAGGAGAAGGAGGACTGAGGGAGCGATAGGAAAGGGTGACGGGGCTGAGGAAGTGGGCGACCCTGAAAGGTAACTGGGGGGAGGGGTTAGGGAAGGCAATTTGTGGGGGCGAGGGAAGGGCTGAGGGGACAGTGCAGCGCGGGGAGGGGGAGTGGGGCCAGACAGGGTGGGTAGAGACTGGGGAGCTGAGGGGGCGCTAGTAGCGAGCGGAGGGGGTAGAAACTGAGACCGCGGGGGCGGGAAAGGCGCCTGGTGGCAAGGGCCCTTGGAGACTCTAATGGGGCGTTCAGCCCGAGTTGGGGGGGCCTACAGGTAAGGAGGGAGGGAAACTAGGAGTTGCAGTGGGGTGGCGGGGGCAGACGGGTGGGTAGAGCCCACGACTGCCCGGTGAGTGTGGGCGCAGGGCCAGGGTGGGGAACGCCTCTCCCCACAGGGGGCGCTGTTTGTGGTGGTGGTGGGGGGAGTGGTCATTTGGACCAAAGCCTGTGGAAGTGCTTGTCGTTTGCGGTGGGGGCTGTTCACGAGAAATCCAAGTGAATGATGGGGTGTGTCCCAGAGCCTATATAAGAAGGAATTCTGGCAAAGACCGCCTCTTCTGCCCCTTCTTCTACCCCTAATCTACAGCCCATATCCAGCCATCCTCATGGACCCCAGTGATTTCCCCAGTCCGTTTGACCCATTGACACTGCCAGAGAAGCCCCTGGCTGGAGACCTTCCAGTAGACATGGAATTTGGAGAAGATCTGCTGGAATCCCAGACTGCCCCAACTCGAGGATGGGCCCCCCCTGGCCCTTCTCCATCCTCAGGAGCCCTGGACCTGCTTGATACCCCTGCTGGCCTGGAAAAAGACCCTGGAGTCCTGGATGGAGCCACTGAGCTGCTGGGGCTGGGGGGGCTGCTCTATAAGGCCCCCTCCCCTCCAGAGGTGGACCATGGTCCTGAGGAGACCCTTGCATGGGATGCAGATCAGACCCTAGAGCCTGGACCGGGGGGCCAGACCCCAGAGGTGGTGCCACCTGACCCAGGGACTGGGGCAAATTCCTCTTCACCTGAGGGGCTACTAGAACCTTTGGCTCCAGATTCTCCAATAACCCTTCAGTCCCCACATATTGAAGAGGAGGAAACCACCTCCATAGCTACAGGGAGAAGGGGCTCCCCTGGGCAGGAGGAAGAGCTTCCCCAAGGGCAGCCACAGAGCCCAAATGGCCCCCCCAGCCCTTCAGTGGGAGAGACTCTGGGGGATGGAATCAACAGTTCTCAGACCAAACCTGGGGGCCCTAGCCCCCCTGCACACCCTTCCTTACCAGGTAGGTTGCCTACTCAGCTGGAGAATCAAGGCTGGAGAGGGTGGGGGTGAGGAGGGGCTCCTGTGTGGGTTTGGGGAAGAAGTGGGGAAGGAAGGTGAGGGTGGAGAGATAGGAGGGATGTGTATGCAGAAGGAGTTGGGGGTTTGGAAGGGAGAAGTGCGGGTGGTGAAGAAGATGAGGGGAGGTGGGAGTGGGGGAAGCTTAGCTGCTGTGGGGGAGGAATAAGGGTGAGGTTTCAGGGGGTAGGTTAGTGGGTTTGGTGGGAGAGGTTCCTTTATTTATTTATTTTTTAACCCAGGTGGGTTTTTGGTACCAGGTCCTTCCTTCAGGATTTGAGGAGGACTCCAGGCTTCTTGGTTCTAAGATTTTTCCAGCTGTTTTGTTTTAAACAAGAGCGGGGGTTCTGGGTTTGATGAATGATGACTAGGTTGTGGAGCCAGCAACAGCATCGCGAATTCAGGGGAATGGTGGCAATGCAGGGCCTGGGATTGAGTCTCTGATCGGAGAGGGACAGCCTAGACTTGGAGAGGCTCTCATTCCCCCCTCCCCCGCCCCCGCTCCGTTTTGCCCAGCAGTGTGCCTCTGCCAGGCTATGACCGGGGTCTTAGCACTTACATAACCACCTGAGTCCAGGGGATGTACCCTGTCCCCTAGCTACTACCTTTGGGGAATTGCATTGGTTTTTTGTTGCAAAGCTAGACATTCTCAATGAAAGGTGTGTCACCTGTCTCCTCAACTCCCGGGGGATTGGGACAGAAAGCTGGTGGGAAGGGTGGGATCCCCGCCCCCCCCCACCCCCCGCCCCTGGAGAGTAGCTGCACCACCAACCTCCCCTTAGTGCAGAAGCTTGAGGTAACCCTGAGAGGGGCCCCAAGAAGCCACAGGCACTCGAGTTTTCCCTTTCAGTTTTGAGTAAGTTCTTCCCCAGGAATGGAGGCGGAGGTTAGGCCGGGGAGGGGAGGGGGTGTGAGGGCAGGCTGAAGATTCAGGCTGCTTTCTGCTTCCTTTGCAGGAGATGGCCTGACTGGGAAGGCGAGTGAGAAGCCGCCTGAGAGGGTGAGGGGGGAGGGGAGGGCAAGGAGTCTGGTTCCCCCTATAGCTCCGGGAAGGACAGACCCTTCATTTTCCCTCCCAGATGTTGTTCTATGGAGGGGGTGTGTGAGGAGGGTTAGGAGGAGGGAGGGAGCTCTTGTGTCTCCTGCTTAAAGCGACGTCCAGCCTCCTTTTCTCCCCTCCTCCTACGGGCTGGGCCAAGGGTCCCTAGTCTCCCTTCCCCCTCCCATCTCTGTACCCCCCTAAAGGCTGTGCGAGTGCAGCTGGCCCTTCAGCCTGCCCCTGGTGTCAGCTTTCCTTCCCTCCCCATGTTTCCAAGGTGCAGAAGAGAAGCGAGCGCGTTAGAAGAGTAGAACCTCCAAAACCTGAGGTTGTGGATTCCACTGAGAGCAGTGAGTAGGACCTGAGGAAGTGTGACCCAGTGGGATGAGTGGGAAGTGGCCGCCATGGATCTCCTGGCTCCGTGCAGAGTGTGACGTGCCTCTTTCTGCTCTGGGTTGGCATGGGAACCAGGGGCAGTGGGGGAGATTGAAAACAAGAGCAGTGAGAATGGAGTTTCCTGTTTCAGCTCTGCCATCCCTGTCCTGAAGAATCTCCCCACTTAGAGCCCTCCCTGAGGGAGAGTGACATCAGTGGTTTGAGATACCGGTGTGATGGGGTGGGGGCAGGGAGAGTACAGGTAAGAACTCGGGGGATCCCAGGAGCAGCAGAGCTACCTGTTGGTCAGGGGATGGCTAGAGACCTGGTCCCAGAGCCTTTTCTCAAGGCCCCTCCCCCCTTCCTCAGTTCCAGTGTCAGATGAGGATTCTGATGCCATGGTAGATGACCCCAACGATGAGGACTTTGTGCCATTCCGGCCCCGGCGCTCTCCTCGCATGTCCCTACGTTCCAGCGTGGCCCAAAGGGCTGGGCGCTCCGCAGTGGGCACCAAGATGACTTGCGCGCATTGCCGGACGCCGCTGCAGAAGGGGCAGACGGCCTACCAGCGCAAGGGGCTGCCTCAGCTCTTTTGCTCCTCATCCTGTCTCACCACTTTCTCCAAGAAGCCATCGGGCAAAAAGACCTGCACCTTCTGCAAGAAGTACGTGAGGGTCCTGGAGTGTGGGGAGGGCTGGCACCAGGCCGGGAATAAAGGGGGAGACAGAGACTACGTTTGGCAAGAACCTAGTGGAACTGGGAGAGAGAGGTGATTTGGGTAGGGGGTCTGAGAGCATTTGGCTGTGTGGACACTGATCCCAGGGGAGGGGTGGAAGCTGATGAAATGAGTGAACATTCAAACCTGTTCCCACTTGCAGGGAAATCTGGAACACCAAGGACCTGGTTGTGGCGCAGACTGGTTCAGGAGGCTCCTTCCACGAGTTCTGCACGTCCGTCTGCCTCTCCCTGTATGAGGCCCAGCAGCAGCGCCCAATCCCCCAGTCTGGGGATCCTGCCGACGCCACTCGCTGCAGCATATGCCAGAAGACCGGAGAGGTGAGGAAGCTGGATGGGGGCTGATTTACAGAGCCTGGCCAGCCCTGGCCTGCCCCTGCCCTCCCGGGGCTGCGGGGGCCAGGCCCTGTGGAGGAGGGGAGTGGGGAGGAAAGGCAGCCATTGCGAGGGAGTGTATTCAAGGTTAGAGCGTCTCCAGGATGTGTGCAGCTGGCCTTCCTTGCCTCCCAGGACCTCACCATCAAGTCGGCAGCCTGATGTGCAGGTTGGGGGGTCCCTGGGCACAGTGTCTGCTGTGAAGGTCTAGGGTGAGGTGGGGCGGGCCATCCTTGCACCGGGGTGGGGTGGTGGTGGCCAGGCCTCGGCTCAGGGTGTGTGCGCGTGTGTGTGGCAGGTCCAGCATGAGGTCAGCAATGGCAGCGTGGTGCACCGGCTCTGCAGCGATTCTTGCTTCTCCAAATTCCGGGCCAACAAGGGACTGAAAACCAACTGTTGTGACCAGTGCGGGGCCTACATCTACGCCAAGACCGGGAGCCCTGGCCCCGAGCTGCTCTTCCATGAGGGCCAACAAAAGCGGTTCTGCAACACAACCTGCTTGGGGGCGTACAAGAAGGTGGGGCCGAGGGAGTAGTGCGTTAGAGGGCTGTGGAAGGGGGTGCGGTTCCTGGGTGATAAATAAAGGTGCCGGACGGGTCGAGGGCTGGGAGGAATAAAACAAATAAAGGGGGTTTCAATTGTATCTGTTATGTTTTATTTTTCGAAGTTTGGCTGGTGGATACACAAGCCTTTGTTATATCATCATCTACGCTTTTTTTGTATGCTTGAAATCTTTCATGTTTTCAAAATTTAAAAAATAAAGGTGAAGGGACAAATCCCGCCTCAGCCTCTCCTTCCCCATCCTCACAGAAAAACACACGTGTGTACCCCTGTGTCTGGTGCAAGACCCTGTGTAAGAACTTTGAGATGCTATCACATGTGGATCGTAATGGCAAGACGAGCTTGTTCTGTTCCCTCTGCTGCACCACCTCTTACAAAGTGAAGCAGGCAGGGCTCACTGGTAGGTGCAAAGCCCTCTTCTCTGAGACCCCTGCTGGCCTTCCTTCTACCCCTCCCACGCTCCCCTCTTTTAAAGTAATCCCTGCTGCCCGACCTCAGCCCCAACCACATCTTCCCGTGGATTTCCTGTTCCATCTCTGCACTGCCTTACACCTTCTGTGTGCGACCCCCACTTTCTCTCTCTCTCTCTCTCTCTCTCTCTCTCTCTCTCCCCCCCCTTTTCTCTCTATGCCCCAGGCCCTCCCCGACCCTGCAGCTTCTGCCGCCGCAGCCTCTCTGACCCCTGTTACTACAACAAGGTCGATCGCACAGTCTACCAATTCTGCAGCCCCAGCTGCTGGACCAAGTTCCAGGTACTTCAGACCCTGGACCAGGGACAAAGGGTGTGGCGCCGTAGAGAGGGTATGAGAATTGGGGTAGATAGGCCTGGGTGCAGCAAAGAACAAGCCCGACTGCCCCTCCCCACTACTACCACCACCACCACCACCACCACCACCACCACCACCACACACCCCTCTACCCCCTCCCTTACTTGTCTTCCTTCCCTCCAGCGCACAAGCCCTGAGGGGGGTATTCACCTGAGCTGTCACTACTGCCACAGCCTCTTCAGTGGCAAGCCCGAGGTCTTGGACTGGCAGGTAAGACCCCCACCCTGCCCACATGTTGCCACATGACCAGACATCTGTCTGAAGGGGTCCTTCCAGCTTAGCTCTCGCCTGAGCCAGATGTCAACAGCACTCTCCTCCCTGCCCTGTGACCCCAACCCAGGACCAGGTGTTCCAGTTCTGCTGCCGGGATTGCTGTGAGGACTTCAAGCGGCTTCGGGGTGTGGTGTCCCAGTGTGAGCATTGCCGGCAGGAGAAACTCCTGCATGAGAAGCTCCGGTTCAGCGGGGTGGAGAAGAGCTTCTGCAGCGAAGGTAAGGAAATGCAGAAGGGGCCAGAGGCCCTGGACCTTGCTGCCATGGAGACAATGGCAGAGAAAGGAAGAGTGCTCGGGATGCGGTCCTTGGGGCCAGGGCCTTGGGCTCAGGATGCTGTGTCCTTGTCCACCCTAAGGCTTTGGGGCCCTGGGGTGTGGGAGAGAGGTTTCAGGTGGACCGCCTTGAAAAGGTAGGGGGTCTCATGACCATGGAGGTCTCTGTGTCTCTGCACTCTTTCCAGGCTGCGTGCTGCTGTACAAACAGGACTTCACTAAGAAGCTGGGATTGTGCTGTATCACTTGTACTTACTGCTCCCAGACCTGCCAGCGCGGAGTCACTGAGCAGTTGGATGGTAGCACCTGGGACTTCTGCAGCGAGGACTGTAAGAGCAAGTACCTGCTGTGGTACTGCAAGGTAAGGGGGGCAGAAAGGGTGCAGAGGGCGGCAGGGAGCACGGGCTGGTGGGCCGTGGTCAGATGTAGGCTGATCTCCAGGGAGGGGGCTCCAGGTGATCCAGCTTCCAAGGGGAGCACCGTGACTTATCCCGAGCAAAGGGCCCAGCGTGCATGAGGCAGGCTGGTCTGACCTTCCTGTTGACGCCCTCAGGCTGCCCGGTGCCATGCCTGTAAGCGCCAGGGAAAGCTGCTGGAGACCATCCACTGGCGTGGACAGATCCGTCATTTCTGCAACCAACAGTGTCTGCTGCGCTTCTACAGCCAGCAGAACCAACCCAACCTGGACACCCAGAGCGGGCCTGAGAGCCTCCTGAACAGTGAGTCTCAGACACAGGGTGCACTCTGTTAGAATTGGCCTGGATTCTCTAATCCTGGGCTTGGGCCCTCTCTTCCTCTCTTGCTGTCATTTCATCTCTGGCCAGAGCTGCTGGTACTGTGCAGGTACTAGGTGGGGGAGTCTTGTTTAAAGGTTTCCAGCCCTAGCTGGTGTGGCTCAGTGGATTGAGCACCAGCCTGCAAACCGAAGGGTCGCCGGTTCAATTCCCAGTCAGAGCACGTGTGTGGGTTGTGGGCCAGGTCCCCAGTTGGGGGTGCACGACAGGCAACCACATACTGATGTTTCTCTCCCTCTCTTTCTCCCTCCCTTCCCTTCTCTCTAAAAATCAATAAATAAAATCTTTTAAAAAATAAAGGTTTCCAGAGCTAGGGGATAGGTACCCACCCAGGTGGGATGGGGCATGTTGGGGCTGCAGTTAGTTTTCGGAGGGAAGGAAGCATCAGCAGAAGCTCTACCTTCAGTGATACTGAAGACCATTGTCATTTCAAGAATGTCACCCTGGCCCCTCTGCCGCTCCAGGGGTGCGAACCTCCCGAGGGCCGTTCAATGGAAGAGCTCGGATGATGGGTTATTGGGGCAACTTAATCTTTTTCATTGTCCGTGGTAGCCAGGAGCAAAGGGTCTTTTTGACCACTGTTTCTGGGGCCTAGAGAAGACTAGACCTGGGGTGGTAAGGAGGACAGATTATAGACTTCCCATTCCCATTGGATGTCCCTCTTAAGGAAGCTTGCCTGGAACAGGCTGATGAAAACAGAGCTGGTTCCACAGAGGGAAACATTCATTTGTTTCAATCTATAGGTCAGTCTTCTGAGTCGAAGCCCCAGACACCCTCTCAAACCAAAGTGGAGAACAGCAGTACGGTGAAGACCCCCGAGGAAAGTGGGAATCTGGGCAAGGTCAGGGCAAAAGCCAAGGGGGAGGATGGTCCCAGAGGAGGGTCTAACAGTTGGTGGCACTCACATCCCTTGTCTGCAGATCCCTGTGAAGATCCGCTTGGCTCCCAATGCTTCTACCCCTCCTCCCCCCACACCGCCCCCAGCCACACCCCGCAAAAACAAAGCTGCCATGTGTAAGCCTCTGATGCAGAATCGAGGGGTCTCATGCAAAGTGGAGATGAAGTCCAAAGGGAGTCAGACAGGTGAGCCAGGGTGCCTGGACACCACAGGCTGTATTCCGCAGTTCTGGGCCTCCGGCCCTGTGCCTGGGAGCTAGCAGGGGGCATTTCTTCGATGGCTGGAGTATCATGGATATGGTTGTCCTAGAATCACAGAAGTGACTCTCCCTCTTTGATGCAAGAGTGGTTTCGTGACACTGAGCACGTGTTAGTGCATTGGGGAGGACAGGCAAGCATCGGGTCACGGGGCTCTGAGAAGACCCCTTTCTTGTTGGCAGAAGAGTGGAAGCCACAGGTGATCGTGCTGCCCATCCCAGTGCCCATCTTTGTGCCAGTGCCTATGCATCTGTACTGCCAGAAAGTCCCGGTGCCTTTCTCCATGCCCATCCCGGTAAGTTTCCCTTCCAGGACCACCCTGCCCCTGCCCCTCCCCCTTCCTCTCACCACCTGCCCCTCTCGTCCTCCTGCTTTGGTCTTGGCATTGAGCTGGGCCTCATGTCTCCAGGTGCCTGTGCCCATGTTCCTGCCCACTACCTTGGAGAGCACAGACAAGATTGTGGAGACCATTGAGGAGCTGAAGGTGAAGATCCCTTCCAACCCCTTGGAGGCCGACATCCTGGCGATGGCAGAAATGATAGCAGAGGCTGAAGAGTTAGACAAGGCCTCATCTGACCTTTGTGGTACGCCAGGGACAGCGGCGATGAGGGAATCAGGGCTCTACTAGTCTGTGTCTGCCTAAGGGGGTGGAGAGGGGTGACCTTGGGACCCAGTGGGCTGGGGGAATAGTGGGAATCGGCCCCCGAAAGCCTGTGAGGGAGCCAGGTGGGAGCAGCCAATTTCTCTGCCTCCCAGATCTTGTGAGCAACCAGAGTGCAGAGGGACTTCTGGAAGACTGTGACCTGTTTGGGCCAGCTCGAGATGACGTCCTGGCCATGGCTGTCAAGATGGCCAACGTCTTGGATGAGCCTGGGCAAGACTTGGAGGCGGACTTCCCCAAGAGTGAGTGGTGTTCGAGGCGTGCCCACTGAGTACAGTAGCATTGGTGCCATAAGGCAAGGAGTGTTTGTGGTGACCCTGAGCATGCCACTGACAAGTGCTTCTTGTGACCCAGCGACAAAAGGCTCGCACGGGGGAGTAGTGGCAGAGGTACCAGGGCAGGTGCATGATTTGACACTTGAGCCTTGTTTTGTCTTAACTGTGGGAAAACACATAACATGAAATTTACTGTTTTGACCACACTGGAGTGTGCAACTCGATAGTGATTGGAACTTTGTCATGCTTGTGAGTTTTGGCGTGTATGTGCCTCCGAGCACGTTCTGGGTCTGGCTTTGCTGGTTCCCACTGAGTGCGATTGAAGCTGTCTGGGAGGCTCTCCAGTCAGGTGTGCAAGTGGCAGGGGTGGGGCGGGCGGCCTACAGGGCTGGGATCTTAAACATTGGTCTGATTCCTTTCCCCTCTAACAGATCCTTTGGACATTAACCCCAGCGTAGACTTCCTCTTTGACTGTGGCCTGGTAGGGCCTGAGGACGTGTCTACAGAACAAGACCTTCCCCGGACCATGAGGAAGGTGAGGACTGGGGCCGCTGTGTCCACCAAACAGGGATGGAGGCTCAAAGGCCCACAGGGGAGGGGCACTTTTAGAGCCAAGTCAGCAGCTTTAAACTGACCTTCCGTGACCCACCTCCTTTTCCCACCTCCGTGAGTAGGAAGATACAGCTAAACTTTGCTCTTTTCCCAGTTCCCGAAGTCATCAGAGCCCTTCCGGGGGCTCTGGGTTACAGAAGCTCACTGCGCTCTGACAGCAGTCCCCTGTCCCCTGGTGGTAAACGCTGTCCTGACTCATTTTCATGGTGTCCCTGGCCTTACCTCCACCATCCACCCCTCCCTACTTCCTTTTCCTCTGTAGGGTCAAAAGCGCCTGGTACTTTCAGAGAGCTGTTCCCGGGACTCCATGAGCAGCCAGCCAAGCTGCACTGGACTCAACTATTCATACGGTGTCAATGCTTGGAAGTGCTGGGTGCAGTCGAAATATGCCAATGGGGAAACCAGCAAGGGTGATGAGCTGCGCTTTGGCCGTATGTACCCAGGGAAGGAAGGGGAGGGATGGGGGAGGAGGGGGTGGGGTAGGGGAAGGGGGGCCAGGGCAGTGATTCAGCTGAAGATGTCTGGGAGTGATAAGGCTGTGATCACTTAAGGGTGTCCTGTGAACACGGGGAGGAGTTGCGGAATAAGGGCCGATGCTGTCTAGGTTTCCAGGCTTAGGGCTCTTTCGGTCATTGGTGGTGTGTTCCAGGGCGGGACATCACTGGGGGATGAAGGAGTTAGTGGTGGAGCTAAATGAAAATGTCTGTGTGAAGTTTTCGTAACCCTGTCCACCTCCGCTACATATCACTGCAGCCAAACCTATGCGTATCAAAGAAGACATTCTGGCGTGCTCAGCTGCTGAGCTCAACTATGGCCTGGCCCAGTTTGTGAGGGAAATCACTCGGCCCAACGGTGAACGATATGAACCTGACAGTATCTACTATCTGTGTCTCGGCATCCAACAGGTACGCCTTGCACACCACCTCACGTGCCATCACTCGCAACACATTAGCGTAGCAGGCAAGGTCCCACCAGAATTGATTCTGTCCTACTCCCTGTTCCTCATCTTGTGTGCCACCCTGAGCGGGCAGCCTTTCATCTCCTCCTCCAGGCAGGACAACTTATGTCGATATTCCTCTAGAATCAAAGCTGTGTGCCAGGACCCTTGGCCAAGGAGCAGTCTTCATTGCACCCTCTCTGGGGCCCCCTTTTTAAAAAAGATGTATTTATTTATTTTTAGACATAGGAGAAGGGAGGGAGAAAGAGAGGGAGAGAAACATCCATGTGTGGTTGCCTGTCGTGCATCCCCAGGTGGGGACCCGGCCCACAACCCAGGCATGTGCCCTGACTGGGAATCGAACCAGCAACCCGTTGGGTTGCAGGCCGGTGCTCAATCCACTGAACCACACCAGCCGGGTCTCTGGGTCTCCTTTGTAATCCTCAAACCCGTTCTAGACAGGGATGGATGGGTAGAGCTGGGCTCCTTGGGTGGTGGGGCTACGTGTAGTTCTCACTGGGAGAGGTCAGCCATGCATTGTTATCTGACAAGGGCTCTGGGCTTGTGGAGAACCAGCTGTGACACATCTCCTCCAAGCCTCCTCCTCTTCCAGCGAGGCCTTGGCACCGCCCACTTGCAGGCATACCTGGGGGGAAGCACTCTGGGTCATGCACTCAAGCAGCTGTTTCTCACCATCTCCGAATTGCCAAGGTCGCCTTGCCCAGGGCCTTTGACATTACTGTCTTTCCCCGCCCCCCCTCTAGGGCCTAGAGTCTAGCTTTATGTGTGTCTCTTTTTCCTCCTCCAGTACTTGCTGGAAAATAATCGAATGGTGAACATTTTCACGGACCTTTACTACCTGACTTTCGTTCAAGAACTCAACAAATCTCTGAGCACCTGGCAGCCCACACTCCTCCCCAACAGTAAGGCACAGGGACTTTGCGAACCCCACGCCCTTTCCTCCATTCTTCAGACACACCATCCCAAGAGTCCCAGGCTGGTCGGTCTGGACACTCTTCACAAAGGGTCCAAGGGCAGGAGCATGTACCTGGGAACCTCGAGGTTTAGAGCTGGAGGACGCAGAGCCCTTGTCCTCGAATATGAGGAGGGGGAATCCAGACTTGGGTCTGAACAGTATTTCTGGGACCACAAAAGTTGGCCCGAGTTTGAGTGGTAATTGCAAAACAAAAGTTGTGGGACTCCCCCAAGTTTATATCTACCTGCCTGTGACCTCAGGGTGCCGAGGGAAGCTCCAAATGCAGATGGGAACTATATATATATATATAAAAAAAAAACCCATCCAGTCCTACTGTGTGCCAGGGTTTCATACACAATGGTCACTTACTGAACGGAGGTGCTGATGTGTGGGCGGAGGTCTGGGATCAGAAGTAGCTGGGCTCGGGGAGGGGCTCGCTCCTGACCAGCCTCTCCTGCTTCACCATTGCAGACACGGTGTTCTCCCGCGTGGAGGAAGAGCACCTCTGGGAGTGTAAGCAGCTGGGGGTCTACTCCCCCTTTGTCCTTCTCAACACCCTCATGTTCTTCAACACTAAGTTTTTTGGGCTGCAGACAGCGGAGGAACACATGCAGCTCTCGTTCACCAACGTGGTGCGGCAGTCCCGCAAGTGCACCACGCCCCGGGGCACCACCAAGGTGGTGAGCATCCGCTACTACGCTCCCGTCCGCCAGAGGAAAGGGCGAGGTATGAGGCCGCTCCCTCCTTTCCTTGCCCTCCTCTGCTGTCCCCTCCCATGTCCCACGCTAACTGCCAGGTTGGCCCTCTCCTTTGTCTTTTTCCTTCCCTCTCCTTCCATTCCTTCCATTCCTTCCATTCCTGTGTTTGCAGAACAGGTAAAAACAGCCAGTCCTTCAATCTGATGGGCAGTGGCTGTTGCGTAAACAGAAGGTCACCCAGCTGTCTGCTTCCCTCCTTTCCTCATTGCAAGGCACTTTGGGAGTGGACAGGTGGGAGGCTGTTGGGCGTGTTCCAGGCTGTGGGAGAGAGCTGAGGGAGAGAGCTGACAGGATGAAGAACAGTCTTTCCGTGGGTCTTTGCTGTTGGACGTAACAGGAACTGCACCTGGGTTTCCGTTCTGGCCCTGAAATCCTGACCCATCTGAGTGCAGTTCCCAGGACCCCCTTCTCTGGACTTGAGCCTCTGCCTGGATTAGTGTGGTTAGTGTACTGGGGGTTTGAGGCCATTGTGGTTTCTCTATCCCAGAAGGCACCCGGGTCTGTTCTGTCACTTGGTGTGTGCACAACTTCTGACATCACCTTTAGGAGATCAACTTGGGGAGGATTGTAAAGCCAGACTTTTTAACAGTGTGAATGGAGTGGGGGAGGGCACGATGCAGAGCAACAGCCCTGGTTGGTGGGGGTGGGGAGACTGACTGGCTCTTCTGTTGCCTTTAAGATTTTATTTATTTATTTTTAGAGACAGGGAGGGAGGGAGAAAGAGAGGGAGAGAAACATCAATGTGTGGTTGTGTCTCATGCACTCCCACCTGGGGACCTAGCCCACAACCCAGGCATGTGCCCTGAGTGGGAATCGAACCGATGACCCTTTGGTTTGCAGGCTGGTGCTCAATCCACTGAGCCACACCAGCCAGGGCTGTTGCCTTTTTTTATTTATGAGCCTGTATTGTATGTCCTGAAGCCTTCCCACTGTGCCCTGAACTGTGCATTTAGAGTGGCTTGTTGAGGCTGTGCCTTTAGCTAGTCTGGCTTGTTTGCCTCCTCACAGACATGGGTCCCGGGAAACGGAAGAGAGAAGACGAAACCCCAGTCTTAGAGCAGCGTGAGAACCGCATGAATCCCCTCCGCTGCCCTGTCAAGTTCTATGAATTCTATCTCTCAAAATGGTGAGTGGGTAGGTGAGCAAGGGTGGCATTCGCATGGGGACCCTAGGGATCTACTTTGACTTGGTAGTGACCTGTCCCACCCCCACCACCATTGCAGTCCTGAAAGCCTCCGGACTCGCAACGATGTGTTCTACTTGCAACCTGAGCGGTCTTGCATCGCCGAGTCGCCTCTCTGGTACTCTGTGATCCCCATGGACCGAAGCATGTTGGAGAGTATGCTCAATCGCATTCTGGCTGTGCGTGAGATTTATGAGGAGCTGGGACGTACTGGGGATGAAGACCTGGACTGATCCCACGTGCCCTCGGTATCCATCTTTCACACCAATGTCTGGCCTGTGACCACGTCCCCAGGGCGACTGGCCCAGGCACCAATGCTACTCATTCTGAAGGGCCGCGACTGCCCTTTTCTACTCATCCATTCCCTGCCGTCCCTAGGAACCCCCGGCTTCTACCTTCTTCCATACCACTTGACAACCACGGGGCCCCAGTCGTCTGTACTCGGGGGCTGGACTCCCAGTGATAGGCAAAAACCAGTGAGGCCATTTTCTTGATGCTTCAGAGTGAACCCCTTCTCCTGGGGCCAGACTCTGGATGGAGCGTTAATAGCTCTGGTGATCCTGTTGGCTTTGGGTTTCCTGACCCATCCCACATAGGTAAAGCCCCTTGTTCCTAGGTTTGGCCAGGGGAAGAACCCAGCTGCCTTCTCTGCCCTGTGCCCGCTCCCTTCTCTACGCTTCCCCAGTACCATGCTAAAGGGGCTTGTATGAAAGATGTGAAAGAAACTCGGAAAGTAATGAGGTGGACCATTTACCTAAAACACACAGCTGAGACACTCTTCCCCTCCCGTGAGATAACTGGTTGTTGGAACCCCCTGGCCACCTCGTTCCCCCTCCCCACTCCTGCAAGCACCAGATCAACTTCCAAATGCTTTCTTTTCTTCAGAGGCAGAGAATGACTAAGTATGGAGAGCAGACTTCTGTCCCCTTGGTTTATGTGTTTGTCTCTCTCTGCCATCCTAGGTTGGCATGAGCCATGTGTCAACATGCTTATCCCCCTTCCGTCTCTGCTTCCCTTTAGTTCAATGGACGCAGTTCCCAAGGCAAAAACTACCTTCTGACTTGGGTTGGGGCTGGGTTCCCCACTCTTGTCCTTCCCCCATCATCAGAGCCAGGCCAAGCCTAGGGGGGCCCTGGGTCATGCAGGGTGGGGGTCTGTGGTTTGAGGATAGAGAGGAGCTGTGGGCCTGGGTCCTGCCTGCCCCCCACTACCTACATGGGTTTTCTCTCTTCTCCATCTTGCCTTCATAGTTTCAGAAAACTATTAGTGTCCGGCAAAAAGGGTGCCCAGTTCTTTTCCTGTTGGCTTTGCTGTTCCCCAGCCTCCTTTTTGTGTTTTTATAACTGTCACCAGTTTAGCCACTGTTTAAATTGTATATATTGTTCTGAGGTGCCTGGCCCGTCCCTTCAGTGAGCCATGCCCGCCCTTGTGTTGTAGTGAGAAGCTGTTGTCACGACTAACCTTCTGTCTCTGGAATTGTTTGTTTCAAATAAAGAGTTAAAAATTGTCTTCTGCCTCTCCTGGGGGAGGGAGAACAGTGTTTGGAGGGCGGAGGGATATGTGGGAGCCATTCTAAATGACTTCAGACCTCAGACCTCGTAAGACGTGAAGAAGTGAAATGTCCCACCTCCATTTGACAGTCATTTTTTTACCTACCTCACTGAATGAATCCATTAGGAATAGGGTCCTTTTTATAAAGTTTCCAGCCAGCTAAGGGAAAAAAGTCTTCCACAGCTCTCTGTTAAGGACCTACTATGTTTAAGGACCTAGATTCAGAGAAGACAAAGGTTAATTAGACCATGATACTATCCCCAGCAGGTTCCCAGGCTAGGGGGGAGATGGGCTGGTACGAGGTCAGTTGTAAGAGGCAGAAAGAAATTCTCTAGTGCTGTGGGAGAACAGAGGATAAGAAACTCATTTTAAGTTTATAGGGAGGTTTTGTGCGAGTTCTCTGAGGGAGGTGGCATTTGACCTGGGCCTCAGAGTAAGTGGAAGTGGGTGGGGACCAACAAAATTAAAGGCTGAGATTTTCCAACCAGGGAATTAATTACAGGACTGGATTGTGTTGCTTCAGAGAGGAGATCCCTAGAACAATGTGAAGGACTGAAGGCTAGGAGATCATTGAAAGGAGTGTGGCTGAGACGGGGTGGGGGTTTCGGTGGGGCTGTGGGGAAAAGAGAATAGCTTCAGATGAGTTTCAGACATTGCCGTTCCAGTCTGCAGGATCTGGGGGAGAGGGAGGAATTGTACCGGAAGTCTGAATCCCATGTTTTCATTGGGAGAGAGATGTAAGTTGGAAAATGGGCAGGGTTTTGTTTTTTGTTTTTGGGTTTTTGTTTTGTTTTTTGGGGGGCTGGCAAGTGGGAAGAGGTTCATAACAAGTTGATGGTTTGGTCATTTTGGGTTCAAGACTCCATTGAGAACCATCCACATGGTGGGCCGAGCGACATGGCATAGCAGAAAGAACAGCCAAACCTGAGTTTTTGTTTTTCGCTTTTTTATTTGTGTTTTTCCATTGCCATTTATCCCCTCATCCCCTCTTACACCTCCACCCACCCGCCTCACCCCCTACAGTCAACACACTATTGTCCATGTCCATGAGTTCTTTCTCTTTTTTCTTTTTTGCTTGATCCCTCCACCCCCTAACCACCCCAATAGCTGTCAGCCTGCTCACTCTCCATCTATGAGTCTGTTTCTATTATGCTCGTTAGTTTATTTTGTTCATGAGATTCCACGTATAAGTGAAATCCTATGGTATTTGTCTTTCTCTGACTGGCTTATTTCACTTAGCATCATGTTCTCCAGGTCCATCCATACTATTGCAAAGGGCAACATTTTCTTGTTTTTTACAGCTGCATAGAATTCATTGTGTATATGTACCACAGCTGTTCTATCCACTCATCTACTGACGGGCACTTGGGCTGCTTCCAGATCTCGGCGATTGTAAATAACGCTGCAATGAACATAGGGGTGTGCATCCATTCTTTTGAATTAGTGTTTCAGGTTTCTTCGGATAAATTCCCAGACAAACTTCAGTTTTTAATCATAACCCTGCCACTAAAACTTGGGCAAGCCCACCTCTTTGTGCCTTACCTAAAAATGCATCTATATTCTACCCTGACTTTCTCACAGAATTGTCGCAAAGGCCAGATGAGAAAATACATATGAAAAGTGATATTGATGCTAGCTGTTACCATATGTACTAGGCAGTTAGAAATGTGGGCCTGAGGCATAGAAGAGAGAGAAGGTATCTATTTTTCCTGGATTTATTGACATATAATTGACATAATACTGCCTAAGTTTATGCCGTGTTGATTTGATACACACGTTGCAAAATGATGACCACCTAGTAACATCAGCTAACATCTCCATCCTCCTATCGTGTAATTACCATTTCCTTTTTTGTGGTGAGAACATGTTAGGTCTACTTTCTTAGCAACTTTTCAGTATATAATACAGTATTGTTAACTATAGTCACCATGGTGCACGTAAGCTCCCTAGAACTTATTCATCTTGTAATTGCACGTTTGTACCCTTTGATCGACACCTCCCGATTTAACCTATATCCCCCCCAGCCTCTGGAAACCACCGTTTTACTCTCTGTTTCTATGAGTTCAGCTATTTTGGACCCCACGTATAAATGAGATCACACAGTATTTGTCTTTTTCTGTCTGACTTCTTTCACTTACCATAATACATGAGGTGTCATTTTAGAAGTCTGCTCCAAAAAGCTCCTAGCCGAAGCTCTGGGAGTGGACAAGATCACTGAGGTGGGGGGTGGGGAGTAGAATGGAGAAGAAGACAAAAAAAAAAAAAGGTATCTTGAAGTATATCTCCAGTTAACCAGAGAAAGGAAGTGAGAGGGAGAGCCAGAGAAGTGGGAGAAGCCCCAAACTTGCCAGAAGCCCAAGGCAGAATTGCCTGATGAAAAGCTGTCCTCATACCCCAGACCAAGATGAAGTCTAGTTTTTTATTTGTTTAAAGATTTTATTTATTTATTTTTAGAGTAAAGGGAAGGGAGGGAGGAAGAGAGGGAAGGAAACATCAGTGTGCCAGAGATACATCAACTGGTTGCTCTCGCACGTCCCCAACTGGGGACCTGGCCCACAACGCAGACAGTGCCCTGACTGGGAATCGAACCAGCAAACTTTCAGTCCTCAGGCCGGCATTCAATTCACTGAGCCACACTGGCCAGGGCAAGATGGAGTGTATTAAATTTGCCTTCTCCCACTCCCATCCTCAACAGGGCCCCAAACTACCTGGCTCTCCTACCTCCTTCCCCTGCTGGAACAGAGAAGGTTTTGATGTCATTCGTTCAACTAGATTTCTACTCCATGCCCAGCCTTGTGCTAGTCACTGGGGATGTAAAGATGAGTAAGAACTTAGAGTCTGCTCTTGAGAAGTCCCTAGTCTGATAGGGAGGACCAGGGCTAGGACGAGGGCAGGGCAATCAAAATATCTAGGGTGCCAAATGGAAGGAGGTGCTCACTGCCGGGGTCATGCAAGTACAGGGTCGGCGTTTGCACAGCCTGAGAGTGAATGCCTCCTGAGATGTTGCACCCTCGGTGCTTCAATTGCCTCAATTGTCTTGACCCTGGGTAGGATGTGATTGTCACTCCTTCTCGACCAGGAAAGCAAGACCACAGAGGTGACGCGGGAGCTGGGTTTTCATGAAGAGTGGGCAGAGTTTGTCAGGCACACCAGAGGTACAGGGAGCAGTGTGCACAAAGGCATGGAGGGATGTGAGAACATGGAGTGCCTTCAGGGAAGAGTGGTTGGGCTGTAGAGGAGGTGGAGAGGGTGCGGTGAAAAGGGTGAGCAGTGGTGGGAGGTGTTGCTGGGAAAATAGGGATCAGGTTGTGACAGGCATTGAATTCCACAGCCAACCCTGTTGGGGGACCGGCCATCTCAGTTTGCCCAGGTCCTTCCCAAGTTTAGCAATGAAAACCCAGCATCCTGGAAAGCCCTCCATCTTCGCCAAGCAGAGCAGTCATGCTTTATCCTCAAAGCGGTGGAAAACCAGTAAAGGATTTTCACAATGACTTGGCAGGCTATGCTTCATGTTTTAAAGTGACTCTAGCATGTCTGGGTGAGGTGGGGGAGAATTGGGTGCTGAGGAAATCCAGGAGGCAAGTTACAGAGACTCGGGGGAGCAGACATGTTCCATGCTTTGCCTTCGGCACCTGGCAGACACGAGTTCCAGTTCCCCAGCTCAGCCCCTTCTTTCCTAGCTGTGTGGCCTGGACCAGTTACTTAACCTATGTGGACCTATGTTCCCTCATCTTTAAATGGGGACAATAACGGTGCTTACCTCAACCAGCGGTGACGATTAAGGGAACGACTGGTTATCCAGCACACAGCCAGCACTTAATAAACATTAGCTTTTCCAGCTAGAGAAAGACCAGTACCATATGATCTGACTTACTTGTGGCATCTAATGAACAAAATAAACTGAGGAACAAAATGGAAGCAGAGGCATGGACACATGAAACAGACTGACAGCTGTCAGAGGAGAGAGGGGTGGGGGTGCTGGATGAAAGAAGGTGAAGGATTAGCCAAAGAACAGATATTCATAACTCATAGACACAGAGATCAGTGAGGTGAAGGCCAGAGGGAAGGAGAGGTGGGGGGTAGGTGGGAGTGGGCAAAAGGGGAGGGATGAGGACATCTGTAATGGTGTCAACAATTTAACAAACAAAATCCAAACATTAGCTTTTATTGTCCACATTATCAGCAAGGCCTGAAGGAAGGCACACAATGTGCTGAAGACTTGGAAGGCAGCATTATCAGGCCTTGTTTGCTGGCTTACTGATCATATTTTAGTGGGAATGCGTTTTAGTTGGCATACATTCTCCAAGGCATCTGCATTTCAGGACTTTTATCTCTAATTGTGCAATGAAAGGCTTTGTCCCTTGAAAGGAAGGTGGGGGAGGGGCAAGGGGCAAGGGGTGAGGGCTGGAAAACCAGGCATGTCTTTGAAAGCTGGTGGAAGTTGAGGAAGGAGCTGCTTTGTGCTCACACAGCACAGGGCACTCTGGAAGCGAGATAGCATCTCCAGAGATCTCTGCCTGGAGCAGGATCCAGAAATTGTGTGTCCCCATGAAGCAAGGCAATTTGGGGAGTGAAGGGCAGCAGGGAGAGAGTTATTCAGAACTGCTACCCTCCAAACCCCTAAATCAAGACGAGCTTTTGAAACCTCCACTGTTTCTCACTCTTGACTTTAGGGATCCCCAAATGCACGGTTTGTTTTCCAGGAGGTTAACATTTAGGGATATTGTTTCAAAGTGAGCTTCTCCCACGCCACCCCACCTGCATGTCCTGAAACACTCCCTAACAACAACATAGACTGGTTACTTTGGTATAGAGGAGACAGCACAGATTGTGGCTTAGCACAGGTCTATGTTTCAATTCCAGCTCTGCAGCTTTGGACCTATCACCTGCCCTCTCTGAACCTCCATTCCACCCTCTACAGGTGGGGGTGCAGCAATAGCTACCTTGCCATTACTGAGATTATGTATGTAAGTGCTTCGTTTAGCACCAAATCTGGTCCATACTGTGTGCTCCATAAACAATCTCTTTTCCTTTCATCCACCGAAGTGACTTCTACGTCTGATAATGAGGTTTCAGACTATAGGATGATTAAGACACACCTTTTTCATGAAAACTGCATTAAGAATTAAGACGCTCTTCACAGCCATCCTGCCACATAGATACACACATGTGGTCCTATGTATCGTGACAGATGTATGCAAACATTCAGACTTGCTTACCTTAAGCTCACACACGTGGCAATTGACAACTAAACAGTCAAGAAAGCATGTTAATTACTCGCGGCAAAGAGTTTAGCTCAGTGTTGGAGAAAGGTGGTGAAAAGCTGCAGGGCGGCAAAGATAGCGAGATGAAACCCTAACAGCACACACCTGCACAGAACTTACCTCCAACTGGGCACTCTTCCAAGCGCTTTGTATACAATTAGCACAGTTAATCCTCACTGCAGCCCCCGTGACGTAGGGACTACCATTGCCTTTGTATGACCGATGAGGTCAACGCAGGCAGAGTGGCTGAGGAACTTAACTGAAGTCACACAGGTAGGCAGCGGACCATGCCCCTAATCACTATACTATATGGACTTTTCAGAGGGACTTCAGTTGGAATGGAGAACCGTTGTCACCATCCTGTGTAATTCCACTTTGTCCTTGAAGTCTACTGTCAAACCGCTGCTCTTTCTTCCATAGTTGACCATCAACTTTAATGCATCCATTTGTGCGAAGGTCTGCCCTGAGCTGGATCTCCTGAAAACCTCCACAGTCCGTCTATAATTCTGAGTACAGAATTGCCTGTAAGTCCAGTAAAGGGCCTAGCTTTGAAGTCACAAGCGTTCCTGCATGGGATAGCTGAGAGCTCAAACTGCTGTGCAAACTTCTGTGCACAGTATATGAGACCCTTCACGAACTGGCCCTTACCTTGCCGGTCTCACACAGTATGACCACCCACTGCCCCCATTCTCTGCTCTAGTCACGCTGGGCACACTTCTCTTTCAAGATGCTGAACCTCGGCACATGCCTATAACCTCTCCCGACTGCCCTTATTTGATCAGGCTAAGCACCCCCTACCTATTAAGGTTATGCAAATAATTACCATGCAATTTGATAAGCACTCTAATCACCATACACTACAATGTACAGCAGAAATTCCGAAGGGGAGGGAGACTCATTTTTGCTGAGGAACTGCGGGGCGGGGAGGGTGGCAGAGAGGAAAGACTTGAAAGCTTCACACAGTAAATGACGTTTGAGCTCAGTCTTGAATGATTAGGAATCCGCCAGTCAAGGAAGGGGAAGGAAACGTGCAAATTTTCTTTGGTTCCTTTACCTCCCCACACTCGCACATCAAGTCCTGTTGTAGATTCTACATCCAAAGTGCCTCTCACATCTGTCTTGTTTTATTCCTTGTGCCACTGTCCTAGTCTTTTTTTTTTTTTGTAAAGATTTCATTTATTTATTTTTAGAGAGAGGGGAAGGGAGGGAGAAAGAAAGGGAGAGAAACACCAATGTGTGGTTGCCTCTCGCACACCCCCTACTGCAGACCTGGCTCACAACCCAGGCACGTGCCCTGACTGGGAATCGAACCAGTGAGCTTTTAGCCCACAGGCCGGCACTCAATCCACTGAGTCACACCAGCCAGGGCATTGTCCTAGTCTTATAGTCTTATTGGGCTATACAGAACTGGTCATTCTGCCTTTTCTATTCCCAATTCCTAATCTACTTTCCTGTGTGGCTGCCGGGAGTGAGCTCTGAAACCACAAATCTGAAACCAGCACTCCCCCACTGAAAATCCTTAATGGGTCCTGACCAGAGTGGCTCAGTGGGTTGAGTGCCATCCCACAAAGCAAAGTGTCACCAGTTTGATTCCCGGTCAGGGCACATGCCTGGGTTGTGGGCCAGGTCTGGGGTTGGGGGCGTTTGAGAGACAGCTGATCAATGTTTCCTTCCCTCTCTTTCTCCCTCCCTTCTCCTCTCTCTAAAAATAAATAAAATCGTTAAAAAAAAACCTTTAATGGTTTCTGCTACCTATAGGACAGTCTTAACCCCTTATAATGACATATAAGGCCCATGATAAACTGGCCATAGTTTATCTTTCCCACCTCCACTCTAGCCATTCCACTCCTTAAACTTTCTATTGCAGATTATTGGTCTAAATCTGAAGACAACATCACACCCTTTCAGATACCATGTGTTTTTTGCCCACTTTATTCTCCTTCCCTAGAATGGCCCAATTCTTTTTCCCACCTGACAGGTTCTGCCTGGGCTAGTCCAGGGATCAAAGGAGGCCCAGCTAGGTGGGTATTTACAGCCCCTTCCCTACCATAGGTTAGGACTGGCATTTAGGTAGCATGGAATAAGTAAATGGAACCAGCGTTCCCCTCTAGCTGCCACTGTGTGCACCCAGGCTATCTGATTGGGCCTCTGAATCAGTTCATGGTTGCCATGCCAATTCTCTATGGATACTGCAGCCTGCTTTGAAATCCCATCTCAGCTGGCTGGGACCTTAACTACTCGCCTAGTTCAGTCTGTCTCTTCATCCAGGAGCTGACTCTGTCCCTCTGCTCCCAGCTCCTGATAGTTCTGCACACAGGTGCCTCTAAAAGGACATAAATGTCCCTAAAAGCACCAGGGCCATGTACAAGGGTGTGTTAGAAACTTCTGTTAATATTAGGCTTTTTCTAACCCCTAGAATATTGACCCTTAGATGGATCATGCTCAAGAGAAGTTTGTAATACCTCCTGGACTTTGCTATTTGGACTGCTGGCTGTTCCCTGGGGGAGGCAACCCTATTATTGCCAAGTTCTTTCCACTAGCTCCAGCCTAGCTGAACCAGCCTCCCTCCTTTCTGGTTTGTTGCAAGTTTTAGCATGCCTCAAGGCCAAGGTCTTTAGTGCTTCTGATGCTATCTTACCTTACTTTCCAGTTTCTAACCAGCTTCTGTGCAGTCTCCTTCAACTCTCACAGAAGCTCTGTGAGAGAGGTGGAAAGGCCCCTTTCAACCCTGTATTGCAGATAAGGAAACTGAGACTCAGAGAGGGTAAGTATAATGTGTCTGAGGGGACAGAGCTAATAAACGGAGACTCAGGTGAACCAATTCCAATGTCCTCTTCACTACCCCTGTCACTCAATACTTTGCCTGCTGGGTGGCAGGGATTAAGCCCCACTTGCCTCCTGGTTTTCTTCTTTACGCTCTTGTCTTTTTACACCAGAGCCTCAAATAAAGACACCATTCCCGGGGTTACACCTACTCTTCCTGCCCTCGCCCCCCGCCCCGAGACACTGGCTCCCACCTGGTTAGAGGGACACAAGAGTAAGTGTCCTTTGGGCTGAAACCCCCATCTGGGTAGCTTTATTGTCCCACCACTGCCCCCTGGAAAGGAAAGCCCTGATCTGGAGTTGGAGCCTCTTTCCAAAAGGGATTTAGAGAATCTTTTGAAAAGAGGGGAGATTTCTGGGGTGATGGTGGATTTAGCATTTCTTAGTGTGGGGAGGGCATGAAGTCCCTCTGTGGAACCAGGGTGGAATTATTTTTTAAACAGACATTTCTTTTTGTGTGAAGATTTTATTTATTTTCAGAGGGGAAGGGAAGGAGAAAGAAAGGGAGAGAAACATCAGTGTGTGGTTGCCTCTCACGTGCCCTCTACGGGGAACCTGGCCCGCACCTCAGGCATGTGCCCTGACTGGGAATCGCAGTGGTGACGCTTTGGTTCACAGGCACGCGCTCAATCCACTGAGCTACATCAGCCAGGGCTCACGGTCGAATTTAAGAAAAGAAAAACTTTCTCTTGATGGCATTTTCGACCGAGCGGAGATGCTCTGTGTGTATTGTGTTGTGTTGTGTTGTGGGTGGGGACAGGATGGGTTTTAAGAGGAAAAAACATCTCTCCCATCACGAGGGGGTGTGAACCTCTCCCCTAACAGGGTACAATGGCAGTTTCCAAGGAGCAAGGAAATTTCTGGCAGGAAAGGAATGTATCTCTTTTAAGAGAGGGGGAAGCCCTCTTTCAGATTGCTGAATGTGGGGGAAAAGACTACTTACTCTCTCTTTTTTTTATTCAAAGTTTTTAAAAAAGATTTTTATTTATTTATTTTTAGATAAGGCAGAAGGGAGAGAGAAAGTGAGGGAGAGAAACAGCAATGTGTGGTTGCCTCTCACATGCCCCCAACCAGGGACCTGGCCCAAAACCCAGACATGTGCCCTGACTGGGAATCGAACAGGCGACTTTGGTTTATACACCGGTGCTCAATCCACTAAGCCACACTAGCCAGGGCTCTCTTTTCTTTTTTAAAGGAGGAACAGCCTCCAATGAGGAAATCTTCCATGCTTTCTGTAGGAAGGAGAGACTGTTTCTAGAACAGAGCAATTGTGATCAGATGTTCTCTTCCTTTGTACACTTCCTACGTAGAGTCAGCTCCCTCTGAGAGGGAGTGGCAAATCATTATTTTTTTTCCCACTAGGAGGTAGGAAAGCTGAGGAGAGAAATTTGCTGTGGGGGAAACTTTTACTCTGAGGGGCCACGGGTGAGGCTGGGGAAGACTTTTCAGAATCCCTGAAGCACACCGTGTTTAAGAGAGCTTCGAGATGTGTGAGGCCACCCCTATTTGCTCACAAGGAAACTGAGGCTTGGGGAAGGCAATGCCTTGCTAAGAAGTGACAGAAGCAGGACTAGAACCCAGCTTTGTCAAGTCCTAGCCTGGGACTTTTCCCAGCACAGCTGACAAGGGAAGGGGAGTTCACCTGCTGCTTTGGAGAGTGATGCCATTGAGGAGACTGTTGCTATGCTGTTTGATTTGTGGTGGAGACGTCTCTGGGATGGGTGGCATTGATCCCTATGGGAAGGGAACTGAGGAGGAGGGGAGAATTAGGGGCTAGGTCCAGAGAAAAGGGGTCAAGGTCACTGCACAATTGTATGGGTGGCTTGTGGGGCATTACTTCGCCTAGAATGCTGAATTTCAAGCGAGGGAGGGGACTATTTCTCCTAGGAGTGCAGAGGAGGGGGCTTCACCAAGATACCGAGTAAATGTGTGCTCCTCTCCAAGACCTGCAAAGTTTATCATTTGCTGTTTCTCCAGAGGGAGTTGTCATTTTAATCTTTTCAAAATCAGGGGAGGGGGCCCAAGGGAACTTTCTGAGGTAATGGTAATGTTTTCTAATATATTATGGTCACGTTTACAAAACTGTACACAATTACCAAAACTCAATAAGCTGTGTAGTTAAAATGGATACAAAATAAATAAACTCAGAGTGCGGGAGTGACTTAGACCCCAATAAAGCTGTTATTAAAAAACAGAAAAACAACCCCCCAACAAGTCAAAACAACAGAATCCAGGAGAGAACAGCTCAAGGTCTGGTTTTGCGGGCCAGGCGGGCGGGGGCTCCTTATTTGCAACTTTGGCTTCCCAAACCCCTGCGTCTTTAGCCCACTCCTTTCTTGATCAGCAACAGCCAAGGCCAGCTCGCCCGGGGGAGGTCAGAAGTTGCAGGAGAAAGAACTGGACAAACACACAAACCACCTCTTCATTTCCTGTAAAATCCTGTTTAATGTGTAACATTTCAGGCAGAGAGAGGCCTTGGGGACTAGAGGCAGAGGCAGCCCAGCCCAACCCCCACTCCAATTTATCTGCCTGCTTCTTTCTCCCTCCCTAACTCCTCCACCCCAGACTCGTCCTCCTTTTCCTTGAGGCCGTAAGCACTGCTCCTCCTTTTCTTGCTACCCTCCCTTCTCCACCCACAGGCCCACAGCACCCTCCCTGCACCACACTTGCTTGATTCCCTCTCCACCGATGTGACTCCAGAAATAGGATATCTGACAGCACAGGGTTAAGATTAGTTTCATCATTGGAGATGCTGTCAGAGCATCCTATGTCTTGTCCTCAGTGGTCCCAGGGAGATGGAGAGGGAAGAGGAAGGAGAGCAGACCACAAGAGCTGCCCACACCCCCAATAACCTTGAGCACTGACTTACGTGGCCTCAGGCTCCCCACCCCTTCAGCACCTCAGACAGAATGCCCTGGGGAGGACGGGGAGTTGGGAGGGAAGGGAGGTTTTGATGGAGCTCTCCTTGGCAGGCAGCGGCCTGTGTGCCAGAAAGGGAGAAGGGGGCACAGGCCCAGGGCAGGGTGGGGGGCGGGATGGGACGTTGCTTGGTATGTGGCATCAGCAGGCAGAGCAACGGTCGCTCTTCTCAGCCAGCCCGGCCCCAGTGCCTGGGCTGCGTCGCAGTATGTCTTTCAGGGAGCCGTCCTGCTCACTCAGCAGCTTGTTGATCTCATTCTGCTTGTATTCAGGTGAGAGGCGGTGGCCGAAGCCCGAGCCCTTGCGGGAAGGTGGATTGGAACGTTGCCGGGCTCGGCGGGCACAGGCCCGGATGATGAGGTACACCACTTCAGCCACATTGAGGATGATGCAGATGCCGGAGGCGACCAGCATGAAGACGGTGAAGACTGTTTTCTCCGTGGGGCGGGACACGAAACAGTCCACTGTGTTGGGGCAGGGGTAGATGTCACACTTGACAAGCCGCATCATGGCATAGCCTGGGTAGAGCAGATAAAAGACGTACATGAAGGCGGCCTCAAACAGCAGCCGGAAGACCACACTGATGACATAGGTCCACCACAGTGTCCCTGAGATGTGGAACTTGTGCCTCTTCACCTCCTCCATGTGGAGGGGGTCCCCATGGCCCTCAAGTCGCAGCATTTTCTTTTCTATGTGCTGCTGATGAGCCACGTGCATGGCCACGAGGAGAGCTGGGGTGGAAACCAAGATGAGCTGCAGAGACCACAGACGCACGTGGGAAATGGGGAAAAACTGGTCGTAGCAGACGCTGTTGCAGCCGGGCTGGAGGGTGTTGCAGATGAAGGAAGACTTCTCGTCACCCCACACGCTCTCTGCAGCCACCACCAGCACCATGATTCTGAAGATGAAGATGACTGAGAGCCATACTCGGCCAATGGCGGTAGAATGCCGGTTCACGCCACTGAGCAAGGTGTACAAGCCCGTCCAGTTCATCCTGCCTCATTCACACCTGCAACACATGAGCCACAAAGCAAGCTGTGAGAGAGCTGGGGCAGAAGGCTGGTCACCATAACACCACCTGACAGCCCCCAGCCCTTTCAAGAACCAGTGACAGGGAAGGAAAAAGGAGTCATGGCTTTCCTCATCACCCCATCTCCCTTGCCAGCCACTCCCCCTCCTCTTCCTCCTCCTTCTCTTCCTCCTCCTTCTCTTCCTCCTCCTTCTCTTCCTCCTCCTCCTCCTCACTCACTCACTCCACTTGACTTCCCTAAGCCCCATCTCCCTGTTTTCCTTTCATCCAGCATTCTTTCCTTTCTAGCCCCTTTCTTTGCCACGCCCATCTCGTTCTGCCTTTAGTCGTTCTCTTTAGCTCCCCATCCTCCAGCTCCTTAACTCTGGACCTGGGGCAAACCCAAACAGCCCTGTTACCTTGGGGAGTGCCTATCCCTGAGGCCACCCAGACAGGTCCCCTATGGTCTCATGTCTGTGCCGGGGGAGTGGTCCCTGGGTCCGCGCCTGCGTCCCAATTCATCACCGCCCGGTGCTGGGGAGTCATATGCTGCTTTATACCCAGTGTCTGCACAATGGGACCTTTGTGGGGCTCTGAACAACGCCCTTTAGAATTCAGATCAAACGCCCTGACTTCCGCCCACCCTACACACAGAGCACTTGTGTCCCAGCGCCGGACACCCAGCCTGCACCCACCTGTTCTGTGCCCGCCCGGTCCATCGCCGCACCCGCCCCATAGCCCCACCAGGAGAATGGCCACGGTGGAGGGGGAGGAGATGGAACAAAGACAGGTACATGTAAGAGGGGACCTGAGAGAACCAAGACGCTCTTTGCTGAGGCCTTTCCCCATGACCCTTCTGGAAACTTAGGGTCCGTGGGATTTTTCCTAGGCTTAGATCCCCTTCAGGGTATGGATGAGCTAGAGGAGAGGAAAGGGAGCTCATATTTATCAAGCCAGGTACTGTGTTCGGCGTTTTCCCATGCATTCTTTCTTTTGACCCACTTAGCCAGCCTCTAAGGAGTGTTACCCTACTCTTTCCAGTTGAGGAAGCTACAGCTCAGATAAGTTAAGTCACTCACTCAAGGTCACACAGCTCGAAAGTGTTAGAGGAAGATGAAACACCAAAGGAGCAGAAGCAGAAGTCAGGGCTCTTTCCACAGTATACTTGTGCTTTTGCTGATGGTGTCAGCAAAAGCCAAGGCTAGCCAATAGTAACAACAACAACAACAACAACAAAAGCCAAGGCTAAGGCTACCCATCAAAGCACAAGCAACATGGAAGTTGTCAAACTGTGAGTAAATTCCAAATCCAGTGTCATGGAGCATACTGTGACTGTCCCTCCTTGAACTTCTGGAAAGGGAATCCATACAGAGGATGGACAGAGGG
Organism: Desmodus rotundus; assembly: GCF_022682495.2. NCBI lineage: Eukaryota > Metazoa > Chordata > Mammalia > Chiroptera > Phyllostomidae > Desmodus > Desmodus rotundus. Next base: position 8,224,935 of record NC_071400.1, on the reverse strand, counting down.
GCACATGGTGAGAGAGAATAAGCCAGGAGGAGAAAGAAAGAGTTAAGCAATGAAATAGAAAGTTAGAAGATGGAATCTTGGTTCTGAACCTAATAAGGCCTTGAGCTGGTGACTGAACTTCTCTGGGCCTGCTTGCTTATCTACAAATGGCCTTAATATCCAGGGTTATTGTGAGATTCAATGAAGCAACTCGCAGAAGTTCCTAGCCCAGCTCCACTTTCATAGTTGATGATCAAGGGAAGTAAGAACCTTACAAGGAAGAAAAAATAATGTGCTTTTGGGAGACTAAGTGGGCCGCCAAACCCAATATCCCTCTTTTTTCTTCCCAGTTCTGTTGTTGACCTATGGTGTCCATCTGAGATAGAACAGGCTGTTCCTTTGCTGCCCTGCCTCCAATATCTAATGTACACTGTGACCTCCTGGTTTCTCAAGCTTGCCAATTGCTCTGGGGAAGAAATTTTCTCTATCTCTTAGATGGGCAAGAAAGCCTCCCCCTACCTCCCACCACTTCGGCCATTAAATTGTAAGGAGGACATGTTAGAAGCAGGGAAGTAGATGTAAAGGGAACACAAGCCTGTACTTGTAGGAAATGAAGGGCATTTCCTGCCCCCACTGCAGGGGCAGTAGTTGTGGCAGAAGCCCCATCTCCAGTTTTGGGTGGTGCTCTCTGTTCCAGGGGGAAAGGGGTGGGGTATTAGCAACTGCAAAAGTTGAGGAATGGGATGAAAGAGACTAGGGGATGAAGAGACGGTCCACAGGACATAGATTGCTTTTCTGAACAAGGTTTCTTCATTTAACTTAAAAAATGATCAGTGAGTTGCCCTGGCTGGTGTGGCTCAGTGGATTGAGCGCATGCCTGCGAACCAAAACGTCACCACTTCGATTCCCAGTCTAGGGCACATGCCTGGGTTTCAGGCCATGTCCCCAGTGGGGGGCACGTGAGAGGCAACCACACATTGATGTTTCTCTTCCTCTCTTTCTTGCTCTCTTCCCCTCTGTCTAAAAACAAATAAATAAAATATTTTAAAACAAGAGATTAATGAGTTTATGCCGTGGGCCTAAGGCAGCGTGGGGACGCAGGAACACGGGGGCCCTTTCCCCCAAGCCTAGGGTTCTGAAGGCAGACCTGCTACAGGAAGCACCAGTTAGCTGTAAAGAAATGTTTCGTCTGGTGAGACATTACATTCAAGCACACGTGGTCAAGGAACACTGAGAATAATTGTTTACTGAGTACCTGTTATGTGCCAGGTCCTTTGCATGCGCACTATTTCCTGTAAAACTCAGAACAACCCCGCAAGGTAGGTGTTGCTTTGAATCCTCATGTCACAGATGAGGCAGTTGCCACAAAGAAAAGCCAAGGAAGCCCTGGCCAGCGTCAGGACTCAGTGGGTTGGGAGTTGTCCCACAGAGTGAAGGGTCACCAGTTCTATTCCCAGTCAGGGCACAAGCCTGGGGTGCAGGTTTGGTCCTCAGCTGGGGTGCCTGCAAGAGGCAACTGGACAATATGTCTCTCCCTCTCTTTCTCCTTCCCTTTCCCTTTTTCTAAAAATAAATAAATAAAACATTAAAAAAAAAAAAGAATAGTGAAAGGATTTGTACAAGGGTCACAAGGGTTGCACAGTTAGCACATGACCGAGCTGGGATTTGAGCCAGGCCAAGGTGAGTCCAGAGCCCATACTCTACCCCATAAGCTCTACTGCTTTTGGCTGCAATTATAAATTTCTTTCTGTGTTTTTAGAAACAGGGACACTCAGAAGTGTCCTGGCTTTTATTGTCCTGTAGTTCCTTCTCCCCTTTTGTAGCAACTGACAACTCTTTTCCTCTCCTTCCTTCCCAGGCCTTTCCGCTGCATCCTGATTTTGTTTAGTTTTCCCTCTCTTAGCATTCTTGCACCGCTCATTCAAACTCCAAAGCAAGCTTCAGCTATTCTCTTCTGTCTATTCCTCGGGGTGCCCCGCAAGCAGCCTGGCCACCTCTGAGTTTCTAGGTTCTTGTAGCTTTCAGCCTCTTCTCTTCTTGAGTCCTCTGGGACATAGCCAGTAGCTCCCTTTGGGCCCCTAAGGACCCTTGTGTGGGCACTTGGATCTCCAAGTTTTGCTTTCCCCCTTGGAAAGAAAGCTGATCCTTATGTCAACATTGTACCTCAAGGTTTAAAAAAAAAACATTCAGAAGAGTGACCTGATTTTGAAATCCAAACTCGTGGTGTGACTTTGGGTGAAAGTCCAATATTGATATGCTTTGTGTTGCTCCGGGCGTGTATTCCCTTGTTGTGTTTAATCAGACAAGACTTCTCTGGCCACATCAGGCTCTGGCCTTGTTCTCAAATTCAGATTTGCCCAAACACTAAAGCACAGTTCAAGCACACTCAAAATCGGGAGATTGCCCTTAGTCCTTACATCAGTCCTGTAATATTACCCCCATTTTTCAGACAAGGAAGTTGAGGCTCAGGGAAGTTAAATAACTTGCCTCGGTGACAACTGCTCAGCTGCTAAATGGCAGAGTCAAGTTTCAAGCTTATTTTCCTGGCATCTCAAAGCCTTTGTATGTACATTGCACTGCCTTTGGTGGCCTCTGTTCCTTTAAAGACTTTGTATTTTGAGACCAGGCCCAGAGTCAAAATCTTGTACTCCTTCCCACATGTGCTTGTATGTGTGGGTGCATGCATACACACACACACAAGCACATGCTCACACACACGCATGTGCATACACATTCATCAAGTCCCTCTCTTTCTTTCTGCCCCCTCCCCACCCCTCCTTCCAACTACAGGAAATCCTTGTGTTTTCTTGGTTTGGTAAAGAGGATCCTGGCTGGGCTGAATGAGGTTACGCTCAGCCTTGGACTCCACATTTCCCCTGCTTCCCCACCATTTCACAGGTAGCTTCTGGCCAGGTGAGGACAGAGGGCTTTCTGCGAGATTAACTTCTGAGTTTTGGGCTGCCTTCATCAATTTGGCACGGCTGAGGCCAAACTCCTCCAGCCCTCTTCCTCTTCCCCTGCTTCTCTTCCCTGCCTCAGTCCTGTGCTTCTGCAGCCCCTCAGTCATTGCCTTTCCCCTCTACCCTGCTATATGTATTCTGTGGCTAAGCCTGGGTCAGGGCCAGTGTAGCTCATTCCAAATTTCTCCTTTTCTCGCTCTGCCTGGGTCTTTTCATAGAACTCCTGCTACTTTCAGCTTCCTCACTGATTCACCATTGGATCTATACCTTCTTACTCCTCCATCAACTATATGACTTCCTGTGTCTCTCTCTACTTCGGTGTATTAGCACAGCCACCATTTATGGAATACTTAGTGTGTGCTAGAGTGGTGGGTTTATTAGTTCTCATCCTCACAACAGCCCTGTGAGCTATGGGTTATTTATTGTCTTCAGTTCACACATAAGGCAAGGGAGCCTCAAAGAAGCTGACCAACTTATCACACAGCTGGTAAGCAAGTGCTGGAACTCCTGTTAGGATTCATGTTGGTCCCTCACCAAAGCCTGGGCCCCTTCCCCATTGCTCTGCTGCATCTGCATCTATTTTCTATCCATTCAAATCCCTTTCTTGTCTCTATTCTCCCCTTATGTTATTTTCTAGGTCCCTGCATTCTGCCATGCCATTCCCAACAGCTGGAAAACTTTCAAACAGCTGGAAGGCTACCCCTCCTTTAGATATCCAAATCATCATTTACTCCAAGCTCTGCTTAAGTCTGCCTGCCTCCCGCAAAAAGATGGAAATGCGTGCTCCCATACCTCAGTGCTGTTTTCTGGCCCTCTGCACATGCTGAGCACACTGTATTTATCTGCCTGCAGCCCCCATGTTGGCTGCATGGCTGGTTTACTTTCTAATCAGGGAAGGGAAAGAGCACCTGGAAGTGCCCAATGGTCTCACTGAACCTTAGCCCTGTGTGGCAGAAAATGCTTTAAAGAGATAAATGTGGCCAACTGGTGCCAGTGGGCCCCTCAAGTCCTCCTGGGAATTCAGCTCTCTGTGGATGAGGGGCATCCTTGGCTGGGGAAAAAGATTATGGGGAGAAAGGACTTGGAGCCTGGAAAGAGAATAAGAGTTGGGGGCTACAAAGAAAGGCTAAGCAAGCCTGCCACCTGGCAGGAGGGGCCTCCCTCCAGCTCAGAGGGAAGTAAAGAAAGGATCTAAGTGGCTGAAAGCCAAGGCCAAGAGAAGACAAGACTCGGACCTCTCCCCAGCCCCCATTCCTTTTCCCTGTGCCACACCAGCATTCACTTGTCCACCTCTCTCAGCCCCCGGCTTCCTCACCTGGCTGCTGCTGCTGCTCTTTCCCGGGAATGTCTGCAGACGTGTCTGCACTATGCTACCAAGAACTGTCAGTCCAGCCCAGGGGAGGGGCAAAGAACCCAGGGCCTGGCCACACGTGGCTCATGGCCCAAGACAAACATTAACCAACCCCACTTCCTCTCACGCACAATTATTAAGTAAGACTGATCCCTTGAGCTTCCAATGGGTTTGGATAGACAGATCACATAGCCTGGAGTTACTACCATGTCCCAGAGGGAGAGAGGCATCATTGTCACCCATGTACCCATGTTTAGCCCATCTCATCTGAGAGACTGAACTGCATGGACCTGGGCTCATCAACAGCCCTCAGCCTTCCCCCTACCTCTGGTCACAGGTAGACTGCATGTACTGGTGAGCTGCAGAGAGGGCTCCTACTCTTCCTTTAACCCTTACAGCTCTCAACCTTTAAAGGGATATGGCTCTGGGGAGGAAAAAAGGCATGGGCAGGGCTTACTGGCTCTTTGAGGTCAAGGCGAGGACGACACTACTTCCTTCACCTTGCAGTACCCGGATGTTCTTTGACTCTCTGCTTATTGGCCATGTCTTAAGTGGGTGGGGATGGACCAAAGTATTCCCAATTCCACCCTAGAGCCCTGAAACCACTTCAAAATGCTCTTCTACCCTTGGGGCCAAGACAATTGGACTGCAATGCATACCCAGCAACAGATCTTGGCAATCATTAAAGTAAACAAAGAATGTCAACCATTAACTGTGGGATCAGTTCAGTTTGAAGGAAGACGTACCTGAAGACCCTGCTAATTCTGTGGCCTGAATGGCAGCAAAGAAGTAAGTGAAGTCAGCAGAAATTTGTTCCTTGCCTTGTGTACACCATCTCACCTCAAGCTCACGGCTAGAAAGAGAGCCAGAGCCTCAGCTTCCCTTAACCAAACCTGGGCATATGAGCACCTCAATTGGTGAGTCTTTACTGGACATCTACTGGGTACTCAATATTGGATACATTCTGGGGACAGGTGACAGAAGAAGGGAAAACATCCTAACTCTTCTCTTTTATTTTTTATCCTCACCTCTTGATCTTAGAGGGGAACAGAGGGAGAGAGGGGGAGAGAAACATTGATGTGAGAGAGAAACATTGATTGGTTGCCTCGCATGTGACCCGACCAGAGACCAAACCCACAATGTATGCATATGCTCTGACTCGACATCAAACCTGCAACCCTTTGGTTTATGGGATGATGCTCTAACCAACTAAGCCACACTGGCCAGGGACCCAACTGTTTTTAAGGCAACATATGAAGTACTTTGCAAGTATTACTTTATTGATCCTCAAAATAACCCTATGCTGCAGGCATTATTAATATTTCCCATGTTACAGAGGAATTAAGGCACACAGAGGTTTTCATAATAGAAGTCACCCAGCTAGTAAGTAACAAAGCTAGAATTGAACCCAGGCAGTCTGGCTCCAGAACTTGTTACACTACTTCACAGCCGATGAGCTCTAGGGATCCCATTGAGAATCTGAGTAAGGACCAGTCCCTAACTCTAGAAGGTTCTAAGCTAGCACGAGAAATGAGACATGTACCTTAAAAAACAAAAAAAAAAAGACCCAAAGCAGTGGACATTTATTCCTCTTTTTTAAAAAGATTTTATTTATTTATTTTTAGTGAGAGAGGAAGGGAGGGGAAAAAGAGAGGAAGAGGAACATCGATGTGTGAGAGATACACGGATCAGTTGCCTTTCACGTGCCATCTACTGGAGACCTGGCCTGCAATCCAGGCATGTACCCTGACTGAAAGTCAACCAGCAACCGTTTGGCTTGCATGCTGGCACTCAGTCCACTGAGCCACACCAGCCGGAGCTATTCCTCAGTTTTTGTGAAAGAATGTAAACATGCATTTGAAAGAACCTAATGGATAGTAAATACCAGCCATGGCCTTCAGGCTGACCCAGTTTACAATTACATTAGGAGAAGGAGGGCAAAAAGGTAACTTGCCTAGTTCACGCAAATAATATTTCTGGCAGACACAGTTGTTTATAAGTTTCAAACTATGTTTTCCTAGAGTCAAGAGAAGACTTCAAAAAGCCACATACAGTAAAATTGAAAATTGGATGAACATCCTGCAGTGTTAGAGATGTGTACCTTTCTACCTACAAGAAGGGAGTATGTCCTAAATGCTATCTGTAGATAAGAGGTGCCAGACAGCATTCAGATGGAGGAGAAGAAGGTAGGTTTCATGGAAGAGGCAGAGCTGGGCTCAGATGGAAGGCCAAAGTTTCTGGGTGACAGAAAGCTGTGAAATGTGTTTGGGACTGGTGGGCAGACCTGTTTGACCAGAAGAGAGAGCTCCTATAGCAGAGCTCCTCACAAAAGAAACTACGGGCCAATATCAGTGTGTACTCATTGTTCCTTGGAGTTCTGGCATGGGTTCTTTAGGTTGATTGCAGTTCTAAGCTACAGGAAGTCTATTTGAATAGTCTGTATCTATTAAAAAAAAAACCCCAAAAAACCTGTTGGTAGAATCGACTTGTCCTCTGCCTGTTTACTTCTACTTGAACTCATCTTGTTGATGAAGTATTGATCCTTCAAGAGAGACAGGAAAGGCGAGTAGAGAGAAGGAAGGGCATGGGAGGGAAAAGGTTGGAGGGAAATGGAGGGAAGAAGGGGAAAACTACTACACTGAGCCATGTAAATCTACTTACTCCTGGTAAGCAGCTAAAACCAGCCTCTGCCCTTGCCTTGGCTGGTGTGACTCAGTGGGTTGCACACCTGACTGCAAACCAAAGGGTTGCTGGTTCGATTCCCAGTCAGGGCATATGCCTGGGTTGTGGGCCACGTCCCCAGTTGGGAGCATGCGAGAGGCAGTTGCACATTGATGCTTCTCTCCTTTTTCTCCCTGCCTTTCCCTCTCTTTAAAAAATAAGTAAGTGAACAAAATCTTAAGAAAATAATAAAATCAGCTTCTGCCTTGAATCCTAAGCAGACTTGCTTCTTACAATGGAAGCTTTGGGGGAATATTGGAAGGTTTTACATCAGGCTGCTTATTTCCTTGGATTCTCTCAGGGAGCCCTTCATTAGACCTTGACACATACAAAGTAAGAGGCACTAAACATGGCTCACACATCAGCTCCACCAAGGGCTTTCCCCATTTCTGTTCCACCCAGGACCAAGAGAGCATGTCTTGCCAGTGACATCATTGCAGTTCAGAGGTTCAGATCCCATCCACAGAATCAATGAGCAGGCTGGTGGGAACTCTGCTCATGACATCACAGCAATCTTGAGGCTTCCTCACATGGCATGCAGAGGCACAGCCTCTCATATGGAGTCCATCATCCAGCCCGTCCCTGGGCCTCATGATTGAGCAAAATGTGGCATTGCATACGCCTTTGATCAATGAGGCAGCATTGCTGTACGACTCAGAAATCAAAGTGGACAGCTTCCAATATAAATGGTGCTTAAGACACACAAGCAAAACCTCTTCCCAAATGGGTCCATAAAATGAAGGAAATGGGGAACCATGAATATCTGCAGAGCATTTCAAATGTCCCACAAGCTGTGGAAGGTTATGCAAACTCAAACTGTATGTAAGGGCTGCTAGGGAAAGATGGAGGTGGTCCTATATTCATAATTGATAATTGGTTTTCACAAATCCTTTTCAAGAAGACACATAATTATATGAATGCATCTGTGTCCCAGGAATTCATATTCTTAGAAGAAGTCAACTACAGGGAGTTAATATTTTTCCAAGTGGTTTCTGAAGTACTGTACTCAGTGCGCCAATTCACCTGACAGTTAAGCATATACCTTTTGCTTTGAGAACAGTTTGGAGTGGGGAACAAAAGCAAGGTGCTTTTAGCACACCCCAAACTTAATTGTATGAAATATCCTAAAACCTGCCCCACATTCTCAGGATGGTACGTTTATTCTACCAAGAGTAAAACCTAAAGGTGAGGCAGTGCTTTTTGGAGCTTATAGATTTCCGGGAAAGAAGAGCCTTCAGCAGCACCATATCCACTCCCCGCAATTTGGAATTCATTTTGTCCTTGTTTTTGTGTTTTATGAAGACCTTAATTCCTGGGCCTTGAGTAATGACACTGTATTTCACTGATGTCTGACCACTGCACCAACAGAGGGTATGCTTGCAAAAAGAAACAGCGGGTATGCTTCCAGAAAGTTTGACACCCTTTCACTAGACCAGTTGGCCAAGTAAAAATAAATGAAATGGAAAATTGGAACCTTTGAGCCACTGTCTTTTTTTTTTTTTTTTACAGATTTTATTTATTTATTTTTACAGAGAAAGGAAGGGAGGGAGAAAGAGAGGGAGAGAAACATCAATGTGTGGTTGCCTCTCACGTGCTGACTACTGGGGACCTGGCCTGCAACCCAGGCACGTGCCCTGACTGGGAATCGAACCAGTGACCTTTGGGTTTGTAGGCCAGCACTCAATCCACTGAGCCACACCAGCCAGGGCCAGGGTACTATCTTAATGTTGTTTTTATTCAGCCAATACAGTTTGGTGACCGCTTCCTGATCATTGTGCTCTGGGGTGCATAGCACACTGTAAGACCTCAGGAGTGGCACAGAAGTTGAAAGTTCCCAGGTTGAATCCAATCCTGGACTTTTACCTAAGGGTACTAGAGGTCTCATGGTTGGGGTGAATAATCAGAGGGGAGCCTGGGTCATAGCCAGAAAATTGGGGCTAAGTGACAAGCTTGAAGGGTGAAGTGAAAAAGATGCAGAAGTTATCTATTTCTGCTCATTCCCCAGGTTTGGGAAGGCAACTTGATGAGCTGATGCACTGCCCATTAGGCTGTTAATAATTTAGTGCTTTCTTTCCAGTTTTCTTTCTTTATATACACACCCACCATTAAAATCATACTGTATATACAGAAGATTTTTCCCACAGGATCCTTTTCCAGGTCTTCCAAATAGAAATCTAATGGTCTATCACCCACCCCTGAAACTGAGGGCCCAATAAACACATATAAACCAGGCCCTAAATAGAAGCCCTTGTGATCACCATTTCTGTCTAATCTTTGGACTCCTCTGTTCTTCCCTCTGTTAGCCAAGTTTGCCAATAATAACACCATGCATGACTCATCCAGGGTCCCCATCCTCAGTAATCACAACCACTGTCCCTGACCCTTCCCAGAGCTACCCAGCACTACCACATCAACACTTTGGGGAGTGTCAGATGGATAACAACACCCTGAAGGCCAAGGCTTCTCCCACACACCACTCACAGGACGGATGGTGGGCTATCCAGGTAGGAAACCCAGGCAGTATTTCTCCTACTCCACCTGCCCAGCCAGCCCTGCTGCACGTTAGAGGACTGAGTTCTAAGCCCATTCTCATCTGTCAAATCATCAACTCCATTGCCTTCTGCCTGAAGACCCCCACCTCCCTATTCACACATATCCATCCTTCTTGTCAGAGACGGGGAGCCAGATTATGCACTCCATGGATTCCTGGACTGACCCACCGATGTGGATTCTGGCACCTGGTCCAGGGAAAAAGCACTGGGCCAAAGGGACATCCAGAAGAGCTTGACTGCAACCATAATGCCTTGAGCCTCTCAGAGAGCCAACTCACCTCTAGCCCCAGCCAATACAACAGTGTGTGTGTGTGTGTGTGTGTGTGTGTGTGTCAAGGGGAAGATAGGATCTATCCTGTATACCTTCTTTAAATGGCCAAATCAGTCTCTGCAACAGACTCTGAGTGCTCTATGAAAAGAGGAACTCTAATACATTTTCATCCTTCACAACCTCCATTCTATCTAACCTGCTTTCCTTAATCTGATCCTTGCACCTGAACAGGACGATCCTGCTGCCAAGCCTCCCAGACAAAGATTTTGTCTCCTTTCTTCTGTTTCCATTATCATCTTGCTTTTTGTTTAAAGATTGTGGGCCCTGGCTGGTGTGGCTCAGTGGATTGATCACTGGCCTGTGAACCAAGGGGTCACCGGTTCGATTCCCAGTCAGGGCACATGCCTGTGTTGCAGGCCAGGTCCCCAGTTTGGGGTGTGCGAGAGGCAACCACAGGCAACCACATATTGATGTTTTTCTCTCTCTCTTTCTCCCTTCCTTCCCCTCTTTCTAAAAGTAAAATAAATAAAATCTTTTAAGATTATAGTTCTCCTCTCTGGCTTTTCTGCCCTGAACCTCCTCAAGTGAAAACCAATTGTTAGTTGGATGTCCTGAGGATCCTCTTCCCTCTGTTTACCCCAAAGGCAGACAATCTGTGGAGCCTCTGCTTCGTACATAAAGAGATTCAGATCCTCTGAAGAAGCCTCTATTTGGGTTATGTTACCCGTCCCTCCCACCACAAAAGACACAGGTGATGGACCTGCTTCACTATCTCATAGGAAGTGGGCCTTTGGTAGCATTGGGCTTGTCAGCATGAGGACATGTGTCAGAATGTCAAACAGTTATTGATTTCTGAATCTGAGTTAGTGCTTTACAATGAACATTAACTGCTCTTTCTCACCATTGACATTTCATCTCATGGTGTTGGGGCTGGGTTAAACCATAGAATGCACCGAGGTGGGCATTAATCCTAGAGAACAATATTGTCTGTGGAACTGAGCTACACATCTTGATAAAGATGTGTGACTGCTATCACACAAGTCCCAAGAACTTCCACAACAATTTCATCCTCATCACAAGGCTTTTTGGGGGGAAGGGGCTCTTTTTAAGGATTAAACCTAACTCTAAATTATATAGACATGTATGTAGCATTGGAGTTTTTGCTCAGTTTTAATGATGATAAGTTTGTCTCAGACCCCAGAAGAGCAATTTCTGATGTAGATTCCTTGAGCTGGCTGCTGCTTCTAATGCCACTGTATGCTGTAAACCCTTGGAATGAAATTCTGCATGTCACAAGACCTTCGTAACTCATCTTTCGTCAGGATACTCAAAACCACCAGACATAGTGTGAAATTCTCAAACTGGATGGTATCTGACACGGGGTCCCTGCTCTATCTTTTTTTTTTTTAATTGCTCCAATGACCCTGGAGTTTCTTTTATTACAACATATTAAAGCCATCTCTTTTTTCCTTCTTAAAACAAGTATTGAAAGATATGCCTACATTTGCTCTTTACACTTCATCACCCATTCACTCTTCAGTTCCACTCCAATCTGGCTTCTGCCCCTACTCCCTGCTGCACTGAAACTTTTTTCAGCAAGATCATTTTGTTGTTGAAGTAAGTAGACATCTCTCAGAATAAGGCTTACTGACTCTGAGGTGTTTGATTCACTTGACCACTCCCACTTTCTGGAAACATCCTCCTCCTTTGATTTTTTTCCTTTAAAAATTTTTTTGAAAGATTTTATTTATTTGTTTTTAGAGAGAGGGGAAGGGAGGGAAAAGGAGAGAGAGAAACATCAGTATGTAGTTGCCTCTCGAGTGCCCCCTACTGGGGGGACCTGGCCTGAAACCCAGGCATGTGCCCTGACTGGGAATCGAACTGGCAACGTTTCAGTCTGCAGAGTGGCACTCAATCCACTGAGCCTCACCAGCCAGGGCTTGTGATGAGAACTTTTAATGCCTACTCTCTCAGCAACTTTCAAATCTTCAATACAACACCACTAACTGCATTTACCATGCTGTATATTACATCTCCCTGATTTGTACCTTTTGACTCCCTTCACCTACTTTGCCTACTATCCACCCACCACCTCTGAACCACCAATGTGTTCTCTGCAATACATATTATTTCATATCCTCTCTCACTGGCCGTTATAGCATGACCATTTTTAAATGTCACAAAATCTTTCTCCAAAACAGGGTGTCAAGTGGTTCCATGATCTCCTTTAATTTTTGCTATACTTTTCTCTACTGGGTCACTCATGTCTCTGACTGCTCCATGCTTTCCTCTTCCTCTACCTCTTAAATGTTGACGTTCCTCAGAGTTCCACTCCATCGGTCCTTGTCCCTTCCCAAACTCCCCTAGAGCAGTCCCGTCCACTCCCACAGCTTCAGCTACTGAGAGTTTCAATGAAATGTATACTCCCAAATCTGCTATTCCTCCAATGGTTCCCTTATCCCAGTGAATGGTATATTCATCCAATTACCCAAGCCAAAAACGTGGGGAGTTGGCAAAACCTGGGGACAGGTTGGCAAACCTGTCTTGGTCACCCTCCTACCACTCGATAAATAACTAAACCCTGTAAGTTTTTTTTTTTTATTCAAATACAAGGAGTCAGAACTGTTAGTGGATTTTAAAAAGATTTTATTTAGTTACTTTTTAGAGAGAGGGGAAGGGATCGAGAAAAGGAGAGACATCAATTTGTGGTTGCCTTTCACATGCTCCCAACTGGGGACCTGGACCACAACCCAGCCATGTGCCCTGACTGGGAATTGAACCAGTGACCTTTTGTTTCACAGGCCTGCACTTGATTCAGTGAGCCACACCAGCCAGGGTGACCTCAGGTTATTTTAAAGAATGTGTAGGTAAGAACTTTGTCTGAGTTGTGTCACCTTTCCTACCTTGTGACCCTCAAGCAAACTGGTTGAAAATTACCAAGGCTGCTCAGAAGCCTGTTGTTGGAGATTTGCCAACAAGGTTTTCCAGATTTGTCTTCTCTCAACATGTCCCTCTGTGTTCAGCAGCGGGAATTGGTCTTGCTGAATTACTAATGAGGTGATGTCTGAAGACTTGGCTGCACACTTTTCATCTGATTTCGATAAATATTTGTTAAGTACCTATCACTTGCCAGGAACTCAGGGGCTGTGGAGGATACAAAGATGACAAGGCAAGTCTCACTAGTTGTTTAAATAACCAGCTCTAATATAAAGAAACAAATATGTGTTAGACGTATAAGCAACATGTTGTGGGAACACAGGTGAGGAAAAGGAAGGGAGGCGGGAACTAATGTTTACTAAACACCCATCTGTGATGGCAACTGTTGTCACATGTATAACATAGAGGTTAATTCTGACTAGAGGAATCTGAAGTCTTCATGCACTAGGACATCTGACTTGGGCCTTGAAATATGAGTAAGAATTTGGCAGGAGGAAAATCAAAGTAAGGAGACTCCAAGTTGAGAGAACAATATGTAAAACATCAAAGGGCATGAAAATGCATGAACTGTTCAAGGAACACACAGTATTGGGCGTGGCTGGGTCATGGGGTATAAAAGAGTAGTGTGGTTACGAGCCAGGGAAAGGTGGGCTGGCACCAGATTTTGGAGGAGTTTTGATGCCTAGCTTGGACATTTGAATTTTGCTTAGTAGGCAAGGAGGAATCACTAAAAGCTTTCCAATGAGGGGAATGACAAGATGGAAATGATGCTTTAGGGGGATTACCCTGGTGGGGTGAACCAGGGAGGGGGTAGGCCAGAGGTTCCAAGATAGGTAGCAAGCTTTGTTCAATAATCCAGGCATGCAGTTATAGATATTTGATCTAGGGAGGTATCAGTGGTGACAGATCTAATAAGACTGCAAGAGGTAATGTAGTGTAGTACAAAGTGCATTGGACTAGAGCTTCAGTAGCCCTGGGTTCCAGTCCTTACTCCTATTTACAGGCTATAGTGATTTACCTTTCAAGAATTCAATGTTTTTTCTTTTTTAAAAAAGATTTTATTTATTTATTTTTAGAGAGGGGAAGGGAGGGAGGAAGAGGGAGAGAAACATCAGTGTGTGGTTGCCTGTTGAGCACCCCCCGCTGGGGACCTGGGTCGCAACGCAGGCATGTGCCCCTACTGGGAATCGATCCAGCGACCCTTGGGTTTGAGGCAGGCACTCAATGCACTGAACCACACCAGCCAGGGTTCAATTTTCTTTTCTGAAAAAAAAGAAAGGTAAAGCTGAAGAAATAATTATCCTTAAAGTCTCTGCCAGCTCTAATGGCCTCTTGTTTAGACTAAGTCACTTGCCCAAAGTCACGGAGCCAGGATTTGGTCCCAGGCAGTTTTCTCCATAGAGGCAGTGTGCTTGACCACTGCGCTATGTGCGCATTTCTGTAGGATTGATCGACCACATTTGATAAGGGATTAGCTGACTAGGAGAATGGAGGTGCTGTCGTGAGCACACGCATATGATCCCTGTAGGCCATACCTCTTGAAGAGGGTCAGGTTATACTCTTTCCTATAAGTCAGGGCGCACCTCCGGCTCCAGGGAAGTAGATCGCCCAGCTGAGATTATACCCAGGAGTGGCAAGGAATGAGACGAGAGCTACAAGAGCTGTTGTACACACTCACTTTTTATTAAATGCAGATTCACATGAGATAGAACATCAACATGACATTAATACCCTATCCTCTAGATTACAACACACAGTTGAAACACAACAGTTAATGGGGGAGTTAATGAATCCAAATCTCAGAGTCTCAGTCCCAGGTCCAGCAGACAGTGTCAGTGAGCGAGTGTCTCGGTCTGATTGGAGCAGTACCTCAGGCAGCAGGTCAGTTCCAAAGCTCAGTTAGGCAGAGCCTCCAGCAGCACATGCCCAGAGTAGTGTGGAGAAGCATCTTGTGGTGGGAGATTTGCTGTCTTGGTGGTGGCTCTGAAGACCACCTGAATCGTATTCATATTCTTGGCACCTGATTGAGCTGGGAAATTCTGTGGCTCAGGGCCAAGAGCCCCCAATGCTGTGTCAATAGGTGTGTCCTCTCTGAAGACATGTCTATGTGCCAATATCTTGGGTGTGCCACCCTGGCAGGCACTTGGCACAGCACCTGACATGATTTAGGTAGTTTCCTTGAACCAAAGTGTCATGACTGACTGGCAGCCATCATAGTTGACATGAGTGACTCCATTTCATTTTATATACTTATGCTATCTTAACCAGACCGATGCCATTTTATTGGCCCTACTCTCCACAGATGCCATTAATAAAATAGTGGAGTCAAAGAGGGAAGCTCTTTGTGGAGAAAAATGATATTTCAGACATGGTGAGTGTGAGGTGTTAGTGAAACATCCAGCTAACTGTTAGAAGGACAGGATAGCAGCTCTGGAGAGAGACATGGGTGGGAGATTTCAATTTGGCAATCATAAACCTAAAGGAAATCCTAGAAGCTATGCAAACAGATGACTTTATAGAAAGAGGAAGTAAGTATAGGAGAGCAAAGAGCAAAGACCCATGGGAAGTGAGAAAAGGGAGGGAGAGAGACAGGGAAGGAACAACTGACTGTGAACCCTGAACAAGCTACTTCCATTTTCTGGCTCTTTAATCTCATCATTTGCAGAATGAGGGGGTTGGAGCAAGTAAGCTGTAAGGCTTTCAGCTGAGACATCTTACGCATAATCAAAGAAGGTAGAAGAGAACAAAATGCCATGGAAACTGCAGAACAGGATTTCTGAAAGGAAACTTTATGACGTCTCTTGTATCCAATACTGCAGAGGGTCAGGGACTGAAGACTTAGATGAAGCCACTGCATTTACCAATTTAAAAATCCTGTCCAAGGTAAGAACCTCTGTCTTCCTCACAGGTCACTAATTTTCTGTACCCCTTCTCCTACCACTTGTAAACATGAACATTCTGCAAAATTCCATTCTCTGCCCTTTACAGAGAGGCTCAGCCACTCTCCAAGCTCAACTGTCTCTACAAGGTGAGTCAGAACTCTGTAGTTCACACCTTCTTTTTGCATGTCATTTTAAAAATATATTTATTGATTATGCTATTACAGTTGTCCCATTTCCCCCCCACTCCACTCCATCCTGCCCACCCCCCTCCCTCCCACATTCCCCCCCCCCTATAGTTCATGTCCATGGGTCATACTTATAAGTTCTTTGGCTTCTACATTTCCTACACTATTCTTACTCCCCCCCTGTCTATTTTCCACCTATCATCTATGCTACTTATTCTCTGTACCTTCCCCCCCTCCCCCTCCCACTCCCCTATCAACAACCCTCCATGTGATCTCCATCTCTATGGTTCTGTTCCTGTTCTAGTTGTTTGCCTAGTTTGCTCTTGTTTTTTGTTTTAGGTGTGGTTGTTAATAACTGTGAGTTTGCTGTCATTTTTACTGTTCATATTTTTTATTTTCTTTTTCTTAGGTAAGTCCCTTTAACATTTCATATAATAAGGGCTTGGTGATGATGAACTTCTTTAACTTGACCTTATCTGAGAAGCACTTTATCTGCCCTTCCATTCTAAATGATAGCTTTGCTGGACACAGTAATCTTGGATGTAGGTCCTTGCCTTTCATGACTTGGAATACTTCTTTCCAGTCCCTTCTTGCCTGTAAGGTCTCTTTGGAGAAATCAGCTGACAGTCTTATGGGAACCCCTTTGTAGGTAACTGTGTCCTTTTCTCTTGCTGCTTCTAAGATTCTCTCCTCCTCTTTAATCTTGGCTAATGTAATTATGATGTGCCTTGGTGTGTTCCTCCTTGGGTCCAGCTTCTTTGGGACTCTCTGAGCTTCCTGGACTTCCTGTGAGTCTATTTCCTTTGCAAGACTGGGGAAGTTCTCCTTCATTATTTGTTCAAATAAGTTTTCAATTTTTTGTTCTTCCTCTTCTCCTTCTGGCACCCCTATAATTCGGATGTTGGAACGTTTCAAGATGTCCTGGAGGTTCCTAAGCCTCTCCTCATTTTTCCGAATTCTTGTTTCTTCATTCTTTTCTGGTTGGATATTTCTTTCTTCCTTCTGGTCCACACCGTTGATTTGAGTCCCAGTTTCCTTCGCATCGCTATTGGTTCGCTGTACATTTTCCTTTGTTTCTCTTAGCATAGGCTTCATTTTTTCATCTAGTTTTCGACCAAATTCAACCAATTCTGTGAGCGTCTTGATAACCAGTGTTTTGAACTGTGCATCCGATAGGTTGGCTATCCCTTCCTCGCTTAGTTGTATTTTTTCTGGAGCTTTGAAGTGTTCTGTCATTTGGGCCATTTTTTTTTTTTTTTGTCTTGGCGCATCTGTTAGTTTAAGGGGCGGAGCCTTAGGTGTTCACCAGGGCGGGGTAACGCTGGTGGCTGTGCTGTGACACTGTACTCGGGGGAGGGGCCGAGAGGGAGCAATGGCGCCCGCTCCACTCTCCTCCAAATTTCAATCTTTCACTCCGCTATCCACAATCAAACTGGGCCCCTCTGGTGCTGGTTCCTGAGTGGGTGGGCTTGTGCACGCCCTAGGCCCCTGTGGGTCTCTCCAGCGACCTCTCCTGTGAGGCTGGGAGTCTCTCCTCCTGCCGCCTCAACCCCCACGGGCGTTTTCAATCAGAGGTTTGAGGCTCTATTTCCCCAGGCTGGAGCCCTGGGTTGCGCGGTCCGCTTCGCTCCCGCCGTTTGTCCGGTTTATCTGTGCACTAATGTGGGGCCGCGGGGTGCTACCCGCCGCTCTGCCTGCCCTGTTCTCCGCCACTCTGAGTCAGGCCCTCTCGGTTTATCTGTGCGCGAATGTGGGGCCGCAGGGTCTGCTAGTGGTCAGACTGCCTGCCCCATTCATCCCACACTCCGCCAGTCTCGGTCCCGCCACGGCCACGCGAGTCCTCTCTGCCAGTCCTCTCCGCCCCGGCTGCCCATCTCTGCCCCTCCTACCGGTCTGGATGTATGTTTCTTTTTTATCTACTCAGTGTCGGACTTCCTTGCCGTTCGATTTTCTGTCAGTTCTGGTTGTGCAAGGAGGCGCAGTGTGTCTACCTACGCCGCCATCTTGGTTCTCCAGCACTTCATTTTTTAAAAGATTTTATTTTTATTGTTTAGGTTCCACGTACAGGTGAAATCATATGGTATTTGTCTTTCACTGCTGGGCTTATTTCACTTAGCATAATGCTCTCCAGTTCCATCCATGCTGTTGCGAAAGGTAGGAGCTCCTTCTTTCTTTCTGCCACGCGATATTTCATTCTCTAAATGTACCACAGTTTTTTGATCCACTCATTTACTGATGGGCACTTAGTTGCTAATTAACAAAACAAACAAGCAAGCAAAATACAACCAGAGATATTGAAATAAAGAACAAACCGACAGTTACCAGAGAGGAAGGGGGAGAGGGATAATAGGGGAAGGGCCATCAAGGAACATGTAAAAAGGACACATGGACAAAGCCAAAGGGGGCAGATTTGAGGGTGAGAGATGGGGATGGGTGGGGTGGGGGGGTGTGATGGGGGAAAAATGGAGACAACTGTACTTGAACAACAATAAAAAAAAATAAAGCTGAGAGAATGTATTCACCACAAAAAGATTTTATTTTTATTTCTTTTTAGACAGACAGAAAGGGATGGAGAAAGAGAGGGAGAGAACATCTATGTGTGAGAGAGAAACATAGATTGGTTGCCTCTCACACCCCCCCAACTGGGGACCTGACCCTCAACCCAGGCATGTGCTGTGACTGGGAATTGAACCAGTGACCTTTTGATTCACAAGCTGGCACTCAATCTACTAAGCCACATCAGGTAGGGCTCAATTTATATTTCCAGCTGCCTATTGGACATTTCCACTAGTCACTGAAATTTAGTTTGCAGTAAAAATAAAAATAATATTAAAAATAATAGCTAATACATATTGAGTATTCTGTTTTTGTCCTATAAATAAGGTAGGTAGGTTATTATCCCCATTTTACAGATGAGGAAACTGAGGCTCAGGAAAGTTAAATAATGTGTCTAAGGCACAGGTGGCAAACACAAGGCCCACGGGCCGAATCCGGCCCTCCACCTTGTTTTATCCAGCCCTGCACCTTGTTTCTACCCAGCCGCAGTGCTGAGCTCTCACTTAACTGGTCAGGAGTAGTTACATGTATACAGTCCTCAAGTTACATTCGGCCCTTTGAAGGCCACCGAAAGGCTGATGTGGCCCCCGGTGAAAATGAGATCGACACCCCTGGTCTAAGGTCATACAACTGGGATGTTGCAGAGATAGAATTATTCTTGATTCCACAGTTCAAGAGCTTTATAACTTCACTACAATCAACTTAAAATCATCATCTTTATTTCCTAAATAAGCTCCACTACCTTACTCCTCTATTTCTGTTTCATTCTCCTCCAATGTCCTGCCACTCTCTTAGAACACGTTCTCATCCCCTCATGCTCAGACAATTACGGGAAGTCTCTCAACGGGTCTCCCCATTTGCAGTCTTGCCCTTCTAAGTCTGGACATGCGCCCATTCACATGGGACCATTCTAGCTTAAAAAAATTCTGAAGGCTTCCTCATTATCTGCATTAAAGTCTGAACTCATTAACATGGCCAAAGGACCTCTTCACAGTCCAATCCTGTACCTTATCTGCACTGAACCACTAGTCATCACTAAACATGACACAGACATTTATATCCACGAGACTTTTTGCTTGTGTGTCCCTCTACCTGGAATGCCTTCCTTCCCTACCCTTTACCAGGAGAACTTCTGCTCATCTTTCTAATCCCAGCTCTTATGTCATTTCCTCTGTCAAGACTGCTCAGATTCCCAACCCCTTCTGACAGAAATGATGTTTCCCATAATAAATAGAAGAAAAAAGGAAACAAAATATAACCAGAGACACTGAAGTTAAGAACAATCTAACAATGGTCAGGGGGGAGTGGGGAGGGGACAGTGAGGAGAGGGGTTTACAGGAACTACTTTAAAGGACACATGGACCAAATCAAGGGGGAGGGTGGAGGTGGGGGAGGGAGGGGGGTTTGGCTGGGGTGGGGTGGAGGGATGGGGAGAAAAGGCACACAACTGTAATTGAATAACAATAAAAAATTAAAAAAAAAATGATGTTTCCTCTTCTGTGTTCCCAGACCCCTATATCCGCCTCCTACTACACTGTGAGCACCTCGAGGATAGTGACCACAGCTTTTTCTTCTTCATATCTACAACAGCCAAGACACCCAATAAATATTTGCTGGAATTGAAAGAAATTTTAATACTCATCTTCTGTACATTTGTTATTTAACATATGGTAACTGCTATTGCTACTTGTAAAGGAAATGCCCAGATTCTGTTTCTTAGGGGAAAAAAATAGTTTGCACTGACTATCACCACTTCCTTACCTCCCATCATCTTTCAATCCACTGCAATCTGGCCTCTGCCCCAGCCATCTGCTAAACGTATTTTCATTATGCTCATAAGTGACTTCCATATTAGAGAAGCAAACAGACATCTTTCAGAGGGAACTGCACAGTAGTGTTTGATGCCATGAACAAATATCACTTCCACAGAATTACTCTACCTTTGGCTTCCATGATACCACACTTATGATTTT
Source organism: Desmodus rotundus (assembly GCF_022682495.2). Lineage (NCBI taxonomy): Eukaryota > Metazoa > Chordata > Mammalia > Chiroptera > Phyllostomidae > Desmodus > Desmodus rotundus. The sequence goes on along the minus strand of NC_071400.1, from coordinate 8,204,568 downwards.
CCTCCTCATTCTGTAATGTTCCTCAGAATTCTAGCCTCAGGTGTCTTCTTACTCCAAGACTCTTTTTTAAAAAGATTTTATTTTATTTATTTTTAGAGAGAGGGGAGGGGAGGGAGAAAGAGAGGGAGATGGACATCAATCGGTTGCTTATGGCACACCCTCAACTGGGGTCCTAGCCTACAACCCAGGCACGTGCCCTCACTAGGAATCAAACCAATGACTCTTCGGTTGACAGGCCAATGCTCAATCCACTGAGCCACACCAGCCAGAGCTTGCTCCAACACTCTTGCTGATTGATTTTCTTGATTCTCATGATTTCAAGTACTATCTCCATGTTGATGACTCCTATAACTCTGTTTCAGGTTTTAATAGCTCCTACTCACCTCCACCCTTCCAGCCCATTGCAGCTATTCCCAGTGTGAACATCCATTTATCTGAAGATTGCCCCACTCCTCTCCTGGAGTCTGTGCAAGGGCAGTAGATGAATACGTCAGCAGTGTTCACCTCACATCTGGAAAGATTTTTTAATCCATTTATATGCTATGGTGAAGGGCAAGGGTGCTGGACACTCCTGTGAGTGTTATCAGACAGTGATCATTTGTGGGTAGATGAGGTCTGTCCAGAAGGTACCCAGCCATGTAATATGAAAAATACATTTATTAAAGAAGATACAAGGTACATGAAACATTATAGAGAGGACAATGATGCCTCAGCACCCTTCAAACTACGCACCTTGGAACCTTACAGAGTTCTCCCAGTCGCCATCAGCTGCCCCGTGGTATTTTCCTGAATCTCATCGATGATTTGAAATCTCTTCCCTTTCAAAGGTGATTTTAGTTTGGGGAAAAGTCAGAAGTGGCAGTGCACCAAGTCTGGGCTGTAGGGGGGCTGAGTCACCTGGGTGATTTGAGTTCACCAAAAAACTCTGCACAAGACATGATGTGTGAGTGGGCACATTGTCATGATGAAGCTGCCGATCACCAGTGGCCCATAGCTGTGGCCTTCTGAATCATATGAATAGTTTCCGTGGAGGAATGTTCAAGCTTAATGCAAAATTGGGTGCAAATTCGTTGCTCTACTCGCTCAGTCATTTTGAATGTGACACCCACACAGTACATGTGCTCACTCAATTACTTCTACCACCCCCACTGACTAGTACAGTGAAGTCGTCATTGTTCACGCACATTCAGGCATTCCAGTCCACTCTCTTTGGCTGTCAGGCTACATCGATGTTGTGCAAACTGTTCTCGTTGTATTAACAATGGCTGGACTTTTTTTCAGACAGGCCTCATGTGGTAGTGTCTACCATAAGCACATTTAACTGAGATGAATAAATTCACCTAAAGATTTATATATAAAGAGAAAAATATTTAAAGAGTTCATATTCTGCCTTTGCCTCTTCCCACCACTATTCCCAATCAATAAGCATGTACCCTGTAGTAAGGTAGCATGGGAAACATGGACCCAATGTTTTCTCTTAATTGATCTCCACCACAATAGGAATCTCATGACACCAAGTGGGGCTCAGATTTACAGAGTTTTCAATAACATGGCTCCTAACTGTATGTTCACCATTTCATCAAGGGCTCAACTCAAGAACATAGTAATCTGGCCCTGACTGGTGTGGCTCAGTTGGATGGGCATTGTCCTGCAAAGTAAAAGGTGGCCAGATCTATTCTGGTCAGGGCACATGCCTAGGTTGCGGGACAGGTCCCCAGTTGGGGGCACGTGAGAGGCAACCAATCAGTGTTTCTCTCCCTCTCTTTCTCCCCACTTTTCCCTCTGTCCAAAAATAAATAAACAAATAAACAAACAAATACATAATAAAATCTTTTAAAAAATAGCAACCTGTCCCAAGCTGATTATGTTGAATTTTTTGAGAGGAATTTATGTTGTCTCCACAGTGAGTTCTTCCTCATGGTTTTTGTTTGCTTGCTTGCTTGTTTTTTGTGAACTTAAGCTTGGGGAAAAAACAAAAGTACAAAAGGGAGGAGGATTTGAAGGCATAGGTGGTTATTTACAGGTTGCTTTTCTTCCTTATAACTTATTTTAAATTAGGAAAGTGTATATTCCATTTAAAAATAATATCAAAATAGTCTAGTATGTATATTTTCTTTTTTGCATTTTATTTATTTATTTTTTTAGTTTTTTGGTGGTGACATTGGTTTGTAAAACCATACAGGTTTCAAGTGTACAACTCAAGAAAACATCATGTGCACACTGCATCGTGCCCTGTTGCCCAAAGAAAAGTCTCTTTCCGTCCCCATTTCCGTCCCCTCTTAGCCTTCTTCCACCTACCCCCACCCCCTTTCCCTCTGTCTATTATCACACTGTTGTCTGTGTCTATGTGTTATATGTATTAGCATGTATATTTTCAATTTTTATAGCTTAAGAGGGTGTCAAGTATCTAGGACACTCACTAATATGGAACACATTATTTTCGTGTCACAACTTAATTACTCTGAAAATTTCCCAACTCAAAATTTTAGTGCTGCTAACTTTCTGTTAAAAAAAAAAAAACCTTTCAAAGCAACTCTTTGCCAAAAATAAATTACCTTACATACAAAAAATAAAGAAAAATGTTAAATAAATAATAATACAAGTGGTCACAGATATGGCAAAAACTATAAAGGTGATTCGTTTTTTTGATAAAGATTTTACTTATTTATTTTTAGAGAGAGGGGAAAAGAGGGAGAAAGAGAGGGAGAGAAACATCCATGTGTGGTTGCCTCTCATGTGCCCCCTACTGGGGACTTGGCCTGCCAGGCATGTGCCCTGACTGGGAATTGAACCAGCAGATTTTCTGGCTTGCAGGCCAGCACTCAGTCCACCGAGCTACACCAGCCAGGGCTTTTTTTTTTTTTTTTAATTGAATTTTGGGGTGACACTGGTTAATAAAATTATAAGGTTTCAGGTGAACAGTTTTACAACACATCATCTGTATATTGTATTGTGTTTTCACCACCTCAAATCAAGTATCCTTCTATCACTATTTATACCCCCTATACTCTCCTTCACCTCCCCCCTCTCTTCCTCTCTCCTGGCAGTCCCCACACTGTTGTCCATGTCCGTGAGCTCTCTCTCTCTCTCTCTCTCTTGCTCAACCTCTCCACCACCCCCACCCAACCCCTGTGAAGGAAATTCCTTTTTTAAATATATTGTATTGATTATGCTATTACAGTTGTCCTGATTTTAACCCTTTGCCCCCTCCACCCAGCACCCCCCACTCCCTCACGCAATCCCACCACCACTGTTCATGTCTGTGGGTCATGTGTATAAGTTCTGTGGCTACGCCATTTCTTATACTGTACTTTACATCCCTATGGCTATTCTGTAACTGCATATATGTACTTCTTAATCCCCTCACCTCTTCACCCATTGCTCCACAACACCCTCCCATGTGGCAACCATCAAAATGCTCTCTGTATCCATGATTCTATCTTAGTTCTTCTTGTTTGCTTTTTAGATTCAATTGTTGATAGATATGTATTTTTGCCATTTTATTGTTCATAATTTTTATCTTTTTCTTAAATAAGTCCCTTTAACATTTCATATAGTCATGATTTGGTGATGATGAACTCCTTTAGCTTTTTCTTATCTGGGAAGCTCTTTATATGCCCTTTGATTCTAAACAATAGCTTTGCTGAGTAGAGCTATCTTGGCTGGTAGGTCCCTGCTTTTCATGACTTTGAATATTTATTGCCAGTCCCTTCGAGCCTGCAAAGTTTCTTTTGAGAAATCATCGTGACTGTCTTACGGGAACTCCCTACTTTTCATGAATTTGAATATTGCTTGCAAATCCCTTGTAACCTGCAAAGTTTCCTTTGAGAAATCATCTGCAGTCTTATGGGAACTCCCCTGTAGGTAACTAACTTCTTGTCTCTTGCTGCTTTTAAGATTCTCTCTTTATCTTTAACCTTTGCCATTTTAATTATGATGTCTCGGAGTGGGCCTCTTTGCATCCATCTTGTTTTGGACTCTCTGTGCTTCCTGGACTTGCACATCTACTTCCTTCACCAAATTGGGGATGTTTTCTTTCATTATTTTTCAAATAGATTTCCAATATGTTGCTCTTTCTCTTCTCCTTCTGGAACCCGTATGATGGGAATGTTGGACCTCTTGAAGTTGTCCCAGAGGCTGCTTATATTATCCTCATTTTTTGTACTCTTTTTTTTTCTTCTTGTTGTTCTGACTGTTTTTTTTTCTTCCTTATGTTCCAAATAATTGATGTGATTCTTGACTCCATCCACTTCACTGTTGTTTCCCTGTAAATTGTTCTTTATTTCAATTTGTGTATCCTTTGTTTCTGACTGGATCTTTTTTATGATGTTGAGTTTCTCACTAAGTTCCTTGAGCATCTCTATAACCAGTGTTTTGAACTCTGCATCTGATAGATTGCTTATCTCCATTTTGTTTAGCTCTTTTTCTGGAGTTTTCATCTCTTCTTTTGTTTGGGCCATGTTTCTTTGTCTCCTCATTTGACAGCCTTCCTGTGTTTGTTTCTATGTAATAGGTAGAGGTGCTTTGACTCTGTGTCTTGGTAGTGAGGCCTAATGTAGTAGGTGTCCTGTAGGGTCCAGTGGCACAGCATCCCCTATTACCCAAGCTGGGAACTCGAGGTACACCCTTCTTGTGGGCTGAGTACACCCTCCTCTCATAGTTGAGTCTTGGTTGCTGTTGGCAGATCAATTAGAGGGATTTATCCAGGCCAGTCAGGGTCAAGGATGGGCTGTGACCACATACCACAAACCTCTACCCTCCATGGATGATCAGCTGTGCAGGGGCAAGGTGGTGGTACACTGATGTCATCGGTATCTGTCTACTGGGTGCACTGGCCCTGGATTTCCCAGATGGTGCAGGCCAAGGCCAGCCCCCACCTGTGTTTTGCCCAGGGCCATCCTACCTGAGCTATAAAGCACTCTGAGATGGCTGCTACTTGTGCTGGGCTTGGAGATTTCCAGGCAAAGCCAAGCTGTGAATCTAGGCTGGCTGCTGCTAGTGCTGGGCCTGGGGCCCACTGAGGCCAGCTCTTGCTTGTTTGATAGGATTTAGGCAGTTGTGCAGCATGAGCCAAAAACAGCCATTCATATGGAAAGGCCACTTGGGGGGCTCGTAATTTGGGTGGGGCAGAGTCTCTGGTGATCTCCAAGGTGGGTCAAAGAGTGTTAGCCAGGTTGAAAGAGTCTTGGATATGGCACCAGCTTGCTGGCTCTGTGGCTGTGGGGGGAGAGTTTAGCAATGGGACAATAGCCTCTGCTCGCCTTGATGCCAGACAGTTCAGTTTCTCCCAGTATGCTTCTGGTGCCTTTCAAGCTGCCACCCCAGTGATGGAGCTCAGAGGGAGTGAGTCTGAGTAGATGAGTCTGTGTGTGGGTTCTTTAAGAGGAACTGCTTGGGGCTCCAGCAGTTTCTTCTGCCAATTCAAACTCCACTGGTTTTTGCAGCCAAAAGTTATGGGGACTTATCTTCCTGTCACTGGAACCCTGGGCTGGGGAGCCTGGTGTGGGGCAGGGACTCCTCCCTCCCAAGATATCCTTCCTGAATTTTTATCCACCACAAGTGGGTGTGGGACAAGACCATTCCACATCTGTGCCCCTCCTACTGATCTAGATGGATATGGTTTCTTTAATTCCGTAGTTGTCAGACTTCCATTCAACTCAATTTCTGATGGTTCTGAGTGACGGTTGTTCTATGTTTTAGTTTTAATTTTGATGAAGAGGCGAGTAATGTCTTCCTATGTCACCATCTTGGTTGTAAGGTCCTCAGTGATTCTTGAATGATTAAAGTTTGTGAAATATTGCCAGAGTAGTCATGTGAGAACTGGGGTAAACTATGTCCTGGGAGAGTCTAGCAAGACACTCTGCACTGAGTTACAGAAAAGATTAAATTACAATCCAATGGATTTGTGGAGGATGGATTGCTGGTCCTGATTTGCTGGTCTCTAGGAGAAGGCTGATGGTGTCTAATCAAAGAGGGCAGGCACATGGTCAGGCCCATCAAGAAGAGCTGGTCAGGACAAGGACTGAGGCAAGGGCAGAGCAGACCAAACCTTGCTAGCTCTAGACCTGTGTTTCCAATGGCCTTCTAAACATCTCCTGGATGTTCCTCAGAAACCTCTATTGGTATTCTGGAGTTGGCTTATACTGTTAATTATTTTATTTCTTTTTAAAATTTTTTATTATTTGTTTTAAAGATTTTATTTATTTATTTTTAGAGAGAGGGGAAGGGAAGGAGAAAGAGAGGGGGAGAAACATCCATGTGTGGTTGCCTCTCATGCGTCCCCTACTGGGGACCTGGCCTGCAACCCAGGCATGTGCCCTAACTGGGAATTGAACTGGCAGATTCTCTGACTTGCAGGCCAGCAGTCAGTCCACTGAGCTACACCAGCCAGGGCTATTTTTTTCTTTTTTAAAAGATTTTATTTATTTATTTTTAGAGAGAGGGAAGGGAGGGAGAAAGAGAAGGACAGAAATATTGATGTGTGAGAGAAACATCAGTTTGTTGCCTCTTTCATGTGCTTTTTTTTGAGCAGCTTTAGGTTCACAGCAAAATTGAGAGGAAGTTACGTATATCCCTGCTCCCATACATAATAGACTCCCCCATTATCACCAACTCCTTTCAGAGCAGCACATTTGTTACAGTTGATGAACCTGCATTGACAGATCATCATCCCCCAAACTCCCTAGTTTACATTAGGACTCACTCTTGGCATTGTACATTCTATGGTTTTGGATAAATGTATAATGGCATGTATCCACCATTACAGTATTATACAGAGTATTCTGTATGATGCTGCACTAAACATCCTCTGTACACTGGGTACTAGACTTATCAGGGTGATCACTTTGAAGGATTATAGAAATGTCTAATAACTGTGTTGTACACCTGAAGGTAATGTAATAGTTATTGTATGGCAACTGTAACTGAAACATTTTTAATTTTTAAAAATAAAACTGATCAAAAAAAACCCTGATCAAATAGATAAATAAAATTTAAAAAAGAAATAAACAGTTCCACTTGAAAATGATACATTCATTCCTAGAAATGGTAAGAAGACTTCAAAAGTGAAAAATTGCCCATTAAAATGCAACTGAAACCACCAAAGGTATTTCTATTGATTGACCATAAGGTGGTCTACAATATTTTGTGATGTTTATATGTCATTTAAACTCTCAGCAAAAATATAAGCAAGTGATGCTACAACCTAAGTATTATCCTTCAATAAAAATTTCCCTGATTAAAATAATCCTATTCATCCCTCCTCGAACCCCTAACCCTTGACAACCACTGATCTTTTCACTGTCTACATAGTTTTTCCAGAATGTTATATAGTTGGAATCATACAGTATTTAGTCTTTTCAGATTGACTTCTTTCATTTAGTAATATGCATTTAAGGTTCCTCTATGTCTTTTTATGGTTTGATACCTCATTCTTTTTAGCAAACAAATAATATTCCATTGCTTGAATGTACTAAAGTTTATTTATACATTCACCTACTGAAGGACATTGTGGTTACTACCAAGTTGTGGCAATTATGGGTAAAGTTACCATAAACATGTGTGTACAGGTTTTTGACTGAACGTAAGTTTTCAGCTCCTTTGGGTAAATACCAAGGAGAGACATTTCTGGATCATATGGTCAGCTTATGTTTAGTTTTGTAAGAAACCACCAGAACGTCTTCTAAAGTGTCTTCCATTTTGTATGCCCACTAGCATTTGGTATTGTCAGTGTTCAGAGTTTGGCCATTCTAATAAGTGCATAGTGGTATCTTACTGTTATTGTTTTTTATCCTCACCTGGAGACATTTGTTTTCACTGCTTTTAGAAAGAAAGGAAGGTAGAGAGAGAAAAACATTCAAGTGAGAGAGAAACATTGATTGGTTGCCTGTGGTATGCACCTGGACCAGGGATCAAAACTGCTACCCAAGTATGTGCTCTGGCCATGAACCCACAACCTTTTAGTGATGGGATGATGCTCCAACCAACTGAGCCACACTGGCTAAGGTTGGGGGAGGAGTAGATTTTTTGGGGAGGAGTAGATTTATTAAAGCTGGGGACAGTGAAACAAGCAAGGGCCCAGGATAGAAGAAGTAACAGGAGAGAACGTAGGAGGGGCTGTTTTGGCTCACTGGAAATGTTATAGGAAAGAAGTGAGTCAAGGAGGGGTTGCTGTCAGCTCACTGGAGAGTCATAGAAAAGGGGGCTGTGGGGACAGGTTCAGGGGGTTAGCCCAGGATGAGATGTTGCTGCCCATTGCTCCCCTGCTTGCAGGTGTTGTGGGGACCCTTAGAATTTAGGAGTGTGTGCCTGTGGAGGAAGACAGGGGAGGGAAAGCTGTGGGCATGCACCCAGGAGAGAAATCATACTTATTATTGAGTTTTTTAAAAAAGATTTTATTTATTTATTTTTAGAAAGGGGAAGGGAGGAAGAAATAGAGGGAGAGAAACATCCATGTGTGGTTGCCTCTCAGCCCGCAACCCAGGCACGTGCCCTGACTGGGAATCAAATAAGCGACTTTTTAGTTGGCAGGCTGGTGCTCAATCCACTGAGCCACATCATCCAGGGCTTTATTATCCTGTTAATGTTTGTGGATCTGTAGTGGTGATCCCTCTTTCATTTCTGATATTAGTAGTTTGTATCCTCTCTCTTTTTTCTTAGCTTGGCTAGAGGCTTATCAATTTTATTGACCTTTTCAAAGACTCTGCTTTTATTTTTATTTTCTCTATTGATTTTCTGTTTTTAATTTCATTGATTTCTGCTCTAATTCTTGTTAATTTTTTCCTTCTGCTTACTCTGGATTTAATTTGCTCTTTTTCTCTAGTTTCCTAAGATGGAAACTTAGATTATTGATTTTTAAATATTTTTTTGCTAAGACAGGCATTCAATGCTATAAATTTTTCTTGCTGATAATTAATTTAATTTAATTTATTTTTTTAATCCTCATCCAAGGACATGCTTATTGATGAGAGAGAGAGAGAGAGAGAGAGAGAGAGAGAGAGAGAGAGAGAGAGAAACATCAGTTGGTTGCCTCCCATACACACCTTAACCAGGAATCAAACTTGCATCCTTTTGGTGTATGGGACGATGCTCCAACCAACTGAACCACCTGACCAGGGCCACCCCCATCGTTCTGGTTTCTGTTTACAAAATAAGCCTGGTGTCATTAGATTTATTTTTTTTCTCATGCGCCATTCCCAGAAGTACTGCAATATGGTGTTGATGCACACAGTGGATAGAGCAAGCTCTTATTCCATCTCCCAGCTCCAAAAATACATTTGATATCATGTCCCCAGATAGAAGATGTATCAGATAAGAACAGATACTACACTTGATCTTAGCCAAAAGGCTGAGAAACAATATGTATTATTAGATTTAGCATGATTATTTACATAAATGCATCAAGAATGATAATTGACCGCATAGGCCTTTAAAAGTTTCTTTTGCTATAAGTTTTCATAAGGAATTTCACATTAAACTTTTAAAAGCCTTCTGGAGCCCTGGCTGGTGTGACTCAGCTGATTGAGCACTGGCCTGCGAACCAAAGGGATGCTGGTTGGATTCCCAGTCAGGGCACATGCCTGGGTTGCAGGCCACATCCCTAATGGGGGTGGGGGGTGAGAGGCAAACACACATTGATGTTTCTCTCCCACTTTTTCTCCCTCCCTTCCCCCTCTCTAAAAATAAATAAAGTGTTTTTTTAATGATAGCTTTAAAAAAAGAATCAACCGATGAATGCATAAATAAGTGGAACAACAAATCAATGTCTCTCTCTACCTCCCCCAACCCCCAATCAGCCAGAGCTGGTAGTTAAACATTTACTAGTACACAGTGGACACCTCCAACTCAATATGTTCCAAACCAAAGTCCTCTCCTTCTGTCAAACCTGTTATTCCTCCTGGAGTCCCAATCTGTATGTGAATGATGTCACCACAGGCTCAAGTAAGAAATTTTGGAGTTGTCCATGGCTACTTTCTCCGCATCACTCACCATATCATCATTGATTCTTATCAAGTCTCCCTCAGAACTATTTTCCTGAATTAATCCTGTCACTATCTTAGCTCAAACTCTATCATTTTTTAAAAAGATTTTATTTCCTTATGTTTAGAGAGAGGGGAAGGGAGGGAGATAAAACATCAATGTGTGATTGCATGCCCTCAACCCAGGGCTTGGCCCACAACCTAGGCATGTGCCCTGACTGGGAATTAAAAATTTTCGGGACGACATCCAACCCACTGAGCCACACCAACCAGGGCAAACTTGTATCATTTTTTGCCTGCCCAATTGCAATAACCGCCTGAATGATCTGCCTGCCTCTAGTGCATCTGGGTACTATTTCCCAGATAGTCTTCCTAAAACACATCAATGCAACCTAGTCACTTGCGGACATGAAGACCATAGCTGGCCCTCCTTTACTTATGGGAGAATGCCTGAGCTCTTTAGCAGCACCCACAAAAGCCTTCATAGCCCTGACTGGTGCAGTTCAGTTGTTTGGGCATCGTCTCACAAAGTGAAAGGTTGCTGCTTCAATTGCCGGTCAGGGCAGGTGCCTGGGTTGCAGTTCAGTCCCTGGTCAGGGTATGTAAGAGAGGCAACCAATCTATGTTTCTCTCCCTCTCTTTCTTCCTCCCTTCCCCTCTCTCTAAAAATAAATAAATAAAATCTTTTAATAAAAACCTTCATAATCTGGCCTTCAGATTCATAGTTTGTACCTCTCCCTACCATATACCCCAGTATGAATTGCTTATTGTTCATCAGATGTGTCCCACTCTTTCAAAACTTTATGCCTTGGCCCATGTTATTCCCTCTGCCGGAAATCCTCTGCCTGAAATCCTCTGCACCACTCAGAGCCTGGGAACTTTCTCCTCCTCCTTAAAGACCCAGCTCAGAGTTTATATTCTTTGTGAACTCTCCCAAGAAAAGTTAGTTTCTTCATGTCCATACACACAACCTGTTTGTACCTCTAATAGGAACTAATCACATAGTATTGTAGCTGCCTGTTTTTTTACAAATCTGGCTTCCCCACTAGACTATTTTACCCCAGTGCCTGCCATAGCACTGACAACATAGTGAGAGCTCAAAAATGTTATTTAAAGAATAGTTAGGAGCATGAATGAATGGAGTTGATTCCTAGCTCTGATATCTGGACTGTTCCCTGGTTTCTTATATAAAAGTGTCTCTTAGGCCCTTTTTCTAGTGTCCCTAGCTCCTTAGTCCTACCTTGATGCCCTGTCTGGCACCTTAGTCTTCTCAAGAATAGTGCTTCATCTAGCTCTGGCCAGACCTTTTGACATCTGGCATTGTGCTCTGGAGGCCCCAGTCCTATGGCAGAGCATCTGTCACTGGCTGCCAGATACCCTGGCTGCCCACCACCAGCCTGTCCGGGCTTCCTGTGAGTGTCTGCTGCACCCTGGTTACCCAGATGCTTCTTCTACCTGCCTGTCTACAGAGCTGGCTGGGGGCCGTGCTGCTGCTCTGGGATCTTCTGCTTTACACTGGTCTGCCCTCCCTGTTCCAGATTCCCTTGCCACCAAAGTCATCCCATTTCTATCATTGTCCAACTAAAAGATTAGGTAGAGAACACTGATTAAATTCATGAACTGTACACTCTGACTAAATTCAAATATCACCTCTTCCACTCACAACCAGTTGTGTGATCTTGGGGCAAGTCTCTTCATGTCTTTGAACCACAGTTGGTTTATGTGCCAGATGGGCCCGATAATGATACTTATATCATAAGGTCAAGATGAGGTTTAAATAAGATAATGTGCTTAACACAGTACCTGGCACATAGTAAGTACTCAAGAGCTATTTGCTATCATTATTATTTTTATGTTCCCAATATCTATGACAGAGCTGACACCCAACAAATGTGTATTGAGACGGGAGGAGGAGAAGAAATAACAGTCACAGGTTACTGAAGTGTTCCTTATTAAAGTCTACTCGATCTGCTGATTCCACTCCCACCTCAGATGCAAACACCGTATGGCCATTTGGTTCTGTAACTCAGCTCTTTCTGAAATCCCACCTCCTTCAGGAATCCTTTGCTATTGACAGCAGATAGCTTTACTCTCCCAATCTCCCAAAACTCTCCCAATTGCCCACCCCCACTTTCCATCGCAATTACATGCATTTATCCTGACTCCTTTGCCCCAAATTGCACTGACCCCCAGATGTGTCACTGGTGTCAACATCTCTGAACTACACACTTTACACATGAACCCACTCCCCCTCCCACGTGTATATATGCTTTCTGCATTTTTGGTGTCACTCAACCCTTGTTGCCTCTGTCAGGACAAGGATTGTGGGTAAAGGAATGAGAATAGACAGAGCCCTGGCACAGAGAAATGCTTAAGAATTGTCTCATGATGCGGATGAAGGAGAGGAGGTGGAAGTGGAAGCTGGAAAGTGGAGAGGATTGTGTCTTCACTTAATGTTCACCCCAATGGGGGCAGAAAGCATGCCACCTCTTTCCTGGTCATTGGCTACATTCCGCTCAGAGGCCAGAGGGGCAAGCCTGGACAATGCAAATGAGCTGTGGATGGGACTTAGCCAAGGGGCCTCCAAAGGGGAGCAGTGAGGCTGGCTAAGAGGGAATAGCAAAGGAAGGTGCCTACATTTCTCAGCACCTTCTTTGTTTTCCCCAAGCTGCAAAGTACTCTTTTTATCCCAGAGACACAATACCAAAGTGCAAAAGCTCCCTCCCATGAGAAGCCTGAAGACTGGGTGGTGTCTGAGTCTTTAGCCTTTGGTATGACACTCAGGATTTGTTGCACACCCACTATGCACAAACCCTATACAAAGAAGGCAGTGTTAAACCTAGGCAGAACTGGAAGTTTTCAATCACAGGCTTTTGCTGTGGCATAGAAGTGGTGATGATTACCTGAGCGTGAAAGAGCAACTCAGGCCTACAAGTGCCCAAAGGGGACAAATTTAGCCAGCTCCTCACCAACTTCCTTCTATAGATCTATTGGCTTCACTTGACCTTGTCCAGGAATGCATGCTGTGAAGACCTGCATGGGCACAGCATGGCAACTGGACCCTTGTCCCCATAGAAGTCCATTCATTCACCTATTTAAAGGCACTGGGGTCTAGGGCAGTTTCTTAGTTCAGTCTCAGCCCCCTACTTGGTTTTGCTTCCCTTTCTCTCTTTCCTCTATTAACGACTCAATGTCTGTTTCCTTTTCAGGACTGCAGTCCCCTGCAAACTGGCCATTTATGCCTGATGCAGATGCCCAAGAGACCCACAAGAATGTTTGGAAACTTTCAAGCCTAATTGTGCCTGCCTGGACTCCTCCCTTACTGAGGCCAGCGTTGGAGCGGGGCAGCTTGACCTTTGCTAGGTACTCAGAGCTGCAAGGGGTTTGGAGTTGGGCTGGAAACAGAGGCAGGAGCCCTGCTGGCATTTCTCACTAACCCACCCCCATCATGTGAAAGGGAGAGTTCAAAGCACAGTCACAGGTTAAGCTCCTTATAAGGAAATAAACCTCCTCTTTCCTGCGCGATTTTCTTTCTTTCTTTCTTTTTTTTTTTTTTTTTTGGCTTCTGTATGTTTAAAGTGCCTTGTAAAAACTGTACCCGACAGGATTCACAAAACCCATTTCCCTAAGGGTGGGGAACAACTAGGAGCCAAGAGAAAAGAGATGGGCGGGGCGAGCCTGAGAAAGGCGTGCGAGCGAAAAATTTCAAGGATGAGTCATCAAAAAGAAGCTGGGAAAGGGAGCGGAACTAGTCATCTGAGCTGGGAAGGAGACGAGCATTCATTAGACCCAGATCGTGTCAATCACATCTGTTCCACAAATGACTTGAGAGCCTTCCCTTGTTCCCAGACGGAAAAGGGGTCTCGGTGGGCGGTCTCATGGCTTTGAAATAGGAAAAGATAGCGCAAGCATCCGTCAGAGGAGTCTGAGGCAACGCAGGCAGGTTTGTTAGAAAGATGGCGTTTGCTATCAAGGTCACATGGCCACTTTATAGCACTAACCGAAATGCTAGTGAGAATAATAGAAAGCGCTACCATAGGATCCAGATTTTCAGAAGCAGTCTCAAATCTATTTTTTTTTAACAGTAAACACACTTGTATTTGTCAGAACACCTGTCCTCAAAACATCATCAAATCAATATGTGAAGGGGCAGAGTTTCACTGGGGCTCTTTGCTCTCCAGGAGCAGGAGAGAGTGGGGGACCCCAGAGGTCAAGATAGAAGGCAGCGTGGGCCAGGTCAGAGGCCACCTGAGAAGATGATTGCACCAGGGTCCGCCAGTCTCACCAGATCTATGTCAGGCTAAAGTGTACACAGCTTGGTCTAACCTCTGACCTCTCACTTGTTTTGATAGGTTGCCCTGGCCAAAAAGGACTTGGTTGGGTGCCTGCACATTGCACCAGATAAATTTATGTGAATTAACCCATTGAGCCCTTTGTGTGTGTGTTCTTATCATTTCATTTTCTAGCAAATGTTACTTTTTAAAAATTGCAACCCTATTGTATCTACAGTACAGGATAAAAAGGGGTCTGTTAACTTCTTAGGCAGTCCAGTTAGGGGGCCTCCATTCATGGCGGCCGGTATAGTAGGGACCAGGGGAGAGCCAGAGCATATATAAGTAGTGATCTGAGGATTGAAGACTTCTAATCTAGCTAATTCTTTCCTTTTACCCTTCAGCCATTTTTATGCTCCCATCTACCACCCGTACTCCAAACTGAGAGCAGGCATTCAGGAGAACCTGAAAAGGCTATGCCAGAGATGGTGAGGCACTGCAAGCAGACCTAACATGGAGGCAGTGGAAGAGAGATTAACTTTTTCACTACCACAGTCTTGTCCTTACTCAGCCATCCCAATTCGAGCCATCCCCTCATCCTACCCTCTGCTATGACCCCATTGTGAAACATCATCAGACCAATCTGGTTTTAGTTTTACTGACCACTTTGAGTCTATTCAGGAAGAGGGTTAGAGGGAAAAGGGGCCACCATATCTGTTCTATTCTTCAAGGCTCCATTTCTCGCCCCCCTAGCTTCTTAAAGATTTTATTTATTTTTATTTTTGAAGAGAGGGGGAGGGAGGGAGAAAGAGAGGGAGAGTGTGGACAGCAGGGCCAATAAAATGGCACTGGTCCAGTCAAGACAGCAAAGTATATGAAACAAAGTGGAGTCTCTCATGTCAACCAAATGGCTGTCAGTCAGCCAGGACAATTTAGCTCAAGAGGGAAACTACCTACCTAAGTCAGAGCAGACACATCTGGCAAGGAGACACCTAAGACATCTGCACACGTGACCAGAACAGCCATGCCTGCAGAGCGGGACCACCCATAAATAGGCTCCTGGGGAAATTCCCCACTTACCAGCAGGGGTGCCAAGACCCTTAAGAGGCCCAGAAGGGTGGAGTCCACCACTCTCAAGGGTATGACTGAGGCAGGCTCCAGACCACTGCTGAGGTAGCCGACCTCCACACCCCAGAGTGCTGCCCCACACCACGGTGATCTCCCTTGGCGTTAACCGCCGGAGGCGCTGCCCTGCTGGACCGAGGACTTTGCCTGCCCTGCTGCCCACCTGGCTCCAGAGATCCTTCCTTGCAAGACGCTGACACCTCCTTTGCCCACTGTGCTGTCTCCTGGACCTGCAGGCTGAGACTCTGGGACTCAGATTTGTTATCCCCATTGATTGCTGTGTGTGTGCGTTACGGTTCTCTTAGATTGTTAGAGTGTGAGTAGGTTATGAATGTATGTTGATGTTCTACTTTGAGTGAACCTGCATTCAATAAAGGCGAGTGAATAGCATAGTTACTCTTGTCTATTCCTTGGTGCCAGGCTGCTCAGCAGGCAGCTAATCCAGCAGCTGCCCAGCTGATTTACAGGAAAGACTATATCACGAGCATACTCTCATGACAGAGAGAAACATCAATGTGCAAGAGAAACATTGGTCAGTTGCCTCTCATATGCCCCCAACCAGGGACTTAGCCCGCAACTCAGGCATGTGCCCTGACCGGGAATCAAACCGGCGACCTTTTGCCCACTGAACCACAGCAGTCAGGGCTCCCTCCCTTAACTTTTCAGAAGGACTGTAGAAGTCTTAGTGTAGCCTCAGGGAGCAGATTTCTTGAGGAGTTTAGGCTCAGTTATTGAAGAACAGTATGAAGGAAGGAAATACTTTATTTAATTTTTTTTTACATTTTATAGCAGAACTTTTTTTTATTGTTGACAGTATTACAGATGTCCCCATTCCCTCCCCCTTTTGCCCACCTCCCCTTTCCCTCCACCCCCTATTCTCTCTGGGTATCACCACATTGTTGTCTGTACATATGTTTTTTTCTTAATCCCTTCACCTTCTTTCATCCAGCTCTCCAACCCCTCTTCCCTCTGACAGCTGTCAGTCTGTTCCATGTATCTGTGCCTCTGTTTCGATTTTGTTCCTCAGTTTATTTTGTTCATTAGGTTCCACATATAAGTGAGATCATATGGTATTGGTCTTTCACCAGCTAGTTATTTCACTTAGCGTAATGCTCTTCAGGCCCATCCATGCTGTTGCAAAAGGTAAGAATTCAGAAGGAAACACTTTCAACCTGAGCTTATGGGGAACCAGACCTCTTGGCCACCCTAGAGGCTCACAACAATTTCTCTTGGCCCCTTCAGAAAGGGAGATCTCATATATCATTTGTTACAGATATTCAAGCCATCATAAGAGAGTGTGTGTGAGTCGGCGGAAGAGGGAGAGGACATGGCAAAGCAATGCTGTAATACTTGGGGAAAATACACATTTCTGGGGGTACTCTAAGGAAAGGACGCCCATGAGGCCTGGAGAAACACTTTCCCTTTCTCCCCCTTCTTTTCCATTACCCAGAGCTCAGAGTGCCTCTGAGTGGCTGGCTGTCCCTCCTGGCAGGAAGCTAACCCATCCCTAGATGCTGGGTGGCAGTATAGTGCCCTAAATTTAGGAAGGAGGCAGCAGCTATACTAGCATGTTATGTTCTGTCTCTGACACCAGGTGGCACCAAATTATAACCTAAGTCAGAAGAAATTGGCAGGAAATGGACCTTGAGAGCCCTTGAACTATTTTCCCCTCCCTCCCTGCTCCTCACATGGAATTGAAAAATAAGAAGTCTTTCAGATACAGTGGCAGCAGCGGATAACTCCCTTTGATGAAAACGCTTGAATCCTTAAGCTAGAGCTATTCCCAGCTGAAGATTTCTAGGATTTAAATGGAGCCTTAGTCTCTACCCTTCCCATACCAAGGGTGTCCAACCTTTTGGCGTCTCTGGGCCACACTGGAAGAAGAGTTGTCTTGGGCCACACATTAAACACATTGTGATATGTAATCACACAAAAACATCTCACAATGTTTTAAGTAAATTTACTATTTTGTGTTGGGCTGCATTCATAGCCATCCTGGGCCACATGTGGCCCACAGGCCGCAGGTTGGACACCCCTATTTATTTCTCAGCTGCAGCAGATTAGGAAAAAGGTGATTTCCTGGGATCTTTCCATATGCCTCCAGCCTCCAGAAGAGTTGTTTTTCTTCAAGGAGGTCAGCTGAAGAATAAGAGACCTGAGACCTAAAATGTTCTGCTCAAATGCAGGTCCCCTCATGAAGGACTGAATTCTTTCACATGGTGTGCTGGGGATGACTATGTCTACAAAAGTCGTGGTGTGGCTGACCAGCCTCAGGGCCTCTTACAGGCAAAGAAGATTGCTTCTAGCACCTCGAGCATGCACCATGGATTCCATTCCTAGGCTCCTCCATGTGGAATGCTGCCCTCTCTCAGCCATTTCTGTGTGTCTGTCAGGTCTGTCCCCCTTGTCGAGGGGCAGCTGGAATTCCATGAAGCCTTCCTTGATATCCCCCAGTTTGAACGGACCTTCCTCTCATCCAAACTACCACAACAGCTTGTGCCCTTTGCCCTATTTTCTACTTTCTATTATAGTTATTTGTGAACATATCTCCTTTGCAAAATTGTGAGCTCCCTGAGGACAAGGACCATATCTCAGTTATCTTTTTTCTTCTTGTTTGTAGCTTATTTATCTTTTTTTCTTTTTATACCCTAGACTGGTAAACACAGTAGGCAGTCAATAAATTATAATGAAGATATCTTACATTTGTATGGTGCTTACAGTTTACAAGACACATTCACATCCATTTTCCCATTTAATTCTAACAACAGCCCTGTGAGGTGGGTGTTAGCCTCCCGATTTTACAGAAGAGCAAACACACTTAGAGAAGTTAAACAACTTGCCCAAGGTCATACAGCTAGGAAGAGGCAGAGATGGGTATGAAGTTTTCTGACCCTAAACTCAGTTCTTGTGATTTTCTATGCCGGAGCTGTTGGCTGGAAGACTGAAGCCATGGGACTCATTGTGCGAACTGGGGGAAAGGGAAGCAAAGATCTAAAAGTCAAACTTCTCTCCTTCCCTCCCTGCTCCCTTCCCTTCCACTTCCTTGTTTCCAAAGAGGATTTCAGAATACAATCTTATTTTGTTTAAGAATGTCCTGGTGTGAGATGTCCTTGTGGATAAGAAGGGAAAATGTGGGGTGAAGACAGGACAGTAAGGTGTATTCACAGCTGGTGACTAATGGATCTTTGTCAGCCTGGAGGGAGGTCCCCGGCCTGTCCAATCATTTAATTAACAACTTGGATCAGGACACTGATGGCGTGCTGATCAAATTTGTAAATGATGTGAAGCTGGTTTTGGGAAGATCCCAAGAGGCCACAATGAACCAGGAAAATGAAATGGAAAATTTCATAGTTGAGTTTGTCCAGACTAAATGCCTGAGTACAAGGTAGGAGAGAGACACGACTTTGTAACAATCTGTGTGAAAGGTTTGAGGTGCCTGTAAGCTGGTTATTTTTGGCACCAACTGCCCAAGAGGCTATTGCATCTGGGGCTAGGATGAAGGAGATGACAGTGGTGCTCTCTTCTCTGCTCCTTAGACCGTAGTGGAGGACTGTCTTTAGTTTGAATACCACACAGGCACTGGGGCATCAGCCACCTGCAGCACGCACAGGAGAGAGACCAGGAATCTGAGAGGACTTGAAAATCCTTGTATTATGAACTGCTGGGCTGTTTAACCTGGAAAAGTGATCAACATGGTGATGGTGGTGGTTCGGAATCCAGTTTTCACATATTGAAGGTTCATAATATAGAAGAGGAATTCATTTTGTTTTGCTTTGTAAGAGGAAGCCATCACGAGTGAAGGACAGGTGCTATGGGAAAACATATTTTGACTCAACTTAGGGAAGAATTTTATCATGCTTCAAGATGACCAAATATTATGAAATAGTTTGCTTTGAAAGGACAAGATTTTCCCATTACTGAAGGTATTTAAGCAGATACTAAATAACTATTTGGCAAGGTGGTTTCAGAAAGAATCAAGCATCAGATCACAAGGTAGGGGAATTGGACAGCCATCCAAGCTGTTTTTGACTGTAATTTTGGGATGTGGGGTGAGGAGGGGGTGGAGGTGAAAATAGTTGTAACCATCAGAATTATTATCTCTGCTTCCAGTCTCTCCTCCTCCAGCCTACCAGCACCTAAGTTCCAGAAATATTTTCCTAAATACTTCACCATGAGACCTTCCAGCATCATAGAATTTCAGGAACCCTAGATGGTCATCTGGTTTGGTCCTTTATCACAGGCTTTCATTGCCATTGCATCATCCACACGAAGTGATTGCCCAGTCACTGCTGGACTATCTCTGGTGATGGAGAGCTGCCTACCTTTATGGGCAGTACATTCTAATTTCAGAGAATTCTAATCATTAGAAAGTTCTGCCTAAACACAGTGAAATGCTTACATTAAGAAGTTGAGATTTGGAATTTTCTTCTGTGGTTTGGAAAATGTTGGTAATAAATTTTATTTTTTATTTATATTTATATTTTATTTCACTTCATTTCATTTCATTTTATTAAGACCTGTATGGTTTTATTAACCAATGTCACCCTGACAAATTCAGTTTAAAAAAATAAACAAGAAAAGTGAAGAGGAAAATAAAAAAGGTCTGTCTATTGTTGTCCCGGTTAATAAATTTTAAAAGGACTTCAAGAGGCTGGAATCATGAACTGAAACTTTTATTATCATTTTTTCATTATCAAAAAGAAAGAAAAAATACATCTTCCTTACATCAAACTAAAATCTGCTTTCCTACAACTTTCATCCATGTCTTGGAGCTCTTAGACATATATACAGAGCAAATCTATAGCTTCCTTTTCCCCATGAACCCAGTAATGAATTGCTGACAGTGGACAAACTTCTCCTGGGATTTGCCAGTCCCTTCACTATTCTCACCACTCTTCCTCTGGACACACTTTTGTTGACATCTCCTTTGAAGTGTGAAGACCGCAACTGAACAGAGGGCCTCAGGTGTGGTCTGGTCCGTGCAGAGTAGCATGAGATGATCACCTGCTTTATTCTGGACATTATCCTCTTATTAATACAGCCCAAGGTCACAAGACTTTATGTAGGAACTAAACCACGCTTTTGACTCATGGCTTATGATGAGCTTTCATTTACTCTAAAATCCTCTAAGCCACAGTTGTCATATTCTACACTGATATTTTTACATTGTGGAGTTCAAACGAGTGACTTTATATTTGTCCCTGTTAACTTTCTTTTTTTCACTACTGTAATCTTTATTGGAACCAACTTCATATTTGTACATATTTGTTGAATATTTGTCATGTCTGAGGTTCAAGACCATGGCCATCTTGTTCACTATTGTCTTTCTAGTCCTGGATACAGAATTGATAGTCAATTCTGGTGAGTTCATTGTTACCCACATGTCTTGGGGTTCTCCACCTTCCATTAATAATTGCACTGCAGTTGTTGAGCTCTTCTCCTAGTTGATCCACTGGAACTGCAGTCTGTGCCAGGCTGCCCTTCCCAGGTGTTTCTGGGGGTCTCTGAGGAAAGCTTCCCTATTCTTCATATCTGTTCTAAGGGTCTTCCTCTGGGTTCCAGCTCCTGGACTGCATTCTCTTAGACGGGAGTTCTAACGGGAGTTCTCTGTGTGGGACATCTCTCTTTGCCTTAGCCCTAAACCTTTTACTGGATGCCTAGGAGCCTGGATATAAGAGCAGAAAAATGTACCACAGAAAGGTTATGTCCCTGTTAACTTTCATTTTGCTATAGTGAATCCATCATACCAGCCTCTCGACATGTCTATGAATTCTGATTCTGCCACTTTGGCTTTCTCTCCCAGCTATGTGTAATTTTCGAATTTGATCTAGTGGCATTAGAACAGAACCCTTTTGTGTATAGTTAATCGGTTAAGAATCTGCCCACGTTTATCTTTATCCACCCTACATTTCTACATATTGTCCCAAGAGTATCATGACAGAATGCTTTGCTGAACTCTAGGTACACTGTAGGTGTAGCATCCTCCTCATCTACCCATCCAGTCACCCTTCAAAGGCAATGAGCTGCGTTGGGGGTGATTTGTTTTTCCTGAGTCCATGGAAGTGCAAATAGTTGTAGTCCTTGGAGGGGCTGAGCAATCTTTGCTTCCCTTTGTAAGTGCTCACAAACCATCCTTTTAATCATTTGTCCTAGACTCTTGCCCTCAATCGATATTATACTTATTGATCTATCATTTATGGAATTCATCTCTTCCCATTTGTAAAACTGGAGCCATGTTTGCCTGTCTCTAAGCTGCCCTGTGTATCTTCTTCCTACTTTACAGCAGCAGTCTCCCACCTTTTTGTCACCAGGGACTGGTTTCATGGAAGACAATTTTTCCATGAATCGGGGTGGGGGGCTACGGTTTCGGGATGATTCAAGAGTATTACATTCAAGCCCACCTGCTGTGCAGCCTGGTTCCTAACAGGCCTGGACTAGTACTTATCCATGGCCCAGAGGTTGGGGACCCTGATCTATGGGAGTTTTACAGCCACCACCGGCTGTCCTACAACCTGAGCTGCAAGTCCTCAAATTGCTCTGGGCTGTTATTGACCCAGACTATGAGATGGAGTTACTCAGAGCAGCTAAAGCTTCTTTTGGAATAGACTGCCTTTAGGAGCCTCTCTAGGGTGCTCACTCTGTCCTTTCTACTCTGGAAATCCTTCTCACAGAACAGAAGGAGAAAAAGAGGAGCTGAGGAGGTTTTTCTTCTCTCTCTCTTTAAAACCATTAGCAAAAGGGAAAGTCAGAGTGTCCCATGACTCATCCAATAACACCCTCACTCTTCTGCTGTTATGAAGACCTCTACAACCTGCCTTTTCAATCTGATACCCAAGCACTTAATTTGAACACTCTATTTCAGACAACTCAGTCCCTCACTGCAACTCAAGCATGCCTAGACCTTCTCAAGGGATTGGTCTGGCTGAGCCTTTTCTCCCAATTTGGAGTGTGCATTATGCCACTCATCCATCCCAACCCCTCTGCAGCTTTTCTTGCAATTTCTCCAGCCTTTTAAACCTTGACCATACAACTGAAGTCACACGTTAAATTATGCGTTAAATTAATAAAATTTCACTCATTTTATCATAATTCAGTTTTGCCTTCCTGATAGTATGCATCCCAAGGGGGGAGATCTTCTATCCATCACAGTATATAAATTAGCACAGGGCCAGGCCTACCATCTTGACAACCATACTCCCTTTCTATGGATATTTTCAGAGTGACCAACCTCTAACCTTTCATACACACCACGCATTCAGATCCCAGGATAGCTGTGTCCAGCTCTCCAAAGGACTAATATAGAAACCAGATAAGTCCAAGAATGTAGGCTGGACCCAGTCTAGGCACTAATGATTTTTGCAATGTGAAATAAAATCCAAGTACATCCTCAGCCCCTCTTCAAACAAGGACTTGGGTTTTTGAGCTGGGCTCAGGGCTGGCTGTCAGCAACTGGGCTAAGAACACTCAAGCTACCCAGGCATAACACTGACTGTCAATGAGATCGAAACTCTGCCTGCCTTGGAGGCTGCCTCTTCTACCCAGACCTTTCTAAGATGTGAAGACCAACTGGAATCTCTCACTGATGGGTCCCAAATAGGATTGGAGCTAGGTTTGCTATAGCACCTTGACTTCTTAGAGGAGAGGCAATGTCTAAATCCTTCCCAAATAGAATCTCCTGGTTTGGAGATAGACACACACACATACACACACAACCCCTCCCCAAAAGGGAGGAGTCCCCGCTTGGTAATATCTGAGATGGAGCGACCAAAGGATTATAACACGAACAACTTTGAATTGAGCTAAAAAGATCATGTAATCCAGCCCTCTGCTTCCAGGAAGATGAACAGCAGTGTTTTTCTTAGTAGTCTTTCATTCAAGTTGGCAACTGTCTTGGAGGACTTACGAAGTGACTTACGAAGTACCATCATCAGTTATCCACATCAAAGTTTTTCCTTGTGTCTAACTTAATCTTTTCCCATCTATCATTCTCAGAAGCAATGGCAGTCCTGCCCTTATTTACAAGTTAGATTTTTAAAGATGATATAACACACGTGTCACATAGTATGTGCTCTACGATTACTGAATGTTACCTCAACATGTCCCTCCTTTCTAAATTAAAAAAAGAAACCTAGTCCTTTGGCACATTGTTTTTGGTCTTTTCCAGACCCTCTCCCACTTTTCCACATATGCTGAAAATGTATTGACCAAGGGCAGACCCATTAATGCTTCAATAGGCATAACCAATGGTAGGTAGAGTGGAAAAAGTTGAGGACCTTGGGAAAGGTCATATATTTCGGGAATGCATTCCAGGTCTGTTTCTAATGCTAACCATGATATTGGACTTTTCTGGGCCCATTTCCCCAGTTGTAAAATAAGTGTGTTGGACTAGATGACTTCTAATTCTATAACTCAGACTCTGATTACTTCCCAGTAAGTTCACGCTATATTTTTGTTATTATATGCTAGTATTCATGTTATTTTGGGAAAGCAGAAAGGGAGGAAAGGAGGAGAAACCATTTCTACACTATGGACTCATTCAGCTGTAACCCACCCTGACCCTCTGCCTCCAGTTCTTTTGTTAACTATGCTGTGTCAAATGAATCAGTGCGCATCTCTCTTATCCCCATGCACCATATAAGTAGATTGGTTCTTGGTTTTGATCCTTGTACCACCTTGTGTTTGTCTCCTCTGAACATCTTCCTGTTGTGTTGGTTCATCTCCCTCATTTTGTCAGGGTCACTTTGAAGAATTCTAATCCTGGTTTCTGAGGTGTCAGCAACCCCACCCAACCATCACACTTGATGAGCAGACTACTGGTTTAGCCCTTCAGGTCACTGAGAATAATATGAAATACCATAATTCTAACCCTGGGCAACCCCACTGAATCTGTCCCCGAGGATCTATAGGGAGTCACTGATCATAATCCTGGAGACAAATTGCTCCCAGGGCCCCAGTGATTATTTCAGTTCTAACTCACAGAACAGGACACAAGTATCTCTGGGGAGGAGAGGACCCCTGCTCTGTCAGTCACCCAAGGTCAGGGAGTCCACAGGCCTGGTACCTTGCTGGATTTGGATACAAGCAAGAATCTCAGCATGTTAGAGGTCAGACCTCCTCCCAGCCCCTAGTCCAGGATGAAGGCAGGGTGGTGGCCCCGGGGGTGGTGGCAGCGCAGGTGGAGGTGGCAGCAGCATGATGGCACGCAGAAGAGAAAGGAGTGTTATTTTTGCCATTTCATTAGGAGGCCACGAGGCACTAAGAGAAGGCTTCAGCAGCAGGAACCCAGAGTCCTGGGGATGGTGACGGCAACCTGATGAAGACTGGAGAGGCCTTGATGCGGGCCCAGCAGAGTGCAGCCCAGACATACATCAGCTAAAGGCATGGGAGGCAGCCGGCAGCCAGTTCCCAGCCTGTAGAGGCACCCAGCTGGGAGGTCTGTCAGGGCAAGGCCTGTGCAAGGGAGGCAAGTTGGGAGTGCTAACTGGATTTTTTATTTTTATAACAAGACACTGTGTTTAAAATTTTTACAAAGGACAAACTCCATGGGTTTCCGTTAGTGTTTTAAGAACTTTTCTTTAAAAAAAAAAAAAAAAAAGCCAACAACAACAAAAAACACTGCCTTTTGGAAAGAGAAATGACAGACACAAAAGAGACTGTAAATAAAATGGGGTGAATTTCTGATAGCATTACCCCAAGGGCAGAGGCAGAACCCAGATTATACCCGGGCCCAATAATGACATAGCCTCCACAGAACCTCATTCACCAAATCTACGCTGCAGACTCTGCAGCCCACCATGGGGACACAGAGCTGGCTGGACAGTTCTCCCCTATGGCCCTCCAACCCCATGCAGCGATAGCCCCTTCCTCCTTCCACTCCATGGTCTTACTCAAATCTGTTTCTTTCTCAGGGGTCCCATTCCTTGGTCGGATCATGTGAGCACTGAGGTTCCCAGAGCCGGAAAGACCTGGGCCTGGGGCTTTCCCTTCAGCAGCCTCTTTGCACTCACAGGTTGGAAAAACACTTGTTCCATTTTTTAAAAAAATCAACAAAAACAAGACCCAGAGAAAAAGACCAAGTTTGGGGGAGAAAGAGCTACTGTGCTCTTTACAGCTCCCAAGTCTGGAGTAGGTTGGTGGTGCAGTTCCAAGAGAGGCGGAGGGCGAGCACCAAGGGGGTATCCAGCTGGTGCTCTCAGGCCCCCAGGAGTGTCTGGTCAGGCTCAAGGAGCTGGCTTCAGCTGCTGTTCCATGGGTCCTCAGCTTCCCAAGGACTCATTTGCGTCCCCATTTGAAGGGTTTGTTCAGGTTTACTTCCTTATTCGTGTTTTTGTACATGCGGGCGCATGTCCACGTCTATGTTTGTGCAGGTGGGTCTGCTGTCGGGTGTGGGTGCGTGCGTATACATATATGTCTGTATGTGTCTCTGTGTGTGTCTGTGTGTGCATGTGTGTTCGTAGATCTGGGAGGGAGGGAGCCAGGAGATAGGCTGTGCTCTGGGCTGGAGCTATACCCGGGTAGTGGAGTGTGAGTGGGGCAGCCCAGTACTGTTGAACCCTGCAGCAAATGTGTTATAGGGGTGCAATGTCTGCAGCCCTACCAGGGAATTGGGAATCATAGTGATGGTGTTCGGGGTCATGAGTGGGATATCATCAGGGGAGCGCCGCAGGGTCAGTGTGTAGTCGGGAAGTGCAGTGAGGCGCAGTGTGTCGTGTGGGGGACCAGCCTCACATTCGTGGTGGGTGGGGCCCAGCTGTAATGCTGCCAGCTCCTCCTCAGGAGCAGCTCCCAATTCAGGGGCCCCAGCTCCCCTCTGAGGGCTAGGCTGCCGCAGGGGCTCCTGACGCCGTTTGTCCTTACGGTAGTAGAGGGCAGCAAAGGCCAGAACATTAAGGAAGAGAAGGGATGCCCCCACAGCAATGGTGACACTTAATTCAGTGGAGTAGTCACGAGGGTTCTCCACCAAGAGTGGCCCTGCATCCTGACCCCCGTTCCAGGACCCTTGGGCATTCTCATTGCTATAGGCAGGGGAAATGGCTGGGCGCTTGGTGCTCCAGGTCTTGCCGTTGGGCCTTCGGGTGATGTGGGAGCTGTGGGTGGTATCCGGAGGCGGCACTTTGGTGGTTGTGGACGTATAGTGGAACATGTCATGCAGGTTGTATAGGTGGGGCACCAGGTGTTTCCAAAAGGCCACCTTAGTGGCCCGGTAATGATCGCGGACCCTCGGTTTCAGCCCGATGTGAAGGTAGAGCTGGTCTCGGGGATTGTATTTGGACCAGGCCACTTCCTCAAAGCGATTGGCCTTGGTGTGAATAAACTTGGTGTCCTGGGGGACCGGCTTGTTGGGATCCCTGCAATACCACATGGAAATCTGGGGTTACCACTCTACCTAGATGAGAAAAGGGCCCAGCATTCTTCCTCTCATCCCCAACTTCCCACTGTTTTCATCTTTTTCATGGTCTCCCTCCCTCCTTTGTCCATACTCTTCTTCCCCAGCCTTGAACTCCTATTGCCCACAGCTTCATGGAACCATCTCATCCTTCCCTATGCCCATCCTGTAAGGCCATGCTGTGACACTTTTTCTTCTCACATGCTACTGAGCATCCATCAATCCTTTCAGTTGCCCAATTTTCCCAAAAGCCCTTTAAGGGCTCTTTCTGAATATACTTTATTTCCACTTCACACGGCCTCTGACAATTTAACCTGGAATCCCATAGTTCAGCCAATGACTCTCACCCCTGCTCAGTCCTAATGTCAACTGAGTTCTGAGACTCAGTCAAATTTTTGAGGGAAAGAAATGGCATGAAAGACTCCAAAGGAAGAAGTAGGGAGGGCGGTGAAAGGCTTAGCAAGCAAGATTTGGGGAATACCTTAGGAAGGGAAATGATGGCAGAGGTTTAGATAGAGGAGCAGAGGGGACGGCATGCTGGGGTCCCAAAGAAGAACCCCCACTTTCTCCTTACCCAGTCTTGGCAAAGTTGGTCCAGTAGGTCATGACGACAGCACTGAGCATAACATCATTCTTGGAGAAGTTGCAGGGGAAGAGGTCAGTGGGGCCCACCATAGGGACACCAAATACATAGGGTACTTCGTCCCCATGAGCTGCATCTGACCAAGCAGGCTTCATGAGGCTCTGGCAGTGATGGTAGAAGGCGTAGAAGTAGGTAGGTGAGCCATAGCGGGCGTGCAGATCAGCTGTTACTACTGAGGGCTCCACCCACTGGTGGTCCGTGAAGAGTGCCACCAGGGTTTTACGGCGGGTCTCAGGGTTGTCGCGGTCTGCCCAGTCTGTGTACATAAACTTGATGGTCTCCCGCAGGGTGTCCTTACCCTCAGGATATCCATACAGATTGTCCACAAAGTTGGAGACTGAGTAGTCAAAGTCAGTGCCAGAGACACCATCCTCAGGGTCTACCACCCCTTCCACAAATTTGAGCCCCTCACCCTGGTTGACACCTAGCATAATGTCATAATTGAGGAACTCACCCTGTTCCATGAGAATCTCGGGGTCATCGGGAATGACATCGCCATCAATCACAGGGCCAAAGGCCACATGGTAGCGGGCTGGCTGGATGTCCTGCTCTACCAGCTCCTTGGCACTCTTTTGCCGAAGACAGTCCACCATATCCACGGTGTCTAGTACATTACAGCCCACCTTGTCTGCCAGCAGGCTAGTATACTTCACTGGCTGGTAGTTCACAGCCCAGCTGGACAGAGCAGAACCACTTTGGATGATAGCCCTCTGAAAAAGCCCTATGAAAGACAGGCAGCACCAGGTCAGATCTGTCTTGTCACCCACAGCCCAGGCCCCCCTTGCCTGTCTGAGGGACAAATGAAATACCTCCTCATTCCTTTGTTACTGGGGACGCCCTATGGGTTGAATGGGCTGGGAAGGAGGAGCAATGCTTTGGGCTGAGATGATTGGTGAGGACCAGAGGAGGGGTCCAGTGGGTCCCTTCCCTGACTGGTCCCCCACCTGCTTCTTGCTTCCTTGTCCTGGGGCAATGGTTGGTAACTTGGGGGTTAAGGACTGCCAGGAAGGATTAACCCCTTGGGTCCCAGACATCAGCTTCCTTATGCTCCCTCTCTTTATCTCTCCTTGTCTTCCCCTCTTGCTTCCTGCCCAGCTGGGCCCAGTTCTGTGCCAGCGCCCCACCAGGGAGCTGGCGCTTCCACCACAAAGGGGTCTTTTTCATGAGAGATGAGAAATGCAGGCAGGAGCGAGCCTCACATTCTGGGAGTTTGGGGAAGGATTCTGAGGGCAAAGGTCTTGGGGTTTGAAAGTCTCCAGGGAATGTGCCCTGTCCATAGTCTCCACAGACCCTTTCCTTTTCTTGAAGCTACTGATGTCTTGGATCCAGAATTTCCCCTAGTTGAAGGGGAGCCCATCCTCCAAACACAAAAAGTGAATGATTCTTCCTTAGGGAAGAAAAAAGGGTATCATTCTCTCCCTGGCCCCAACATTGCCAAAGGATAAGCTGGGTCTCAGGCATACAATTTCATTCCTCTAAGAGAAAGGCAGTTTGCATGAGCAGGAAGAGGGAGGGAAATACAGATGATGACTTAACAGACGGCCTCACTTTTTGAGAGATTGTTTTCTGGGACTCAATGACAGAAAGGCAGAGAGAACAAATCCTTAAAGCAGCCAAGCCTGCATGGATATGGGCTCCCTATGAGACAGAGCAGAGTGCCAAGAAAAGCCTTCTCCTCCCAGGGACAGTCCCCAGTCAGAGGAGACACTGTTTGTCCCTCTTTGCAGACAGAGGCACCCTCACAGCCAGTCACCTTACCCTCGTTTGTGGAAAAAGGGGCTCCTGCTCCCATTACTATCACCTAGAAACACATTCTAAGGTGGGATGCAGATCCCACCCTAGTCTTTCCCCACCATGGTAGGCCCTAGAGAGATGGAGATGCAATTTCTAGGTCAGAGAAAGTTATTTTTCTCTCTCAGAGAGAGGGGCCTTCCTCAGAGATACTGAAAATCTTCTTGTGAGATTATCACTAACTCATGGGGTTGATTTCAGTGAAAACACCATGTCTTCATCCTGGTTGGTGTGGCTCAGTGGACTGATCATGGGCCTGCAAAGCAAAAGGTTGCTGGTTCGATTCCCAGTCAGGGCACATACCTGGGTTGTGGGCCAGGTCCCCAGTAGGGGGTGCCCAAGAGGCAACCACACCTTGATGTTTGTCTCTTCTTTCTCCCTCCCTTCCCCTCTCTCTAAAAATAAATAAAATCTTTTAAAAATATATATTATTTTTAAAAAGCACCATGTCTTCTCTCACAGATGTCCTCACTTCATAGAAGAGCACCTTTACCTCTCAGACACAAAATATGCTAGAGTCCAGAGGTGACAAGAAGATTTCCTGTGAGCACAAAAAGGGCCTCTTCAGCCCCTCTGGAAGAGTCGAGGGACTCATGTCCAGGAGAGAGGGCTTCCTTGGGGCTAAAAATGAGAGTTTCCCTTAGCAGGGATGCACTGCACTGGAGGAGGTCAGGAGTCTGACAATAGGTGACCATCCCTCAGAAAAAGCTGGTCCTGCAGGTTAGCAGTCCTCACCCATCTCTCTGCTCAAGGATAGTTCTTCAGAGAACTATACTTTCATGGATAGTTCTTCAGAGAGAAAGGTGCAGAAGGAGTGTTTCTTACATCTAAAAACTATCTGCCACCCTAGCACTATACCTTGCAGTCACATGTCCTTCTCCAGTCGAAAGATTTCCTTGCCTTAAAAAGAAACCTTGTCCCTTCAGAGAGAGGCACTGGGTCTCCACTCTCCCAAATAAGACTCCCATGTCAGAAGCAGATGTGAATGGGATCACTTTCTCAAGCTGTAGGTGGGATTCTCTCCCCAACTGGGAGAATTCCTTCTTCCCCTAGAGAAACATCTCCTTTCTGCTTCTCCCCAAATGGATACTGAGCTGAGGGTGGACTGATTCCCCTGCTGTTCCTGGGCATGGAGCAGGGCACTCTCCAGCCTGCAAGGCCTGAGGTGCAGGGTGGGTAGCTGGTGTGCTTTGCTCGTTCATATTTTGCCCCCAGAGCTACTCACCCTCAGAGTGATGTGATAACGTGAGGAGGCTGACACAGGACGCGCCGATGCCCGAGCCAAAGACAGTAATACGGCGTGGATCGCCACCAAAAAAGGCAATATTCTCGCTCACCCAGCGGAGGGCCTGGATTTGGTCAAGGAGCCCATAGTTGCCCTTGGCAGCCTGATCCCCGGTGCTCAGGAAACCTGGATTCAACAAAGGACATGAGGACAGTGAAGATGGAGGAATGGAAGACCTGGGTACAATGGCAGCAGGAGTCAGGGCTGTGAGGACAGTGGGCATGCAGCTTAGTTCTATCCGCCTAGCTATCATAAAGCAGTACTCCCTTCTGCAAGGTCCAGCAAACATCAGTATGGCAAGGATCAGCTCCCTGCCTCCCACCATTCTTTGGTTTGGAAGGAGAGGGTCTCCAGACCATTGGAAGGGGATGTGTCTAGCTGGGAGACTTAACCTGCAGCAACTGCACATGGCCAGGACTCAGTATCCTCTGCCCTGATGCATTATCTGCAACATGACTCAAGCACCTGGCAAGCTAGAGTGCAAAAAAGCAAGGGCCCTGGATTCAAATAGTCCTTGGTTCGAGTCCTGACTCTACTACTTACTAACCATGTAGCTTTGGGCAAATTATCTAAAATCTCTGGGCCATAGCTTCCTCCTCTGTAAAATAGGGATAAAAAATACTCCAATGCATTATTACAAGGATAAAAGGAGTATAAATAAACATCTCCAATATGCTGAGCACATTGTGAATTTATAGCTATTTCTCTTTCCCCTCCCTTCTCTCTCTGAAGAAAGTGAAGATCCCAAAAGGCAATAATTCCTAAGCTCTCCTTGCCCTTCCTGTACAAGTTAGTCCATCTCCACTTCTTTCCAGGGCTTCGGACACCCCCTTCCCCTTGTTCTCAGGGCGGATCTTCATTCCCTTCCTCCAAGGACCTAACGAATCAGAAACTCTGGGATAGGGCCCAGTAATCGGTGTTTGTAACACACTCTCCAGGTGATTCTGATGCCTGTTAAAGTTGGAAAAACCCTGGGTTACACCATCTTTTTCATCTGGTGGAGAAATAGGGAAGTCAGTGCAGTGCGTTACCACAGAAACACGTCTTCCCCGCCCACCCAGTGGGATTTGCTGCCGAGGAGACATGTCACCATGGAGACTACCTTCCCACCCACCTGCTGGGATTTGCTGCTGTGGAGACTTGTTGCCATGGAGACTACGTTCCCACCCACCTGCTGGCTATCCCACAGAGATGTCCTATATTCCCCCCCCCACTCCACCTTGCTTCCATTTTAAGATGGATCCTGCTGCCTCATTTCATCCCTCTTCCCTGATCCCCAGACTCCTTGGAAGGCTCTGTCTCCTCCCACCATACACTTTCGGGAGGATTCTTTCCACGTGGGTAGTCATGGTGCTCTTACACTCTGGAAACCCATACCTGCTTCAGTATTTTTTGACCCCACAGTGAAAAGCTCATTCACAGCACCTGGCACTGCCTTTGTGTGAGGACATTTTGGAGGAGGCTCCCTAAGCTCACAGAGAGCTCTCTGACTGTCCTGAAAGTCCACAGGCAGAAGCTGAATTCAAAAAGTCTCAAATAGGCACAAGACCTCCTCATTGTCTTTCTCAAGTCCTTCCGTTCCTAGCTTCTGCAAGAGAGCTCATTTCACCCTCTTCAAGTGTGTTATTAATTTACCTTTGGTACAATTAAGTATGTAAAGTACTTAGTTATTCCTCTCAGGACCTAGTCACAAGCCCTCTTCAGCCCCAGGTTCCCGATGAAGAAATGAGGAGGAATTAGAGAAAGCCTGAATGAGGATGAATGGAGGAGCCCTTGTTCCTCTAGACAGGGGAACCCACTTCTCCTTAGCCAGGCCAATTCACAAACTGAAGCTGCTCCTGCAGGTCTCAAGAAGTATGCTGAGCAAGATTCAATCCATCTGTCCAAGCCTTGAGATCCTCTGGCAAATATCACTACATGCTTCTCTTAGCCCACCTGTCCCCACCACCCCAACCTTTCTCTGTACCCTCTTTCCCCTTTCTCTCATTTGGGTAGCAGCAGACTTGGCCTTAGCCTTGGCCAAGGAAGTTGTCATTCAGTGAAATGTGTCAAATACATCTGTCCTAATCAGGAGAAGGGCCTGCATTTGGATGAAGTAAAGTGGATTGCTCCAACATGTACCAGTTTCCTGGGTTAGGAACAACAGCCTGAAAGTGCTGGGGTGGGGGTGTGGGTGGAGGCCATGGCTGGTGTGGCTCAGTGGATTGAGTGCCAGCCTGTGAACCAAGGGATCGCCGGTTCGATTCCCAATCAGGGCACATGCCTGAGTTCTGGTCCAGGTTCCCAGTAGGGGGTGCACAAGAGGCAACCATACCTTGATGTTTGTCTCCTCTTTCTCCCTCCCTTCCCCTCTCTCTAAAACTAATAAATACCATCTAAAAAAAAGAGAAAGGGGCTGGGAGGTGCGGGGTTCAACCATCACTCTTGGCTCCCTCCACTGCCAAGAAACTTGGGATAAGAAAGAAACACTAAAGCACGTGGATGATGACTCAACCCTCCCTACTACAAGAGTCCTGCTTGAAGTGCTATATCCAGCAGGCTCAGGAACATGATACAGCAAACATGACCCACCACAAGTCCACAAAAGCTGGCAGTCTGGGACAGCAGTCACCCACTGCTAGCTCCCCTGCAGCTCAGCCATCCATGCAAAGCACATGAGAATGAGGCTGAAATACCAAACTTCGCAAACTGTCAGAATTTGAGCCAGTCTCCTTGGGCCCAAGTCTACACCACAGAACAATACATGGCAAGTTGCTTGTCAACAGAAGACAGGGGAATCTGGCACGTGGTATCAAAAGCAGATATCCGCGTCACACAATGATTGATGTTTACCAGGCTTTTGGTTTGCTTGAAGGGTACCTGAGCAAGGATGTAGGATTAAATTCTGGAACCCCGAGTAAAACTTGGCAAGCCCCTACTTCCCCAGCCCCAGGGACAACCACATCCTATATCCTGCTGGGGTCCCTTGCTTTTGTTGGTCTCAAGCCCAGTGGGGGTATCTCAAATAATAGTGGCTGCTCTGACTTGGACATTGTCCAAATACATGAATTACCCAGGATGTCTAAAGAAGCTCCTCAGAGTGAACAGTCTGTTTGGGCTCAGTGCTCCAGAGAAGTGGATGGGAGGGAGGGTAAATGAATACACATACAGCAGGTCCTCAAATCATGCGGTTTCCTTTAACGTCGTTTTGTTGTAATGTTACAATGCTGATGAGATGCCACAGGAACTTAACTCGTTTGTATCAGGGTGTCCAACCTGCGGCCCGTGGGCAGCATGCGGCTCAGGATGGTTGTGAATGCAGCCCAACACAAAATCATAAATTTACTTAAAACATTATGAGATTTTTTTTGTGTGTGTGATTACGTGTCACAATGTATTTAATGCGTGGCCCAAGACAACTCTTCTTCCAGTGCGGCCCAGAGACGCCAAAAGGTTGGACACCCCTGATAGCCTATGGTCAAATTGGTATCATTCCATGTTGTTTCACTTACAGTCACAGAATCTAGTGACAATGTTAAGTGAGGACTTGCTGTAATCGAGGTCCAAAACTGGCTACCTGTTCTGGGATGGTTTGGGAAACAAAACAACAAAGTCTTAGCTACACTGAGGAAAATTCCCAAGTGCCAGAGACAAAC
The DNA here is from genome assembly GCF_022682495.2 of Desmodus rotundus. Taxonomy (NCBI): domain Eukaryota; kingdom Metazoa; phylum Chordata; class Mammalia; order Chiroptera; family Phyllostomidae; genus Desmodus; species Desmodus rotundus. The sequence goes on along the minus strand of NC_071400.1, from coordinate 8,170,455 downwards.
CCATATTCTACACCTGTAGCGAAGAGACAAAACCATCTTGTATGTATCCAGAACCCAATCGGTGGCTTACTGATTACATTTGTGTTCCAGAGCAGACACTGAAGAACACCCAGGAAGTAATAAAGAACTTCTGACCGAATCTGTTTATGACTCCTTCTGAGGTTTGGGGAGTATTATTTTGATCATTAACTGCTTATGCCTAAAGAATAATATCTCTGCGCCCAGATGTGCGCAAATGAGAGGAGGTTGTAAAGTAGGGGGTTTCCAACCTGGGTTTAATGGGTGAGCTTCAGTGGGATCCATGAAATCATTTCTACATGTGTGTGTATGTATGTGTGTGTTTCCAGGGAGAGTCCATAGTTTTCATCAGAATCTCAAAGGGGTCCAAGCCTCTCCAAAAGGTTAAGAACTTCCACTGCAGAAGCTTAAGGGTCAGAGGAGCTGAAGGGTCGTGAAGTAACCGGCAAGTCATAGGGAGTGCTCCCCAGCAACAGGCTTTTGTGCGGCCCACAGCGCCCAACTGACACTTCAGATAGGAGTCTCTCCTGTCTGCCGTCTGCCTCCTTTCCGTGTCACCTTTTCCTCTTTGTTCTCCTTTTCTTGTCTTCCTTACTTTCTCCCCTCTTTCCCCACCTCGTCTCTATTTCCTTCATCCTTAACCAGTGCAATAATCTGGAACCAAAGCACATTCTTTCCAATACACCTTTGAGAATGAAGCCTTGTATTTATAATTTTTAGAAGCGTCTGAGTTGAATGCTTTCTATTAATATCACTAACAAAATTAAGTAGCAAAATTTCTTTTGGCCTTAAGCTACCGGGTAAGTGTACCTGTATATCTGTGTGTGAGGACATTTGCATATGTATCACTCTTGAGGAAATGTGAAGCCCTGGAATGTGGGTTTGCAGCCACCTTCAAGGGACATTTTTACTGTCAGAGACTCAACTCCCCTTTCTCAGCAGGACAGTGCAGCCTAGGAGAGTCCTGCCATGATGTCTGGGGCAATACAGAGAGTCAGAGGAGCAGCAGCATGATGGAACCCAGAGCACATAGCACTGTTGACAGACTGGGGAGGTGCCTTGTGTGCTCCATTCCCAGTCTCCAGATGCCACTGAAGGGGGCACAGGCTCCACTTTTTCCAAGGAATATCACTTCTCCAGTCTGAACCCCCAAACAGGGCCTTGCTATCCCACATAGTATTAAGGGTAAATGAAGAGGAGATTGCACCATGGCTGGTGAGGCTCAGTGGATTGAGCACTGGTCTGTGAACCAAAGCGTTGCTGGTTCAATTCTCCGTCAGGGTACATGCTTGGGTTGCAGGGCCAGATCCTCATTGGGGGACACGCAAGAGGCAACCACACATTGATGTTTCTGTCCCTCTCTTTCTCCCTCCCTTCCCCTCTCTCTAGAAATAAATAAATAAAATCTTTATTTAAAAAAAGAGGAAATTGCCTTTTTGCATACATAACTGCACCCACCATTGAAAGGCTGTATGTACCACGGTCCTCTGAGATTAGAACTGGCAAAGCAATGTACTCAAAAGCAAATTAAAATAAGGTCCTGTCAGCCAGCTAGCCATGCAGGAAGCCATACCTAATTGCTGGTTCAGCATGCAGGGCTACGGACCCAACAAACAGCCCCCACTGCAACTCTGAGGACACAAACCCTCCTGACTCCAGGGATACGGGGCTGCGTGTGCCCTCTGAGGCCTAGGTGACCATCCAAAAGGGAGCAAAGACCTGTGTGCTTAGTCATCCTCTCTGAAGCACTTGTTTACCTCAAGACCTTTGCCACATGTTGGCATTAACAGTCACAAAGGAAGGAGCAGGGTAGAGTGGCAGCCTAAATCACTGAAACAAGCATGTGGATGACAGAGTGCGAGTGGAGAAGGGCATGTGGGTGTGTAGGAGGAGGCATTTCAGAAATAAGTGTATGTGTAAGAGTGTGTTTGTGTAATGCGTGGGTGTGAATGGAGATGTATACATGGACAGAGTAGAAGAAATGTGTACGTGTGTGTATATAGGGTAGATAAGTGTGGGTGTGCAGGAGTGTGGGGGTGAGTGGAGATATGTGTGCATGAATGGCCAGGTGTGGGTATATGAATGTGTATATATTTGTAGGGTAGGCTGGGGAATGTGTACGTATGTATGTATTGCATGTATATATGTAAGGTATGTATATATTGCATGAATATATGTAAGATATGTATGGGATGTGTGTGCATGTGGGTATATGAGTAGGGGGGTCTATGGGTGTGTGTATATGTGAGGGAATATAGATGTAGATGTGGAAGCAGGAATATGAGATGTGTGTGTGTGTACTATTTGTGTATGGGGGGTGGGGAGGTGTGGCTATGCAGGTATGGGTGTACTCGTGTATGTGTAGGAAGGAGGACTATAGGTTTGTGTTTATGTAGGGAAAGTGAGGGATGTATGTGTCTATGTGGGTGTTGGATGGATGCAGATGTGGGGTGAGTAAGGGGAAATAAGTTTGTGTGGAAGAAATATATATGTATATTTAAGGTATATATGTGTAGGGTTTGTGTGTGAATGTACACAGTATAGGTCTTTGTGTGGAGCAGACATATGGGGGTAGAGGAAAGTGATTGTGGTTATGTGCAATGTGTATGGGTGTAGATGTGGGTATAAATATGTGGAGACAGAGATATATGGGAATCTGTGTGTGTGTGTGTGCGTGTGTGTAGAAGGTGAGAGCAATCTGTGTACATGTGGGGTAGGGATATGGAGTGTACAGAGATATATGGGCATGTGGATATGTATTGGGGGGAGACTACAGCATATATAAAATTCTGGGGGAATGTGTGTATATATGAGGGGGTCTATAGATATGGATGTGGGGGTCTACACGAATATGGGTATGTATCTATGCTTGTGGAGAGAGTGAGGAATCACCATATGCACGACGGTGAATGAGGGCGGTGTGCATGTGTGAACACGTGAGGATGTGTGGGTGTGTGGATATGTGATTGACTAGAAGAGATATCTGTGTGTGTGTGTGTGTAGGCTGTTTGGGGCTGTGTGATGTCGGTGGGTAGGGATGAGGACAGGACACTAGGAAATTAATGGGCCCTACAGAAGTCAGCGAAGCAAAAGCCTGGGAGCAGAGACCTGGCCTAAGGCCTAAGAGAAAGTGTGAAGTTTGAATTGAACATCCAGGAAAGGGCCTGGGGCCGTAGGGAAGCTCCCATCACTTGGGTAGGAGTAATGGAACAACAGCATTTTTACTGTGCTCATTAGCACCACCTAGAGAACCAAGGCCACCAGGTCTTAGCTCCCCAGCATCCTTTCCTCCCTCCTAGAGAACCCAGGCTTCCTTCCAGTAGCCTAGCCTAGCAGGGAACCATACCTAGCACCCCAACCCGATAGTTGAGGGTGATGACGATGACGTTGCCATAACTGGCGAGGACGCTGCCGTCAATCATGTTGCCTGTCCCTTCCATGTAAGAGCCTCCATGGATGTAGACCATGACAGGCTTGGCGCCACTGTCCCGGATGTCTGTAAGGAGAAGGGGTGAGACACAGGCTGGGTAGGATGCCCTTCCTCCCCCACCCCCGCCAGCCCTGGGGGGGAGGGGTGCGGGCAGCAAAGCTATCCCAGGTGCCAGGACACCACCGCCATCTCTGAGGGCAGGACTCATGGGGCTGCTTAGCCTGGAGCTCAAGCATCAGCCAGAGGCATTTGGACTTCAGAGATGTTTTCAAGTGCCTCCCAGCAGCCAGGCACGCCGGATACAGCGAGGCCTAGGTAGGCTGTGGAGGCAGGAGCTGGGCAGGAGGAAGAGGAAGGGCTGGCCCCTTGGCTGGATCAAATGAGTCCCTGCCCTGGGCACCCAGGAGTCCTGGGACCTGATATGGCTTTAGAGAGCAGGGGCTGGGGAGCCCTGGAACCCCCAAGACTAGACCAATTCCATGGAAATACGGCCATTGGCAGCAGCTGGCCCCCCAGTGCAGACAGAAACAAGAGGGGTGGGAATAAGGGGTAGCACAGGGAGAGAACAAGGAAGAATGTGGGGGAAGGGCAGTGAATGGCAGAGATGGGGTAGGGGGAACCTTAGTGACATGGTCTCTCAGCCATGTGCTCGTGTACCCCATTCTCCCTGGGGCAACAGGCAGACTTATTTGAAGCCACTGGGGAGGGATGTGGAAGAGGAAAGGGCAGAACTAAGAAGGAGAGACCCCGCCCCCATCCACATTAAGATGAAGATGGAGCTTCCCAGAGGCCATACAGTGAGGGACCTTAAAGTGGCTGCCCCCCAACCCCGGCAGCCCCGGGGGCAGAGACAGGATGGAGTTCAGGAGGAGGCTCGGCCTGATCACCTCTACCTGCAGCCTCTCAACACTTGGCCAGACCAGCGCAGCCCCACCAGCTACCAGTGGGCCCCCTGAGCTGTCTGGCCCCTCCACGGGTGGAGGGGCAGGGCCAGGGCATGGAGGTAGAAGGGAAAGCTCTGTGCCGCCGAGCAAACACACCCTGTTTTCCCAAGGACGAAGGAAGACTGCTTCAGCCATCACTTAAGGATCTCATGCCATCTACTGACTGCACTGTGGTATCCTGGCCTCAGCCTGGTGCCTTCGTCCCCAGTCCTTCTGGCCCTGTCCTGCACCCACCGCAGCCCGTAGCCCGAAGCCCACAGCCCACAGCCCGCAGCCCCAAGGCCATCTCTGTCACTCTGGGAGAAGGCTGGGGAGGTTCTAGCTAGCGCTGTTATCCATCCCCTTTCATTTGTCACTGCCTCAGTCCTCAGTTCAACATCCTGCTGAGCCCCTGTCTCAGCAGCCAGTCTCCCTGGAAAACACAGGTGTCCCCTCAGTGAAACAGGCAAGTCCTCACCCTCCCACAGCCCTGATTTCTCTCCACTCTTCCTGCTGTTCAGTAGGCGCAGGGGCCCATGAACCACAGCAGATGGGGAGGAAGCTGTCTCCAGCAATCCCCGCTTGCTACTGTGGGACTGAGAATGGGTGGGGGAGTGGGCTGAGGACCTCCTCATGGCTCTGCTTATGGTCCCCCGCTCCCTGCCAGCCATGTCCATCACCCTGGATCTCCCAGTGGCCAATCAGGCCAAAGATGGATGAACAGCCCAACGGCCTTGTACAGAAACAGAAACACACCAACGGACGGACAGACAGACAGACGGGGCTTCTCCCCATCGAGAGGGGGAGGGGCTCTGTGCCATGCACCAGCCGCCACGCCCTGCAGCCCCCAAATACCTTCATCTTCATCCCCGTCATTATCCGCTAAGTCCTCGCCCTGTTTCTTAGCGCCGGATCCTGGGGACCAGACACGGGGAGACACAACAGCACAGAACAGAGAACAAAACAGAGAGAGAATTCAAAAACAGCATGACTGCAGTGTGGCCCAGCAAGCCAGCTCTGGGCCTGGGCCCAGGACAGGCAGGAGGGATGGCAAGAACTGAGGGAATGGGTGGGCTGAGGCCCAGACCTTCATCAGGATGATGGTGTTGCAGGCCCCTGCTATGCTGGCCTCCCTGCACCTCCCTGCCCCACCTCCCTGTCCCCGACAGCCTATCTGGACCAACCGACCAGCCGCCTTCCCAGCTAGGGAGGAGGTAGCGGCAGGTGGGCCAGGGCACAGAGCCAGAGAGCCACTCAGGGAAGGGATTTCTCCCATCTGCATCTGCGAGGGGCTGTGCATGTGTACACAGGCAGGCTGAGCTGGAAAGCAGGGGCAGGCACTGAGTGTGAGAGGCAGCATTGCTAGCATGTGTGGATATGGATGCAAGCTATCAGGGCAGAGAAAGGTGCCAGGGATCCGAGCCCTGAGCTCCCTAGGCCCAGTGAGCAGGCTCAAGCTGAGCCTCAGCTGACCCTGATTCTCACAGGAGAAAATGGGAAAAGAAGCTGTCCCTCTGGTCTTCCTTATTGGGGCCCCTGCTCTGATTAATGGTGAATGGGGTTCCTGCCCATAGGAACCAGGCCTAAGAGCAGCAAGCTTTGCTTTGAGATCTAGAGAAAGCCAGAGGAGGGAGGGAAAGAAGGAGGAAGGAACAGAGAAATGGGGGTGGGGTGAGAGAGAGAGAGAAGGAAAGAGACAAAGAGAGAGAGACAGAGATAGGAATAATGGTAATAGTTCCTACTATGTACTGAATATTTATCATGTGCCAGACACTGTGCTTCTGCCATGTGGTTTGATCCTTACACCCCAGTGAGGTGGCTATCTTTATTCTTGTTTTACTGATGGGGAAACTGAGGTTCAGAGAGGGCAAGTGACTTGCTCAAGATCACACAGCTAGAAAGTGCTAGAGGTGAGAGTCAATCCCAGGTCTGCTTGACTCCAAAACCCATGGTCTTTCCACTGCACCATGCCATCTCTTGGGGATGAGGGGAAGGAGAGGGAAAAAATAAATGAGAAAAGAGGTGGAGCATGGAGGGGAAGGGAGGGAAGGGAAGGAGAGAAAAGAAGAGATCAGAAGGGAACAGAGAAACACTTAGGACCTGGGGGTTAGCTGGCACCAAATCTTCTTCTTCCTGTTGTAAGGACATGAGAAGTGCACCTTGAGAATGAATGGCTCTGGAGAAAGGGGACCTACTGCCTGGATGCTGGGCAGTGTGTGCAAACAGAGGTCATTCTGCTGGCACCCAGGGCTTCCCCTCTTCTCTAGGACACCAGATACTCTTAGCCTGGAGGCAGCAAAGAGCCTTCTTTCTCAGCTGGCCTGGGCTCCGGTGACTGAATTCCCTTCCAGCTATTAATCAAAATAGGAACCGCCCTCATAATACAAAATGGCTTTTCAACCAGGGCACAAGCCCAGCCCAAGGGGCAGAGACCTCCAGCTTCCCAAACTTCCAGTGGCGTCTACCATCTTAACACCTGCCATGACTGCCCTCAGAGACCCTGCAGGACCCGGGGCATCACCATCCAAACAGAGGACAGCACCCCCCTCCCACAAGGAAAGGAATCACTCATCCCTAAACATGAATTTCCTCCAACTTGATGGGGGTGGGGGTGAGGATGGGGCAGGTCTTCCCCAGGAAATCCTTTACTTCCCACGGGCCCTGTTTTAGAAGATGCGTCCCACCACCCCCCAGGAGTGTCCCTGGGTTGCTGCACTGTCCCAGCCTCCTCCACACAGATGCCTTTGTTCCTTCAGCTTAGCACTTGTTGAACAACTCCTTGCTGCCGTGCCTGTCACCCAGGCCAGCTCACCCACCATCTTCCATCCTGATACCATACCGCTGCGGGATCCCAGCCCAGCCAGCCGTGCCTTTCCTTAAGCACACAACTCTAACCACCTCTGCGGATGAGTTTCCTCCAAATGGCCAATGGGCCCTGGATAGGGAACTACTTTGCGCAGCTTAATGACCAAATGACCAAATGATCGCCTCCATGGTCTGAAATCCCACATCCCAAGGCGGCCTGTGGGGCCTAGCTAGACTGGATGAGACTAAATACTAAGCTAGGAGCTTCTTCAGAGCAGCAATCAGACCTTCAGTTATTTCTAAATCTTACCTCTCTCTCATTCATACTTCTCCACATCCCAACAACACCTAGCATTTGGCCTTGCCCACATTCAACTAATATGATCAATAAATGTATCTGGATGGTGCTTACAGCTAGCTCTCTAGCCAAAGTGTCAGGACTGGATTGGACTGCCCTAGTCCCTTACTGGGACCCTGGGGAGATCATTCCTTGTAGTAAATGGTTAAAGTTAAGGTCATGTCCTTCCCCCCACCAAGTAAATAACTTACAGGAGTAGGTTCAAGGGGCCCCGCTTTCTGAATTCATTGATAAGCTGATGGTATGTTAAGGACAGACCAGTCTTCTACCACTTTCACTTGCAGAAACAGAGGCTCTTAAAGGAAAACACTTGCCTAAGGTCTTACTGTGAGTTAGCAGAAGAGCTGGGACTCACTCGGTCAGGCTTTGTGGCTGCCAGACCTGCACTTTTGCTGCAGTACCACAATGCTTCTTCATTCGTCCAAAAATAAAAGGGTTTACTGATACCCTACTGTGTGTAGGGTCCTGGGGATAGGGTGGGACACTCTGTCATCATTGGGGCAACAGGCCTCACTCACTGCTTAGTGGTCATCAAAAGCACTCAGTGCGCATGCCCAACATAGAGATCTTGGGCTCTACTGTCTGAGGTTCTCACTCAGCAGGGAGCACCCAGTCCCACTTAGGGGAAACTTGCTCCAGGATTTCAAAAGAAAGCAAACTCCAAGCTTGCCAAAATATTGTAGGGATCAGGCTAATTTTCTACCAGTTCCTTAGGCTGTTACTGTTTCCAGTTTGGCCCAACCCATCCACATTTTACCAGTTTCCAGAGTTGGGGAGGTGGGGATGCCTAGACGGGAGTTGTCTCGCGTGCTACAGTGGAAAGATCGCTGCCCTGAGGGTCAAGAGACCCAGGTTTTGGTCCCAGCTCTGCCACAGACCAGCGATGGGGCCTTGAGCAGCAGCAAGTCACTCCCTTGGGCCTGTTTCCTCATCCATGAAATGGGGATACCGATTCCTGCCTTAGAAGCTTCCAGAGATGTGGGGATGATCTTATGAGGTAAGTATGACAGCACTTTATAGAAAACATAAAGCGCTATTCGAACACGAAGATTTATCATACAGGGGGAACAAATCCCTTCCAGCAAGAAGGTCAATTTCAAATGCACGATCTTGTGCCTCCTTTAGACTCCATAGTTCCCAGAGACCCCCCAGATGCCCTAGCCGGAGGTGGGGTGGGGTTGGGTGGCAGGATTACTACTAAGCCTGTGTCCAAGTTTGGTCTCAGTTTCAGGGCTGAAGAGTTAAGTCTATGCTATCAACCCAGGAAAGAACACGGAGCGATGAGCCCGTGGCTCACCCACCAGGAAAAGGACAGAGCCTCTGGCCCCACCTTGGCTGCCTGGAGCTCTTCTGAGGTGGCCCAGGGGGAGAACCAGCAGCTCTGTCTTTGGCACACACTTAAGGGTGGAAGTGGGGGCTGGGAAGATTGGAAGAAATGGGGTTGCTGCTTCTGCTCTGAACCTGCCTAAGGCCACCAAATCTTCCCTGAAAAAGGCAGCCAGGGCCCTTGAATGAGGTGGAGCTTAAATCTGCTCACTGACCGCCCCCTGAGCCTAGGCTACTCGAAGGAAGGCTGGGTCTTCAGGGGCAAGGGCAGGTGGGCAGGCAGCCCTCCCTCTCTCTCTCTCTCTCCCTCCCCGCCGGCTCGCTACCTACCTCCTTTCCTACAAATTTTCTTGTTGGGCTTTCGGGCGCATTCCTTGGAAATCCGCTTTACTGTAAAATGAATAAAAAACTAAAAAATAACAGGAGGCCTCTGCCCAGGGGCATGCAACCCCCACCCTCAGGCCTGAAGAGCTGCTCTGCAGGTGGCACGTGGCAGAGAGCCTGTCCCACCACCTCCGTATTTCTGTCACTTACCTTAATGTGACCCCCGCGGGAGGAGGCACCAGCTAGTCAAAGAGGAGGCACCTAAGCGGTGCCCACCAGGCTCGTCCCCACACCCCGCCCCACACACGCACCCAGCTCCCTCGGCTACAAACAGCTACCACCTTTCAAGGCAGGTGGAATGGCGACAGGGGGCTTGGCCGAGCCAGCATCCTCCCGCGGGCAGCTGCTGGCAGTGACCCATACTCCCCCGGGGAACCCCCATCCAGCACTCTGGCCCTAGACTCGTCAAAGCTCTCAGGCCTGGCCAGGCCCCTCCTGGTAACAGTGTCACTCACACATGGGAGCTCGGACAATGCTGGGAGAGGGAAGAACAGGGAGGAGGAAGGGGGAGGCCAAGCAGAGTGATGATTAGAAGCATTTTCACAGACAGACAGATGCATGCTGCAGGGCACACAACCACATGCAAGCCAGAAACACAATGGGGCAGGTGGGAGGTGGGGCGGGGACAGTGCCTGGCTGCAGCACTCACCATCCTCCGTGGGCACATAGACATTCAGGTAGAGGCAGTCTTCATTGGGCTCCTGGATATAAGTGGCGACGATATCCAAGTTGGCAGTGAACCAGACGGGAAGCATGACTTCGGGCACAGCTGTGTGGATGTTCTGGGGGCACACTGGGGGAAAGTGTGTGGCGTTCCGGATGCCTGACCAGGATGGGGGTGGTTCAGGGGGCAGGAACCGTTTCTCGCCGATCGGAGGAGCTGCGTAGGGCACCCCAAGGTACTGGTCCACAGGCCCCAGGATCTCACTGGGCAATGGTACCCGGGCACCCCTTAGCTTCCCAAAGTGAGTATTGACTGTGGGCGCCGGGGCCTGAGTACTGGCCCTCAGCACCAAGCTGAGAAACCACAGGGTGAGGCACAGGCTCCGGCCAACTGTGGGCTTGGGGCTCAGGGACAGCGAGGGCAGGCCAAGCCGCAGCCACATGTTCCGGGCAGGGGGACTGGCAAGAAAGGCAGACTCCAGGGTCACAGCATCAGCCCAATAGGCAGCCCCTTCATGGCCACACTGACTTGAACCTCAAAACTGAGCTCTTGAGGGACACCTGCAGGTGCCAGGCCACGTAGAGAGCAGGTCGTCCAAGCACCACAGCTTCAGAAAGGGGACTCCCTCAGGGCCAGACAGGCCTGTGGAAAGAGGGAAGTATTCGTCATCCAGGATGGTCAGGAGGGCTACGGAGTGGGTTGTCGGGGCCCTGCTGGGCTTGGGCTATTTCTCCCACAGTTTGGAGAGGTTTCACAGGTGCATGGGTCTGGGAACCCCTTGACAATCTCCGTTGCCAGTCAGAAGCATTCTATATGTCTGGCCATGGTTGGAAAACCCAAGGGCATTGACAGAGTGACAGCGCTTGCCACTGCAAGTTCTCAGTGCCCAACCTGAAATCCTCAGCCAGTGGAGCTCATGGGGGCGAGCTGGAGCCAGAGTCACATGGGGCAGCAGGGCCGAGGAGAACTGGAACTAGAGTTTAGGTCCCTGGGCATGCTACATGACCACTGAGCTCTCTAGCCACCACCTCCCAGGGCAAAGCCCACGAAGGGACCTCTGAATCAGGAGACAGGATTGGGAACCTCACTCTGGTACTTTATGGCACAAGAAGGGCAAGTGGCAGATAGGCAAAGGGTCCCAGACAGGCAAAAGGTCCGGCAAAGAGACCCCTCATGTTCGGGGCGGGGGGGGGGGGCAGGGGCAGGGGCAGGGGCAAGGGCAGGGCAGCCATTTGCCAGAGACCCTCCTGTACATTTCTCCTCAGCGCTTACTGCTCCCAAATCCTTAAACCTCGGTCACGGTTATTTCTGTCAGCTATCTCTGAGTGGCACAGAGTGCCAGAACTGAGGCATAAACCCTTCTGCCTAGCACCCTAGGCATTGTTGATGCTCAGCCAGTGGAAAATAAACAGCGGAGTGCGGGGAACACACACTTAGAGACTCACAGAAATAAACTCACAAAGTCTCAAAGAGGGAGTGACAGAGACCAACCTGGATAACAGACACTGCAATTTTCACTCAGAGACACACATTCCAAACTCACAGACATCCCCTCCTATAGTGCCACGTTCTGAGACAGAGAGCGTCACTGATCCAGAGACTGACAGAGACATACATTCTGAGACACACAGAGACTTACTAAAATATAATCACACACACCGTTCAAGTAAATATCCAAAGACACATGCAGTGTGAGGGTGACACATAGGTGGAGACGGAGACAGAAATAGAGACACAAGCAAGACTCAGAGACCTTCTGACAGTTACACGGTCAACACATATCCACAGGCACACAAAGACACTTGTGCATGGACACATACACACAATTTTATGTTTGCCTATTTCTCCTGGGTTCCAAGATTGCAGGCCTTCTCCTTTAAGACTTTAAGAACTGCCTGAAGGGGTGGGGGAGGGAGATTGGGAACCGCCCGGCAATCGGCCACCTCGAGAGGGCAATGAGAATGTGTGTCTGTGAGAGAGAGAGATAGACAGACAGACAGAGACAGACAGAGATGGAGAGACAGAGAGAGAGGGCGCGCGCGAGCGCAGAAGGAGGTGAAGGAGGGAGGGCGGGCAAAGCGACTAAAGGGGTGGGATCTCAGAGGAAATGGGGAGCAAAGTATTGGGGGGGTTAGATCCCAGGCACTGCCCATAATGTACCCGGGTGGGAGGAGGAGGGGCAGGGGAAGGAAGGGGTAGGAGTAGGGAGGTGGGGCAGGAGGGAGTGGGTGTGTGTGTGTATGGGGGGGATAGTCCGCAGCTGAGTTCACACAATCCCCCCATTCACCATCTCCATGGCAACTCTGGGGCACAGACCGCTCATTCACACGGCTTCCCCACCAGCACCCCCCCCACCACTAACCCTCTCGGTGCTGCCCCTCCCCACAAATTCTATTAACCCTTTCTGGATGCCTCCCTCTCCAGTACCCCTTCGGTGCCAAATGTCGATCCCCTTTGAGTCAATTCCCTGCAGCCCCTCCCCCGTGAACACCTAGACAAATCGACCCCCAAATGCCCTCTGTACCCTAGGACCCACTGTGAGTCCCCAAAGCCAAGATCTGCATCTTGGTCCAACTTGCAATTTGGGAGAAGACAAGGGGAGGTGGCAATGCCAGGGATTAGAATGGCATCTGAGGGTACTTTTTAGGCTGGAGCAGGATTGGGCGAGGGACATTGTGCAGGAATGCAATGGCATGGGAAACCGCAGTATTGGGGGCTACAAGGGCTCCGGACGGAATTGAGGGATGGAGCTGCATTGAAACAGGGAGGATAGGATAAAGGCCTCTGTTGGGGGGGGGGCTGCAGAGAATGGGGGAGGGAGCCTGGTTGTGAGATGCTCCGATGGAAAAGGAATGGGGCTGCACTGCGGGGGAGGGGGGACTGGCAACGTGCAATACACGAATGGGGTTGGGGGCCCTCAGTAGGGGTATTTTGATGAGCATGCGGGCCGGGCTGTGGAAATAGAGAGACCATGGGCAGGAGGATGACAGGGATGCAGGATTCGGGAAGGTGGAGGAGTGAAGTGGGGAGGATTGGGGTGTCAGGGGTGCTGATGGAGAACATGGTGTTGAGAAGGATGGGGAACACTGCCTAGGGAGTGGAGGAGCCCGAGCTTGGGAAGGGATAGGATTGGAGCAGGGTATGGGCAGCTAAAAAGGATGAGAGACCGGAGCAGGCGGCCTCACCTGTTCCCCCGGCTGTTGCGAGCACCCAAACCGGGCCGCGGACCACCCATATCGCCTCCAGGCCAAGGGCTCTGCACCCGAATCCCCGAGATCTGCTCTTCGGCTGCCTGGCTGCTGTGCCCGCGCACCGAGGGGGCGCGCTGCGCGTGCCTGGACACGGGGGGCGCGGTCCCTGCCATTAACTCCTTTTGTGCCAGAGATGGCTCAAGTCCTGGGGCATGGCCCAATTCCACCCATGCTCAGGCACGCATTGCTCACGCAGTCCCTCTTCTCCCTACACACCCTACTCAGATCACAAACAGGTGATCTTCCAGGGCAGCTATTCCAAACTTTACCTTCAAAGCTTGAGACCTTGAAACAAAGGGAGAAACTGAGGCACTGCCTGCAGGAGTCCTCTAGTTGTACTCTCCAAAGACACATCACCTCACTCAGCATCCCTCATCCTTCCTCAGCACCACACTAGTCAAGTAGCACCAATGGGGGGGGTCACTTTGCCCTTACCCTGTCGTTCTCCCAAAGGTCAGTAAGGTTCCTTTCTGCTGCTCCTGGTGGGACGTGTCAGCCTGTCAGCGAGTACCCCTCTAGATTCGGCTTTGTGTCTTGTGTTGCTGTATGTGGTGCACCCATCCAGTTTGCTTAGCAGGCCCCCCACAACCCCTCTGAGTGCCCCTTATCCCAGTCAAGCCTGTACCCCTGGAGCTCCTCAGAATGCTCAGCAGCAGAAAGCTTCAATCATGTTTGCCTTTGCCCTACCAGGGAGTTCCATTCCTTGAGCACACAAGTTTTAGTCCCGTACTTCATGGACCTCAGAGATGGAGTTTGTTTGTATTTTATGACTTAGGTATGGATTGCTGCCCCTGGTTTTAGCAGCACACTCAACACTTCCCACTGATATAGTGCAAATATGTCCTGGATGTTACTCTGAAGTTGTCAAATCATCCTGTATGCCCGCCCATAGGGCTGGAGCTGGTCCACTTCCAGCCCCGGCCGGGCACACCAGAAGACTCCATGGTAGTAAACCAGCTGGCTACCCTGTTGAGCCTTAGATCGCGGGCCTGAAACCTGCAGGCGAGGGGGCTGAGCGTTGTCCTGTATGGTACCAACTGTGACTCTGCAGCAAATTTTGAGTTATCTCTAAAATGGGAGTGACCACCAACTATCCTGGGTAACTGCCCAGGTGAATCGTGTGAAAGCAGTTCCAACAACAGAGCAGAGAAAGAAAAGGGTGCTTCCTCTCACTGGTCTCTTCCTCCTGGGACCACGCCAACCTCCCTCCACCTATTCGATGCGGACACTTGCTCACGGAGGGCGGTTTTTCATCCCACCAGTGTGACTCTCAGGGAGGGTCTCTGTCTAGGACACCACTTGGTACACAATGGGGATCACACAAGGTGGCAAAAAGGGTAGACAGTGTCTACCACGCCCCCCCACCCTCCTGCCGAAGCTTGTTTAAAATGCAACATGTGGGATGGGTGGAAGAATCGGGTTCCATTGATTTTTCTTCTGCCTCGATGGCCACTGCCCAATCCCAATGGAACATCCGCCGTGGAGATAAGTGATCCAGAAGCTGCGTCATTTTGCTGAGAAGGTGAAATGCCCTTTTTCAGAGACCCAGGTGGCAATCCCATTCAAATTGGGAAATTTAGGGGATGGAGGGTAAACAGGGGAGATGATCTCAACAGAATGAAGGCTCTGACTTGTCCGTCCTGCCTCTGGTACTCTCCCAAGGGCCCACCCTTCCCACACATGCAGAACTCACACGTGCCCTTTGCAAAGAAGCTCTGTGTATTGGGTGCAACAGCTCTGGGGTCTCTATATAAATAATATACAAAACCCAACAGCTCAATGGCTCACATTAACAAAAATACTAAAAACTTATTAAAAATGGAGCCTGAGGGAAGAGCCCCAACCACTACTGGTGCTAGCCCGGGAAGGGGATTAACAATTCAGAGAAAAGGGTGGGGTCACATCCAGTCACAAGTGGCTCCTCCAGGTGGCTCAGTAGCGTCCAAATATGTTGGTACTGGGCTGTGGCTGGGTATCTGTGAAAAACCAGAGAGGATTAGGGGTGGCAGGCCAAGCAGGGCTGTGGGCAAGCATGGGGAGAGCTATTCAGGTGCCAAGGGAAGGGATGCTTCTCTGCCCACAACCTGACCCAGAAGCAATTGCTTCAGTTACCCGTTCCCTCCCACCCCATTTATTCCTCGGGGCTCTCCTGGGAAGGCAGGCGGGCTTACTGGAGAGCTGTTGCTGGAGCTGCCGGACCAAAGCTGCGGTCTGTTGCTGTTGCTGGGTCTGCTGAAGGCCCTGGCGCTGGAACTGAGGTGGAAATGGGAAGTAGAAGACCGAACTCGAACCTTCTACTTGGAACCTTTCACTTCCTTCTCTATCCTCCTCTCCCCATCCCTTTGTAGCGTGCCATGCCTTGCCTCCTACCTCTACACCATGGCACAC
This sequence comes from Desmodus rotundus, assembly GCF_022682495.2. NCBI lineage: Eukaryota > Metazoa > Chordata > Mammalia > Chiroptera > Phyllostomidae > Desmodus > Desmodus rotundus. Next base: position 8,154,908 of record NC_071400.1, on the reverse strand, counting down.
TGTCCCCAACCTGGTTCACTGGCTGCCTGCCCAATCTGGGCAGCTGTCCCTGAGCCTGGGGCTGGAGGCCAGCAGCTACCTGGGGCTGGGACTGGGGCTGGGGCTGGGGAGGAGCCGCCGCTTGCTGTTGCTGCTGCTGCTGCTGCTGCTGCTGTTGCTGGTGTGCTTGCTGTTGTTGCTGCTGCTGCTGTTGCTGCTGCTGCTGTTGCTGCTGCTGCTGCTGTGAGAACATACGAGCTACTTCTAAGGAGAGCGAGGCAGCTCAGCCCAGGCATGGAGAGATGGGGATAGGGGAGAGGAGCAGGGAGGGAACTTTGGGTCCCTTGCCCTCCCTTCCTGAGGGGGCTGCAGAGAGAGACACCTAATCTAGGGTCTCCAGCAGATAACCCCCAACTATCTCCCACTAGGACCCCCCAGAAAACAAAATGGGGGAGGAGGGTAAACTAATTTCCTAAGACCCCACGGCACGCCAGCCACTCTGCCGGGCGCTTTCCGTGCACTGCCTCAGTCAGTCTCTATATACAACCCGGAGCAGCCTGGGCCTCTCCTCCTCCTTGGGCTCCCAGGTCTCCAGTGAACTATGAACTCCCCGGGCCCTACCCGCAGAATCTGCTGCTGCTGCTGCTGCCGGATATGGTATTGCTGCTGTTGTTGTTGCTGTTGTTGCTGTTGCTGCTGTTGCTGCTGTTGCTGCTGCTGCTGCTGCTGCTGCTGCTGCTGCTGCTGCTGCTGCTGCTCAGGCAGGATGGAAGCCGATCGGACGGCAGCCTGGACGCCCTGAGCGCCCAGCGGTGTCAGAGTACCTATCATAGGTGTCTGCTGCAGAGCCTGGTGTGAAAACCTATGAAGAGACGTCCAGACATCAAGGCCCGAGGTGGGCAGACAGGCAGAGGAGGAGCCCCATGTCCTGACCTGACACTTTAGCAAGTTATTTCATTCACTCCTCCTGTCACTAACCAGAAGAGCCTCTTGGGTCCTGACAGCTTTCTAAGAAGAGGAATGAGGAGCAAAAACAATACCCCATCTCAGTGTCTCACAGCCTTCATGGTTAAGAATTTTTCAATTCTGCCCTGGCTAGTGTGGCTCAGTGGATTGAGCGCCGGCCTGCGAACCAAAGGGTTGCCGGTTTGATTCCCAGTCAGGGCACATGCCTGGGTTGCAGGCCAGGTCCCCAATAGGGGGCACACAAAAGGCAACTACACACTGATGTTTCTCTCCAATTCTTTCTCCCTCCTTTCCCCTTCTCTAAAAATAAATAATCTTTAAAAAAAAATTTTTCAATTCTGTTTTTGCTATTTTTTTCTCATAAAAATGACCAAAAAAAAAAAAAAAAAAAAAAACAGTCTCAGCACAGGATAGGCATTTTGTTAACACTCTGTGAGGTTTTCATTGTCAGTGGTGATCCCCAAGAACGTTCCAGGGGCTCCAAGACAACCGAGTTATACTGCTCCTTCCCCTGCCTCACCCCAATCTTCACATCACTGCACCAGGCTACCGCCCGGCCCGTCTTGAGTCTTGTGGCGCCTTCCCTATGCACCCTACCCCCATGTACCATATTAATCTCTCGACATGCCCAGCTCATACTGCCACTTCCCTGATCCCAAACGCCTCTCAGGGACTGGGTCTCAGTCCTGCATGAGCATTCAAGGCCTTCTTCAACCTGCCCACTCCCAGCCTGCCCTTACTGCCGCCATGGCGCGGATGTTACCTCCATCCGAGCTCTTTTCCTACCTGTTCTCCCAGCCACTGCCCTCATTCCAGTCCCCACATCTTCCCTCATGCTATGTCCTCTATCTGGACCCCCTTCCTCCTCCTCCTCTCTGTAACCCAGACTGCAGCTGTCCTTCAACGCAAGTTGGACCCCCTTCACGACACTTCCTCTGAGGACTCAGGCCCACGATGACAGGCACTACCCGCTTTCTCTGGATTCCCATTTGATTCCACAGCACACAACCGCACACCTGATCCTGTTTTTCCTCAGAGCGTTCGCTAAATATTCTTCTGCGTAAGTCTCATCTCTCCAACTAGAGTGACAATTCTTTGTGGGGAAGAACTTCATAGTTTTTTTTCTAAAAATATCTTTCCTGCCTTGGCTGGTGTGGCTCAGTGGATTGAGTGCCGGCCTACGAACGAAAGGGTTGCCGGTTTGATTCCTGGTCAGGGCACGTGCCTGGGTTGCAGGACAGGTCCCCAGTGGGGGGCGCTTGAGAGGCAACCACACATTGATGTTTCTCTCCCTCTCTTTCTCCTTCCCTCCCCTTCTCTTTAAAAATAAATAAAATCTTAAAAAAAAAAAAAATATCTTTCCTCATCCCAACCAGTCAGAGCGCTTGTCTGACCACACAGTGAGCAGTTAATAGTAAGTAAGGGCCTCTGGTCCACCCCCCACCCCCCCGCCCCGGGGTTCTCAATCCTAAGCTGCAGAGCCTCAAGACACGATTACAATGTCTTAACTAAGGTTTGACTAATGTTCAGCATAGCGGGCAAACATGTTCATTTGTCTATTCCAGCATTAAGACTGTTCTGGTATCAGCTTGATGCCTCCTTATCATGCAGTGTACCTACGAACCCCAGATTTTCCCTTATCGTAGTCATGTAAATGATCTCCCATCTCTGGGCCTCAAAGAAATGTAGGGGACGTAGGCGTGAGACTGACTACTGGTCTCCAGGGTCCCTCCCTGCTCTGGTATTTTGTGGCGATAAGACTACGTGGCCAGAGAAGTATTCTCGATGTCTCCGGGTCTGACTAGTCCCATCGCCTCCAGACACAGGTTGTCCCAGGTCAAACGTGCCTCTGTACCTCAGTGCCTTCACAGCCCCCTGCTCCCTCGGGTACCTTTGAGTGGAGGTCAGCCCATGTCCATAGGTCGGGGCCTGCTGGTGCACATAGCCACTGGGCCGCTGTTGCAGGTGGCGAGTGGGATCTACAAGAGTAGGATTGGTAGAAGGGTGGGTGCTCTGATAAGGCTGGCTGGAGTAGCTGGGGGGCACCATGGTACCTGCGGGGCCTGTGTGTTGCTGCAATCCCACATGAGAAACATAAGGAGTGTAGCCCTGGAGGGAAGGAGGAGAGAAAAGTCAGGGCCAAGAGCATGCAGAGCGCCTTGCCTCAAGCTCCCCAGCTCGTCCCGCCTCGTGCCCTCACCTGGGAGGTCTGCAAACCGTAGGAGGAGCTCGGAGTCATCTGGTGGACAGATGACTGGCCCAACATCCCCTGACCTTGCTAAAAGGGAAAAAGGGACAAACTCAAGCTCCCGAAATGCTTCCTGCCACCTTGTGTCCTGTATGTCCCACTCTGCATGTCCTTGTGAAGATCCCACGTGTCTCCTCAGTCCTGTGACCCTCAAATGCCCCTCTCCCTGGGGGCCCTCCCCACTGCCCCTCTCACTATCTTTGCCTGGAGCTGTTGGCGAAGGCGCTGTCCTTGGGGCACCGCAGGCTGCTGCTGTCGGTACACGGAGGTCTTGTAAGAGGAGGGTTCCAGCCCCATGACGCCAGTCATGGCTGTGGGCAGCACTCCAGGGTAAGTTGGTCGGGTCGGCAGCTTCTGCATTGGCAACCGCACGGGGCGGTACGGGTCTACACGAGGGCCACCTGCAAAGGGGAGCAGGCTGAGCTCTCTAGACTCCTTGTCCCTCAGTCCCGGGGCTCTGTGTCCTGTTTACCCACAGCTCCTAGGAGGAGGGGCATCTTCCCTCAGGTGGGAGGAGCCCAGATCAGTCTCCCATTCCTGGCCTGGCACCAACCTGCAGGTAGTGGCTGGTTCTGGGTGTAGAGGCCTATGGGGCCCTGCCTGTAGCTAACATGGGTTATGGAACCAGGGTTAGCATGGTGCAGGAGGTCTGGAGGCACTGTCACACTGTAGGGGCCACTCCGCCCTGGGCCCATTCCGTAGTCCTGTGGGAACAGCAGAGGAGAAAGGTGAGGGGTAGCGGTGATGTGGGCTAGGAGGGGTCATGGGGAGCTGGTTCCACATGGTGAATTTCTGTAATTTCAGAGGCAACCCTGCCCCACGTGCCCCCAGCCCTCCCACAAACCAGAAACCGCACAGAGTCATGGGGAGAGAGAGGCTGTGGAAGAGGCGTCATGGGGGTGGTGCTAACCTCTGTCTTGGTGGCTGGCTGGCTGCGTTTCTTGCCCTTGGTGGGCTTCTTCTTGCGCTCCTCAGTACTGGCTGGAGCAGCCCCAGGTTTGTCGGTTTTAGGGGGCTCTGGAGCCTTTTTCTCAGGCTCTAGCAGGGTGGGAGCAGGGGGCTCCTCATCTTCTGGTGGCAGCGGCAGTGGCTCCAGGTAATAGGCCCGGGGCCTGGGCCGCAGGTGCGTGTGGTAGAGCAGCAAACGCTGCTGCTCCTCACCCCGAGCCACGCGCCGGTCCACCCGGACTGTTCCGAACCAGCCCCAAGACAAGGGTGCTGATGGCTTCAAGCCCTCAAAAAGATCCCAGGGAGAGATCTTTTGTTTGGTGGAAACCTGCAGACCCTGCTCCAGAAAAGGAGAAACAATGAGCGGCTGAGGCTGGGAAAACAGAAGTCAGACCTTAAGGACTTATAGGAAAGGGGGAAATATCTGCAGGCGATCAAAGATTAAAAAAAATCGTAGGCAGATTCAGGGGAGATGGTCAGAGGAAGACAGGCACACACGTGCACATGGGGGAGAGAGAGTTAAGAGGAGACAGGGCAATGGGTGCGTGGAGCACAGAGACCAACACTGACCTTCACAGGAAGACAGAGGTAGAAACAAGGAGACACCAGGCAGACAGAGACAAAGACACAGGCGGAGACAGAGAAAGGCAAATTGAGAGTTAAAGAGAGACAGAGAGAGAGAGAGACAGAGAGAGACAGATACTCTCACATAGAGACAGAAACACAGGCCAGGGAAAGAAATGAGAATGTATGCATGAATGGGTTTGCCTTTGGATTTCAAACTCTGCATCCTCTTCTTCCTCTCCACTACGCACATGGATTATGGGTACTCAATAAATATTGTGACTGACAGAGAGGGAAAAGAGAAAGTTCCGCAGAGATGGGTGAGTGGAGGGAGAAAGACACAGGCATGAAGGAGATATATGGGCTGTCAGCCAGATGGACGGGTGGGGTGCAGGCAGAGGCGAAGGAGGACAGGAGGCAGGTGGGGCAGAGGAAAGAAGAGGGTGGAGGGCTGAGAAACAGACAGCACAGTAAAAGGTGGGTAGGAGTGGTGAGCAGTGCATGGGGGTGAAGGGACAGACCAAGGAAAGAGGGTGAGACTCCCAAGATGGGGAGAAGATGTGTAAGCAAAGTTAAGCGATGAATTCAACACCCTAGAGGCGGCTCTCACCGCACATCCCAATGGACGCCCTAGCCTGGCAGTCTCTGTAGCTACAAGGTTAATGCAGCAAAGGTTCTGGTGCAAAGGGGCAAAGGCGGGGGTGGGAGTTGGGAGGCAGGGGTGGGGGCAGAAAGACAATGGAACGTGCCTCCTTCTTGAAGATGGAATCAAAGCCGGCAATCTTGTTGCCCTTGGTGTCAATAAGGGAGCCCTGTGGCTCACAGGTGATGACATCTCGGGTCTGCTTGGGCAGTGGCAGCAGCTGGCGAACCTTTTCCAGACTGTCTGACTGGCGCTCCCCCAACTCTTTCTGTAGGCACAGAAAGACAGAACAAGAGTTCGAAACACAGAAACAGGTTGGTGTGACTCAGTGGATTGAGCACCAGTCTGCGAACCAGAAGGTCACTGGTTCGATTCCCTGTCAGGGCACTGCCCAGGTTGTGGGCCAGGTCCCTTTCTCTCTCTCTAAAAACAAATAAAAATCTTTAGAAATTAAAAAAAAAAAGTGTCCTGGCTGGTGTGGCTCGGTGGTTGAGTGCAGGCCTGCAAATCAAAGGGTCGCCAGTTCCATTCCCAGTCAGGGCACATGCCTGGGTTGCAGGCCAGGTCCCCAGTAGAGGGCGCACGAGAGACAACCACACATTGATATTTCTCTCCCTCCCTTTCCCTCTGTAAAAAATAAATTAAAATCTTTAAAAAATGTTTTTAAAAGTTACAAAAAAAGAATACAGAATCAGGGGGATGGAACACTCAGTCCATCTTTGCTGTACGAATAAGAAAGAGAGAATAACCGCGAAAGGGAAGGTTGGGGGCTCTGGCCAAGTCCCGGAGGCTGGACAGCCACCACAAGGTCAGGGGACAGGAAGCTGAGAAGACCGCAGTTGCCCAAGCCTCGCCCTCGCCTCCTCTGCTTACCCGCAGCTTTTTCACCAGGTTCATGTAGGCACGTTTGTTTTCCTCCATGCTGCCTTGAGAAATGCTGGACATGTCCGCAGCCAGGGTCCCATTGATGAGCACGCTCAGCATGTCCAACACAGTAGTGAAGAGCTCGCTATGACAGGAAGCCAGGGAGAACACCAGAGAAGAAAGAGGTGAAGGCAAAGGCCTCGGGGTTGGACAGGACCAGAGAGTGGTGCTTAAGATGTTGTTACCCTGAGGGCATTGAAACCAGGTGGGGAACCCAAGGCCCCTGAGTCCGCAGCATGGGCCACACTGATCGAAGTGGGTGGTGCACCTGGTGTGGAGGGAGGGGGGTGCTTTGGAGCACAAAAGTACAGGGAGGGGTGGGTGCTTTTACTTGTTGGACTGCATGTCGACAGTGCCGCTGATGATGATTTCCAGGAGGAGCACTGCCCACTCCGTGGTCTGCTGGGTGCTACGCTGCACCGTGTCGAACATGCCACCCACCTGCCAAGACCACAGCAAATCAGTCAGATGGCTCAGGGTGAAGTGCAACATTTAAGGAAAACAGATCAGAACCTGGGTTGGGTGGACTAGGGACATCTGAGGTCAGTGTTCCAGTTGTACCTATAACTTGCTACATGATCTCGGGCCAATGACTTTATTCACTGGCATCTCTGGGCCTCAGTTTCCGTACTTATTAAATGACAAGAGTTAGCCTTGGCTGGTGTGGCTCAGTGGATTGGGTGCCAGCCTGCAAACTGAAAGGTCACCAGTTCAATTCCCAGTTGGGGCACATGCCTGAGTTGCAGGCTGGGTCCCCAGTTGGGGATGTGCAAGAGGCAACTGATCGATGTTTCTCTCACACATCGACGTTTCTCTCCCTCTCTTCCTCTCTCTCTAAAGGTAAGTAAATAAAATCTTTAAAAAAAAAATGACAGGAGTTGGTCTGAAGGATGTACAGGATGCCATCCAACATTCCCAAATGGGTTTGTAGGTCTTCTAGGGCCCAGCCAGAATCTAGGATAGCTGAGGCAGGGACCCTGCCGGGATCCAGTCTCCTTCAACACTTTCAGGCCCTGCACCCTTTAGGAGAGTTGGGTGAATGCTTGAAGACCCAGAACATCCTGGGCCCTCCATCCGCACTCTTACACTCCCTGGGCTGGGGCTACTTCGCTCCACGGTTCTAGTCCCACCCCGTTCCTTCTGCTTCCTTCTTCCCAGCTGCCCCTCTTACCAGGTTGAGCCGCAGTTTCAGGGCCTCATGCATTAGCTGCTTTGGTTTGCAATCATCTAAGTACTGGTCATCTCGCCAATTGTTCACAATCTAAGACAGACGAGCATAACACACAGCTCATGGATCTCTCTGTTTCCATTCCAAAGCACCCTAGGTGTTCACATCTTGGGCACATACTTCTCCGCCCTCCTGCCCAGCCACATGCCCCAAAGATCTATACCTGATGCACCTGGCTGTAGAGGGAGGTGAGGAGTCCCTCGCGCTGCTCATCCTGCCCTTTGAGACATGTCAGCACCAGGGATAAGAAGGGCTGCTGGCTCAACAGGGACATGCTAGAGATGAGAGTAAAAGGAAAGAAAAAGAACAGGATCATAGGTTAGGGATCAGGCAGCTTCCAATCTCATTCCCCACAAGCCCTAGACCCTACTATGTTAAGATCTAGCTGCTTGCTTAACGATGCCCGCTGTTACACTGATTTCCCACTTTTCTGTGGGTTTTATCCTCACCCCTCTGCCCCAACTTTTCTTCTTCACTGGGCTGCCTCCTCTCCTTTCTACCCCTTGATCCTGCCCCCTCCTGGCTGCTTTACCTCTTCTGCTTTTGTCGATCACGTTCTTTGCGGGAAGAGGAACCCAGGTGCTGGCCTTTCTCCAGTTCTTCCCCAGCGGCCTTTAACACGTGCCCCTGGACTGAGGTTGGCAGTTTAGCAATAAGGGGGGCCACCAGCCAGACGCCAGAGCGCTCTATGGAACTGGAGGACAGATGGAGTCCACAGGGTTACAGAGGAGCCAGGCAAGCTTGGTAGATTCCAGCCTCTCCTTTCTGGATGGGCATGCCTGGCATCTACCTCCATGTGGCTGAAATCAATTACACTGCCAGCAGAGAAACTCACAAGGGGACGGATCCTAACACATGTCTACCCAACCTGAGCACGGGCTTCGTTTTGTTGCTGCTGGTCATGTTGCTTGCGGTGTTTCCAGAAGACGACCCTGTCTCCGCTGACTGTTGAAAAACCTCGATTGTAGCCTTGGCAATGTTCTCTAAGAGGGAGTTCATCTCCTGGTGGGGGAGGAAAGGCACAGGGATGCTAAGTAGGTAGCTGGGGGTGAAGGATAATGGAGGGTGCCACAGCTGGGCAATGAGGGCAGATGAAGGCATCTGTGGAGATTAATGGGAGGGTAGGGACAGCACTCTGCGGGGAGTCATGTCCCCCAGTCTGTCCATATTTTTCCAGTTTCCCAGTGTCTTCTCCGTGACATACCTCCTCACAGTTGCGGCCCTCAGAAACAGCCTCCACAGCCACTGCCCTGCCAACCTCCGCTACAGCTCAGAGCCTCCCAACCCAGCTCCCATATCATCACCTCCACACATTGGCTGTCCTGCCATCCCCCCTTATCTCAAGAACTGCAGGGTAGGACCTAGGCTCTTCCACGGTGGCCCACCTCCCTGACACATGGAGCTAGAAGTGAGCAGGGGAAAGAGAGGGCAGGGGCACCACTCACGTTGTTTGGGGTCTGCTTGATCATGAGCTGCAGCTCCAAGGAAGACTGGCGCATAGTCCACTGGTCCAAGTTCTGGGACAGAGACCCCACCCCCAAGCTGGTCATCCTCAAGTCACCCAAGGCCACTCAGCACCTGAGGCCAGTTCCTGATCACTTACATCCTTGACCCACATACTAAGAGGGAGCTCTGTGGCCCCAGCTTGAGGAAAGAGTACACCCAAATAATTCAAAAATGGCTGAAGAAAAATCTAACCTCTTTTTAAAAGTGGTTCAGGAAAACTTTCCTGTCTTGCCCCAGGTTCTGGTTCCAGGGCCTCACATTCCTTAGCACAAAGAAGTTCTGCTGAACACTTCACCTAAATCCGTGGTGTTAAAGCAGAAGCCTGCTTCCCCCATTCAAACCAGCTGCTCAAAGTCCTTTTGAGACCCCAAGGCTACTGTTAGCTAATGTTATCTTGTTAACTCCTCGGGGCTGAAGAGACCTCATTCCTTTAGCGCCTCCTCAATGACTTTACTTTTCCACTCTGCAGTCATTTGCATGTCTAAAGCTGCTAAGTGTTTAGGGTACAGATGTGTGACCTTAGGCAAGTTACTTAACCTCCTCCAGCCTCAGTTTCTTCATGAGTTGACCAGAGACACTCATGGTATGAGGGACACTCATACCTATTTCACAGGGCCATAAAGACTAAATGAGACAATCTACAGAGCACTGAGCGCAGTACCCTGCAGGCGGCAGACACTCTGGCATGGTAGCTAGTGAGTAGCATTACCATTCATTACCGAGCCACAGCCAAAATGCCAAATGTCCAAGGCCAAAACCTAGGCCCCCCAGATGCCGTGCCTCCCACGGATAAGCTAGAGTCCTATTCCATCCAGACAGCCGAACCCTGACCCAGCAGTTTAACTCGAATCTGGATCCTTTCAACTTGATTTTGAAACAGACACTGGAGCCGTTCCTCTCACTGCCTCTCACGTACATCCCTGTCTGTCTTCCTGCTTAACTCCCGTCTCTGTTTTCGCTCACGGTTCCTATGGTTTGGGCCCCACGGCTCCCTCCAAGACCCCCACCACCTGGGCCTACCTGGAGAATACGCTTAATGCGCTGCCGCTGTGGGTTCTCCCCGTCCTCGTTGTCCAGCAGGCGATGCGGGTAGCAGATGAGCTGCATGAGGCGCTGGGCCTGGGCACTACTCAGCACTGGGTCTTGGAGATCATTGCTGTCCTCACACAGCGATTTAAGGCAACGTTCTCCTACCCATTCCTAAGGAAGTTCATCATCAAGGGACTGGGGCAACCAGTGCGGGTGGCAGGGTCAGGGATAAGGGGGTTCGTGAGGCCCATGATGTATAGGAGAGAGGCGGCGTGCTCATGGCTGCAAACAGGCCTCCATGACACAGAGGCATTGAGGAGGCATGGGGGAAGGTGAGACTGACCTGTTGGCAGATGCTGCGCAGCACGTACTTGGCATAGACATCCAGACTGGCTGTCTCCACAGAGATGTTGCGGCCACCCTGCCTCCGACCACCACTGCCCCCTCCTCCCTCCTCCTCTGGAAGTTCTTCTGTCCCTCCTGTCACAGTGAAGCCTGAACCCTTCAGTTCCGCATCCCCTGTGGTCCACAGGCAGGAGATAGGGAGGGCGGAGTGAGATCCGAACCCTGTGTGGAGACCCACCCGGGTCCCACAGAGGCAGCAACTCCCCAAATCCGCCCCTATGGGACAGAAATATACTGCTCTCCCTCCTCTCCTCCCTAAAGGTCAGGGAGACCACCTTCAGGAGGGAGAAAGAGTGTCCTTTGTAGTTTAGCTGGCACTCCACCCGATACACACTTCTGGCACCACTCCCTTCCTACCCCCATACCAAGTACAAACACAGCCTTGAGAACAGCAAACACAGCTCCATCCACGATGCGGTTCTGGGAGGCAGCCAGCAGGTGGCGGTCACAGGAGGAACGGATTCCTACAGTAGGCTTGTCTGGGGAGGGAGCTGAAGTCAGGGGAAGCAAAAGTAGAAACGGTGGTGGGGGTGTAGCCGCACTTTGGACTGCTGGCTGGCTCAGATGGGGATCGCTTACTTCCATCTGACTGGCAGGGATTGAGCTGAGGTGTCTTGAAAAGGTGGAGGAGTATGCGGCAGGTGAGCCGGGCCCCCGGCTCAGAGTCCTGTTCACTGCAAGCTAGGGAAAGGGAGACAACGGGATGAAGGTGGATCTTTTGTGGCTTTGCGGAGGTGGGCAGTAAAAGGGGAGAGGTGGGCAGTAAAAGGGGAGAGGAGGTCAGGCAAAAAGACAGAAAACAAGATAATGCTGCAGGGAGACATGGAGCGGCCACATGTTTGCTGTGGAAGGAGCATTCCTCGAAGGGCCACAAAATGGACAGATAAGTGCTGCAAATGCGGGGTTAGGAAGAGGCCACCCCCCACCACCACCCGCCCGAGGCACACCACTGGACTGAGAGGGAGTGCTACACTGCACATAGAGCGTGCGGCCACAGAATACGCATTGGAATTTGGGGTCTTAGCCATTCTAGGGGTTCTGCATTGGTACTTTACCGGCATTAAGGAGCGAAGGGATGGCAGCACAGCGAATCAGATCCTCTAGGAGCAAACACTGCCGAGCGATGAGGATGGCAACAAAAGTAGCCAGGGAGTCATGAAAAGACAGGTCACTGACCTGGAGGCAAAAGCGGGCAGATCACACACGACTCACGGTGGAGAGATGGTGCCCAAGCAGAACTCAGAACAGTATGCCTGTGCTCCGCAAAGCTCTGGCCCTGTACTGCCTCGATTACTGAGGCTAGACCCTGCCCTGGTCACCGGCCCAGGCCCCAGCAGGACCCGCCCAAGCCTCACGTCCACATTGCAGAGGAGGTCGTTGAAACCACAAGTGCCATTGTTAGAGGAGCAGCACAAGGCCTTGAGCACTCCCAGCCATTCCGCGCTCAGCGACTTGCAATAGCCAGTCAGCTCCGCACACAGGATGGCGATGTCATTCACCCTGGGGAAAAGTACAAATGCCCTCAGGAAAAGCCTTGCCCCACCAAACCTCAGATTCATTCACTTTTCCTCTCCACCCCGGCAATAACCAAGGTTGCAGTATGTCCCGGGCATCTCACCCCTCCCAATATGGGGCCGGAGCACAGTGCCCATTCCTCACTCAGTACGCCCCATACCTATCGGGATCATGGTGCCCCACACAGACGTGCATAAGGGCATTGCAGACAAAGCTGTAGCGGTTAGCGGGGTTCTCACTAAGACTCTTGCCTAGCCCCGTGTAGGTGAAGGTGTGCGCGGCAGGGTTCTCCAGAGTGTCAATCATGAACTCGGGTGCCCAGCGCATGTTGGATTCCGATGGCTCCACGTTGCAGTAGATGGTGTTCTTCACCTTGGAGCAGAAGTCGCTGCGGGGGGAGGGGAAAGGAGATACTAGTGTTGGAGGCCTGGTGAGGTAGGGGGATGGTCAGCAAGGGGGAGAAAAGAAAAAAAATGAGAAACTGAGGGACCAGGGAACCTTGGCACAAGCAAAAGAGAGATGGGACAAAGCGGACTAGGCCAGAAGGGAACCCGGGGTTGGGGGGGAAGGTGCGGGGGCCTCTGGAGGCAGGGAGGGAACTGTGGGCCCCACAGAGACGGGCTGGAGCTAAGGCCAACAAGGAAGTAGGCCCACTCTCAGGAACCAAGAACACGTGGAGGACAAAGTCCCCAGACAGCCCTGCGGAAGCAGCGGGGTCCTGGGCTGTGCTCTGCTCCTGAGGTGGGCGACAATGGGAAGGAGACAGAATGAGGTCCCGCTCTCAACCCCTCACTTGCCACCTCTCTTACCTGAACAGCTCCCCAAACTTGGTCTTTAAATGGCTACAGGAGGTGTACAGATCATAGAGATAAGCAAGGATACAGCGTTCTGCAGAGGAGCCATCTGACCGGTTCATCCCATGTTTCACTACGCCACACAGCCTGCCATGAGAAAGCCAGTTCAGGAGGGTCTGCACAGAGTGTGCAGGGCCCAGGGCACAGAAGTCCCTGGACACAGGTTCAAGTCTCTTGGCAATACTATCCCCACTCCACCTGAATGGCATGCATGTGCCCACCATGAGAGCCCCGCATGGGCTTCACGACCACTTCCACCGGCATTCACCGGAGCCCCGTGTGTTTCAGTGATTCTGAAGCCCTGCTTACCCCTCAAAGACCTGTGCCATTTGGTCCTGGTTGAGGATGAGGCAGGCATGATAGTGCCGCAGGACAGCCACGATGCACAGGCATAGGCTGGTAGTGTAGCTGCCCACTAGATCAGAGGACTTGAGAAGCAACTCGGCCTCGACGACACTCAGCTCATTCAGTAGCTAGCAGAGCGAGAGGGGTGAGAAATGAGCACGTGTTATACAGAACCCTGCTTCCTTCGAAGAAACTGGCAAGGCCAGGCCCCAGCCCCTCCCTGCCGGAGCCACATCAGTCTACATGGGCCCTGTTGCCAAATGCCACTGACCTTTATTCTATTAACTATGTCAGCCACATCAATGACCTACTCAGTCTCCAGGATACAATTCTATGAACTCCACGCTGGGAGGATAGATAGTGTGTGCCCGATACTCTAATCTGTGTCTCAGGCCTCCCCAGGGAACATCTGAATCTCTGTTCCTGCCATCTTAGCTCGTGTTCCGCTGCCCACGCCTTACCCCGTGCTAGTCTTTCTGCCCCTCCAAACAGCCCGGGGTTCTGCCTTGAGCCTCTACTATCCTTGTGACCCTACACGGCACAAACTCCTACCTCTACCCTGATCTCCCCAACTTCCCCACCTGAATGGCAAAGTCGATGAGGCCACTGATGCTCAGTGAATATTCCATGAGGTCGAAGATGAACTGCACATGCTGCACCAGAGGCAAGTGGTACGACATGCCAAGGGCAAAGCTGGTAATCTGCTCCAGAACATTCCGGGAGACCTGATAAGAGCAGTGGGAGTGAGAAGGGAGTGCAGAGACAGAGAGAGACGTGGGGGGAAGCTGGAAAGGAGGGCAGTGGAAGGGGATGGGAGAGAGGCATGGGGGGAGGCAGGAAAGGAGGGCGGTGGAAGGGGATGAGACCTGAAGGCTTAACCTGGCTGGAGGGAAAGAGGGCAGGAGGCCAGAATGTGGGAGCGGGGCTGGAGTTAGGCCCACACCTGAGCTGTGACCTGATGTTGGTCATAATGTGAAAGGTGCTGGAACTTAGCAAAGATATCTTCAGCAGTGGGGAAGGCTTCAGGCCGGTTACGTCTCCGCTTCTGCCCATCCTCCCCACCTGAAGGGACAGTCGCAAGGGACCAGTCAGGACAGGGAAGATAAACTAGTTGACAGGGGTGGGGAGGGGAATGGAGAGGGGGCTATGGGTGGGGGAGGGTGGATGGGAGGAAAGGGGAAGGGAGGGAAGGGAGGGACCAGGGAAGATGGGAAGGGAGGGCCAAGGGACGGGTCGGGGAGGGATGAAGGGGACAGTAAAGTGAGGTTTTGAGGACCACCGACTATGTGGACCTTAGAGGAATACATACAGGGAGGTGCTAGGTTGAGGGAGGGAGGGGAGAGGGAGGGCGGGCATATGGGGCTTACTGTGAGGTACCTAAGAATGTCAGGTCTCCAGGATTCAGAGGCACAATAGGAGCAAGCTGGTCTGCAGAGGAGGGGAATGAGGGGGGAAGTTTCAAAAGGACTAGAGCTCTCAGGAGACTCCAAGAGACAGGACATTGGGGCGTGACTGGGAGTGCCCTATGCTGGGGGAGGGAACACTGACTAGGGCACCCTTTGGGGGAGATCTGGTTAAGGAGCCTCAAACCCACCAGTTTCCGCTGTCCCCTTGCGGTTCAGAACCTTCAGGATATCCTTGGTAATTTTCTTGATGGCATGGCGGGCATCATCTCGCTGCTTCCCCACCCCAAACAGTACGACCAACCGCTGGTTGCACTCATGGCTGCATGACTCCTCCTGCATCCCAGCAGCACCGTCAGACTCCGGCACGGGGAGCTCTTTCCCTCCTCTTAAAAGCATGCGCCATGCCCCTCAGCAGCCCAGCGCTCAAGCCCTTCCTTCCCAGCAGGCTGCACCCTCCAGAATGGCTCCAACCCCTCCGCCGGTCCTGGGACAGGAAACCTGGGCTCAAAACAGATGGTCACAAGGAACGGGGGAAAGAGTACCTGGGGGATTGGAAAGTGTGTGGCATACTGCACATGCCGTGGCTGGTCATAAAGAACCCCTAGAGTCCCTTCTATCTTCTCCTTGGGTGGTGGCTTCACCTCCTTCTCAACGTCTGCCTTCTCAGGGGATGGACTGCCCTTCCCCTCACAGGGCATCGTCGGGGAGAACAACTAAGAGAAAGGCGAAAGCACAGAATGTTTAGGGCACAGGTGGCAAACCCAAGGCCTGCGGGCCTTCCACCTTGTTTTATCCGGCCTGGCACCTTGTTTCTACCCAGCGGCAGCGCTGAGCTCCTTGCCCCTAGCTAAACAGTACCTTTATACAGTCCTAAAATTACACTCGGCCCTCTGAAGGCAACCGCGAGGCTGATGTGGGCCCTGGTGAAAATGAGTTTGACACCCTTGGTTTAGAGGAACAAAAGGAGATGAAGGGGCAGGAAACAGTTCCCACAAGAGGCATCACGGGAAGCCCTCAGGAGCTGCATGATCGCATACCAGGCTCTGACTTACTGAGAAATCAGGCTTCTCCATATCCTCAAAGAGCACACTGGAACTAGGGTCGATGTCCATAGACTCCGAGAGCCCCGGATCCTGAGGGCACAGAACATAAGCGGACCTGTTTTAGCCCCAGGGAGCTGCTTGCCACCATCTAGGAAGGTTGACAGGGGAGCTGGAGAGGGGAGACCAGAGCGGGCAAAACACCGGACCTGGATTCAAGCCTCGACTACTCATTCAACCACCACGGGCATCAGGTGCCTTCAGCTGTACAATGGGGCTAATATTAGCTCACCAGTAGTTGACAGGATCCAATGAAAGAGAAGGATGCGTGAGTGCCTTGTACACCACGAAGCGCTCAGCAGGTACTGTCCTCAGTATTGGGCAAGGGACTCTCAAGAGGACTCTGTGGGCCAGGGAAGATGGGGACATGGGAAGAAACCACCCAGAGTCAGGAAGAGCTCGCTCACCTCCAGCTTGCTGCTGCTGCTGCCCTCAGCTTCCTTGCGCTCTGGGTCGTCAGCAGGGTCATCAAAGGGAGACGGAGGCCGGGGACCCGGGGCTCCAAAGGCAAGGTCCCCTCGGGAGATGAGGGTACAAGTATACATGTTGTGGGAGAAAACATCGTGGCGAATCAGTTCACAGAACAGCAGTACCAAGTTAAAGAATTCCACCCGCTCGCTCTCGCTGCGGGGGTCCGCTGGAAGGGAGGGAATGAGAGAAGATGAGTTAGGGGAAGCACAAAAAAAGAGATGTACAGGAAGAGAAAGTGACACACCTCAGGCATGCTCCCCCTAGAGTGCCCAAAGTGGGTGACAAGAAAAATGATGAAAAACAGAACACACACACACTGCCAAGGGAGGAAGTGTGCTTGGTTACCCCACCTCCGGCCCCACACACCGCCTCATGAAGGAATATAGCATCTCTGCTCCTAAGTATACCTAACAAGTGTTTCAATCGTTCCTTCTGGGTTTTGTTCTTCTCTTTATTTCTCTACTCTGTTAAACTGTAAGATGATCAAAGACTAGAATTATGTCCAAAAGTGATTCAGCATAGAGACCGAGCCACACAAATATACTAGAAGGCCCTTAATAACGCTTTCTGATGGCAGTGACGGGTAACTGAGTCCAGGCCAAGGCAAGCAGAGGGTGGCGGGGGTCCATACTCAGCATGGGGGCCTGTGTATCCAGAAACTGCAGAAGGACATCCTGGAAAATGGGAGCGCTAGGAGCAGAAAGGGAGCCAGAGGCGATGGAACCTTTCTCGTCTGCAGCTTCTGATTCTCCACAGCGCTGTAAGATGAGAGAACACATTGCAGGCTTCGTTTTCTACCTGTTGCTTTGCTCCTTCCTCCGTGCATAATCCTTAAACTACCACCTGTTTTGTCTGCACCCCAAGCTTTATCATTCCCTTCCCGCTTTGACCTCTATTTTCTTGACTGCCTCCCAACCGATACCTTGATGGCTTCTGGAACTCTTGACATCAGCCCACTCGCCTTTCTACTTTTGCCTTATGTCCTCAACTTTCCCCGTAGGGTTCTCTACCACTTCTTTATTCTCACAACTCAAGTTTGCTCCCACTACCAACTCAACCTGTCTCCAAGCCCAGCTGCCACAGCCCCTGCTGGACAATCGCATTCTCTTCTCTCCCTAACCTCAGCTTCAATCTCTGCCTGTCTCTTCTCCAGGAGCTTGGCTACCACCATAGCACGGTGCCGACCAGAACGCTTACAGCTGACAGCCCATTCACACAGTAGTGATACCACAGCATCATCATCTGAGGAGATCTGGAGACCAAAGGAAGACAGGACCGTGTAAGATAGGGCTGAGCACAAAGAACTCAGTTCCAGTTTTTTAAAGACTGGGACCCATCTTATGCCCTGGGTGGTGTGGCTCAGTGGATTGAGCATCAGCCTGCGAACCAAAAGGTCACGGGATGGATTCCTGGTTGGGGCACGTGCCTGGGTTGTGGGTCAGGTCCCCAGTTGGGGTGTGTGACAGGCAGTAGATCAATGTTTCTCTTGTACATCGAGGTTTCTCTGCCTCTCTTTCTCCCTCCCTCCCCTCTCTCTACAAATAAATTATTTTTTTTTAAAAAAAGACTGGGCCCCATCTTAAAACATCGCAGGACCAGTAAGATCATCTCTTCAGATGTCCCACAGTTTTCATGCCTCACCATCCCTTCCCCACATTCACTGTAGCACTTGCAATGTCACTTGCTCGTCTGGTTCCCCTTCCTGCTTACCTCATGCCCATCCTTGCTAGGCCCCAATCCAAAGATTCGGTTACAAAGGGAGTCAAGAGAATTGCTAAAGTCAGAGCGGTCAAAACTATGGCTGTCTAGCACTTCCAAAGTATGGAGCACCCGTCCAATGGTGAAGCCTATGGAGGAAAAGTGACAAAGGGGATTTACCTGCCCATGCAGTCCAGCTCTCAGACCTCTTGTCCTCACCAACCCCATCCTTTCCTGAAACATCTTTCTTACTACCCGTTGTCTGGCACCCACCTGCCGTAGCTTCCTGGCACTTATCAAAAGACCAGCGAACCTCGACTGCCTGTCCGCGCTCCTTGATCTGCTGTTCGATCTCCCGCAACTTTGCACGGACCTGCAATATCGATGAGGAAGGCTTTAAGGACATACCGAGGCATACAAAAGACCAGGCCCTGAGCCTAAAAGAACACTGCTGGACTCCAAATCACTATTTCTGAAAGAGTGATTGGACCTCACCTCCCGATCTGTGGGTACTAGGCGATGGGTCCCGACTTACCTGCTGAGTGAAGGCACTGTTGCCCTCTGGCATGGGCAGGTTGGAGGGGGCAATAGGCAGGTGGTCAAGAGGTGAGCCAGTCTTAATTCGGCTGTCAGTCAGTGAGTAGTGCCAAACCAGAGCACTAGGACAACACAGCAGGATGGTCTGCCGGACAAGAAGCGCTGCGTCAAACTCAGTTACCACGCTGACCTCTCTGGAACCCCATTCTAAGACCCAGCCCTTAAGAGTTCCGATGCAAAGTTCTAAGTCCCTGGGGTGGCATCACTCAATCCCTGAGCCCCTTCCCTCATCCACTCTCCAAAAAGCCTCTGGGAATCCTATTTAGCCCCGGAAAAGAGCTAAGTAACTGAAAAGGAACTAACAGCCCATGCATGAGAAGCAATAATCTCCAAGCAAGTACTCAGTGCCGACTCCCACCTCCAATTTCAAATCACACCCATTCTCCAGGACAGGCACCCCACTCCTCTTAGGATGCCTCTTAACACTTCCTTGGGGCACCCGGTACCTACCTGAAGGATACAGCTGAGGCCGAAAACAAGGGGCCGGTGCTGAGGGCACATAAGCAAGTCACTAAAGGGTGTAGAGGGTGTATTGCTAGTCGGGGGCTGAGGAGCAGGGGTGGTGGGCAGGGTGCTTGTCGACTGGGCAGACATAACGTGAGCCGAGTGGCTGCTCATGCCGTCCAGCTGCAGGGCCAGTCTTCGGGTACAGAAGTAGGCAAGGCGGCGGGAGAGGTATGCAGACTGAACAAACTCCCCAGAGTACTGTGAAGACATGATGAGCAACTCCCTGGGTTCTCTCCAAGAGACGCTGCTGTCATACCTTATTCCTCCTCAAACCCTCCCTTAGACCCCCTTCCCCAAATCCTAGGCCTTACTCGAAGCAGCAGGGGCAGCAGTAGTTTAAGCAATTCATCC
Organism: Desmodus rotundus; assembly: GCF_022682495.2. Classification (NCBI taxonomy): domain Eukaryota; kingdom Metazoa; phylum Chordata; class Mammalia; order Chiroptera; family Phyllostomidae; genus Desmodus; species Desmodus rotundus. The sequence goes on along the minus strand of NC_071400.1, from coordinate 8,135,624 downwards.
TCCCCAGGGCGGATTTTCTCAAAACATTCAAGTACCCAGGTCAGGAACTCATGTCTGTCCAGCATTCCATCCTGTGGGTACCAGGGGTGGGGAAAGGATTTGTTTAGCCCAGGGGCTGGTAGAGATGAGGCAGAGAAAACCCATGAGAGGTTGAAGAAACCGCAACTGGGGCAAGGTGGCAGGCAGATTCCGTTCTCTACCAGCAGAGTGCAAGATCAGGCGCAATCCTATGTCCCACACCACATGCCCTACCTGAAACATGAACATGGCCAGCTTCTCGTTGTAATCCCACTGTCGTATTGCCACCTCTACATCATGGGGCAAGGGCCCTATAGTGGAACCGCAGCCCCCACTGCCTGCAGGCCCTGGTCGGTAGTACTCAGCCATCTTTTGCAGCTGCTCCCATAAGTACTTGGTGATGATTTGAGTCCACTCTAAGGGAAAGACGGGGAAAGAGCTATGTGACACTGTCCCTCTGCTTAGAAAACCTTCTGTTCCCCACCCCACTCCACTCCAATCACCACACGGAAGTCCTCCCTTATGTGCGGCTTTGCTTTCTGCATTTTCAGTTATGCACAGTCAAATGCAGTGTGAAAATAAGTAAGTTTTCCCAACCATCCACATCATCCGTTCCTGATATCCAACCGTCGACACGGTCACTCTTGGCTCTGTGACCCAGGATCACCCAAAGTAGATGATCCTCCCTCTGACGTATTGTCTGAAGGTCAACAGTGGCCTAAGACCATGTCACAATGTCTGCGTCATTCACCTCACTGCATCTTATCACGCAGGCATTTTATCATCTCACATCAAATCAAGAAGGGTGGGGACAACACAACAAGATATTTTGAGACAGAGACCACGTTCACAAAACTTTTATTCCAGTATATTGTCCTGATTGTTCTATTTTTAGTTACTGTTGTTAATCTCTTACTGTGCCTAACTTATAAATTAAACTTTATAATAGGCATGTATGTATAGGAAAATACACAGTATATATTGGGTTTGTTACTATCTGCGGTTTCAAGAATCCACTGAGGGGCCTGACCAGTGTGGCTCAGTTGGTTGGGCACCGTCCCACAAAGCAAAAGGTTGCTGGTTCAATTCCTGATCGGGGCACATGCCCAGGTGTGGGTTCGGTCCCCAGCTGGGACACATACGAGAGACTGTTTCTCTCTCACACATTGATGTTTCTCTTCCTCTTTCTCCCTCCCCTCCCCTCTCTCTAAAAAATGAATAAAATCTTAAAAAACAGAAAGAATCCACTGAGGGTCTTGGAACATACACCCCTCGGATAACAGGGGAGGGCTACTATACTAAATCCTATTCATCCTCTTTGGCTCATATCAACTGTTCTCCAAAGAAAGTACTGGTTCTGTCCACTGCAGTCTCAAAGACGTCTCTGCCTCCTTTTGACACTTACTACTCTCTACGTAATTATGTGATTCATACACATGCCTTGGCATCCCTAGTAGACTATAACCACCCCAAGGGCAGGGATTAGGTACTGGTCCTCTTTAGAGTCCAGTACATGCACACAGTAGACACTCAAGCTACTGGATGTTTACTAAATTGAGGAATGCAACATACAAGCAGAAGGAAGGAATGCTGATAAAGAGAATAATTCCAAAGGTCCATCACTCCTTGAAGCGATCAGTGGTGGGACGGACCCTTGGTATTAGGAGTTACTCACCCATGAAGGGGTCAATGACGTGTCTCTTCTTAACCTTGGTCTCAGTGATTGCTGCATAGTAGGCACAGGTCATCTTAATGAGCCAGGCGGCCCGCATCACAGGCACTGTGTATTTGGCTAAGTACCCAAACACTTCTTCCTTCTTACTGAAAATGGGGACCTGGATGGAGATCACAAACAGTGAGACCTCTATTGCCACCACAATCTGTCAGCCCTGTAGTTTAATCTGGCAACAGGAGGGTACTTGGTACCCATGCTCCCCACCTTGGCTTGAGGAACAGGAAACAGTATCTCACCTTCTTGGCTAGTTGTGTGAGTGGCTTGGTGCCAGCCAGGTCAGTGAACCAGGTGTTAATGGCACTCTGGGATCGTGCGGTCACCAGCCAAAAGTTGTCCTTCTGGTTCACTTGGGGCTTCCTGCGACCAGTGTCGGGGAGGGTATTACAACGTAACTTCTCTGCAATAATGCTGCTGAAGTTGGAACTGATCTGAGGGAAGAAAACTATACCTCAGGGTGGGAAGAAAGGGCAGAAAGAGGTGGTCGTGCCTTTGATGGGCAACTGCCAAGGTGGTAGCATTAGTTTATGAAGGAAAACTCAGCCACTGACATCGTCCCTTTAAGTCTTCCCAACCCATGGCCTTTGCTCCTTCTCAGATTCTTCCAGCCTTTTCCTTCAGCCTGGCAGGGTTTTCTCACCTTGGCAGGATTGAAGTTGACATTCTTGGCACTGCCATGTTCATCCCCAGAGACAGCAGGCTGGTTATTGAAACCTTGTTTTACATTCAAGGCCGTCAGTTCGTCCTGAGGCAGGAAAGCAACATTTTAGCGTTTTTTTTTTTTCCCCAGCGGGGTAGTAGTGGTGGGAGAGGGGGGCAGGAAAAAAGGGGGGAAGAAGGGGGGGCAAGGTAGGAGGAGTACTCTGAGTGGCACAGATTGTTACTTAGCGCGAGGCCCTGATATTTAGACCCTCAGCCCCCAGTCACTCAGGTTCCCCATCACCCAGAGCTCACCCAACAGCGCTCTTTGCCTACAAGCTGCCTTACACAACTTTCTGAGGGGTGTGTGTGCAGAGGGGGGCGCCGCCTGCGTGACCCCTTCGTCGTTCGGTAGTCACACCCAGAAACCGCCCCCCCCACGCCGGTGCCCTCCAGGTTCCACTCTCCTGCACCCACTTTACTCTTTCCCCTTTCGGGACTTTCGCTCGCACCAGACCGCTCCGCCTCCCCTTCTTCAAACCCTCGGTGATTCCACCCGTGCTGACCGTTGGCCCCTGGCCCCGCGAGAACCCCGGCTTGTGGACGTACCTCCTTCTGTTTGGGATCTTGAGGGTACACATCGGGAGGCCCCAGCCGCGGCCGCTTCAGAGGCCGGTGTTCGTAGCTCAAGATCCCGAAGGCCGCCATCTTGCCCAGCCCGGACCGCTGGAGGCCCCAGCTGGTCCGGCTCCGCGGGAGGGGAAGCCGCCAGGGGGGCGGCGGTGGCGAGCACCGCGGCCGAGAGACAACAGGGGGCACGTTAGAAACTCTCGATCATTGCCGGAAACTACCGAGGGTAACCGAGGGACGCCGGAAACCGTCGGACAATACCGACCTCCGCGGGGCGGGGCCGGGCCGGCGCGGGGCGGAGCTCCGCGTCCCGGAGACCGATTTCACACCGCCGGCAGCTGCGATCTGTCCCGAAGCCGCGCAGTGGGCGGGGACGCGAACCTGCGAGGCGGGAGGCAGCCGCGCGGCCGGGCTGTGACTTGTGCTGGCTGCCGGGCGCCTCGTTCAGTTCTTGGCCTAGAATGGGTGCTCAATAGTGTTAGTTTCCGCATCGGAAAAATGGGTGTACTTATACAGCCTTCAAAGGCTCGTTGTGACGATTAGAGCCTGTGTATACTGAGAAAGCACTTATTAAATCCCGAAAGGCTAAATCTAATCCCTAAGGTCTTTATGGTCTGGCACTGAGATTCTTTCTTTTTAATTGATTTTAGAGAGAAGAAGGGGCAGAGAGAGAGAGAGAGAGAGAGAGAGAGAGAGAGATCTGTTGTCTCACTTATCTGTACATTAATTGGTTGATTTTTGTATGTGCCCTGACTGGGATTGAACTCAGGTTGTATGGGGATGATGCTTTAACCAAGTGAGCTACCCCACCAGGGCCTGGCACTGAGATTCTTAACTTTTTCTGATTCACAATCCCTTTGAGATGTTGATGGAAGCTGTGGCTCTTCTCCCCCAAAAAAGGAACGTAGAGACAGACACAAAATGTTACGATTCTTTCCAGGAAGATTCTTACACCCCCTGAAGCTCATCCATGCATCCCCTAATTTCCAGGAATTTCAGGTTAATAACCCTTGCTCTAGCAAAAGAGGCACCTACTAAGTGTCAGATTCTTTTCAGACATTATCTCCTTTAATCCGCACACAGCCCCATGAGTTAGGGATTACTGTTTTCATTTTATGGACAAGGAGGTTAATTTTCAAAGAGCACTGGCTGTTCACTGGCCGGATATTAGATAACTACTAAGTCACAAAGCTGAGACTAGGATTTTTTTTCTTCACTCTTGAGCCAATATTCTTTCGATGGCGGTATTGTCTTTTAGAGAAAAGACACACTACTGTAATAAAAGTAACAAATTACAATGAAAATAAAAGTAGCAAATAACAAAAATAATAACAAAATTCTACTGAATCACAATGGGGACACACATTAATTCTGATTGCGAAGAGGAAACATTCTGCTTGGAGGAGGTAATATTTGAGCTAACCCTGAGAAATTTTAAGACAGAGAAAATTAGGGTGGGTTACAACGTAAGCACAGAATCTGGCACATATTAAAGGTTCAATAAATGTTTGCTGAATAAGCAATTTTTGTAAATAGTTTCTCCAATCAGCTCTGTATTTTAGGGAAGATAAATCTGGCAAACGAGATGAAGAATGGATGAGAGAGCAGGGGGCCTTTACAAAGGGAGGCCAGTTGGTGGGTTCTAGTAAGAATCATGACTAGAGGGAATGAAAGGCTGATTTAGCACAGTGGCCGTGCTCATGGAAAGGAGGGCACTGCTGGGAGAAACACCGTAGAAAGTAGAGCTGATTGGATTCTCAGGGTGAGAGAGAGGGAGGAATTGGAGATGACTTTGAGCTTTCAGGTCTGGGTGACTGAGAGGGGGATGATACTGTTAACTCAGATGGAGAATACAGGAAGGGAAGCAGACTGAGGGGAAGATGAGGAGTTGGAATCCTCCATTTCCAGAATCTCCATCTAAGTCAGACCTCCTCACTAGTGTCAACAGAAACCCAGTTCAGCCAGGGGCTAAGGACGGATATTGCGGTTGGGATTCATTCAGAGGAAAGGCAGCTATCTATGTGCCCTCAGGAGCCAAGACTGTATTTTCCATCCAGCCAAGACAGTAGAGCTTTGACAGAAGTTTCAGGGTGGCTAAGCCAAGGAAGGAGTGTAGCATAGGATGGGAAAGAAGTTCAGACCCTCCGTGATATGGGATGAAATTATTTTAATGAGAAGGTGGTTGGGAATGGTGGTGGTGGTGATAAAATCCTTCCCAGGATCTAGGTGATCTAAGGATTCTCAAGTCTGTGACAGTGTTGTACACTCAGCCTCCTGAACACCACTTCGAGGCTGGGCGGTGTTACACCTACAGATTAGATCAACCACTTAATCTCCCAGAAGACTTAGCCTGTGTCATAGTACACTTTTGCCACACCCTCTATAAAGCCCCGGTTTCTAAGGTTCTTTCCACCGGAAGCTATGACAGAAGGAAATGTCTGGGTGAGGAGGGGTAGTGGGTGAGGGGCCCAGGTTCCTGACACAGTACACGCAGGGAACGAAGAGCAAGAGCGCCATGTTGAAGAGACCACTGCCACTCAGATTCCTCTTGTTCCTGCAGCTGCCTCTGCTGGGTGTGGGGCACACCACAGAGTTCCTCACACCGACTAATGGGAATGAAAGCATCACAGCTGGAGGGAAACCTGGTACTGGAAGGGCTTGGGGATAAGGGAGGTTGTGGGAAGGGGCCATACAGAAATCTGGAACCTGCTACTGGATATAGGCAGAATTTAAAAGTACTGGAGGGAGGGCGGGGGAAGGGTTCCCTGCCTCATGCTGCTGCTTCTTCTGACCATCATTTCTCCTCTCCCCCTCCCCCACTTCATTTTCTCCCCAACCTAGATTTCTCCCTGACCTCTACACCTCCTGGAATCTTCGATTTGTCCACCCTTCCCCTCCCAGAGGTTCAGTGTTTTGTATTCAATGTCGAGTATATGAATTGCACTTGGAATAGCAGCTCTGAGCCCCAGCCCAACAACCTGACGCTGCGCTATTGGTATGAGAAAGGAAGAGGGGATAGTACAGGGGTGGAAGAGGAGGCGGGCTGGATGTGAGAGACTGCATGGGACTCAAGAAAGAGGGTGGCCAGCATTCCAGGCACTCCAATATTTTCTTATGGGGTAAGTCATAAGTTAGTTCAGAGGAGATGAGGCTGGGCTGTGGATGTCTGTAGCACCCAAGTTTACCCCAGCATTCCTCTTCCTTCTAATCCTTCTCTAGGTACAAGAACTCTAAAGACAAAGCCCAAGAGTGTGGCCACTATCTATACTCTTCAGAGATCACTTCTGGCTGTTGGTTGCAAAAAAAGGAGATCCATCTCTACGAAACATTTGTTGTCCAGCTCCAGGACCCACGAAAACCTAAGAGGCAGACCATACAGACGCTAAAACTGCAGGATCTGGGTAATTTGACAGGGGGCTCAAGAGCCCAGGGATTGTGGGGCATTGAAGTATACAGAGCTGTGTTCTTACACCATTAGGGTACCTGGGCAGAAAACAGGAGGTGAGGGTTTGGGGTGAGGAAGGGAAGAGGGATCAGGAGCACTACCTTCAGGATCCTGACTTATCTAGGTCAGGGGAATGACCACTCACACACACATATCTCCAGTGATTCCCTGGGCTCCGGAAAACCTAACTGTTCAAAAGCTGAGTGAATCCCAGCTGCAGCTGAACTGGAGCAACAGATACTTGGACCACTGTTTGGAGCACATGGTGCAGTACCGGAGTGACCGGGACCACAGCTGGACTGTGAGTGACTGGGGATAGAAATGTATCAGTTAAGACCAAGCAGGTGGGGATAAAGGATTCAATCAGCCCAACAGGAAAGCTTGATTCCAAGCTCCTGTTCTCTGCCTTCCGGTTCCTCTGCCCACCCCTGCCTTTCTCCAACTCTTTCCTTAAGTGAGTTTTCATTAGGGTTTCCCTACCTATAGTCTTCCCAACACCAGTCAGACAAGTAAACCAAAAGAAGCCTTTAAGGAGATCTGGAGCCACTGGCTGGTGTGGCTCAATGGACTGAACGCCGACCTGTGAACCAAAGAGTTGCCAGTTCGATTCCCAATCAGGGTGCATGCTTGGGTTGAGGGCCAGGTGCCCAGTAGGGGGCATGCAAGGGGCAACCACACATTGATGTTTCTCTCCCTTTCTTTCTCCCTCCCTCCCCCTCTGTCTAAAAGTAAATAAATGAAATCATTTTTTTTAATTGGGGGAGGGGGGAAGACCTGGAGAGAAGGATTAGATTCTAGTTAGTTGAGGGAGCTGTGTAGCTTGAGTAGTCAAGAGAGGAGGGAAGAGCCAGAAGATGATGTTGGGGGAGGGGCAGCCATTTTAATTCTTCCTTCTTTTATGGACATCCATCTTTCCCTCACCCTTTCTCTCCCCAAGGAACAATCTGTGGACCACAGACAAAGCTTCTTTCTGCCTAGTGTGGACGCACAGAAACTCTACACGTTTCGTGTTCGGAGCCGCTATAACCCACTCTGTGGAAGTGCTCAGCGTTGGAGTGAATGGAGCCAACCGATCCAGTGGGGCGGCCATACTTCAAAAGGTAAAATGGACTGCAACCCATGAGCCCAGCACCCCAGCCTTTCTAGCACCACTGTCTTTTGCTCTACCTCCCTATCCCTAAGCTCCCAAATTTGATGGCCCATCTCCCCTCACTGGTCCACCCCAACCCCCAGGAAGCAGGGTTTTTCTGTGTAGGGTTGGGTCACTGAGTTGTTACAGTAGGGGGATGGGTTGAGAAGAAGGCCAAGGAGTCCTCAAAAGGAAGATAGAATGTATAAGTCACCCCTACAGCATTCCCAGGAAGGCAGCAGCATGGTGAAGATGGCTTTGGACCAGCCACATCTGAGGTATAAACCTGCCTCTGCCATTTACTGCCTCTTTGATCTTGGGCACATCACTAACCTCCTTGATTGTCCTTCCTCATCTGTAAAATGGAGATACTAATTGGTCCCCCCATCAGGAGTTGTGAGGATTAAGTACATGGAAAAGTGTTTAGCATAGTCCCGGGCACCTAGCTGGGGCTCTACCAATGTTGGTGTGTTGTAGGGGCATGAAAAGCACTAGGGCTCTTTTCCTTTCCTCTTCTCCATAGAGCCCCCGCCGTGGTTTCAAGTGGAAGCCGTGATCATCCCCCTTGGCTCCATGGGACTGATTATTATTAGCCTCATTGGTATTAGCCTCATCTGTGTGTACTGCTGGCTGGAAAGGTGAGACTTCGGGAATCCCAGAAAAAAGAGGCAGGGGTGGCTGGGAATAGTAGAGGAGGTTCATGATTACAGGTCAGTAAGGAATGAGGGGTGTCATCCCAAGTGGATGTAGGAAGGGAAGGAAGCTGCAGGCACAGAGAGCACGGAGTCTCTTTATTCCACATGGAAGAACTGGGGAAAAAAGGGTAATAAAAGAGCGCCGCCAATGTGCTCTTGCTTCCTTTTTCTCCCCCTACCCCAGAGTGATGCCACGAATTCCTCACCTCAAGAGCCTAGAGGATCTGGTTACGGAATACCATGGCAACTTTTTGGTGAGAACATGGTCATAGGGGGACTTGCAGTCTGTCCACTGCCGAATTCCTGCAGGATGACAGAGTGTAGGGGTTGGGCAAAGGGGAGGAGGCCCCCCCCCCTACTAACTGTCAGTATGTGGCCAACCAGTTGTGGGGTAGAGGGGAGATGGAGAGAGACCTACGGAAGAGCTGAGTATAGATCGGTTGAGGCAGATCAAACAGTGGTATTGGGAGCCCAGGGGTCTTTGTGTCCCTTCCATAATCACAGTGGTGAAGAGGGAGTGAGCACTCCCTTGGCACAGAGCCTGGGTCTTTTGTTTCCTGCCCCTTATTGACCCCTGACCTGGAGATATCTGTCTTTAGGCCTGGAGTGGTGTGTCTAAGGGACTGGCGGAGAGCTTGCAGCCAGACTACAGCGAACGGCTCTGCCACGTCAGTGAGATTCCCCCCAAAGGAGGGGCTCTCGGGGAAGGCCCCGGGGGCTCCCCCTGCAGCCAGCATAGCCCCTACTGGGCTCCCCCATGTTAAACCTTGAAACCTGAAACCTGAGCCCTGATACCCTGGCAGAACTCCAGGGTCGCAGAGCCCTAAATTGTACTAACTTCCCCTTATCCAACCAGCTTGGACCCAATTCTCCTCTAGCCCCACTGTGGCTGACTTTGAATTTTGTACCCCCTATAACTGTCCCCTCATTCAATATTCTCCTCCTTAAGAATTGCCCCTTTGCCCTGTACATGTTTCTCATCTCCCTCAATCCAGTCCTTCCTCTTCACAGAATCCTCCCTCCCTCCCTGCTCCTTCCGTTTTTCCATTTACCCTTCAGTTGTTCCCAAATCAATGAGAAATAAAGTTTCTGTTGATAATAATCAAGAATGTCTGTTGTTGGTGCAGGGGAAACATGAGGTACAGTAAGAATGGGGGGCATGGTGCTGAGAGTAGGGAAGAGGAGTACTGGACTGTTGCTGTGGAAGCAGTAGTGCCACAAATTAACTAGAAAAAAAGCACAATTCCAGGAACTTAACTTTTCTCTAAGGCATCCTTCCGGGGCCCATTTTAGAGTTAGATTTACCATGTTGCCCCTGTTCCCAATGCATCTTCTACAGACCTCACCCAGGTTCTTCTCATCATTATTCCAAGTTCTACCCCCGCCCCCCACTTCTGACCTCATAATCCCTCCACAGCAACCTCAGGCCCCACCCCCTAGCGATGAGGGTTATCTACAACTGCCCATAGCTCTCTCCTGTCTTCCCTGGCCTGCGCTTCCCACGGCATGTAATCCACCTGCCTCTTCAATCCCCCAACCCCATGGATTTCCCAAGGTCTCCAGAACACCCTCCTTCATGACTCATCAGGCCCTTTCTGAAGAGTAACATCTTGACAGCATGTTCATCTACATCAAACATGGAGGTGAGGGTCATTATGGAGAAACTGGAGTCCATGTGTAGGGCTGGGAAGGTTTGAGGGCAGTGGTGATCACAGGGACAGTATAACCAGGGAAGAGTCATATGCCCCATTCCATCTCTTCTCAGATAATCAGATTTTTATTGCCAATACCAATTGTGCTGTCTACCACCTGCTGTATTACGTCCGCAGAAAACTGGGGTTGTCTAAAAGAGGTGAGGAGTTTGGGGAGGGGTCTAATGGCCAAGGGTCAGAAGCAGGAGGGTCATCTCTGGCCCCCAAGGCCTCCTGCTGGCAAGAACAGAGCTCCTTGAATCCCCTTCTGGATAGGATCCCTGGCCCCTTTTGCCCCCCCTTTCCTTCCTCAGCTGCCCCAATTACCCCTGTGGCCTCCCTCCAGGCTCCATCGATTTGTGTGATACAGCAGGAACAATGAAGTTGTTTTTCCTGATGAAGAAGCCTGGAGACTATGCCAACAAATACCTTACAGCTCGAAACACCTACTATGTCTGTAGGGTGATACGCGGGAAACCAGGTAGAGGGTTGGAAGCATTCCCCAGAGATAGAGCAAGGCCCTCAGGTGGGATTGTGGATTTTGTCCTTAAAATAGGGCACCCTCAACCAGGTCTAATCGACCATGTCTAGTCAGCCTAAGAAGGGGCAGTGCCTGAGACATTAAGTCAGCAATAAGTCAGGCTCACCATACCATGTCCCCGCCCCCCCCCCCCCCCCCGCCCTTGATCCTAGGGATGGATCTGAGGGGAGGAAATGAGGTAAACCAGCTCAAGTTAGTGTTGAGTGGTAGGATCCTGAAATCTTGGGCTTTGTAAGGGTGGAGACTAGGTAATGGGCTGGGGATAGCATACTGCTGTATTCACAGGAACCCCACGTGCGAATGCCTTCCTAGCCTTTGTACCTCTCCTGAAGAATCCAGAACATGCAGTAGTCGGTAAGGAGCATGGCAGAGAAAGGGGGAACACGGAGAGTTCTATATATAGCTGGTGATGGAGAATATAGGGTGGGAGTGCTGTCATACAGCAAGGGGGATCACAGGAGCCTAGGAAAAGGGGAATAGGGTCTAGGCCCACTTTAGGAGGGATGCTTAGCTCAAACCAGGTGCATTGTGTGTCATTCACTGCTCCCCCCATCTTCTCCCTATCACCACCCCATCATTTCCATCTTTCCCTTCTTCCTTTTCTGTTGAAGCTTACACATCTTCAGATCACTCTTCAGACTAACTTTAGGCCGGGTTGCTCCAAATGATCATTTCAACAATGGGAGGGACACGATGGGTGGGTAAGGTCACTAGTCCTCAGACGTGGGGCGCCTTTTCCTGGTTTCTAGAGGCCTTGCGCTTACAATGTGCCTTAATGGAGAGAAGCCGACTGAAAATGCTTGCACTCAAACAAGCCAAGAAACTCGCTAAAGCCGAATCTGCTAGGAGCCTGGCAGTAAGACTCCCCAAATCTAGTCTGTCCCAGCACCCCTTTTTCCCACCAGCCAACCAGACTCCTCCACCATGGTCCTCTGGGATAAATTCCCTTTCCAAATTCAACATCCATGCCCAAGACCTGCCTTTCACCTCTGTTGTCCTGCCTTTGGCCCTAGTTTGTAGAAAGCTTCCTTCCATGAACCTCTTTATCTGACTGACCCTTTCCTTTTCCAGGCCAAAAAAGGTGGAACCAAGACCACTCGTAAGGGCGCAGGCCAGAAGCTCAGGGTAAGCTTTAAAACTCCCACTCCAAAGCAGAAACGAAAACCAAATAAAGTGACCAAGTGAGAGCAGCAATACTAGGTATGAAATTACTGGAACTTAATGTGAGGTTCCTTTTTCAAGAGGGCCCTTCTCCCAGTAGTTGCAGGGAGGCCTAAGTATGTCTTGGGCACCCTGGAGGCTCTGAGGGTGGATAGGAGTAGCGGGAGAGGGCTGGGGCATGCACATGGGTGGGGGTAAGGAAAGAATGGGAAGCTTAGTACAATGAGCCTTTGAGGGACAGAGGGACAGAGTAGGGGGGTGGGGTCTTTTCTAGCCAAACCACCAAAGGAGTCCTATCAAAGCCTGCCTACTCGTGCTTGGGTTAGGTGGCTGACGGGCCACTTCCCTCCTCCTACCCCCACCTTCTGCCCCTGCTGAAATTCCCCCACCCCCACCTCTCAGTCTCTGGGCAGTCCCTCCCACCAAAACTTTGCCTTTCTCCCTCCCTCCCCCTTGTCCGTGGGCAGCAAGGCAGCAGAAACCAGAGCTGGTTATAGGCATTTATTGAATTTATTCATTTATTGATTTGACACACTACCCCACTCAAATCTAGCACATGATACAATCTGGATAGGCCAGGCACTGACACAGGAAATGATGGGAACCCACAGCAGGGGTGGGGGAGGGGACAATGCAAAGGGGACGGGGGGAGGGGCTGCTTTGGGGGCTGGGGTGGAGGAGCCCCAGATGGCCTCCCTGGCAGGTGCTAGTAAACCTGATCCACATTCCCCTCCATCCCGGCTCATTTCCCAGACCCTCAGCCAAGCTCACCAGCTCCCCCTTCTCTGTCCTGCCCCTCCCCCTGCCCGCCGCCACACACACTTCCACATAACCCCTGTAGCCAGGCAAGGGGGAAGAAGGGCAGGGACAGCTGTCAGGGGCCTTGAACAGGGAGGTCTCTGTGCCTAACTTTACCATCCTAAATCCTTCCCTCCTTCTCTTCCCCCTCCCACCCCTTCCCAGGCCACAAACTAATTCCAGGCCTTCAATGTGCTCCCCCACTGCCGCACTAACCCACAGCGGGTCAAGGGAGAGTGTGGCTGCATCCTAATACCACACACTCCTAGGCACAAGGTGGCTGAAGGTGGGAGCCTGGCTTAGCTTTTTCATTAGGGAAACTCTGAGCTAGTTCTGCACCAACATTGTTCTAGACCTGGGCCACATAGGAGTGCATCCCCTCACTCAGGATTGATTCCTACTGCTGCTCTCCTGACCCTGCCTCATTCCCCAGGTTTCCCCCAGTGATGTCTGTAGTGTTTGCAACATGTCACTATGACAAAGCCTTCAGAAAGAAAAAAAAAAAAAGCATTCTCTCCATCACTAGCACCTTGCCACTATTAAAAATCTCTATATTTGTGTTTATAGTTCTTAAAAGTTTATAAAAAGCCTTTCTGTGATCTCCAAGGGTCATTTAGCCTGGTGAGCCACTCCAGTGCTCAGACCTTGGCCCTTCCAGGTCCCCACTACCCCACCCCCACCCCCCACCACTGGCCTAAGAGGCCACTGCATACAAACCCCAGGCTCAACCTAGCCTGGACCAGCTCAGATAAGATGCTACAAAAAATCCTGCTCCCAAAGGCAGAGGTAAGGCCACTGGTGACTTCACATTTCCAATAGCATTGCTTGCCCCTGCTACAAAACCTAGGGGGTGGGAATAGGGGAGCCCAGGAGGGCTCCTGAGAGGGGGCCTTACCCCCTAATTGGCACAGTGAGAATAAACCCCCTTCTTTTCCCTCCCCCCACAGCTCCTATATGGGGCAGCTTTATCTTTATAAATTCCTGGACACCTGTATGAATAGACCCCATCCTAGCTCTAAAGTAGGATCCCAAATTCCCAGGGTGAGGTCAGGGGTAAAAAGTGGATATGAGCACCCCTGGATCCACCTCTGAGGCAGGGGACAAAGCTTCCAGCCATGGCTCAGGGATCTGTGGAAAGAAGAAATGGAGGACAAGGTAAGAGGCTCACTCTGGGGCATGACCACGTCCCACCACCAAGGCCCATGCCCAGGAAAACAGAGACAGCCCCTCTCCCGCCTTTCCTGTGTTACCCGGTAGGGATGGGCACTGCTGAGGGGCTTGGAGGTCCTATCTGGAAACTGCCATTCTCACACAACATCCTCCTTCCAATTCCCGGGGAGCTCCACCTACCCCCTTGTTCCAAGTCTCCCCCTCACTCAGACTGTAGAAGTAGCTGGGCACCCAGGAGTGGGCCTAAGCTGTGAGATGCTATGGTGATTAGGGGTGCAGTACCTGGCTCGAAGTTGAAGTCCAGTCCCCCGTCCCCATCCATGAGGTCACTGATGATGTTATCCATGTCACACTCCAGGTTCTCCAGATACATGTCAAGATCTAGATCCTGAGGCATTCTGGGTTGGCTTGTAGCTTCAGTAGAGGGTGCAGGCACAGGAGTCTCCGGGCTCTTGGGGACGGGAGCCGCCGCCATGACTGGAGGTGGTGCTACCATTGGAAGTGGGAGAACCAGACCACTGGGGCCTGGAGCCTCTGGGGGCTTGGGACACAGGCCGACTCCTGTGGCTATGTTACTGGAGGAAGGCACACCCCCCAATAACAGAAGTGTGGGAGCCTGGGACAGAATGGGATCTACCTGGGTCATGAGAACATCAGCAGGGAGGGGTGGTGTGTCAGAGGTAAGCAGGGCCTCCAGGGACTGGGAGCTTGAGAAGCACCCTTCTGCTGACAGTGATCCCTCTGCTGGGCTGAAGAGGGAGGTGCTATAGGTATGCAAGGGGCCCGGAGCCCTAGGATGCTGCAAAGAGAAGCCAGACAGACTACTCTGAGAGAGCAGGGAATGGGAAGATGTTAGATTGAGCCCATCTAACAGCTCCAGATTTTCCTTTAGTGGGGGAGGGACACCCCCTGCAAAGCTGCTGACTGAGGCTGGCATTTCCTCCACCGCCGCAGCCGCGGCGGCCGCCGCTGCCAGCACCTCAGACTCAGGCCTCAGTGGGGAGAGCCGGGTGCTGACACTGCTAGCATTTGAACTGCTTCGTGGACGGAAGGTGGTCCACATATCGGCTTCCTCGCGGTTTCGAGAGCAAGGGCTGCCTGACCACTTGGCGAAGTGGCCAACAGGGCTCTTCGGAGTGGCACCTTCAGGTGGAGCTGGCAGCACAGCTAGTTTCTTCTTGGGCGCCTTGCTGCGGCCCCGGAGCAGCTTGTTGCTGCTATCCATGGAGGTTGCCCGGCGGCGGGGCGCCTTGCCACTTTTGCCCCCGTCAGGGTTCAGCATCCACCAAGAGCTCTTGCCAGTAGCCTCGTTGTGGACCTTGATGAACTTGCTGTGCAGGGACAGGTTGTGGCGGATCGAGTTCTGGAGAGGGCAGAGGCAACAGAAAGGGGGCATGAGTGGTGGATAGCAGGGGGTCGGTGGGCCACAGTCCAGTCTAAAGGGAGGCTGGGGCACAACTGTGGCATTCCTGGAGACGCAGAGCTAGTCCAATACAGGGGGAGAAAAGGCAAAGGTAGGGCAGGAGGTTGGGGAGGAGACCACACACATAGTTCCCACCCAGAAGACAAGCTATTCAAGCCCGCGCAGGGGCACCAGAGACAACCTGAATAACAACCTACTGCAGAGGGCAGGGCACCCACCCTGGAAAAGCTCATAGCATTAAACTCCTCCCAAGTCTCTGGGGGGCTGTTTGGGGCTGGTGGGGGGTGGGTATCAGGACGCCGCACTCCTGGTTCAGCAAGAACTAGGCTCTGATGGGAAAGAGCATTCCACAGCTCCACCCCTTTCCTTGAGTGCTGCCTTGGGTGGAGTTTACAGGACAGTGGCGCAACACCAGCTCAGGACTGACCCACCCTGTCCTGAGCCAGTTCTCTGAACATGCTGAGGGGCTGGAACCTTCTGTGCAGCTGGCGCTCCACTCCCCACGGGGCATTTGGGCCCCAGCTCTCCAGAGGATTCGAAGAAGCCTTTTGTTCTGATTTCTCCCAATTTGCGGACACACACCCTCAACCACATTTGGGCCAGGCTCCTCACTGTGCCTCAGATACACAAGGCACATTCCTCCCTCCCTTCCTCCCTGTTCTGGGAAGGAGCTCCCCTCTCTAAATTCTACTGGTTTTGCCAGCCCAAGCTTAAGTCTCCTCTTTTTTAGAAAGTGGTTGCTTGACTTCTGCAGCCAAATTTCTTGTGTTCTTTACAGTTTTACAGAATTACTCTCATAAAGTATAAGTGCCCAGGACACAGATCCTATCGTCTAGTCAGGCAGTGCCCCACCCCCCCAGTACTGCCCCTCCTCAGAGTACCAAGCTCACAGTACTAGTCAGGCTCCCGGTACAGAATCAATTATTTCTTGCCTTATTGCTGGGGTGGGCCCCAGGTGATGGCAAAGTTCCCTTTGAGTCTCTGTTGGCTTTTGAGTAGTACGCAAAAACGTTAGGTCAAGGTGCAGCCCATGGGTTGGGAAGCAGTGGGCTACATTTCCTACACCCAGGATACCACACGAAAGTCCCCGTGAAATCGGTGACTAAAGGAGGATTTAGCAGTAAACTGAGAATAAAGTGCTCAGTTGAACAAGGCCATGAAGCACGCACACACCGCCCGTCACCCTCCTCAAATACCAACAACACACCCAGACCCTCTCTACACGTGTTACACCTACTAGAGGAGACAAGTCGTAACAAGGTAAGCGTACTGGAAGGTGCGCTTGGACTATCCAAAGTGTAGCTTAAGTCCTAAAGCATCTAGCCTACACCTAGAAGATATCATACAAACTGACCACTTTGAGCCGTACCTAGCCCGAACCAACCAGGTCAGTCCCTACTGTTGCCTGCAGAAACCCTACAACAGCCTCCTTTCCTGCCTGCCCCTCAGAGTAGTCCTTCTGGAGCACGTGTTGCTCACCAGACTGATTGTCCAACTTTTATGCACGAAGATAAAAAATTTTACAAATCCACCACTTCAGCTGTCTAGTTCATAGAATCTTAAAGAAAGGACCCCAGAGATCATCCTAGACCAGCATTTGTCATTCACAAATGGGACCCAGCAAGGATACGTGATTTATGGTTAATTAGTCCTAGAACCAAACTAGAATGAAGATTTCTTGCTCTCGGTAAAAAAAAAAAAAAAAATCTCTGAAATCAGTATTTGGGGCATTTGATAGAAGATTGACAGAAGAACTTGTAGGGTGGGGGAGGCACACTTGACGTTTTTGCACCTCTCAACTCACATTCAACTCATATCCCTTAACCAGACAGTTACTCTGCCTACCCATGGGGGGTGTCCATTTCCAACATGTTCTTCATGGTGATTGGTTTTCTCTACATCTGATTGAATGACAGGAAATTTTCTGGACCTGTTCTGTTCATTGTAGGGTGACTAATAAAGAATGAACTCAAAGAAATCAGGATTGCTTTTCTCTAGATAATATACACATTTCATAAATAACCAGTGATTATTTCAAAGTGCTGTGACATCGCCAACTTACTTTTGACATGATTAGCGTAATTAACCTCACCTTCATTTTAAAAGTGATAAAACAGTGACACGAAGAAGGGAGGGTCACACAGCTAATGGAAGAGAAAAAAACAGAAAAAATAAATCCAAATCATTGCCAACTTGATGTGAATTACTCTGAACCATTTTTTTCTGATACAGGAAAAGAAGGAGGCAATAAAAAAATTACAAACATGTACTGACCACTGATTATATGCCAGGATATTCCTAGCTCATTTATCCTTACCACATGTCTATAAACTAGGTATTATTATCTTCATCATGTGTGTGAGAAAATTCAAGCTTAGCAGAATTAAATAATTTTACCAAGGTAGTAAATTGAATAAATGGAAAAGCCAAGCAAAACTTGAACACCAGACATCTGCTCTGTCAGTTTGCACTTACCCGTTACACTGTTCTAGTAGGGGAGCCCTTCCTTGCCAACATGAATAATGGGTCTGGCCAATGGTAGATCCCCATCATAACTCTTTAGTAATCTTATCTCCAGTGTTCTTTCCAAAATACAACCATACTAATGATTATAAAAACACTGAAAATACTAATAATGTCTCCCTTTACATACATATATATGTATGCCAGGCCCATACCTTTATTCATGCTGTGCCTCCTGCCTTGAATCTCCTCCTCCCTCACCATGGCAGGCAGAATTTTGCCCCATTCCCCCAACCCAGCCACACCCATGAATATGTTACCTCCTGTGGCCAAACAAATCTTGCATGTTGTAGAAGGGCAGGGAAGGAAGTCAGACAGATGCAACAGGGAGGAAAGTCAGAGCCATACAAAGCTTGAGAAGGTTTCAACATAGCACAGTTGACTTAGTGATGAAGGAGCCATGTGTCAAGGAAATAGGAGCCAGTCTTATAGCTGTCAGGGGCTGAATTCTGCCAACAACCAGAGAACATGGAACAGAACCCTGAATCTCAAATAAGAACTGCAGCCCCAGCTGACAGCTTGACTTTAGGGTGGAAAGGCCCTAACCAAAGGACCCAACCATGTCCTGCTGAGCTGCTGACCTACGATATAATACACGGCTGTGGTTTTAAACTGTTAAATTTATAGTAATTAGGATGGCAGCAATAAAAATAAATACACCCCTTTCTGTCTTGGAAGCTCCTACTCTTCTTTCAGGGTCCCCCTGAAATAAGAAAACAGATAGCTCAACTTTTTGTTTAATTTTATTAAATTTATTAAATTTATTTCAGTGACATTGGCCAACAAAGTTATATAGGTTTCAAGTGTACGATTCTATAATACATTATCTGTATACTATACTGTGTGTTCACCACCCCAAAACAAATCTTCCATTACCGTATATTTGACCCCCTTCACCCTTAAACAAGTATGTGCAATTTTCCCCGATGTCTCCCCTTTCAGCCACTACCTCTACCCTACTCTTCTCTACTCTACTCTATTTTATGCTTCTCAATGGAAAACCGGAGCTGTTTCTTGAAAGAAAAATGAAAGGGAAGAGACCACTGCAAAAAAACGAACATATTTCTCATATGCAAATAAGGCATCATTCCAGACAAAGAGTCTTAAAACAAAGACAACTCAATATGGTCCCTGCCTTGCACTTCATCTGCGCAGATTCCATGTTAAAACAAATCATGTGTTTGTGCACGTTGTTTACTTGTGGGATACAATCTGTTGGAAAAACGAGAGCATTTCTGTAATCCAAAGTCATGACTAAATCCAACCACATCCTCCTGAAAGGTGTGCAGCCTGTAGCCCCAGGCTGGGGGTGGCGCACTGGCCCACACCAGCTCCCCACAGAGCCGTCTGCACGGCAGGCAGCCCAGGCACTGCGAGGAGGGCACAGTCTGTACTGCTGGTGCTGGGCGCGGCCTCAGGCCTCCAAGCTCACCCTTCAGGGGAGGAAGGGCCCTTTGCAAGCGAAGCCTTTGTTTCCTGCTCCCCTCTCACCTCTGTTTTCTATAAATGAAACTGCTCCTGCACACCACCGCTCCTGTCTCATTCAAAGCTCCAGTTACTGTGCTCTTGGAGCCGGGTCAGAAAACCACCCTTGTGAGTTCTGTCAGCTACAATGTGAAGATGAAGCAAAGAAAATAGTCTACAGTGGGGAGCCTCTTCCCCAGGAAACTCTGTGCACTAAACAGTTAGGAATAGGTAGTTAGCGTGCCATGGGCCATTAATAGTGAATCAAAATCCATTCAGTCAATTCCCACATCCCGTGCTCCTTCTTTTCCCTAACTAAAAAGTGCATCACATTGTGTGTATCTTCTTGTCATGCTAAATCTCTGCAGCTAGGCCTCTTATGGAGGGAGAAGTGTCTGTTCAATGATTTGGGGTTGGATCCTGGATGAATGAGCCGTTTGGAGGACATGTCAAAGATTCGGCAAATCCAACCAGTCAATTTCTCTCCTTGCCAGAGATGGTCCTCATGAAAATATATACATTCGGGGGATCAGAGAAGAATCGCATTCAAAAATATGGACCACCTGTATACTATTCACGCCAAACTTATAATGATTAAGACCTGGTCTGAACTAACGTCCTTCTGATTGTGTGGACTTGGCTCGTCTTCTCTTTTAATTTGTCAAAGCCACACTTATTGTCATTTTTCTAATGAGGAGAATTGTTACTTTTATCTAAAAGGACAGAATGTTAAGCAGGAATACCAAATGAATTTGCTGAAGAAAAGGTCCTGGCGACAATTCAGAGACCACCTGATCTTCCTCCTCAGGAGCCTCCTCCTCCCTGTCTCTTGCCCCATCATCTTGCATGGATTGGGCTTTTGGTCCTTGGTGCTCTGCACATGAGGTGGCAGGTCAATATATGAGCCCTGACAACAATAACCCCAACCAGAATCTCTGCAGAATAGAAGCTTCACCTTCTCCTACCCAGTGGCTGTATTTCTCCAGCTCATAATGAGAGAGGAGAGGGTTGTCAGGTAGCAGAAAGATTCTGTGCATTTTCTTTTGGAAGTTCTATTGGGAAATAACTCTGAAGAAATTCCTCATGAGATATTATCATCATAGTGTAACAAGGTGCTGAGCATATCCTTCACAATCCTTGACTGGGGGAAGGGAAGAGTGAATGATACAATGAATCAGCATTTAAGATACATTGCATAACAATGGCAAAGTAATAGCCATGCCTTCCTGAAGGAAAGAGAGCTGCCCCCCAGGGCAAATTGTGTACTGACTGTGACAATGTTCAGGGACCTGTGACATAGCAGGGGTGGGAGGAGGGGGGATTACACCTGCTACCAAAGGCAGGGGGCACATGCCCACCCTGGATGTCCCTGCCTTGCTGGGAACTTTTGCCCTGATAAAGATGGCAGTGAAGAGAAGGTAAAAGATATGGGGGAACTGGCAAAAATGGCATACACTAACACACCATAGTAAAGGCCAGATATGAGATCATTCAGGAAGTTCCAGGCCGAGCATTTAAAATGAGTGTGTACTGAAAAAGAAGAGAGAAAAGCCACACAGTCTGGAGTAAGAGAGGGGAGAAGCCATGCAGTCTAGAATGGGAGAGGAAGTACGTCCTTCTGCTTCTCTGAAGGACGTGTGAAGACACCACTCTCGAGACATGTGCCTCCCTGGACTCCACCACAATCCAGTGTTACATGCACATGATTTTCTGGACCACTACATGGAGGCTGAGAACAGCACACCCCAGATCCTGAAGGAGAGAGCGGCTGCAAGAGTATGGTGGCTCTGACACCCACAAGTACCTGTTCCAGTGAGGGTGGAGACCTGTTGCACGACCGGCTTAAGGACAGATAAGGAAATGGGGAACTTCTGGGCATGGTTCTGACTTACACTTTTGGGGAGCAAGGGAGACTCTGGGTCTCATGGAAAAGGAGGGCTTTGAGCAGGAGTACTCTCAGCCCCCCTGAGGCTGGAAGCCTGTTAGTAAAATCCTGTTTCCTTTAACACTGACTGTTGGGTCATATACCAAGGTGCCAGGTGGCAGAGTCCTGGTTTGCTCGGTAACAGTAGCATTTCTGGCTGGTATTAGAAGAACAGGAATTAAAAGCTGTGATAGCCCATGTGATCCAATACATTTACCTGTGGTGGGACACCTCTGCATTGTCTCTCTAAAGCAAAGGCAGTGCTCAGTTTCTCAGAGGGCCCTTTGTTTGGGCAAAGAGTAGGGAACAAGCCAACAAGCCACTCTGTGATTTCCAAAGGGCAGTTGCCAAGTCAGTACAAGGAAGCAGGAAAAGGACAGGACAGGTGAGCCTCTGAAGCAGACTTGATGACTGGCCATTATTAGAGTCAACTCTTGCCTGAGGTGCTCCTTCTAAGAGCTTAGCATCTCAGGGGGAAAAGGGCTCACGACAATATTGACTGAGAAGTATCAGGGTCACTACATCCAATAGAAGACCTATCAAGCATGGACATAGCTTTCCTGAATGTTTAACACACCGGAAGCACAGGTGTTTTCTCTCACAACCCAAGGATCAGGGCGGGGGCATACAGTGCTTCAAAAACATGTGGCTAGTGGAGAAGGGGAGCAAGTCAGGTCCAGGCCCATGTAAGGAAGGGATGAAATGTGAGGGGTGAAGGGAAGCTGATGAGGTGCGAAACTGGACCAGAAAGAGCAATCTAGGCCGTGCACTTATTTATTCACTCGTGGAACAAATATTTGCTGCCTGTCTGCTCTACGTCATGTCTCTTCGACATCATGGCACAAATTAGAATATACAAACTCTGAGAAATACTGAACTAAAAGGGAAAAAAGCCCTGGCTGGGTGACCGAGTTGGTTGGAGCATCATCCTATAAACCAAAAGGCTGTGAGTTTGATCCCTTGTCCCGGCACATATAGGAGGCAGCCGATCTCTCTCTCTCCCTCCCTCCCTCTCTCCCCACTCTTCCTCTCTCTCTAAAATCAACAAAGCATATCCAGGTGAGGATTAAAAAATTGTCTAACCCAAGTTTCCCCAAATGTTTTTAATCCTTAGAATTCTATTTTTTCCTTCTAAGAACACTTAAACCATCTCAGAGAATTAGTATTCCCTGGGAACAGTTTTAGAAATACTAGAATAAATTGTACTTAAATCTCACGAAACGGCAATTGTATCATCATGTTTATCAGATTCTTCAGTTATTTTCATACAATCCTGAGATTTTTTTTAAAAACTAAGAAAATTCATACAGTGGTATCTTGGCTGGGAGGCCCCCGGCTTCAAGACACAGGTAGACACCGCAGAGGTCAAATGTCAGGGAACTGTGGGTGTGTTTGTTACAAGGCACCCGAGTGAGAGGCAGCGATCGGCTCTATGCCTGCACTCCAGAAGATGTAGGCTCAAGGTGGACCCTGAGTCAGGCCCCGGGAGGCTACAGGGAAGTCCTGGGAGAGCAGCTTGGCAGCACTGCCAGTGAGGTTCATTCATACCGTGGTCGTACTGAGTGCCTGTTATCTTCAAACATAAAACACACCTTCTCTTATAATTTTCACAACTACCATC